>NC_051190.1:27908884-28543329 GCF_015220075.1 Falco rusticolus | reverse complement strand
CTTTTCATTTTCCGCTCCCAAGCTGTCTGCAATTTTCCCAGTGCTCGGGGATGATTTAAAGACCTGTCTCCGGACGGGAGCGCCTTGCTGCGACGGCGGCGGCGAGTGTTTGATGACCCAAATTTCACGTGCACTGATGAGCACACACCGGACACATGAGGATAGATGAGTCTTTCCTGGTACCCTAATTGGACGAACAGCATTTGCCAGCGGGTTTGGGGTTTTTTTTCTGTGTTTGAGACCTGCAAACACTTCATGCAGAGTTAACGACTGCCTGTTCGTTAGGCAAGGCGGCTCGACGAGCACATTGCTTTATGGTTCATCATTTTTCCAGCTGATGGTACCAGCCTGGACACAAGATTTCCAGGGAGCACCTCATTCCCAGCCCTTCTTTGCACCCCAGAACATCACTAAGGACACAGGGAAGGCATGAGGAGGATGGGACCGTGGGGCCGTCAGGCTGGCTCTGACCTTCCAGCACTGCAGCCATCCCAGGCATTTGCTTCATTAGCGGAAAGGTTAGGGAGAACGGATCGGCTCTGTGCAAACTCCCCGTGGCGCTCGCATGACGCAGGTTGGCAAAGGCAGCTTGCCCCGCTGCTCGGGCAAGCGCCAGCCAAAGGAAAAAAGCAGGGAGGGGAGAGCCACACTGCCGGCTTGCGGGGCAGGGGTGCCCAAGTCAGAGGCCCCCGGACCTGGAGGAAAAGCCTGTCCGTCCCCTCCCCCTCCCCCTCTCAGTGGGAACCCCACACTGGGGTAAAGCAGAGCCTGTCCTCAAGACCGTGCCTGCTCTAAAAAATACCCTCGACACTTTCCCCCAGGGCAAGGCTGGTGCCACGCACTGCTGTGAGCCCAGCCGCTCGTGGGGGATGCTGCAGGGGCTGAGAAAGGGACACCCCCCCGAGCTGGAGCGGGAGAGCTGGCATCGAGAGCATCCACATCTCGTTCGGAGACCCAGAGCTGGAGAAAGGAACCGCTCATGGGCTTGGGCAGAGTAGCTGCCACCCGCTGTGCTTGCTTTCGGGACGGAGATGACCTATGACATGAACCTCCCACTGTAAAGACCCCCCTAGAGCTGCTCATGCACAGGACAGAAGGAGACACTTAATGCCCCCCAGTACCCAAAAGGTGCCGGGGCTGTTCTCGGAACCATCCCAGGTGACCGAGCCTGGGTCTCCATTAGTCCCTGCTGGAAACCCCTCTCCAGCCGAACAGTTTTCTCCTCCCATTGCATAATTGCACTTTGTCGAGCAAATCCAGCCACTGGCGATACATTTTCTCCAGCCTTGTTGCTCTCCTGCAACATTTTCCTTATCCCTTTCACTCTCTCTGGACAGTCACTGAAGCACCCAGAGAGAGAAAGAAGAGAAAAACCCAATGCTCGTCCCACCCGTAGAGCAAAACCCAGGATGAAAAAAGGGGCAAAAAAAGCAGAGTGGTGTCAGGTGCCTCTCCCCAGTCCAATCCCTCCCGGTTTGCCTGTGGGGGGTTGACAAAAGTGCTTTTCGGCTGACAAAATGATTACAGGGTGCCGAGACAGTAAGTTGCACATGGATTTCTTTCCTGCATTTCAAGCAGGGTGAGGACACGGCTGCAAAAGCAGCTGCACTTCTGGAGGGGTTGCAGTGACGGGGGAGAGGGGAGGTGGCAGGAGCAGGGCTTTGGGGAGAGGAGGAAGGAGGGATATTTTCTGCTCAGAAAAAAAGGCAAAGAGAGAGCAAGTGGGAGTGTGCACGATTGTGTGAAGCCAAAGGCAGGTGATGCTGCTGGTCCGTGATGGAGTGGGGATGGATTTGGGAGGATGCTGGTGCCAGTGTATGGACCAGCCTGAAGTGGGATGGGGGGATGCTGGAGCCACTGCCCCCCTGAGCAGGGTCAGCTCCTGTGGCCTTGCTACGAGGGGGGGTCTGGGCAGCATCTGTGCTGGGAGAGCATGTGCAGGGTGTGTGCATCTCCCCGGTGGGACCACAGACAGACCGGGGCAGAGTCGAGTGCCCTGGGCAGGCTTGGGCTCCCTGTGTCTGCAGGCAGTGGGTGCTGGGCGGGGGGGAGGAGGAGAGGAGGATTTCAGCTCCAAACTCAATCTGTTGGAGAACTTGGCCTGCTCCCTGTCAAGCTGAAAATAGCACATATGTAAGGACGTGCACGCAGTGCTGGCTGTGTCCTCGCCGAGTGCTTCCTTCCTGCTGTGCTCCACGCAGCGCCCCGGCCCTCTGCCTGCCGCCTCCGGCCCCCTGCAGCCCCCACAGCCCCACACAGGGCACAGCTCTTGGGCGAGAGAGATATTTTTTTTTGGCTCCTTAGAGCATCCTTATTTCAGCAAAGTGGGGCCAGTGCACAAATGCAGAGCTGGAGCCCGGTCCTTTCACCTTCAGCCACTTTTCACGTTTACCACGAGGTCTGTCCAGTGGTGACATCCCTGCCGTTATCATCTGGAGCGGGCAAGGATGAGCACGGCTCACGGCAGGAGCTGAGCTTTATTAGAAACAGGCATCTGGCTCCAGCCCTCCCTGCAGCCACCAGCCAGGACTTGGGCTCAGGATGGGGCGGCAAGTGAGTGCGAGTGCCCAGGCAGCTGTGGCAGCAGGCAAGGAACCTCTGCGAGTCCCCAAAATTTCTCCAGATTTTATCTCCAAATCTGTTATTGGGAAAATAAAGTTATCAGCCTCCTCTGCAGAAGCACATGCTGCCCAGCCAGGGTTGAGCCCCAGGCCTCAGAGGGATGGTGAACTAGCAGAGCGTGCAGCAAGCTGGAGGATGGAGATAACCCTGGCAGCAACCAGAGATGATTCCTGCAGTGGAGAAGGAAGAAAAAAGGCTGAGCTCCCCACGGACATTGGGCATGGGAATAATGGGAGAGCTTTGCCGGGACATCAGCGGCAGCTCTGAGCACAGCTTGTGCAGATCTCGGCTCCTCTCCCATCCCTGCTTTGGATGCCTCCTAAAGAAACGTTCCCCCAAAGGGCAAGTACTCCTGGGTGGAGAAAATACAGGGTTTCTCTGAACAAGGCTTATGGTACCTGGAGGATCTACTATGTGCAAAAAAGCAAATAACTGGGGGCTGGGGAGCTTGCATGGAGCTTGGTGTCGGGCAGAGGAGGATTGCTATAAGCGTGAAGGTTGCCTTGTGCTCAGTGATGCAGGGTGCACTATATAGCCACTGTGGGATGATTTCCCGATCAGAGGGAACACGCAGCACTCCAGCCAGGCTGTCCGGCACCCCTGGACACGGCCCCGCAGCAGCGCCCAGCAGGAGAGGCATCACTTTGTGAAAACACATTTCTCACCCCAAATCTCTGTCGGGATGCTGCTTTATGATAACACCTGCCTCATCCTGCAGAGCTCGGCTGGGGGCAGTGGCTGGAGGCTGGGGAACATCACCGGCTGGGCAGGAACCAAGCACAGCTCTAACGCACAGGCATGTCCACAGCGCGCTGAAAATGCACCCGAGCATCGCCAAAACCCCACTGCTTCCCAAAGGCCTCTGAGGAATGGCATTAGCGAGCGTGTGGTATCAGCTCTCCTGAAACAAAGCCATTGTGGTCGGGGCAGGATCCTTATTAATTCTTTCCTCTCTTTAATTTCCATTCTTGCTTGGTTCCCTTTCCAGGGAGGGGTTGGGTAGGGGCCTTGTGGCCACCAGCCTGTGTCCCTGCAGCACAGTGCCACTGGCGTTGTCACCTTGTGACACGGGGATGGGATGGGTGGCTGCATTTGGGGTCAATGGTGAGCTCGGAGGCACATGAGGGGAAGGGAGGACAGGGCACGGAGCCCTGGGTGGAGGGGAAAGGGGGGGTGGGGAGCACCAAAATAACACCGTGGGGCCATCGGCGGCCAGGCAGCGGGGCAGGGGGAATGCACAGCCGGGTCCTGGTCCCAGCCACCCTCCAGCTGAGAGAACGGAGACACAAAACTGCCACTTACTGAAACAGCATCGTTCAGTGAAACATCCCAGCTTCTCCCCAGACACCGCCTTTGGGGATAGACCACCAGGAAGGGGGTGGGACAGGACCCCCTCAGCACACAGAAAACCCACCCAGCAATCACCTTTCCCACCTCCACCAGCAGCATCCACCTCAGCCACCCGTAACCCTCCACCCTTGGGTCCCCCAGTACCCTCATCCCTCCGAACCTTAAAAAGCACTGTTTTCCCCACTATGTCCCGCATCCTTCACCCCTGCAGTCCCCTCTGGGCCTGGCCATGCAGCGCCCATCACCATTGATGCCATCGATGTGTCCCAAGGGATCTGACGCACAGCAGCCCCTACGCAGGGGACAGCGTGTGGACACTATGTGGCCCCAGGGACCCCTGCAATGCCCACTTGCCCGCCGTTACATAAACTGCCTGGAGCTGGGACTGTTTTCATCTGTGTTGCCTACAGCACTGTGCTCTTCAACTTTATTTGCATAACAAATAATTAATAATAATTAATGACTGGGAGAACGGTGCAGATTGCCAGATTTTGCTAATTAGTGAACTAGCGCCATTGCAAAAGTGAAGGCTGGCGTCATACGGCCCCATCTTCCCGCCAAGGGCGGGCTGTGGCTGGGGACACGATGGGGACAGTGGTCCCACAGGACTCAGCCCTTTGGGGGAGGAGGAGGCGGCAGCGTGGTGGGTGGTGGTGGGACGGGTCAGTGGTGCTCGCAGGGTCTCAGCTGGTGCCCACATGCGGGTGCCTCGATGCAGCCCCGCTCCGTGCCCGCACACGTGCCATCACACGGCACCCCACACCCCGCTTTCTCCGCACCCTTATTAGGGCCTGAGACAACACTACTTAATTGTCTGATGATGGCACCGCTCTGTATAATTAACAGGAAAACTGGCACCAGCTCATTAGAGAAAAGCCTCTGCTCCGACAGCCCCACAGCTGAATTGTGCTGGGGACAGTCTTCCCCCGAGGCCCCTTGCAGGTGGTACCCCACACCGGGGTGGGGGGCTGAAAGGACCAGGGAGACCCCCCTGCGTCACCGACACCAGAAACTGGAGAAGCAAGGATGTGAGGAGCAGTTCCCCTGTTTGGTGACACCTGGGGCACAGCCACTGCCTGGACCTCATCCACCTGCAGCCCTCTGGGGACCTGGGAACACTGTCCCTGAGAGGGAGGGGAAAGGGGAAAAGGGAAAAGGGAAAAAGGGGAAAAGAGAAGGGGAAAGAGAAGGAAGGAAAGGAAAGCAGATGAAAGAAGAAAGAAGAAAGAAAGAAGAAAGAAGAAAGAAGAAAGAAGAAAGAAGAAAGAAGAAAGAAGAAAGAAGAAAGAAGAAAGACAAAGAGAAAAAGTAAAAGAAAGGAAAAAAAAGAAAAAAGAGAGAAAAGAAAAAAGAATAGGAAAAAATAAAAACAAAAGGCAAGAAAAAGCAAAAGAGAAAAACGAAAAAGAAAAGAAGGAAAAGGGAAAAAATTATGAAGATGAAAGGAGAAGGGGTAAAAGGAAAAGAAAGAGGAAAGGAAAGAAGGAAAGGGAAGGGGAAAGAAGGAAAGGGAAGGGGGAAGGGGAAGGGGAAGGGGAAGGGGAAAGGAAAGGAAAGGAAAGGAAAGGAAAGGAAAGGAAAGGAAAGGAAAGGAAAGGAAAGGAAAGGAAAGGAAAGGAAAGGAAAGGAAAGGAAAGGAAAGGAAAGGAAAGGAAAGGAAAGGAAAGGAAAGGAAAGGAAAGGAAAGGAAAGGAAAGGAAAGGAAAGGAAAGGAAAGGAAAGGAAAGGAAAGGAAAGGAAAGGAAAGGAAAGGAAAGGAAAGGAGAGGGAAAGGGATCAGATTCTCTTATCTTCGAGCTGCTAAGGCACTGACTGCTGTGTCACTTGCGAGGGTACGGGTGTGCGCTGATAGCAGCTGGGTGCTGGGGTGAGCGACGGACAAAGCCCCCAGGCCCAGCTGGCTGGAGCTGGATCGCGGGGAACAGGCTGCTTTCCTCCCCCAGAGATGAAGCAGAGCAAAGCCCTCTCCCTCCAAGAAACCTCTCAGGTCCCACTCACTTTCCTTAACCCCTGCAGCATCCCGGAGCAGCCCCCTGGGCACCGCTCCCACCGCAGCTCCACACCAGCCCCTCGCTTTACACCACCGTGAGAGCAGAGCTCTGTGTAATTACACTTGCTGGCTCTCCTCTGTAACTGTAATTCCTTTGCTTCGCTGAATTGCTTCCCCTTCAGCACCACACATAATCCATTGCACTGTAATTATACAGGAATTTTAATATCTGATGTATTTATAAGATGCACTTAATTCATCAGCCCCTTTAAGTACATTGTCATTACAGCCTTCAGCGCGGTAGGAAGGATGACTCGCTGTCAGATGGAGATTAGCTGGCCCCCCTGTGTAACGAGTTGGAGGGCGTTCTCAGCCCAGCCGAGAACCACACTGCCAGATCCGGCTCTGGGGTAGCCAAGGCTGGGGAGTGGGATCCCACTGTGCCATTTGTCCCGGCTCCTCAGTGGGATTGGCAGTGCCAGGGCTCCCCTGGGCTGCTGCAGAGATGAAGGACAGCACGATCCAGAGTAACGCTCGACCCCCCTTTTCCCAAACATCTGAATCACACAGCAGAGCAGGATTTGGCATTTTGGAAAAGAAGAGCTTGATCCGGCGCTGGCTGCTCAGCCCTGGGGAGGTTTATCCCTGCAGCCCGATCTCTGGGGGTTCCCCAAAGGGCTCCCCAGGGTGGGGGATCCACATCAGGATCCCTCCAAACCCACGAAGAAAGTAGCCGCTACTGAAGGCTTATTTTTCCTGGCATTTGTTTCAGTGGCTCCTTTCCAGCCGTGTCCTAAAAGGGAACCAAAGGCCTTTGAGCCTCTCGCAGCGAGCACAATGCAATGATTTTCCCAGCCCGGGCAGGAGGGATGAGCTCACTGGCGTCCTTGGTTCCCCCCGGCTTCAGGGTGCAGGGTCCCTGTGCTGAGCACCGTGGGCGCTGGGGCTGGCCGGGGTGCCGGGAGGGCAGCGGGCTCAGCGGCGTGTCCAGGCATGGCTGGGCTCTGTCCCACCGAGTCCCAGGAGAAATGCCAGCTGGGCCTGGGAACAAGGGGCAAAGGCGGAGACGGAGGGTGGGGGTCTCAGGGACTCAGTCCCTGGGGGGAGTCCTGGCTTTCACTGGTGGGTGATGTGACATTTTTGCACCAGGATCTTACTGGGTTTTCCCACAGTGCTGCAGTGATGCCTGCATCGTCCCTGCAGGTGGGTGGTACCCATGGGTGGTGGCATCTGCCCCCACTGAGGTCACCTCAGCACCGGCCATGAGGTGCTCAGCACCTCAACCCAGTGCTGGTGGCACCAGGTGACCCTGCACCCTCGGGGTGGGACAGAGACCCACCAGGTCCCCACAGCGTTGGGTGACCATTGGGACAGAGCCCTCTGCAAGCCATGCCGGAGGGGAGCTGTGCTGGAGCGGAGCTGTAATGACATTTTGGTTGGAGAGGGACCCTCCGTAAGAACCACTCCAAGCCTCAGTGCTGCTACCAGCACCCTGAACCCCCCCCTAGCCCTTGCGCTGCCGGTGGCTGCTGGCACTGGGGGAGCTCCCAGGTGCACCCCAGCATTTGGCAGCCGTCAGGCACGGTGATGCGCTGGCCCCCCGCCAGACCACGTCCTTGGCGCGATCTGGCCGTCTCTTGCCCAGGGTCCCTGCTCCAGCACACTGCACCTCCCTGGGAACTCGAGCTGGGGGCAGGAAGGGTGCTATGGCTGGCCTGCTGTCCCCCCGCCCCGTGTCACCGGGTCATGGTACGTGCAGAGCTGCACCTCCTTGCAAAGATGCTGCACTGGGTGCCAGCGGGCCCCTGCGCCCCAAGCAGGGACACCGGCTCAAGGGGCCAGAGCTTGGGCTGGACCAGGGCATCTCCAGCCCAGGCGTATGTGAGGGACTGGAATTGTCCCATCTCCTTCTCCCTGTCCAGAGGGACACTGGTACCTGCTCCCCACAGGAGGTCACCACCTCCTGCCTCAGTTTCCCCATCTGCACAGTGGGGCTATGCTCTCCGAGGAGGGTAGAGGTGGGAGCATGGTTGGAAGAAGATGCCAGCAGGGTCTCTAACCTGAGCCTTTGCTTAGGGCCAGGACAGGGCTCCCTCTGCTCTCCCCCTCCCCAGCCCCTCCTTCCACAGGGTGCTGCCACCCAGGGGGGATTTCAGCTCCCAAGGTCACTAGACAGACAGGGCTGGGGACAGGCACCCCAACCCTTGTGCCGTGCCAACCATCCCCTTCAGGTCCTGGCTACCCCCTGGGGCTCCCTGCACCCCAAGTGTCCCCCTCCCTCCCCCCTCTCCCAAAAAGCAAATATCCAGGGAGATGGGCTCCGCGCTGCAGCTCTGCCGGTGGCACTGGCAGCTGAGCAGAGCAGACTGCAGCACGGCCGTTACGTAAGCCCGAGCTGGGCTCCAGGGATGTAGGACACCAGGGTTATCCCCCAGCCCCCCCGGGGGCTGCCACCCCAACCCCACCTCAGCCCTGGGGCTCACGGAGCAGGCGGGGGACCCCCACCAACTCAGCCCACACTGCAAAGGGTGCAAGGGGGCTTGGGGTGGCCCTGGGGGTTGCTGTGGCCCTACCATGGGGCACATGGTGGTGGCAGGGGGGCAGCAGGGGGGGACATACGTGTGTAGGAGGGTTGTGTTGCTGTGGGGCAGGGAGTGGGGCGGGTGATGGGGTGGGACAGGGCTGGGAGGCAGTGGGTGCTGCACATCCCACTGAGTCCTTCTGGAGCTCCCAGCCACAACTTTACCAGGGCTCACCCATGCAGGTGAGAGCTCAGAAACGAAGCAGGGTGGTCAGGTTGTGACTCCTGGGTTGTGCCTCCTGTGGGGTGACTCTCAGAGCAGGATGAATGCAGCCGGGACAAAGGATCCTGGACTCTCTCCCAGCCTGCTATGTCTAGATCCCCATCCCCGCATCTCTAGAGGGTCAGCATGCCTGGGGACAGCCTTCCTGGGGTCAGCATGTCCTGGAGACAGCCTTCCTGGGTCAGCATCCTTGGTATTAGCATCCCTGGGGACAGCATCCTTGGTATTAGCATCCCTGGGGACAGCTTTCTTGGGGTCAGCATCCCTGGGAACTGCATCCTTGGCTTTAGCATCCCTGGTGCCTCCAGCACAGGCTGGGGAGCCAGGATCAGGACTTCCCAGAGCTAAAGGGGAGATCCTTCTCCAGAGGGACAGCCCCAGCATTGCCAGCCCCGCAGCCCTGCGGGGAAGGGGAGATGAGAGATGGTGCAGCCGGCATCACCCATCCGCGAGGGACCTGTGCCCTGTGCTGGCAGCAGGAGCAGGCAGGCAGAGCTGGCAGCACCGCGGCTTCCCCAGGACCAAGCCCTACCCTGGCTGAGGGACTGGCAGGGGCCTGGCAGCATCCCCTGCCACGGTGCGGGATGGGGACAGGGATGGGGAGCCCATGGTCCCCCAACCACGTGGCTTCTCTCTGGCTTTCTGCCAGGCATAGTCCGGATCTGGCTATTTCTCTTTGGGGGTGGGGTGGGGAAAAAAAGCCCAGGCTAAGGCTCCTGGCAATAGGAGACAACAGAACAGGGAATTAATGTTAATTAATTCATAATGACGCTGAGATAGTGATACCAGATGCTTCGAAAGTCCAACGGGGGAATCTGAAAGAGCTTTGAAAAAAACCATCGCCCACCGGCAGTCCTGCCTCACTGCAAGCTGGGAACCAGGGAGTGATCTGGGAACCGGGATCAAACAATCGAGGTGGGACTGAAAGACTGAGCTAGAACAAGGGAACAAGCCAGGAACAAGGCAGGAACAAGCCAGGAACAGTGAAAGAGGGGCATGTCCCAGTAAGGTGACAGGCCTGCAGTCACCCAGAGCTGTGGGGACCAGCACCAAGACCCCCCCCCCCCCCCCGCGACTTGCCACCCCAGTCCTCCCTTTCTCCGCCCCACTCCAACTCAGAAGCTGGAGTGGGGCCGGGGGCAGCAAGGCACCTGCCGTGCTCCAGTCCTGGGGGCACAGGGGCTCTCTGAGCCCCTTAATGCTCCATTTTCCTCTCCTTCCCTCCATTTCGGGAATACTGGGAGCAGAGCAGCTGGACAGCTGGGCACCGGGACCCATGGGGGTCTGCAGCTGGGATGAAGGGACAGGCTCACGATCTGGGACAGGGACACAGGTCCTTTGCCAGCCAGTGTGCCCATGCTCGGAGGACAATTCCCAGTTCCAGCAGCGAGCCAGCAGCACAAGGAACGGGTGCAAGCTGGGCTGGTTTCTCCCTTCTGATCCCTTGCCCTGTGCTGTCAAACCCAAGCCAGGCTGGACCTTAGCCAAGGGGCACAGAAGAGCCTAGAAAGGGACTTGAGCACAGGTGCCACCTCCCCAGGGCTGGGGACCCCGGAGCCAGTGCTGGGTAAGGTACAACCATGAACTCTGCAGAAACCACGGACGAAGCCCTGGGCTCAGAGCCGTTCCCCACCCCGGCCTTCCCGGCCAGCACAGGGGATTGCACTCCCCGCTGCGGTGACACGGCAGCACCCGCACCCACAGGGGACCCTGAAAACAGGGGCTAAGGGAGGTGGCTGAGGCCACACAGGGCCTGGCAGTGGCGGAGCAGGATGGCACGGCACAGCGGGGCACGGTGCTGCCATTGCTGCTTACATAAGGTGCCCGCTCCGTGCCACGCACCCGAGCGGCAACTGGGGAGAGGGATGGATCTGTCCCTCCAGCATCCCCTCCAGTGACGGCACTCCCTCTCTTTCTAGTGACAGCATCCTCAGAGCTGCCAGCCATCCTCTTTCCTACCTGCACTGTGGCTGGGTGAGGCTCCCGTGCCCCTCAAGCACATTTACACCCTAAAACCTGGCACCGACGGGGGAGAAAATGCCGGGCCGGCACTGGCCGTGCAGCTCCCCTGGCAGCTCCTCCAAAGTTCGCCCGCAGCGGGGAGAGGTTCGCCCTGTGCTGCCACCCCTGCAGCCCTGGCTGGCAGGTGGGGAGAGGGGGAGAACCCCCCGGCAGGCTGCGGCCATGGCTGGAGCATCGGCATCGCGCAGCACCACGGCACCGTGCCGTGCCACCAGGGAACACCGCTGGCTGCTCCCAGGGCACTCACCATGACCCCTGGGCCGTTTCAGGGCTCAGAAAAAATCCACCTGGACTTCCCAGGTGAAGGAGCTCTTTCGGGTAAAGAGCAGCAGAGGCAATACAGGATTTTGAAGCGTGTCATAGATCAGAGGCGAGAAATGAAGTGGCCCTTAAGGTGCCTTCCCCAGCAAAGCTGACGCTTTATTAAGCCTATCCGGCACGGATGGGAACGCTTGCTGTTATTCCAGGCCTGAAAGGAGCAGGCAAGGAATTTATTTTTTATTTCTTTTTTTAGTCTTGTTTTCATTATTTTCTGGTGGTTCGTTGCTTTGTGTTCATACAAAGGGAATTTCACCTGCTGTTCAGAACAAAAGGCCCCGGAAAGTTTTTGCGGAGAAGGGGACAAGGGGAAGGAGCTTTACAGAAGCAAAATGAGTTGTCGCAGGGTTTGGGGTTTTTTTGCAGCAAGCTGTGAAACATCCCCAGCTCTTTGGTGCCTGCAGGAGACCCAGCACCGGCACACGAGTCCCCTGTCCCCGGTGGTGTCACCCCCGGGCTGGGGGCAGGGAGGTCTCCCAGCCTTTATGAGACTGGGGTCCATTTGGGGTGCAGAGAGGGCCATGGGAAGGCAGCGGGACTGCTTCCCACCCTTTTCGCACGCAAGGGAAGTCATCACCACGCTTTCTAAGAACAGGAAAGAAAAAACCCAGCCCTCATTTACCGACACCACTGCAAAACAGGTGGTTCAAAATCACAAGTGCAGGGGGCAGAAAACCCCCTTGTTCGGCGATTTTGTGCTCATGGTCCCTGCAAAACTGTCCAGGAACGAATGCTGCTAAATACACACCATTTTCCCTCTAACACTCTTTGCTCTATAATTAAAGAGAGACTTCTAAAAATACAAATAGCCTTGAGCACCCAGAGAAGGCGTGCAGGTGCTGCTAACTGGAGGCACTTTAGTACAGCTCATTTTCTGGACAATTTTACTAGCCTGGCTCGTGCTCAGTGCTGATACTATTACAGTGATGCAATTATGCTGCTGCTGCTGCTGTCGTTGTCGGCTTGCTTTGCTTTTTTCCCTGCGCTTTGCAGTTTGCCTTCGAAGCACCCCCCACACACACACAGAGCTTTGGGGCTCACCCCCGGCGTGCCCCTGGCACAGGCAGGCAGGGCCAGGCAGGCGGCAATAAGAGGGTCACACGAGTGTGCATCGCACACACGCGTGCATCCGCATGTGTGCACATGCACGGGGGCATAACCCCGCACGGGCATTTCCAAAACCAGCCGGTGTGCAAAAGTTTTGGTTGAGAAAGCGAGCTGGCCGGGGGAAGCGAGCAGAGGGGAGGGGGAGCCCAGCGAAGCACCAGTGCTCCCCAAAAGGCAGCAGCAAGCCCTTGCCGCTGGTGGGGGAGGGAGGGGGCCCATGGCATGGGGATGGCGGCCAGCTTTGCAAAACCCCCCCCCCCAACCTGGCATTTCAGGGGGGCGAGGGGGGGGAACTTCACCTGCGAGGCTGCTGCTGCTGCAAAACTTCATCTTATTTCTCCATTAGGACTGCAATAGGTGGAAGTGATTGACTCACTATGAGACTGCTGTTTTCGCCTCTGACTTGGGATTAAGACAGAGCTGGAGGAGCGGAGGAGCCGTCGCCCCGGCTCTCTGGCAGGCAGGCGCCCGAGCCGTCACTTACCTCTCACTGCATCCAGCCCCCCCCCGGCCGTGGGGCTGCGGGTCCTGGAGAGTTAGCTGGTGGGGGACCCCACATCCACTTGGGTTTCTCCCAGGACCGACGTTTGGCTGCTGCTTCTTAGGCACAGACCCAATCCCTCCATTCCAACCACAGGAAAAAAAATATCTTCTTCCAAAAGAAAAAAAAAAAAATTTAAAAAAAAAGAAAAAGAGGGAGATTAAAAATAAAAAACACCACGTTTTTTTCTTGGTTTGGTTTCCCCCTGACACCCCCTGGAGAAAGAAAAAAAAAAGATAAATCCCAGCGACCAAGAGATCCAGACTCAGGTGAATTTAGCTTCAAACTCCCTCTGCGCTTTCAGAGCCTTCACCCTCAAATGGGCTCTGGAAGATGCTGGGGGACCCATCGTCGCCAAAGTGTCATCAAATATCCTTCGGGCTCAACTCCGCTCCTGCCCAGGGAGGGTGGACTTCTTCCCTGCTCGCTGTGTGCTGTGGAGTTGGCAGGGACCTGCCTGGTTCAGCCTCAGCGTGGAGGGTGGGTGGGTTGGTTGGTTGATGTGGGTTGGTTTTCTTTTTTTTTTTTTCCTCTCTTTTTTTTTTTTTTTTCTCTCCGCTATTGGTTTCCTTGCTATCTGATCCTGAGCGAGCGCTGCAGCTCGCCGCTTCCCTGCTTTTTTCCCCCAGCTTCCAGCCTTTTGACAGGGAATGAAACACAGACACCCAGTGAGACAGGCTCCAGCTTCTACAAAGCTCCACTCCCTCCTACCGCCTTTGTCCGCGAACAGCAACTACTCCAACTCTGCCCGTAGACACAAGTGAACCTCTGCATCAGCACTTTCCTAATGGCTGCTTCGCCCGAGTCCTTCGGCCCTTCTTCTTCCTCTCCTCTACCTTGATGGCTTCCGCTTGCTTTTTCTAGCCCGGCCCTGGCTCCAACAGCCCCAGCCGCGATGAAGCAACAACCCTTTCCCGACGGATCCATCTCAGCTCCCCCACGCCGGCTGCTGCGGCCGGGGGGTTGCAGCCCCGCAGACCATCGCTGGCCTTTCTGGGCGCCTTCCATGAAAAATCGATGGCGGGTACCGTGTCCCCGGAGGCTTCGCTCCTCTTTCGGCTGGGTTAAGGGGCAGGGGGCTGCGTGTGTCGAGAGGAGCCGGGGGCAGAGGGAGGGCTAAGGAACTGAAGCCACTTCTTTTTATTGCAGGCGGGGATTTTTTAATTTTTTTTTTTAGCAAGATTGACTGGAGTCCAAGTTTATTTCTTGGTGCTGAGCATTATTTTAAGCCGTTTGGGAGTCTTTGGGTGTCTCCAGGTCACTCTGTCCTTATAACAGCCAGGCCTTTTTGGAGAGGGTCAAAGCGAAACCCTGCTCAGGCAGCCTTTCCCCCCTGCGAAGGGGAATGGGTGGCAGGGGGATGCTGCAGTGGGCTCACAACCCCAGCTGGCTGCCAGCCAGAGGGAGATGCAAACCAGCCACCATCTGTAATTTTTGCTAGACTTCCTCCACACTCGGTTGCCTGCGAGATCCCAGGGCTGCTGCCTGCTCCTTTTTTGGAGATTCGCGGGCTTTGTTCAAAAAAAGAAATACAGCCGGGAGACCTCCAGCCTCAACAGCCGCACTCGACACTGCTCAGCTTGGCTGTCACACGGCTGGCAGGTCACGTAAAAACCATAAAACCCCCCAGCACACCAAGAGGCTGTCTTCCCACCTGCCTCATCTCCCTTTTGCATTGCCTCCCGCTCCTTCCCAGCCTTCTCTTTGCTCCTTGTCTCTGGGTTCGGGACCAGCAAACCCTCCTTCTCCTCTTCCCTTCAGCAGCATCCCAGAGCAGTGACTCTTCTTGTCCCCAGCTCCCATCCTCCCCCCGGCACAGTGATGGAGCACTGTGCTTGCCCTCGCTGCACCCAAACACTCCTGAACTCCATCGTCCCATCTCAGGGCGATGCTGGCAGCGCTACCTCCTCTCCCCTCTCCACGACAGCTTGCCCCATCTCACCCCACTGCACCAGCTCCACAAATACTGAATTTTAACCAACACTCTGAAATCCCCAGATGAGAAGCACTGCAGGGCCTCGTTCTGGCCATGGTATATCTAAACCCCAATGGATGCTCAGCTAACAGCGGGGATTTGGGTTTTGCGGATTGGAGGGGACACCAGCTTGCATGCTGGGCGCGGTGATGACAAGCACAACCACCCAGGGGACTGACGGGTGACCATCAGCGTCCTGACCCCAAAACACTGCTCCTTTCTGCTTGTCAGGCAGCCCCTCACACCCTGGCTTGCTCCTCTCCTGCCACCCCACCACATCCATCGCTTGTGGAAAGCTTGCCTAATCCCCCCTGCCCCGGTGTCCAGCCAGCGGTGCCAGCCCTCCACTCCCTCAAGTAATAAATATAATTAACGTGCTGGGCAGCCTGGAAATTGGCTGCAGGGCTGGGGCGAGCAGCTGGCTGTGGGCCAGGGCTGGGCAGGGAGGCACCGCCTGGGATGCAGGGAGCAACTGTGGGGTCCCCAGCCCTCGTCCCCATTCGCCCGCTGCTCCCTGGCGTGGTGCTCTGCCAGGGCTGCCAGCAGCAGTTTCAAGCTGCTGGAGCAGGGTGTTGCTCCAGCAAAGCAGCAAGTGGGAGATGGCTGGGGCTTGTATGCAGGGAAAGATGTGGGCACCCTGGGGGGCTGCAGCTGGGAGGGCAGTCTGGGAGGGCAGGATGGAGCTGGGCAGCCAGAACTGGTGAGACTGGTACTCCCTGCCATGCTGGTGGCTTACCCCTCGCACCCTGGTTTGCTGCGGGAAATGCAAAGAAATAGCCTGGCATTTCCATCCCAGCAAGCCCCAGGGTCCCCCCTGCAGAGGGGTCCCCCCATTTTCGCTGCCAGCTCCGGGCACCACTGCCCTGGATGGGGGGAGCTGTGGGGAAGGGCATCACCCGCAGCACGCCCACCCCTGGGTGCAGCCCTGGGGCCCTGGCAGGGTCACGGCTGGAGATGGCTTGGATCAGGATCCAGCCTCATCCTGCAGCCAGGCTGGCATCGGCTGCCTCCTTGGGATCCCTCGAAGCGAGGGAAGGAGGGCGAGAGGGTGAAGCGAGGGGTGCACCCAGTGGGGTCTCTGGCAGGTCCCTTCCCAATGCCTGCAGTGCGGCTGCGCAGGGCAGCGAGCAAGTCAGCACAGAGCCATTAGGGCTAATTTAATCAAGACGGATGGCCCAACTGGAGGGCTGCCGCCCATAAATCCCACGCTCACGCTGCATTAGTGTCAGGGCTCCTGGAGGAAGAGGCTGAGGAGGAGGCACAGGGGGAGCGGGGCTGGGGAAACATGCTAAGTCACCCCTCCTCCTGATGGCACCGGGATGCTTGGACCCAGTGCCACTACCCAAGTGTGCTCCCCATCCCACGGTGAGCAGCCTGGCCCCGGGGACATGGACAGCCCCTCCAAAAGCCCAACAGCAGGAGACAATGGGGTTTATAGCAACCTGGGTTTGCTCAGCACCAAAAATTGCAGGGTTGTTCACAAATCCCCCATGGCAAGGCTGAGGTTTGCTCCCGTGGAAATCTGCCCTGCTTGCTCCAAGGGGATTTGTTTAGGGAAACAGGGTACTGTGGGAGAAAGGCTTGAAGCCCCACATAGATCACAGTAGAACTGGGACTCCAAAGTACAAGCCAAGAAAGACCCAAAGCCAATGGATGCAGCAGCCATCCCAGAGCCCAGGCAAGACACCCCAAACTCAAGCCATGCCAGCCCACCACGGGGCTGCGGGACATCCCCATGGGGTACACTCCCGGCACCCCGTTCCTTTCCCACCTCTGCTCCTAGGAAGGCCATCATCAGGCTCAGGGTTGCCATCTGATGACCCAAAACAGCCACATCCCCCCATCCCCTGGGCATGGGCAGCAGGAGAAACACATGCCGCTCCACCACACGAGCCGAGTCAGGAAATAAGCTCTCATCTATCCAAGTTAAAAATAGCCGTTATCTTTGCCATTAACGCGCCTCGCCCCTGACTCTCTGGCCGAGCTGGCTTCTGTCTCGCCGCCTGCCCACCCAACAAGGCCACCATACTCCCGGCTGAAAAAACCGGCCATGGGGAAGGGACCGGACGGTTGCCACCATCTGCTCCGGGCGCTGGCATCGCCGTCAGCATGGGATGCCGGCTCTGCCAGGCCATGCTGTTGGCCGGCGCAGTGGTGCAGAGGGCCAAGTCCTGGTGGGTTTTGGGAAGACAATGGGCCAGGGGATGCGGAGGACGGATGGGAGGACGGCATGGGTTTGTGGGCACTGCTCTCATCCCTGGAGCGCTCAGAGAGGCTACGTGGTCACCCAGCAAGGGAGAAAATAGGGGTGCTGGCCCAATGCAGAAGAACAAATACTTGTGCAATAGGGTTGTGGGGTTACTGGGGTGGTCTCAGCCTGAGAGAGCAGCTGAGAACATCAAGGAGCAGTTGGATGATGGAAAAATGGATGCTCAGACCTGATCTCCATGTCCAGAGCATCCCGAAGCCTACGGCAGCAGCCACTTAGCAGGGAACACGACCAAAATAGCTCAGGGAAGCTGAACTCGGGGCACGAGGAGCGATGAACTGTGGCACTGCCATAGATAGATCTGGAAAAAGGAGAGCACCCATCCCTGTGTACCTCTGGTTTCTGGCGGTGCTTCAGTGTGGTCAGGAGGGAGGGAGGGCAGGGAAGGAGACGGATTGCCTGCAGGAGGAGCACGGCGGCCAAGGTGAGCATTTGTGGTGCTTTTATGAGACCACACACAAGGTCCTGGGGCCCAGAAAGTGCTGATGGGGGCAAGAATCGGTCACCGCCATGCAGGGGTGCAGGGCAGCTCTCTGCAGACTGAATGCAAGTGGCACCATGCCCAGCAGGTCCCGCTCCCCAGGCTCAGAGCCTTTGCATCTGCTCACCCAGGAGAAAAAAGCAAAGGCAGGATTGGGCCTGAGGAACCATCAGTGAGGAGCAACAGTCTGTTCCATGAAAAGCCACAGAGCCCGCAAGCCACTTCTCCCCCAAAATGGCTAGCGTGCGGGGGGGGGGGGGGGGGGGGGGGGGGGCGGGATATTTGTATTTCTGCCAGCTGACAAAATGAGATGCCACTTGTAGCCAGTGAAACACCGCAGATTTTGCTAATAAAGGATTGCTCCATCCAGCTTCCAGCTGGATTCCAGCCTCAGCCACACCACGAACACTGGCAGCATCAGCCGTCACATCCTAGCACTGGCATCCTCAAGCCGACCCTGTGCCACGCCACGGGTTCAGGCTCGCTGCAAACTCAAGCACTGCCCCATGGCCGGGACACAGCTCCCACGCTGAGGTTTGCTCCCACCCTTTGCATCCCTGTGTTTGCCGCAGGGACCATGCTGCTGGGAGTGTGCTGTGTCCCTTGGGAGGCTCTAACACATCTCAGGAAATTTTCCTTTTCTATTCAGCTTAATTTCACCCATTAAGGCTTGTTTCAGTAGGGTCCCGAGGGGATATCGCTCCCCAGCATCCTCCTCCGACTCTTCCTCCACTGCTCTCCTCCTCCATGCACACACTGCTCGCCTGGGGGAGGCTGATCCTTGCTTCATCATGAGCAATGCTAGTACAAGCAATCATATCTTCCATAAAACATGACCCTCCACCACCCCAGCTGACAGCATGTACATTTTCCACGCCGTCACGATACCTTTTTTAGGATTTCAAAGGCACTGCCCCTGCCTCACCGCATGCAGAGGCGCCCAGGCCGCGTCTGTTGGACAAGTGCTTGAGACCTCAGCCAGGGCATTGCCCCCTGGCCAGAGGTGGGAGCCTTGCTCCTCATCCGTGGCTGAAAGCAGAAAAAGAGCCAGTTTGGGAAAACCACGTGCCCTCAGTGTGCCACCACCCCAAAATCAGGCCAGAGACTATGTCACACTGGGATCCTGCCCAGAAAATATAGGACAAAGCAGGAGGCAAGAAGCTTATCTGTTGCTGTCATGACCTGCAGTGTCTGGGGGGAGGATCTAGGGCAGCAGATGGATTTCCTAGGCCTCGTGCGTAAGTCCAGTGCTAGCTCCATGTTCTGGGCCAGCTGGGATGAGCATGGCTTTGGCTTTTTACCATGGGATGCTCCAAAAGAAACATTGAAGGGCAGCTCCCCTGGGCTGCCCATGGTGCTCGTTGCACTTGGGAGAAACCATTGATCCCCTTTCTGCTCTCCTCACTCCACCACCCGTGCTCAGCTCCCCTTTCCCCCACCCACAGGGTGGACTATTTTAGGACAGGGTGGAGGAAAGCGTGGCAGCAACCAGCTGACCGATAGCTGCTGGTAGTAGAGCCCAGGCAGGCTGGACACCCCAGGGGTCAGACAGGCACCTCCTTAAGGCAGAGGCTTTCCCAAAGGGCTCGCCGCAGACCAAGAGTCCAACTGGCTTCTTACGTAAACAACCTCAGGGCAGCGCCTCCGAGACCACCAGACCAGGCAGCAGATGCTCAGAGACAAAATCCACCCCATCCTGAGCAGATGTCACCTAATCAGCATGTTGGCTTTTTCCCAAGGCGGTCTTGGGGCACACAGTAAATATCTTATATAAGTACCTCTGGCCTGGGGTCAGATACGGTTCAGCCTTGTTGTACAGTGATGTCCTCCTGGGTAGAGGCACAAGAGGTGGCCCAAGGGCCAGAAGGGGCTTTCCCCAGTGTGGACCTGTTACATGGTTGTAGAACCCTTGGTGACCCACCTCCACAGCTTTGCCAGAGGAGGCTCCAGGAGAAACCCTGGTATACGAAGGGCTGCCCATCCCTAATGGCAAAAAAAAAAAAAAAAAAAAAAAAAGGACAGAAGAAGGGGTCAAAATGGCAAGTCGCTTCTGCCCCCAAACTATCTGTGCTCCAGGACTTGGTAGCTGGGTACACAGCTGGAGAGAGCATGGAGAGCCCAGCATCCCTCCACTGCAAGGCCAGTCCTTCCAGCGCAGCCACAGCCAGCTGGCTGGACCATAAGTACCTTCCGTGATGGAGACATCACACCAAGCCAGGAGACCTCTGCCAGCACTCAGCTCTCACCACTTGGGCAATTTCAGATGCCAGTCCCCTCTGTTGCAGGTTAGCCCCCAAACTTCTCAGCACGGCCAGAGGCACATGAGGTCCTTCTTTGTCCCAAGCAACCTCCTGGAGCCCGCTGGAGTTGGGAGGCTGGAGAGGGCCCATGGACAGACACAGCCAGGGGTAAAAGCAGCTGGGCTGCAGTGTCAGCAGGCTGCAGAGGACAACCTGTGAGCATCTACAGCACTTAAAATGTCAGGGCTGGCTTTCCCTCCAGGCTGCTCATTGAGGTGAAAACTGAAACAGGGGCTGCGCTGGCTAATTCCTCCCTCAGTGTCCTCCCTCTGGACTCACATCTCCAGGAGATTTACCGACATGGCTGCACAGGGGGTTTGATCCAAAAAAAAAAAAAAAAAAAAAACCAACCCCAAAACCACCAAACCCCTACCAAATAAATGGGCTCAAGCCTCACTGCTGCCTTCCCGTGCTAGCACCAGCCTTGGGGGACTTGCCCATCCACGGGACATAACCTTTCTGCCAAAGCAGATCACACAGGAGCACGGCGGGTTCAGACATCAGTAGAAGGATGCTCAGTGGTGTGGGAACAAGGGGCTGAGGGAGCAGGCAGGACACAACCTGTCCCTCTGCCTGCCCCAGGCTCCCTGCTCCTCTTTGACAGGTCACTTAAAGGCTGTAACCACCAACAACCCATAGCTGTCTTACGCAAGGGGCATTTCACACCAGCCCTCGCTGCAAAATAAAGCAGCCCAAGAGTTACTTGTAGTACCCAGGCTCCCTGGGGCAGATCTGGACAAGGAGCAAGGTCAAACTCATCCCTGCAGAAACAGCACCAGCAGCTTCTCCATCAGCGCTGCTGCCCAGGCTGGGCTGGCCGTGCCACCACCATCCCCGGGCTGAGCAGAGAACAGAGTCAGACAGAGAATTCGGGTCTCTGTGGCTGCAGCTAGTGGAGAAGAACGCATCAGCAAATATTTCTGGTCTCCTGTTATTGGCAAGGCCTCTTTGTCCCGTTGCTGCCCGCTCACAGGCAGCTCTCCGGGTTTGGGGAAGGGCACATGGGTCCGTTTGGCAGCCACAGCCCTGGCATCCAGGGTCCGGCAACAAACACAAAACCCTGACAAGTTGCTCAAGTCCTGTCCCCAAGCACGCGGCATCAAGTGACACTGGGCAGCTGCAGGCGCCAGGGGCAAGTGTTCAAACTTTGCAAACAGAGGGGAAGAAACAGTCAAAATGAGCACAAAAATTCCAGTTTCCATCCTCCGCTCCATGCCCCGGGCAAGAGCCACACCAGAGACCTGGGCTGTGTTAGGGAAGCCAGGACAGCAAGAAATAGAGCACTAGATTTTAGAAAGATAACAGGGATGGAAGATAACAGGGATGGGCTGGATCAGCTGCCTGTGACAGGTATTCAGAGGGTGGGAGCTTGGAAAACAGGAGTTCAGTGGTGCCCAGAGCCAGGCAGATGAAGGGCTGAGCTATTCTTTGGCTTGCTGAGCAAAAGAAAACCATACATTCAGATGGAAACAAATTATTTTTAAGTGAAAGACAAAATTATAAATGATTTTCCCATGAGGCTCAAAACAGTTTTCTCAATCCAAAATGAACCAGCTTCTCACCAGGCTATTGCACCCACTTGTAAAATCACAGTTCTCCTCTAGATTAGTTAAAAGACATTTTCCAAAGCAGAAAAGGCAAAGCCCCACTTAAAAAAAAAAAGTTAATGTCCAAACAGAGTATTCTGACTCTTGTTGAAACAAAAACTTCACATTTCCAAAAGCCGAGGTGAAGCACCGTGATCTCCTCAGATGCTTCCCTCCCCCATTTTGTGCAATCACACATATTTTCCAAACGCCTCGTGAGTTTGGGATCGGTGCCAGCCTCTGCAGCGCCGGTGCTGAGCACACACAGCTGCTGGCACGCACCGGATCAAAGCCGCAGCTTGGCCATAGGGACAGAGCACCCGGCAAAGCTGAGGGCAGGGAGCTCGTAAAGGGCTGGGGAAAGGCTCCTGCCCCTGGCCTGGGGTATTCATCCCTCCGGGGTGGCTCAGGGAATCCCACCTGGGACGTGGGTTTTGCACGACAGATCATGGGGGGCGATACCTGCTGCTCTGATGCGGTAACTTGCAAGGACCAGGGAGGGGCAATTCCCACAGGGAACCATTGCAGCACTTCCTCCAGCCTTCCTTTCCCGAGGGGACCTCATCCTCCTGCCACACACAGGTGACACACGCATTCCTTGTGTGGGGATGGCAAACGTGCGAAGCAAGGAGCATCGCATGGTGCAGCACCCAGGGAAGGCGTCATCCAGCTCCCTGGGGGAAGAGGAAAGCCCACCCTCTGCTACAGCAGCCTGGCCCTCAAAGCCAGCCCCGCTGGGCTGCTGGTTTGGCCATCCCTGGGTATACGTGCACATGCAAGAGCGGAGAATTATAGATGTTCTTCCCCAAGGACTGCAGGCAGCATGCTGGGGCTGCCCCCCGCACCAGGCACTCTGCGCTTCTCAAAGATGCTTCTTTAGAATTTCTTGACTTTCCACACCCCGCCCCCTTCCCCACCATTCTGGATGCTGGATAATAAAAGACAAAGCAGCAAAGGGCTTCACAGAGCCCAGCCCCAAGGGACCAGGACCCCCAAGACCCCTCATCTCCCATCATGTAAGGGAGCTTCCCAGCGTAAATTTTGGGGTTGGTTTATCAAGGATCAAACTGTGCCTTTTCTCAAGGGATCTTCCACCTCTGCTCCATTAAAGAAAAAAGAAGAAAAATTTTAAAGCCCCAATGTTTAACAAGACAGCTGCAGGGAGGCTACTTGACTGATTGAGTTTTTACCTGGCCCTTACAGGCAAGCTAAAGTACTTAACATAGAAATGAGGTTTAGTCACAGCAAGGCATTTGGGATTAGAGTTGGCTGGAGAAACTCTGATGGAACCACGTTCCTCCAGAATATGCACTCCTGTCAAAACTGAAATGCTTTGTGAGATTGAATAGGTTTAGCCAGAAGTTCATTTTCTAAAGAAAATCAGGGAGCGGGTGCAGGAAAATATGTTGAATGAAAAAAAGAAGTGCTTTTTCTGTTGAGCCATGCCAGCGTATATATTGTTGGGGAGAGGTTTTTTTGTTTTGTGGTTGGTTGTGTTTTTTAAGTTGTGCATTACTCAGGGAGGAACCTGAAGAACCGTTTTCTCTCTAATGACAAATTTACCCAAAGTCAGCAATTCCCCATTCCCTGCTGGCTCACAAGCTGGTAGCAAGGCCAGCACGACTCAATAAAAACAAGCTATCAAAACCCACCTGGAGTGAGCCTGGGGAGGCAGGGAAAGCCCAGCAGGACCTGAGCAGGCAGCGTAATTGCTAACAGAGCAGTGACAACCTTCACTAAGGTGAAAGCAGAGCAGCAACTGGGAATTTCTCACCCCAACCCCCCACCTTTTGGGGAGCATCATCCCACTGGAAAGCAGCAGAAGGGATGGGGGAGTGCCTTGACTTCCATCCAGGATGACAGAGCCTGGGGGTTTCCATTTCCAAACAGTGCCTCTGCCAAAACTCAACACCGTTCCTGTTGGGTAAACCTGTTCCTGGAGTCTCTTGGCAAATGCTCAAGCTCCTGGGTCAGACAGGTAAAACATCAGGGTCAGGTTTTGATCAGGAGGGGAGGGTGTCCATCCCGGCCAGGCTCCCACTGGGTTCTTGGACTCCAGTCTGAGCACCAGTGAGGAGAGATGATGGCCTGGGCTTCTCCTCTTCCTCCAAGACAGACTCTTGAGCACCAGCCTACTTCCCAGGGAGGGGAAGGAGCACTGGGATTTTGGGGTGTTAGAGCCAGCAGCAACCCCCAGACCAGCCACGTGGACCTTGCGCAGCCCTTCCCCAGGAACAGCCCATGAAGGGCTGCAGCCATTTCCATGCCTCATTAGCAGATGCCAGCAGCCTCCCCTGCTCAGCTCCAGGAGACAGGGGCTCCAGCCCCCCTGAGATCATGCCTCCCATGGGGCGGCTGCTGCTCAGTGTCCCAGCAGCCCTGCCTGGAGCTCAGGAGACACTCGCCCAACAGCAGGAGCCACAGGCAGAGCTGCTGGACCCAGCCACAACAAGGGATCCCAGCTACAGTACAAACTATGGCTCCTATCACACAAAAGCCCCTTCTCCAGGCTGCTGGGGGGCTACCAGCTATACGAACAGGTTCTGGGGAAACAACCAACAGCCCATGGTCCAAGGCAGCAAATTCAGAATCATCCTCCAGCCCTGTTAGCCACTTGCTGCCACTCAAAACCAAGGAGGGCTTGTGCCACATCTCAGGCTGGGGGTATCTGTGACCCCCCTGACTACCAGCTCTGTAACCCCAGCTGCATGCCCAACCCTCCAAGCCAAGCAGCGTTGCAGGGGTTGGTTTTGTTCCTCCCTCCCCTTGCTCTGGGGTGAGAGGACCTTTATAAATGATTTCCGCTTACTCTCATCGCCAGGCGGACATCGCTGGCTGCTGCCGTCACATCATGCTCTGAAGACAGATAGAGTTTTCTGCCCAGGCTTAAAAAGAACATTGTTTGCAGAACAAAGTGAACAACATGTGAAAAGGAGAAGGGAAAAAAAAATTTTAAAAAATCTGTGATGTTTGCTGGAAGAAAAACCCGCTCGTTTGTTTGGACGAGGATTCTCAGCACGTACAATCTCAGGAACAAAAGGAGATGCTTGTTCTCCGCGGTGTTTATAGGAAGAGTCCTGTAAACATCCAGGGGCACTGGTGCTGTAGAGAAGATCACCTACCAGCCTCCCGAAACCACTCCTGGCACCCCCAAAGTCACTGCTGAGGGGTTCAGCCCTCGCATAGCCCCACAGGTCTGCACCCCAAGCCCTTCCCTTTATACCCAGTAGAAAACAAACAGCCTGTTCAAATATAAGTAGCTGCAATAACGAAATTCCTTTGGGCAAAAGTTTTGGGAAGAAACACAGCTCCATCTGACCTTCCTGGTACTCAACAAGATGTAGGTCAAATATTTTAATTGCCGAGTCACTAATCCCCCACGCACAGCGTTTCAATATTTGTATTGCTGCGGAATGACTGCCTCCTGAAGCCACGGGGGGGGGGAAGAAATAGCTGCCTGGATTGATGGGCTAGTAATTTCTGCAAAAATACAGCACTGGATACAACTGCTGAGGATGAATGGCTGCAGGGAGAAGTGAGTGGAGCAGGAGGGAGTTGCTGCTCCACCAGCTGTGTTTCTGGTTGGATTCAAAGCCTTTGCCACCTTCCCAAAAATAACAGCTGCATCCTTCAGCATCCAAGCACAACCATCCCGACCTGCACAGGCAGTACCTCCAGCTCAAACAGATCTGTCACACCTCCCCTCTCCCATCACCATCCCGTAACTCAGAGCAAAACTATAGTTTTATTTTGATAAGCAACCAGACGGCAAAGCAGCCCCACTGGCGAGCTCCTGCAAGCATCTCACGGGCTCAGGCTGGGGCTCATGCCTGCAATGCAGCCACCTCTGGGCTGCAGCAACCCCAGGCTCCTTCGGCAGGGAGAGGACTAGCAAACTGCATCGGTGCTTCTTGAGGAATTCGAAGAGTGTAATTACCCATTATGGGATTTGGCTCACACAAAAAAACCCAAAAAAACACTACAGCAGGAGTCACTGCTCCTGGATTGCACAGTGACAGGCAGGAACAGGACCCTGAATCATCAGCTCCAGACCCTGCCATCACCAGCAACCACATTGCATAATCCAATTCAGAATCGTATCATGGAAATCTTAAAATTAGCTCAATTTTCTACCCCAGCCACTGCTGGCATCCTGCTCTGCAGCCGCCTCCTTCCAACGGTACTGCGGATGCTCTGCCTCAGGTGCACCCACCTCAGGGTGGGCTTCCCCACACAGAGATCCCACACAGCACACATCACCTTGGGGTGGCTGTCCCAACCATTAGCTCAGTGACAGCATCTCTAAAAAGGGAAGAAAATGGGGAAGAAGGAAAAAAAAAAAGCCCATGGTGTAGAAAGAATCACATTTTCAGGCCAGAATTAAAAGGTCAATTACTTTATAATCTCTCACGTACAGGAATGGTCATGCTTATTCAAACAGTTTAACAAGACAAGGTCCTGGCCCAGAAGAGAAGACATTGCTGCAGACCTGAAGGCAAATAATAAATTCTGATGAAGACAGAGGTTGCGTCATTAAAATGGAGCGGGCTGGATTCTGCCCTTATATCTACCCCTGTAAATCCCAGACAAAGGATTTTCTAGATTACGTATGCACATTCCTTTCCCTGCTGCTTCATTAAATAATACACAGTGCCTGTTTCCCAGTGTGCGCCGGAGCACTTGCTCCAGGCATGCAACAAGCAGGCAGCCCCCCGTGCAGCTGGGGCTTCGGACCTGGGGGCTATCCAGGGAAGAAAATACCCTGGGGAAGAGAAAAGAGTGTGTGTTGGGGGGGGGGTGGTGTCTCCCCCCTTTCCCAATTGTCAGGGAGGATGTACCTACCGTTGCTTTTGTGTGGCGGATGGCAAGCTCAGGTTGTGACACAGGCAGCCCCAAGGCTGGATGCATGCAAGAGGAACCAGGCAACTCACCTTGGCTGCACCAGAGTCCTGGGACACGATGCTGTCTGCTGGGCGTCATGTGGAGATGGCTTCATTTTCAGTCTTGCTTTTGCAAATAAAAAAAACTGATTTTTTTAATTTTTTTTTTAATGTGGGGTGTTTTGTTTGTTTTCTTCTTAGTCTCTTTCACGTGAATTTGTTCTCTGGGCACCTGGTAGCAAGGGATGCCCCTGCTGTGGGATGCAGGAGGATGGGGAGAGGCTGTGCCTGCTGCAGTTACAAGGCTGGTACCTTCCTTTGCTTCATTGCCCCCACATCTGGCTGCTGTGCAGGGAGCAGTTTGTTTAACCTGCCCAAAGCCCAGCCCAGAGCACAGGACACCTTACAGCAGAGGATGCCAGCCTCTGGACCGGGATGCTCCTTTGGCACACAAAATCTCACCAGTGTCCCACAGGGACAATTATCAAATGGGAGAGTTAGTCATCCCAACCCAAAGCCATTAGTTACAAAGCGAAGAGGGCTTAAAGCTCTTATGCTTGAACATGTTAGCTCAGTCCTTTAGGGAACTCCTGATGTGCCAGAGCATCTAATCTCTGCAAATCACTTTTATTCTGCCTTGCTCTGGGTTTTCCTTTTTAATCAACTTAATCTTTATTCATGAGGTGTGTTGCTGCTGCATTACAGAAACACCCAGATCCCGAGCATCAGGCTCGGGGAACAGAAATTGGGGAAACTTGGTGTTTGTTCCAGCCAAGGCTTAAGGTCTGGAGCAATTTATCTGGACTCGTGGCAGGCCCTAGCACTCCTCCATGTCCCAGCAGGGAGAAGGAGGAGGAGGAGATGGGAAATGGCCCAAGCACACAGAGGACAAGCGCTACACCCTGAGGCTGGCACGCTTTGATCGGCACGTCTCACTGCTATATTTAATCAGCAAGGTCCACGCTCACCTAACCTTGCCGATGGAGCCTTTTTTTTAAAAAAAATTATCTTTGAAATAAAAATAATAAATTAAAGGGATCAAAGAAAAGAGCGACTAGTGAGTGACAGCAACATGAAGTGCAGAATAAATGAAGCGACAATGGGATTTTGACGGGAGAAGTGGGGCAGGAAGGGGGCTTCACTCCCATGGGGAGCGGGGAGCTCAGACACCAGGACCCCACAGGCTGTCCTACGTGGGCTCAGCCCACTACCCTGATCCGTCCCCATCCAAGGAAAGTTTCAGGAGCTGTCTCCAAGAAGGGAGATGGCCAGAGCACAGCAGGACAGGGCATGGTTTGACACCCAGCACGAGCTCCCAGGAGCAGACCGGGAAACATCAGCACTGGCACTTCTGTTTTGGGAAGACAGAAGAAATTTCCATGTACACTTCCCTGGAAGCAAAGGGACACGATTTGGGAGTTCTCAAGAGAGGCTGGATGAGCTTGACCCCCATCCCCACAAATCAGCCCCAACCCCCCCCCCCCCAGTTCCCCAACTGCAAACAGTGGCGCTGAGCAGCCTGCAGTGCCCTGGCTCGCATCCTCCAAGGATCAGCTTCCCCCCAACCATGATCCAAAGGTACTAATGGGATTGTAATTCCTCTAATGAGCTGTAATTAATTAATTACCCTGTTAGCACAAGAGTTTTACATTTTTTGGCAAACACAGTGCCGTTTCGTAGCTAGAGGGAGGCTCTTCCTCAGCAGCTGCACACTCGCTTTTTGCCCAGGGGGCTTCTGCCCCTCGGCCTAGCGGTGTTTGTACCCTGGAAACAACCACACAGCTCCCAGGTCTCCCCCACATTACAGACAACCAAGCCACAGGCATTAATTCAGAGGGTTCACAGACATCTCCTCCATCAGCCCCTTGATAACATCAATTCCCTCCGACAAACATAACAAGAAAAACACACCACAGACAGAGAGCAAGCGATACCCGGACCCTCCATGGTCCCTGTGGAGCAGCAACATGCCAAGGGAAACTTCCAAAAGCACTGAGGATGGAGCCAAAGCAGGCTGGGGCCAAAACAATATTTGAGCTGTGTTAAGCAGCACAGCAGCCCCAGGATGCTCAGAGCCACACTGCATCCCCCCGCATGCTAGGATGCAGGATTGCACCCGTGCATGGCAGCCACACACAGTGGTTGAGCCCAGCCACCTCTCCCAGCTCAGCTTCTCCATTACCTCCACGTTTAATAATTAAAGCATCAGTGTAAAGGCATTAAAGTTTCAGGGACTGGCACGTTCAGAGCAAGAAGGCAGGACTTGGAGCAGTCAGGCTGCTGCTAATTAACCCTGCACAGTGCAGGCAGCGAGGATCAGGTCCCTGCCCATCCACCCCTATGGGCAAACACTTTCCTCCCCACAAACCCTGTCTTCCCAGGTCTGCTTTCCAAGAGCACCCACCCCAGCCTACAGGGGAGGTTTGTTCAACATCAGGCATCCCTAAAATAACTTAATAGAGGGGGGCTTCTTCCCAGGGAGCATGGCATTTTATAGAGCACATGGCTTTCCATGGAGCCAGCTCTGAGCAAGGGTTACAAGTTACCTTTGGCTGGCTGCTGAGGCTGAACAGGAAGGCTCTTCTGCAGGAGCAGATGGAGTCAACATGCCTGGGAGCCAGCCCAGCCCTGCTGCGGTGACAGACTGTCCCACGTCACCTCCCCTGGCAATGCTGCACTTGAGATCCCCATGCAAGAGTTGGGGGAAGGCACCCAAGGAGCTGAGCACTGGCACAACTCATCCCACCGCCAAACTCCACGCGTGGCATCCAGCTCACCCCACTTGTTTCCTCCCAGCAAGCTGGGGAGGAGAATGCCTCTCCTTCCATTAAGCTCAGCTGGGCAGTGCACACCACCTTCCCTCAAATACTTACAGCAATTAAGCTAATTGCATCCCCCTGGGTAGCTGGTGCTGGTTCCCTGATCATGCAGTCCCAGCTGTCCCAGGGCAGAGGTTCTGGATCCCTCTGTGCTTTGGGGGATGTGAGCCCCTTGCATGTAGCTTGGGATCCCCAGATCAAACCCTTTAGACACGTTATTTGTTCTTAGAGCTTTGCTGAACGTGCCCGCAGCAGCCGGGGTGGGTGCAGGAGCAGAGCCCACCCCTCCGTGGAGCAGCAGAGATCTGGGTTCAGTGGAGCCCTGCCCATGGGAGTAGCAGGGCCAGGAGTGGTTTTGGGCTGAGGATGGGGGCCAGGAGTGCCCAGACACCCCCTTTGACTTTCCTTTGCTTGCTGCATCTCCTCCAAAAATGAAGTGCTGTTTACATCAGGAGAGGCAGATGAGTGGGGCCACATGAGCCGAGGCTGTTGCCGGAGTCGGGTCTTGCTGTGCCAGGACCATGGCTCGGTGATTAATCCTCCCCCGTGACACCGCTTGGGCCCGGGTGCAAGTGCATTACCTTAATTAAGAGATGGGTTAATGCAGCGCTTGGTCCCAGCAGCCTCCCAGGAGAGCAAGGCAGGACTGTCCCCCGTTATTGAATCCAGCTCCCCAAATCACAGTGACAGCGGGGAGCCTGGTGGGTCCCTAGGACATTGCTCAGCACCCGCCTGCTGCGTGATGCTCCCAGGGACCATCCCTCCTTGCCAGGCAGCCAGAGGTTGTTTCCCTCATTAATCCAGCATTTGCTCCTCGGATGATGCTCCTGCCCTTTCAAAGTGTCTCCTGCTTTGTCACCTGCCTTTTCAGGGGCTGCAGACACAAAAGACCCAGTTCTCCATGTCATGCCACCAGCTGGGTGCCCTGCCTGGGTGTGCACCAGCACCCCTGGGTGCAACCCTGGAGCCAAGCTAACGATGCCGCCTCTCACCTTCTACCCCCAGGTTGTTGTCCCACTTTCCAGCCTTGTTTCACATCTTTCAAAGGGATTTTTTGAGACGTTTCTTTCATAGCAATATTACAAATGTGATGCCTTGTGTTTTGAAGACCACTTTCTCAGAGCTGCCCGGGCACAGGACTGTCCTGCTGCAGGCTCAGCCCTGCCTTCCAGGCTGGCCCCATTTGGGCTGGTCCCTCTCCTTCCCATCTCTGGAAGCTGCGGCCACCTCCCACGGGGACCCATCCCAGATCCCTTTTCCCCCTCATGTTGTTCTTGCACCTGCTTTAATTTGCTTAACACTAAATATTTTATTACCTCTCTGGAAAGTTATGGGGGAGATTTCCTAGAATAGGAAATATTCAGAGCTGTGAGCTGCTCCTGGGGGTGCACCAAGCCCAGGGATGGCTGCAACCACCCTCACCCCACACGGAGGAGCTGGGCAGAGGCCAGCCCCAGCCTTGTTGGCTTGCCCTGGCACCACTGAGTGCACTAGATGTGCCTTGAATATGCTTTTTTATATCATCATCCCTTTTTATTTGGGCCTCTGACCAAGCCATGAACTGGCACTGCTTTGCCAGCGGCTGCCGAGATCTCTTTGCACTCACCCTCGGTGCTGCCTCCAGATTTTTGGCATGGTGATGCTCATCCCCCGAGCGTGGCACGGGGCAGCAGGACCCACAGGATGGCCGAGGACATCCAGTGTCAGAGATGGTTGCAGGGTGGAGAAGAGGGGCTCACGCCAGCAGGGGAGCCCAAGCTGGCACCCTGGCCCCACTGACACCCCCCCCAGTGCCCCAGTTCCTCGCGCTGGGTGTCAGGATGATAAAGCCGAGCCAGGCTCGCCGGAGCAGGCACAGCACCCAGCAGCTCCCATAATTAATAGCACCACCAGCACTTCCCTGCCAGGCCATGAATAAAACATCCTTTCTGAGGACCCAAACTCTGAAAAATCTCTTTTTTTCTGTTAATTATATTTGGTGAGACACTGTGCTTTTATTATTTTCTCCTCCTGCTTAATTGGGGGGGTGAAAGCTGGCTGGGGGTCCCTTCCTTCAGCCTGGCACCCCATTTCTTGGAGGGGTAGTGTAACTGCCAGAGAGATTCCCCCCGAAAATCCCCTTCCCACCCCTTTGGGAAAGCATCCACCGCTGCAGCTTCGAACCTGCTGGATCTCTAGATTTGCTACAGCCATGGGAATTTGTGGCATTTCTGGGCTCTTCAGCATCCAAGAGCCTCTCCTGGAAACCAGCCTCCCCAGACCCTTTCCATCTTGCAAATGTTTTTGCCACATACCCAAGTTACGAAGACAAAGCTATCAGTTTTCTTTGTGAAGACAGGGCTGCATCTTGTCCCTGAGCCCCTTGGTCCAGAGGAGGAAAGAGAAGAATGCAAGTAACAAACCAAGGGATGCCAAACACTTCAGATTATCTCCTGGCACGAGTTTCAGCACATCTCCATGCCTCAGTTTCCCCATTTCTCTCTAAAATCCACAAACGCAGTGGAGGTTTGTCCCTACCTGCCTGGTTGTGACCCTTGGCTGAAGCAGCAGATGCTCACAGGGGGCTGGGAACAGCGCGGGGGAGGGTGGATGGATGCAGGCTGCTCACAGCTTCAGGTCTCAGATGAGATCCTGCACAATTTCCTCTGCCTATCCGCCCTGCCATGGCTTATATATGTATTTCCTCAATATGTATTTCCTTAATATTCCCTTAATACGTATTTTCCTCAATCCCAACCAACAAGCCACCACATTCGTCCATGTCAAGCCTGCGGCACGCGGGGCTTTGCATTCCCGAGTGCTTTTTGGGAGGCTGAGCGCTGTGTTTGTGCCACAAGCTGGTCCCACCCAGCAGCTCCTGCCAGGCAAGCAGCTCCCGTTGCCGCTTGGCTTGGGGGACGAGAGCAATGTTGGAGCAGAAGAGAGCTGTTGCTTGCGCACATCCAAGTCTCTGAGCATCTCCCTCTGTGGAGAAAGGTGAAATTCCACCCTCAGCTTCGCTGGCTCTGATCCAGGAGCTGCATTAGCAGAGCTTCGCCAGGTCAGGATCAGACCCAAAGAAAGGCCATTGCAGAAGCATCTCAGCCACCCAACGCGCTGCTGCCTGGCTGTGCCAGCTGCCAGCCAGCAAAAGAGGATGCTGCCCTGCGCCGAGGGCCCACGCGTGCCAGGGCAGAGGTGCCAGGAGCTGAGCTAGGGGCTGTGCCATGCTAGGACATTGCAGCACACTCCCCTTGCAGGTGGCAACAGCCAGGACTTGCATTTCCCCAGGGTTTTTTGAGCTGTGGGGCTGTGGGTCGCATGGGGCAGTGCTCGGGCCAGGTAATGCAGTGCTGCCCATGCCATCCCTGGCCAAAGAGGACCTTTCGCAGAGATACAAGCTCTGGGAGACAGGGCAATTTCCTGCCGGAGCAACAAGCGCTTTACTCCTCGCTGGATCCTCTGCCAGCCAATTTTCTCTCTCTGGGCTCCTTCCAGCTTGGCGCTCCATCCCCCAGCGCAGCGCAGGGCTGCAGCCAGCAATCAACAGATCCAGCTTGTTTAGGATGGTCACTAGTGCCGGCTCAGCCCAGCTCCCCCATCCTGCAAGGTGCCTTCTCCCTTCTTTACGTGTCCCTTGGGGGGGTGATGGCATCTTCTGCATGTCCTGCCTTGCTTCTGTCTTTCTGAAGGTCCTGGAAATGTTCAGCTCTCAGTGAGAACTGTGCCGTAACTCTCAAAAGCTGGAGTGTAAGCGCTTGAAGTGCTCTCAAAGGGAAGAACTGGCACCTTTAGCACCAGGAAATACAGTTGCATCCACTCGCACAAGCTAAGGATGCTTCAGTCGTTTTTCAAGAGGGGGGCCTGCAGAGGGAAGGGATCTTCTATTAGCTTTGTGACCGCAGTGAAAGTCTAGAGCTAATAAAGGAAATCAACTCTGCCAAGGTGGAGAGGAGCTAAGGAGAGGAAAATGAATGAGTAATCTAAACAGGACCATGAAAAATCCCCTGCTGCTCTTCAATAAAGCAGAGATTAGCAGGAGGATTTGCAGCCGTGCTGCAGGCTGGAACTCAGATCTGCCGCTGGTTTTCCACAGGCTTGGGTGAACTGCTTCATCTCATCCCATCCTCCTGTTTCCCCGTCTGGGAAATGGAAACAGTCATGATTCCCCAGTAAAAGCTTAATTTAGTGGTGGCTATGAAGTGCTCTGAGATCTCCCAGAGCAGGGAGAAGCCATAGGGAGACAGGGTGCAGCACGCCGGGGCGGTGGGGAGCAGCAGGTACGATCTGTGCTCCTTTCTGCAAGTGAACTCTTCCCTCAGATGCTTCCATCAGCCTCAGCTAATTGCTCATTTGATGTCACCAGGATCCTGGCACGGCAGCTCAGCCCCAGCTCCGTACCGTACCACGCAGGGAGGCGGTGGGGGCTGCGGCAGCTCCTGGCTCCCCCAGCCCTGCGCCCACCGCAGCGGGTGCACGAGGCTCCCAGCCCACCATGGCGGCAGTCCCTGCCCAAAACAGCTTCATGCCACGTGCTGAAGCTGACAGACTCCCTGTGAAGCAGGGGATCTTTATAAAGATGGTGAGATCAAGACCTCAAAGTAAAGGCGAAACGCATACAGGGCATATGAGAGATGCCAGGGCATATGTGTGATGGCCAGGGTCTCACCCCCAGCGGTGCTGGGGTGAACCCCCTCCTGCCTGCATGTCCCAGGGCACCTCCCTTCATCTCCCCAGGGATGGAAATCCGTCGGCCCCATCCTGGAGCCATGGCAGGGACTGGCTTTTGCTGGGCACGGGTACCACGAGGCAGCAAGCTTTCCCAAGCCCTCCTTAATAGAAATAATAAAGAGGGATTTGAACTGGCCAACAGACATGGAACCAAAGCAATCCCAGTGGGAGCATATTTTTATAAGCCGGGGCTATAAGAGAAGGGGCAGGAAACCTGACACATCACAAATCACTCTCCTGTCACTTGCTGTAATCTAGAAATGCTCTATTAAAAATAAGAGCAGCCCCTGCTGCCGGCAGTGAGGCGGAATTGAGGCCACGCAGAAGGGCAGCTTGGGTTCAGGTCTGGCTGCCAGGTAGATGGAAGTTTCTAAGGCTGCTACGTCTTGCACTGCTCTGCTATGATTTATAAATATATAGAGTCACCCAGCTCAGCGACACTCATCACCCACAGTCAGCAGATGAACCTGGGGGGAGACGTCTCCCTCCTTCATGGCTGGCCAGGCTCAGCTCCGTTCCTCGGGCAGGAAAGGGCTCAGGACAGACCCCCGCATTTCCAGTTTGTCCCCAAAAATGCACTCCCCGGGTGAGGAGGTGACAGGCAACGTGCAGGGCTCCTGGGTCCCGCCTGCCTGTGGAGATCAAAGGACTCCTGTCCCTGGGCAGCAGGAGGGGGGTGAGGGGACCCCCCTAGTCCCTGGACCAGCCACGCAGGGCTCAGCACTGCCGGATAGCCCAGCTCGCTGCTCTGGCTGATGGCAGAGCATTGGGCATGCAAGGATAGCACATCTCCTCCTCCTCCTCCGGGTGTTTGCTCTTAATAAACCAGACCCGGTGCTAATGAGGTCGGGAAGTCACCTCCTCCCCCCTCAGCCACGGCTGTTATGAGCCCCCGTGGCACACTGCTGAAGTCAGAGCAGCAGAAAACATCAGCTAATGGTGATTTGCCTGAAAAATAAGTTTCTGGGGAAATGAGAACTCTTTTCCAATTCAGGACAAAGTGAGGCAATAATTATGAGGGGGAGCAAAAAAAATTCAAGGGTGTCGAAGCACTTCAGGGCTTCCAAAAGGAACATTTTTTCTTGGGAAATGCAGATGCCCGTTTGCTTTGAGGTTTTCCAGGTGAGCCCTTCAGCATCGTTTTAACATTTTCCATTTTCAAACCCAGCTGCTCTAATCACAGAGGACAGAGTGGCTCAAGAGAAGGCAAAAAGCTCCCCAGAGAGGAGCAGGAGCCTCCTCCCTCCCCCCCTGGCTCCATCAGGGTTTCCACCACCATGAGACCTATTTTCTCACCTCTCTCCCATGGCAGAACAAAACTCCCTGGACCTCTCCAGCTTGAAGCACTGGTCAAGAGATCTGGGGATCCCAGGCATCTCCTGGCCACGGAACAAGCCCAGGGCAGGGCTGGGAGAGGTGCTCCCACCCCAGCACCCTGCTGCACCATCCTCTGCAGCCAGTGCACACCAGCTTGCTCAAATAAAGCCCCATCTGTGCAGGTTATTTACAGGAGGATGTTTGCTCTGTTGCAGAAGCTGATTTGGTGATGAAAGCTTAAACAGGATGGAGAAGGGAGAACCGAGCAGGGTGTCCTAGAGATGGGACATGGCCCTGTGGGTCCTTCCTGGAGTCAGATCCCCACAGCAGCACCCCTCAGCCCCCAACTCCTTCAGCACCTCATCAGGCATGGCCACAGAGGTTGGGATCCACAAAGAGCCACCAGTGCCGGGACAACCTGCCCTGCAGGTTATAGAAGACGCAAAATGACTTGTGCATACACAGAGTAAAAAAACCTTGGTGACCAAAAGTCCAGGGAGTCCCATCAGAAAGAGCCCTGCGTGCTGTGAACAGCCTCCAGGTGAGCACAGCAACGCTGCTGGTGAGCTGGGGAAGAGCAGAGCAAGCAAAACCCTTTGCAGAAACAGTTCCCCCAAAAACAAGCACCTGCTCTCACCTTGTTGCCCAGCTGGGAAAGAAAAGCCCTGCTCAGGGGCTGGAGCATGCTACTGCACCCCAGGGTAGACCAGGAAACCACCCCGAGTCCCTTCAAGCACTGAGATAATCCCCAGGCCACCACATTCATTCTTCCCTTCACCGTTGGGGACAGATGAGGAGCCCAACCCTGGAGAAAAACGCCCAGATTTCCTTCCAGCCCTCCCAGGTCCCACGGGAGATGGCTGGGTTTTCCCCCGAGCCTCTAGGACATGCCCAGCAGGCATGGACTGCTGGACATCACCCCTTTGAACCTCCAAATGCCCCTTCCTGGCAATCAAGGAGCCTCCTGGACCGTGGTGGGAGGCGAAGCATGGCTGGAGCAGACACACGCACTAGCTCATCCTGTCCCGACTCACCCCCATGGACTCACGCTCGCTCAGCTCCTTCTTCCTCAGCACCCTGAAGGTGGCTCCTGGAGCTCTCCTCTTGCCCCTGCCTCCAAAACATCAGTGGAGAAAGATCTCACCTTTTCAGAGCCAGCCCTCACCACCCTCTTCTGCCACAGGAGCCCAGAGCCGACCACCACGTGTCCGCTCCTCCCGTGGGTGAGGCTGAGGAGCCTGGGAGCATCAGCAGCTCAGAGAAGATGTTTTCCCTGCAGACGGATCAAGAGTAGGGAAAGGGCTGGGGAAGCAGGAAAACCTGCATCCCAGGCAGCAACGCTTGCCCAGTCACTGGTTAGTGGCTCCGCAGGAAACACCTTCCCATGCTCACCTGGAAAGGCATGTTCCTAGCAGAAGGTACACCCCTTGGTAGGTGCAACCTCCTCTTCACCACAGCTGGCGGAGGAGAAGAGGCTGCCAGCGAGTCCTTCGGCTCTCAAGATGCTTTTGCTCTCTGCTTTGCAGCACTGGGGTCTGTTACAGCCGTCTCTAGAGGTGAAAGGCCATTCTCACCCAGCACCAACCCAGCCTGGGCTTGCTCCTGGGCAGCTCAGGTATCTGATTTTGAGTCTGCCTTCATGCTCCACAGTTTTATTTTAGACTGAAGATGTGAAGTCGCTTGTGAGGCTTTTGGATAAATGCTGCTCTCTGCCCCTTCCTGAGCTGCCCCAGGGCCAAGCAGTGTGTAACCAGAGGTCTGCAGGGACGCAGCATGCTCCAAGTCCAAGCTACGGCTGGGTAAAACCAGCAATATGGGTGGAAAACTGGTGGACCATGAAGCTGTTGGCTCTCAGTTGCTTTAAAGCTTGTTTGACACTTACGGCATGAATATAATCCTGGGGGTAAGTATCAGGGGGCTGAAGGAACTGGTGGGAAGCACCCCAGGATTTACTGTTAGGTGACGTGGACATCTCAGCCCTAGTGAACCTCCCAACAGGGCTGGCTGGAAGCACCCCAAGGGGCTGGGGACAGGAGAAAACTGGAGCAGGAGCTTGGGACAACATCGTACTCAAACAAGTCTTGTGTACTTTGTGGAGAACAACCCAAAGCTGCCTGTTGCAGTCGTGGCATATCTGCTGGGTGACAAGGAGTAGCCACCCAGGTCTGTCCCACCACGGAGCTCCTCTGTGGCCACCCTCCCAGTGCCAGCTCTCAGGGACAGGTCGTGGACGTGGCTGTTGTGCTTTGGGATGTGACACCCACGGCCCCACAGCTCTCCCCCTGACTCCCCAGGAGAGCAGGGTGCAGCAGAAGGCTCCCTTCTCTGGCAGGAGAAGGTTACTCACATTAAAAGCATGTGCCCATGTGTCATAAACCCAGACGCTGCTTCCTCCTCCCACCACCCTCACCACAGAGCTGGGCGGCTTCTCCAGTGCTCACCACAGTGCTCCAGCCACGCTGACAGTGGCACCTTCCCCGTCACACCCCTCCGAGGTGGTGGCTCCACCACATCCCCTCAGAGCACGGGCATGGGCTGGAGGAGACCTGCACAGACACGACAGGAGCAATCACATCCCCCAGGGGTCCAGCATGGCTCTCAGCTGGCCCCCAGCCTTACCCTTGTGACATGGCACATGTCACCCTCCCCCCTCCTGTGCCACCATGGTGCCAGACGCTCAGAGCACAGCAGCACAGCCCCACTGTCACAGCCACCGACTCCTAACCATCTTCCAAAGGCTGGTCTCGCTCCTCCCAGGTGTCGGGTACTTTCCATGTTCAGACTCTTCTTCAGATGCGGCTTCAAACAGCTTCTGGATGGCTGAATAAGGCCCGTACTGGCTGCCTTCCCACAGCCCGTGTCCTGGTGCAGAGCCGTTGCTGCTCCAGGCTCAGGGAGGATAGAATATGAAGCAGAAAAATGCTGATCTTGCAAGGGCTCCACCAGCCCAGGAGCAGCAAAGCCCTGCCTGGGAGGGCTGCAGAGCAAACCAAGCCTTGCAGCATTTCTTGCCAGCCACAAGCAAAGGAAGGAGAGGAGGAGAACCAGGTGAAGCTAGGGACGAAGCACCATCTGCCGTGTGTCTTTGCAGGGATGCTAGCCAATTTTCCCAGCCCTGAAATGAAGATCTCTCGTTTGCAAATAGGCGATGGTGCCTGGTGGAACCAAAGAGCTGTAGGGTCAGGAGAAGACACTCCTCCATAGCTGTGAGTCAGCCTGTAGCACTGCTGCGGACACCAAGCCCGTGAATCATGGGCTGCAGCTGGGTTGGAGATGACCACTAGGAACATCACTGTTATTTATAGCCAAGACACTGATATGGCCAGAAAGACCCCTGGGGCAGGGGCCACATGGTGCATTGCTGGCACATCGCATGCTGGGCACCTGCTGCTTTCGTGTTCTGGGTCCCCATCCTGGATGGCCAACCTGGAGCTGGGTTCCTGGTGTGCTGCATGTGTCCCCTTCATCCCAGTGACACTCTCCACCCAACAACCAGTCTCTGTGCTAAAGCCAACATCACCGGTTGCCTAAATACAGCATTTCCCAAGGCTCTCCCCCATGGGTACCACCGCTGAAAAGCACTGTGTGAAAGAACCAACGCAGATTTTGCAGAGGCATTTCTTACGGAATTTATCTGTAATTCAAAAGGCACCAAGGAGACACAGGAACCCTTGCATGAAGCCTTTCCTCTGCCTGGAAGGTTTGGCTTCTCCGGCTTTGTCAGCCGCACCTCACCTCGGTGGTTCAGGACTTTCCTCCCAACTCCACAGCCCTCAGGCTCATCCCCCAGCCCCCCTGCACCCTTACTCTGAGGCATTTGGGCTGTTCCTCACCGATGGTGGAGGAGCAGCTGTGAGCACAGCATGCAGAACCTCGAGGCCAGGAGCAAAGCTTGCCAAGAGATTTGAAGAAGGGCTGGTTATGAGTACCTGCCCTTTGCTAGCTCGTTTGCCTCATGCCTCCCTTCCAACTGTGTGGTGCGCTCAGCCAAATACCATCAAAGGGTTATCCACATGCTGATCACCTTATTTGCCTTCAAAGCCAGAGTGAGATGTCTCTCCCCCGGGTGAGGTGGCGGCTGTTGTACCACCTTCAAAGCCAACAGAGGCTGCGTAAACTTGCTCCGAGCTCGCCTGGCTGCGGGAATTGGTCAGGACCCTTCAGAGAGAAGCGGCTGCTGCCTTCAAAGTGGAGTATGGGTTGATAAGTGGGGAGTGGAGAGAGACATTTTAGCTCCTACTGGGTAATTATCACCTACGGAAAGCTGAGGAGTTAGCTGGTGGGAGAGAAATTATAACCTAGCATAAACCCGATCTCTTTCCCAAATCCAGTCTGTTTAGTGCTCAGGAGTGTCTGGTCTGGTTCCAAGGCTCAGCTTCTGGAGGAGTTTGGAGAGGCCCCTGGAGAGACCTCCAACAGGGCTGCAAAGCAGAGACCGCATCCCTCTTGCGCAGGGGCGTCCAAAAACGGGTGACGCTTTGGGGCGAGAGGCTGAAGGGAAAGAAACGGCTTCGTTTAGGAGAACCAGTTGTGGTGAGATGAGAAGTGACTTAATTACAGTAAGTCCCTTTGCAGCAAAACTGCCAGGTGCTAAAAGACTTTTTAATTTAGCAGAGAGAGGCAGATCAATGCCAAGCATCTGGAAGCTGAACCCAGTGAAAATCCAATTAAAAATCAGGCAATGCTACGAGTAGAGCAAGGTATGAAGTGATGGATTATTCATCCCAGGATGTCTTGAATTCAGAAGAGGGGGAATCTAATGGATCCTTCTAGTGCTGTATCTGTTGATGATGAACACTCCTACCCACCTTCTGGGAGCATGCTCACTCCGCAGCAAAAGCGAGGCCAGGAGTTTGGCTCAATGCAAAGTTCCCGTGCCTGTGGTGGAGGACGACCCACAAGTCCTACTAGGTAAGTTGCACTGTTCTATGCTTGGAGGCATTAATAACCCAGAACTAGCAGCCAACTCCATGGAAACCAACTGGTAGTCAGTGACAAGTTCTCCTGTTGCTATAGGAACAGGGCCCAAACAAATAAAAATTACCTATAATTTTTCCTCCCCAAAGTTCTCCCACATTACATTTCCATAGCAACTAATTAGCTCATTAGCGATCTGAACCAAGCCAGTGGACCGGTGCAAGTGCCCAGCTGCCATGGCTGGCTCTGTCCTCTCTGGCCGTTAGCTGAGGAGAGCCCTTGAGATAGTTGGTGCCATGTTTAAGGGGAAAGGCTTGAGCAGGAGGAGCTGGGTATCTCAGGGTTGGATTTCCTCATGCCTTCCCCATGATACCTCTGATACAAATATCACTTGGTCCTTTCTATTTCTAGCTGTCACCTTACACTTGGATTTCTTGACCTCATTGTTCCCTTTCCAGACTCCCCGTGTCTCCTCCAGACGGAGCACCGGTCTGGTTGACAGCTGCACGGCTTTGCAATGTTCTCTCATCCTTCCAGTCACGATGTTCCGGTCTCTTGGCTTGTTGCTGTCTTCTGCACCAAGCTAACACACTTCACCTGCAGCATCCTTGCAGGATGTCGCTGTTGAGACAGTCACGACACACAAAGGAATGTGCACAAAACCAAAAGGCCAAAAAGGCCGTTTATTGTTCTAACAAGCCTTTTTATATATTTCTTAAGAATAGGTGTCTACACACGATGGGTTCACTCACAGACCATCGGTTCATGATTAGACGGCCTTTTCTCTGCTAAGTCTTTGATACACTACTTCTACTTGCGCACTGGCAGTTCCTTATCTTGTTGGCTCAGCTCTTCTCAGGACTCTCCCAGGCTCTTTAAGGACACACCAGTATCTGTTCAAGGCTGATGTTAAGCTCGCATTCCGATCCCTCGGACCAGCCAAGGTTTCCCACAGCAGCAGTCCCTCTTTTCTCATTCACACTCCACACGTACATCCCTCCATCCTCCTCTGGCAGTATACTGTCATGGGTTTTGTCCATCTCCAAGCAATGTTGGAGTATTTTCCAGCCATTTCCACCTAAGTCCCACCAGTCTGAGCCCTGGGGAAGCCATTGCTCAGCTCCACTTGGCCAAACCAGTGCCAGTCACACCGGTCTGAAGAGACCCACCTTGTCTAAAGTAGCAATGGATGCCGGTGTCACCTTCATGACCAAGGAAAGACTGTAGTTTCGCAGATGTAGGGCTAGAAGGATGCGTTGGATCACCCTCCTTTGATGCCAAGACATCCTGGCTAGAGCATGGCCATTCCCTGAGGCTGGTGGACACAATTGCACCCCGTGTACCACCCGTCTGGCAGAGTTCAGGCTGAGCAGCCGGAGCCAGGATGGCACCAGCACATGGGTGCTGGACGTCCTGACTGAGCTCAGCAGCCACAGGAGATGACTGATGACAGAGAAATCAGGTGTAAAAACTCCATTGGGGAAATCAAAGGGTGTTAAAAAAATCCAACCCAGAAAGTGCCAGAATTGCTGTTGACAAGTGTTGGTGTAATTAACACAAACAAGTGCATCCAAGGAGATTAGATGCATTAAACCACAGTTGCATGCCCACAGAGAGGAGGTGCTGCCTTCAATTAGTGCCAGAAACTCTGGAAAACAGAGATCAAGTCTGACTTCCTTCACTGTAGTAGAAATCCGCTGAAATTCCCCAGAAATCCACTGACTTGCAGGAAAGTCACAGAGAAACAGAGCCCAGGTCTTCTTGGGCTTCTTTCCTATTATTTTAATATTTTGGCACTTCTCAAGGGGTAAGTTATAAAATAAGGTAAAAAGGAGGGAAAAACAATCAGCAATGAAAGGAAAGCAACTGAGAGTCTTTGAAACTAGCAGTCTTGAGTCTTTTAGCCCAGAGCCTTAAATACAATGCGAGAACAAAACCAAAAAAACCCCAAAGAAGTCAGCTGAACTGAAGGAAGAACAGCTTTTCTCCCCTGAATTTGCCCAGCCTCCCTTTTTTCCCAGCCTTTCGGAAGGACAGACCTTCTCCTGGACAACCCAGGTCTGTGCTGAGCTATGGGAGGGGAGCCAGTGCCTCAGGGACTCGAAGCCCTGCAGAAATGCCAAGTTCCTTTCTCCCATTTCCTTTGGTTTTGCCGTTCCAGCATTTCTGGGAGTCTGGATTATTCACAGAGAGAACAGAATATTCCTCGCTCCAGAAAGCCGTGTCTCCAGCCCTCCTTGGGAATCATGCAAAGCCACCATGCCTTCGCCTTTCCCTCCAGGATGATGATTCCTTCCCAAGAATAATGTAAGTTGGTGTCCTTTGGGACAACCTGAATGCTCAGGACCTGGAGGCTTCAGTTAAAATCTTTTCTTGGGACTTCTGGGAGAGTTTGCTGGACTGAACGTTTCTCCTGAGCCCCTCATATAAATTGTTGATACGGATGAGTCAGCGGAAACAAGATCTGAGTGCTGGTTTTATCAAAGGGAAGAAAAATTACCTTAATTGTTGTGGATTGGCTCTCACCAGATGGGAGGGAATCTGTTGCCTGTTGCGGAGACCACTGATACCATCTGGAAGCCTGCCCACCCTTTGCATCCTCAGCTCGCAACACCTCCTGCTTCCACCCCTGCTCCACAGGATCCCCTGGTCCAGCCCGCCCTCCGCACCAGGCTGCAGGGGTGCACCCCCACCCCGGCAGAGCTGGCAGGAACGGCCCTTCCCTCCCACCCCCACAGCTGCCCACCCCCCAGGGCAGAGGTGGGAGTGGGAGCCAGGAGGGGACACGTCCCTGTCCCCCAGCACTCATGTCCTCTGTTACATGAGCAGTCAGTGGCTGGAGCCCTCAATGGGAGGAATATGATGCTCATGTTGATGGTTTCTTCTTCCTCACTTCAGGGCCCACTGGGGGTCATTTTCAGATTTCACTAACATTTTTACACCTTGCATTCTCTCCACCCATCTGCAGCTCCACGTTAAATCTGAATTTGCTCTATGCCATGACATTTATGTACATTAGGTGCTATTTCTTTGTTCTCCTTGTCACCCCTAAAACCAGTTCTGCATCTCTTTCGCTGGCCACTGATGAGTTGTTTATAGCCATGGGGTCTCCACCGCTAATCCTGGGGTCTCAGGTCTCACCATCCCATGTCTGCGCTCCTCTACGCCACATCCCACATCTCCACTTCCCACATCTCTGCTTTCATACCAGGCCTATATTTGTCTATCCCACATCATTATGTTGAAGTAAAAAATATCTCATTCTACAAAGAACAACTGCTCGTTGCTGTTCTCTGTACAAAACTAGGGCTGTACCGTCCAAACAGAAGTAAAATAAATGAGCCATAGCTACCTGCTCAATTAGAAAACCTGCTGCTACATCGAAACCAAGTAAAACAAAGCTGTGGAAGGTCAAGAGAAGTTCAGACAAAGCAAGCCCCCCCACGCCTCAGCCCCGAGGTCTTGCAAACTTGGTGCATGCAATGGCAACGCCATATCACAGGGCTACAGGTATCGGGGGTCGCATGGCGGAGCCCCGTCTTCTCACTCCATGTCCCCTGGGGCCAGCGGCACCGGCACCCTGTGGTGGGGGACGGATGTGTCTCCCCAATGGCTCATTGACAACATTGATCTCAGGGTGGAGGATTATTGTTTTCACCCCAACCTGGGAGAAGAAGGGACCACAGCTCCGCTCAGGATCTCCGATGCCTTCACCGCGGTGTCCGAGCCGCCGCCACTGCCCGGGATGGAGGACAGGCTGCTGGCTTGGTCTTCCCCGCCTGCTTCATTACCTCCAAAATTACACATATAATGAACGCCCAATTAAACGCTGCTGACAGAATGGCATCTGGAGCAGGGGGCAGCACGGCTCCGTGAGGAACATTCCCCCACCCCAGGGGCCACACTTCCAGTCCAATTCATGTAAATCACAGATGAATTCCCACAATTAATCGCTACCGTCCCCAGCTGCACACATGCTGGTGCAAGTGATAGCAGACAGGGAGAGCACACAGGGGAGGTGGAGAGCTGAACCACATCCATGCACAGGCACCAGCCAGATCAGGATGAGGCCAAGCTGGGTACCACACCTGCTGGAGCAGCAGCAGCGGGGGATGCTGGAGCTGCTCCCCAACAGCCCCCAGCTGCAGCAAGATGGAGCCACCTCAGGGCTTTGCCAAGGAAATTGGCTTTTTTTTAACCAGAAACACCACAACCTGCCTGGTGAAGTCCCTACTGAGTCATGCAGAACATTCACCCAGCCCCAGAACGCAATCAGACCTCAGGGGGCACGGAGCCTGGCTGCCGTGTAGCTTCTCCGGTGTCTCATAAGGACCAAACAGCATCAGCACGGGCACACCAGCCCCCATCCTGCCTCCCTCCTCCACCAGCCCCATCTCCGTGTCACCCCTGGGAATCTGATTATCAGCAAGATCTGCCGCTGTCAGATGTGATCAAAACCGCAGTTCAATTAAATTGGATTGGATTGAAAGCTGAGAGTTTTGAGGAGACAGGCACATACACCCAGAGCAGTGTGCTGCTTCCCGGGGAGGCGGGCTGGGATCTGCAGGACGGTCACCCCTAGGGGAAGGAAAAGCCGGGATGTGGCTCCGGCCCCGGGATGAACTCCATCCCCTGGGGCCATGGGCCCTCACCAGTTCACACATCTGCCATCTGGAAGATCCCCGATAGAGTAAGGTGAGCTCAGCCTCCCAGAGATGCTTTTAATTCTTTCTCATCTTTTGAAATCAAATAAAATTCTGAAGGAGAAACTTTGTCATCTGAGCAATGGAAGGGGAAAAAAAAACCCCAAACACGCCTGGAGATGAAAGGGAATTCTAGATAGGTATTTCATCTCTTGCTCTTGTAACGAACGTGAAAACAAAATAAGAAGGAAACAAACAAAAAAAACCCCAGACACGGTTAATGAGCTTTGCATTTAAATGTAGCACCAATGTCACCACGCAGACTGTTCCTTCAAGGTCCCACGTCCCTGCTCACGCCAGGCGATGGGTGCGGGACAGCCCGTCGGAGCAAATATTGGATGAGATTAAATTTCACTAGTGTTTACTAAATAAAACATGCGTTTCGAGAAATCAAGAAAAAGTTTGTTAAATATTTTAGTACATCTGGTCTCCTCTTCCCTACCCATATACGGACTTACAAAATGCTTTGCATATTTATTTTAGCATGCACTAGATTTATTTAAAAATAGCATCACTAGCACTGGAAACAGCCCACTTGCTTTTCATCTAGATCTTTGCATTGAATCAATGAATCCAAAATTAAACAAGGTTGGGTGAACTAAATCTATACAAGGACCTATTTGCTGATCGATACAGAAATGGATGCCTGGGATCTCTTTACTGTGTGAAATATGAGGACTTGAGAAGAAATGCTTTTGTTATTATATTAAAAAAAAAATCAGATTTAATCTCTCCCCATAAAAAAGTTATTTATTGGAGAGATGCTTTGTCCTAAATAATTCATGCTGGTTGTATAGTACCCAGAAGAGAGAAGACTCCTGTCTTCCATTCCTAATGAGAGGGAAAAATACCTCAAATATTTTTCTTGGGTTCAGCTTCATCAGCGCAAGGAGGTGAAACTCTACTTTGCTTCTGGGTGTTCTCCTCCACCACTGCAGGGGAGCCGACTCCCCCAAAACATGAACAGAAGCCACAATGCTCTGCATACGGAGGGAGAAGAGCTTCAGACACGTCTGGAGGGCAAACTCATACCACCAGTGAGAGGCACGTGGCTTTGGCAGTGAGGTTCAAGGGATGATGATGATGACCGAGTGGCTAGAACCCATCAGACCATGGGAAGAAGGCTCTCCTGAAGAAGCCACCTCAATATGGCTGTAACACAAATTCAGCCTCCACAATCTGCAGCTGGATGTGTTCCTCCAAAATGGGGTGAAGGTGAAGCCGTCCTGGGCTGCACCGAGCGCTGGTCCCCCAAGGAAAGCAGAACTGGAAGAAGACCAAGAGAAAACCCAGGCCACCCCACATGGAGACATGGGCCACAAAGGTCCATGGAAATCTCTCTTGTCCCAAAAGAGGAACAGAGCTGGCGCTGAACACCATGGAATGGGGCGGGTGGGAGATGATGGGTCTTTTAGCTCGGTTTTGGCACAAAATTTGGGGCTGGCTTTGGGAACTGCCCTGCTCATGGGCTCAGCCAGGTCCCTTTCTCCTAAGCCTGCTGCAGAATTGATCCATCAAGGGCTGTACCTGCTCCACTTGGAATAAATCTGCATCTCATCCGCTTCCATGAATGAAAAATGCATGCACCGGTAAATTGGAGGTGAAATAGTACATCTGTTGTCAGATATATTTTTTTCCCTTCTTCCATGAGTTTCATTAAAGAGAGGCATATCATCTCTGATAAAGTTAACACCACCCGTTCACTAATTGTTCCTGACACTTCCCTGTTGCTTTGATGATGGATTGCTGCAGAAACACCAGCCCCAGGCAGGCAGGGAGGCATAAAGTCACCTCTTCGGGCTATTTCTGGAAGAAAACAATGAAGCTGCAGAGCCAGTGCCAGGGAATGGCCCCAAGTTGCTGCAAGGCTGGGGACATGGGGGTGGCAGGGGTGACCTGTGAGGTGCCAATGCTGGATTCGTATCCTGCAGTGCTGGAACCAGCTCCCGACGTGCTTCCTCTGAATGAGCAAGTGCATGAATGAAAGGCAGAGTGAGAAATAGCTGATGCTGGCTGGCCACATCACGGGTCCCAGGGGCAAACTGAGCTCAGGGGACACCCCCCGCCCCAGCTTCCCTGATCACCTTCATCCCCCTGCACCTTTCAGCCCTTCTCCAGACCAGGAGTTGGGCAAACCCAGAATGACCGGTTTGGGGTATGGTGTGCTCTCCCTGGGGTGCTGGCACTCCGGCTGTTTGCATCCCTGCAGGAGGGGGCTTCATGGTGCGAGGGATGCGGAGGGACCCGGTCCTCAGCTCCCACTGACACCTCAGATGATTTCAGCCCTCCCACAGGCAAGGCAAGGGTGGCTGTAGCAGCCAGCTCCCCTCAGCATCACCTCCAGATGCCTGGAGAAGCCAGGTGGGACAGTGACAATGCCAGCGCCCCCCACCTCTGTGAGCCCCGTTCCAGTCCCCACGCTGTCCTCTGTCCTGTCCCTGCATGGCCAGCAATCAGGTTAGAGCTTGCAACACACCCAAGCATGCAGCAAAGAGGCAACAGCTGCTTCCCGCTGGCCCAGATCAAGGATTTTAATTAAGGAGAAGATTTTCGGGAATAAAGGGGAAGATCACTCCCAGAGCTGTAATTAAAGAAAGGCAGGGTAAGGCGGGACGACAAGAAAGGACGCATCCTGCTGCTGATGGGACTCAGCTCCAAAGGGCAGTACAAGGGGAGCAGAGACTGCCACCACAGCCCTGGCTCAGCCCCCTCCCCAAGGAGAGGTATCTGCACCCACCTTTCAGTCCTCGCCAAGGTCCCCCAGACCTCCAGCAGGACCCACCCAACGCATAGCCAGCAGGCGCCGCAGCCCACACCAAACCCAAACCCAGCATCCAGATCCGAGTCACAGCAAAGGTTTGCCGGGCAGACGAGGCAAGAGGGACCGCACGGCACGCAATGCTGGCCCTGGTTCACCCACTCTGAGAGGCAAGGGGCCAAGCCAGAGCCAGGAGGCCACCGTGGCCTTTGGGAGGTGGGTGCCACCGCTGCCGTCAGGACCCGCAGAGCACTTCTGGGCTTTTTGAAAGGTTCCTGAAAAGCAGCGCAGTGGGTGCTCCAGGAGAAACACCATTTCAGGGTGGTGCTGCTGAGAGCAGTATCACCAGCCAGAACGGGTGGCCAAGGGCACCGGACCTCCTGCCCCACCTCCAGTGGGATAGGGTTGCCTGGCTGGGAAGACTCCAAGAGCCGGTTCCCGGTGCCTCTCCACCAGCTGCCGAGCCAGCACAGCCATGCCCCCCACCTGCTCTGCACTGGTGCTGCAAACAGCCCATTTTCCCAAACACAAGGGGAGCACTTTATTTAGGTCTTGGTGCATCTCATCCACTCTGGAGGAGGAGCTCAACCCCGTGGGCAACATCTGCTCCCCAAACCCCCCTTATCCTGGAAGAAGAGGGTGGGTGGCCCCCTCCAACACTCAAAAACCCTCCAGACTTCAGCAAGGCGGCATAAAGCAGCCCCAAGCAGGGCAGCAGCATCCGTCCTGGCCCCATCCGTTCCTTGGAGCAGTCTTGAGCCCCAGAGCTGCACATGGGACAGACTTTGGAGGTCGCTCTCACAACTCAGGCAGCCCCAAGCCTGCTCTGGGCTCTTCCTGCTCCCATCACTACACGGGACTGCAGGGACAGTCCCTCCTGGCCACCTGAGAGGGGAAAAATACCACAGGGCTTCATGAGTCTTGATGCTGCACATCCCTGCATGGCTCTTTTGTCCAAACCAGCCCCTTTTCCAACCCCATGCCTGCTCCTTTGTGGTATCCTTAAAACCCCTTTTGCTCTAGTCCCTTTTAACCAGAGCTTCTGCTTTGCTTCTTCAATAGATGGGAATGGGAAGAAGAATGCAGCCAACCTGCCTGGCCAGCCAGCAGCAGGCAGGTACTTGCCACAAAACATCTTTCTCCAGCACCAGATGCTGATTGTCCACAGAGGTGGGGGCTCAGCACAAGGCAGCGGGCAGGGAGAGGAGCCAGGGTGAGACTCTGACAGTGGGAAGGCCCCTAAAACGTGTTTCCAGATGACCACAGCCAACCCTTTGTTAGTGGTGATGGCCACAGAAGCCAGGTGGGACTCCAGCCCCAGGACCCAGAATGCATCCTCAGATGCATGAGTGGATGTGGCTGTACCCCGGACTGGGGGTCCCCCAGTACATTAGGGGCCAGGAAAGGAGGTTGTGAGGAGAAGGACACAGCAGCGGTCCCCTGTAAGGGGGGAGAGCCCCCAGGTGAGGCACGAGGCAAAGCAACAGACCCTGGCATGTGATAGCCACAGCATAAGCCTCCAAAAAATAAAATGCAACAGCCCTAAAAACCCCCAATGGGTGGGAAGACCAGCTGGAGGCACCGCTCCCCAAGAAGCTCAGCTGCCACCCCTACATCTTGCACTGGCAGAGCCCTGGGAGCCACCAGCACGTCTGCGTCCTCCTGGCTTACCCCAGGCTCCCCAAACTGCCCCCAGCAACCTTGCCCCCGCACCAGCCCAGCCTTGCCAGGTCACCCCCTGTCCCCAGAGCTGTGCAGCGCCAGCCGTATGGATGCGGGTGAGGCAGCGCTGGATTCACACGGCAGCTGCTGTGTATTTACACAGCAATTCTGAGCCCTGCAAAGGGAGGAGGCAAAGACCATCCCTGGGGCTCCTCTTCCCGGGGGGGGGGGGGGGGGGGGGGGGGGCGGGCAGCCGCACACAAGCTAAATGCCTCCTGCCACCAGCAAGGGCCCGCAGGCACGGCTTCCATCGCCCTGCAGGACCCTCCAGCTCATTCAACAGCTTCTCATTGCCGGCACCGAACAGGACCTGTTGCAGGCGGTGATATACCGCAGGGCCTTTGCAGAGGGTCGAGACGACCTAGGAAATAATTAATTGCCTCACTGTGCTGGAGTGGTGATGCTCAGAGGAGCCACGCACGCAATACGTGCTTCATGGCATTTGGGGCAGCTTTATACCCAAGCTGGAGCTTTTGTCTAAAACCTTGAAAATTTTTTTTACGAAATCTCAGCTTCCATAAGAAGAATCAAGAGCGTGTCACTCTAGAAGAGATACAAGTGGCCCTGAGTGGGGAATGACACCGAGGAAAACACAGCTGGTATCAAGGTAACTGCTCTGGTTCATCAAGGTTCCCATCTCCTCCATGAAGTAAATCGGGTGCCGAAGTCACCATTGCTCGCCAGGCTTCTCTGCAGCCCTCTGCCCACGTGCCTGCAGCGCCCGCTGCTCTCGGCGTCTGGGAATAAACAGCCTGTTCCAGCATCGCTTGGTATTTCAGGAAAGGTTAACGCAGCATGTGAGGGGCCAGAGCCACCCCTCAGGGGGCTGGAGAGGCTCCAGGCAAACCTGCCAGAGGCCCGGGGCTCCCCGCAGGGCAGGCGACCTCCTCGGCCCCCCGAAGCTTTTGCTTCGAGCTTCGGTATTTTCAGGCTTTGTGCTACTCAGGCTTCCTTCTCCCACCCCCACGTTTCCCCACCAGCGTTCCCACCTCTGAAAGATCCACAGGAATGTCAAGCTGAGAGGGAAGCCACGAGGTCCACGTTGGCTGAGCAAGCCGGGGGTTTTCCCCCGGCTTTGGGGCTCCTGCTGAAGGCAGCAGAAATCACCCCAGTTTGCCAGCACCCCCCCAAAGGGGACCTGCTGCTGGCTGGGTGTGGGTCCTGGGGGGTGTGTGACGATGCTGGTCCCAGGCGGGGTGACGTGGGTCCCAGGGAGGGATGCAACAGCAAAGCAGCTCCACATGGACTGGTCCCATGGCTCGCTCCAGAAACAGGCGCATCGGGGCTGGAGTTGCAAACCGGGCTGCTGGGACAGCCAGGAAAGGCTTGGAGATGCTTTATCCAAGCTGGTGGGGAAAGCAGAGTGGAGCTTAGAAACTCATATCCAGGGTGACCAGCTATCAGGGGAGAAAGGGAGGGCACCGGAGCACCCACGTACCCATGGTTCAACCAGAGCCTGAGCTCTCCTCGCCCCCAAAAAGCCGCCTACCCTTCTGCGTGGGGAGGAGAGCTGGGAGGCAGCTGCAGCAGCTCGCCATGGGCAGCAAAGACCCTTCAGAGCCACCCCCCCAGCTTTAAGTCCTCCCCTCCCTGGTGGGCTGCGCTAGCCCCTCCAGGTGCCAGCTGAAACCATTTTAAAGCCTCTGCCTGGGCCTGGGGAGGCTGATCCCTGTGACAGAGGTCTCATCGGTACCGGAGGTCTCATCGGAACCGGAGATCTCATCAGTACCAGAGGTCTCATCAGTACTGGAGGTCTCATCGGTATTCTGCAGCTTCAGCTCGTTAGCACTGAGGTGCTACAAGAGTGGGAGTGTTGGAAGTTTCTGGGCGAGACAGCTATTAGGGGAGGATTGAACACATCTCTTCCAAACCAATGGCCTGTGTGAACTCTAATTTATGCTATCGATCTAGAAGGTGCCCACAGGCTACCTGAACCAAAAAAAAGCCCCAAACTAACTTGCCCTAGATACAGCCTCAGCTGCCTTCAGAAAAAGAAGAAAAATTAAGCAAAATAAATAACCCGCAGCCCCAGAAAACTGGCTGCATCACACACACACACACCCCCGCTAACGCCATAAGCCAGCCCTCCCCCGCAAATGGCTCTTCGGGAACAGCGTGAGCTCCAGCTCCACAGCTCCCGGGGAGACCCACCAACCCAGTATGACCAGTACAAACACCCACGCTGTACTGGTGTGTGTGTGTGTGTGCATTTGGGGCTCTGCCCTCTTGGCGAGGCCGCTCAGCACAGGACAGGGGAGCTGTTGGCCCTGGGGAGGGCGGGGCGGGGTGGCCCGGGGGTCCCAGGTCCTCGCCCTGTCGGATGCGCTGAGTGTTCCCTCCTCTGCAGGCAGCGCTGTCGTCCCCCCCCCGGCCGGGCACTGCCTGCTGGCACCTGGTGACAGAGCCAGGGAAGCCACCGGGCGTGATAACCTCTTTTTGCCTGAATATGTGACAAATGGCGTGTGTGTGTGTGTGTGTGTGTCTGTGTAACCCACGGTTTGTCCTAGGAAAGGAGCTGGAAGTGATGGATTTTCCACTTCTCCCAAGTTCTTCCCTCGGAGGCACGGACGCCTTGTTAATGGGTCTCGGTGCAGCTATTAAGCCGCTAATTGAAACGGAGCGCGCTGCAGCCGGGCTCGGGGGGGCGGGGGGCCCTGCCCGCCCACCCACCCCCAGGCTTGGCATCGCCACCCAGTGCCCGGCCCCTGCGGGGCCCGGTGTCCCCCGGCCCTGCCGGGCGGGTGGACGAGGGAAATACCTGGGGAGGGAGCCGTGACCCCCCTCCCCGCCCCACTGCGGGGGAGACAGCCGTGTCGTCCCCCCCCCCAAACCACCACCACCCGCTAAACCTGCGGCTCTGCCGCCCGTGGACACGATGCCCCGGCGGTGGCGCCCCTCCCCCCCCCCCCGACTGTAATCCGGGACACGCAGCCCCCAGGGGCGGCTGGAGGGAGCTGGGGGGGCACAGGGGGTTGGGGGGCGCGGGGAGGGGCCGAACCCCGCCGGGACCCGCCGCTGGCGGAGGCGCCTCCCCCGGGGCCGGCACCGGGCGCTGCCTCCCCCTCGCGGCCGCGGGAGCCCCTGACGGCCCCGGGACCCCCCATACCGCCCCCGCCCCTCCCCCCCCGGCATCCCCCGCGACGCCCCTGTCCCCGGGATCCCCCCGCCCCCTGGGCCCAGTGAGCACCCCACTGCCCACCCCCGCCGCCCCCGGGGGGTACCCCTGACCCCTGCCCCCGCCCGCTGCCCCCCTGCCGTCCGACACCAAGCAGCCAACCCCCAGCCGGGGGAACGCAGGGCCTGGTTACCCACCCCCACCCCCCAGCACCCCGGGGGTCCGGCTCGGGACCAGCATTGCCCCGCGGTGCGGCAGGACCCCCCAGGGCTGCCAGCCCTCACCCCGGCACACTCGGGGGCCTGAACACAGAGACGAGAGGGGTGACAAGAAGCGGGTTTGAAGGTGAATTTTATTGGGAACGCCGGGGTTTCACGGGCGCAGACCCCTCGCACAAGCACAAGGCGAGGGGGGCTTCGGAGGTGAGTCAGAATCCACGTCCGCCTTAAAGCCAAGCTGCCCCCCACCCCCCCCCCGGGCTGCTGGACCCCCACCAGTGCAGAGGGACACAGCGGGACAAGCGTGGGATGCAGACAGGGACAGGTAAGACACGCATGGCACAAAGCGGAGCAGATGGCACGCGGAGGTGGCGCGTTGGCCTCGTCAGCAAAGCCTTGCTTCATCCACGGGCGCCCAGGCCCACCCCAGTGGCATCTCCCCAGCGTCTGAAAGGGCAGATGCTCCCTTTCCCCACAATTCAGGAATTGGGACTTTCTCCAGGAGGAAAAATGCAGGGAGAGGGGAAAAAAATAAAATAAAAAAAATCACCATTCCCCAAAGCACCAAAAAAAAAAAAAGGGTGAGATAAAGGGGAAAGCGGTCAAAACAAGGACAGAAGGGAAAAAACCCAAAAGCTCAACGTCAAAACAAAAAACAAGCCAAAGTAACCATAAAGAAAAAAATATAGAAATACAATTGTACATCTTGGCGGCAAAGCTGTCAAACCAAGCGGGGAGGGGCACGGGTGCTGCCAGAGAGGGTCGGGTGGTTTGCAGGGTGGGAATGAGGGGGACGTGGAGAACATCAATCGCTTTTTTTTCCATAAAGAGGTGGGTGCGGAGTTGAAGCAAAGCTGAAGAGGGATTGTCCTGCTCCGCCTGGCCGGTTCTCTCGGCATTTTGTTGACTCGGGGAAGGGGATCAGAGCAGTGAGGAGGGAAAGGTCCTGCTGCGTGGCGCCCCAGCACGGGGGGCATCAAGGGCTGAAAATCATTTACCCTGAAGCAGCTCGCAGGAACAGAATCACAGAACATCTCAAGTTGGAAGGGCCCTGGGGAGGCTCCTCGGTGTCCCCCCCGCCGCTCCCCGCTGGGGTGGTGGTGCCAAGCAGCCCCGCTCCCAGGCAGAGGGTCCCCAGCACCGCTCCAAACCGCGGGCTGCAAAAGCAGGGGGTAATGAATTTCAGGGACATCATCCTTCCTTGGGTGCGGGACCCTGAACGCTGGAAACGCACCCTGAAACCCAGACCTCCAGGGCATGAGTTTCAGGAAAGACATTTTTATAAGATTCAATTTAAAAAATAGATGCTTTTTTTTTTTTTTGTAAAAAAGGTCATAGGCCAGGGTGTCTTCTAGTGACCCCTTCCCCACCACCCTAAATTTAGCCAGAAAAAAGCTAGCCCTTTTGCCAAATCTGCTGGCCACATAGACATTCACACATTCATTGATTTAAAAATATATAATATATATGTATTGCGCACACACATACACACACAAATATATATTAGAAAAGGAAAAAAAAAAATCCCTCTGAAAACTCAGTTGATTAAAAAAATCCCAACAAAATCCACAGCGGTGCGTTTATCCCGTGATCATGTACAGTAGAAGACAGAAATCCCTTTTGCTCCCGTAGCTCCTGGCACAAGTGCTCAGGCTGGGAGCGTGAGGAAACACATCAGGTTTTCACAGTGGATTTGTTAGCGGAGAAGGAACTGCTCCTCCCTCCTCCCACACAGAAGGGCTTTAATTTATAGCAAGTTAGATTAAAACTAGGAAACATGTTACAAAGTCCATTATATATAGACATAAAATGTACAACTGTCAGCAGCCCCCGTGCGAGTCGCTGGGGTTTCGATCTCGGCTGACACCTCGGCGGGCAGATGGAGGGTTGGAAGGCGGTTTGGGACACGAGGGTGCAAGCACGGCCTCCGAAACGAACGGGTGTCACAGTGCGAGGTCTTACACGAGCTCCAGGTTGGAAGGAAGATGGAGCAACGTCTTCTCCCGGAGCCAGGGAAGGCGGAGGGCAGGGGCTGCGAGAGGCATTAGATGCCAGGAGAGAGGACGCGACCTCCCAGCCCAGGGCTGGAGGGGAGAGGGGCAGCGCCGGGGACCTGCTTGTCTCTCAGCCACCTTGCACCCGCGTGGGGAAGGAAGCGCTACGTGCCGGATGAAATCCCATGGGGAAAGCGTCAAGGTGGGCTCACTGAAAAAAATGCCTTTTTTCCCCCCCTTTTCAAGGGAGCGGTGCATTGATTGAGGGAAGGGGACACCCAGTCTAGTGCTGCCTCAGAAATCATTAAGATGACGAGCCAGGCATTAGAGCAGCCTCTGGTGTGAAGAGCAGCACGCCCAGGGAGCCCCACAGCCCCCTGAAAAGCTGCACAGGCTCCTGGGGGCAGAGAGCCAGGCACAAAGGGAAGGTGAGTGAGACCAGAGCCTGGGAAAGGGGCTTGGGGCAGGCAGGGAAGGAGAGTGGGGCAAGTGCAGCAGCATTTTTTCTCTCTGCCTACGCCAGGCAGCGAAGAAACACAAACCCCCTTGTGCCATGCACCAGGCTGCTGGGGAGGGGAGATGCCCTCTGGCACCCTCTGCCCTGGCCCAGCTCAGTGCCTGGGCACGGTCCCCTCCCCGGGAGGGATACGCTGGCGTGAGCAGGGAACTCCTGAGCCTTCAGTCTCCGTGGCTTAGTTGGAAAGGTGTTGGCTTCAAAAGGCTCATCGTGGGGGATTTCACTTACAGGGCAAAGAGAAAAGAGGTTGTGAGGCTGGAGGTGCCCACAGGTTGGGGAAGTGCGATTTGTGCAAACCACCATTAACTGGAGTCCTCATTCACTCTTCTGCGGGGAAGCCATGATGGAGGGGACTGCGTGAAGCCGTGAGGTTTGAGTTAGGAGTCTTCCCCGAGGATCTCTGTCACAAAGGAGGCCATGTCAGTCTCTTTGGTGTCGTGCAAGGTAAAGAAAGGGTGTTCCTGCCAACAAGACCAAAGACAACATTAGCTGACACACAAGGACAGATAAGCCCAAGAGCAGCCCCTGGGGGATGTCACACAGCTGGTGAGGTGGCCACCAACCTCCTCCCCAGGCTCCCACAGAGACCATCCTTCAGCTTAACTAACATTTTCAGGTTTGCTGTTTCCAGGTTTAACCCAGCGGGACAGCCCCCCTTGGCAGCTGTACCCCCTCATCTGAGCTCTGAACACACCACCAGCAGGCAGGACAAAGGGAGGAAACACCCTGACCTTAACACCCATGAAATCAACACACGCCTCCACCTTAGAGACACTACACCCATCCCGCTCCGTGCCTGAAAAATCACCCACATGCCCTGTTGTCCCATTTCCCAAAGACCTGCTGGACCACTCATTTGGCTTTCAAAATGTGGCAGGATAAACCCCAGTAGAAATGGCTCCACACTTACCATAAGTTCTAAATAGTTCATTCGTTCAGCAGGGTTCTTCCTTAAGCTGCAAGAAAAAAAAAACAGGGAGAGAAAGGCTGTAGGTTCCTTTTCTTTTGCTGTATGTGGTCTGTCACAGAGGATAGCCCCTGCCCAACCAACAGGACATCCCTCTCGTGGCAGCACCCATCCTTGGCCAAGCAGGTTTGAACCACCAGCAAAGTGCCAAGGCAGGTAACTGGGAAAGGACAACTCAGTGTTTTGCCACAAAAAGCAAAAGCCAAGCAGCTCATTGCAGCCCATCCTGCGCCGACCAGAACACATGGGGAGGAGAGGAGATGGTTTCCCACCACCTGGAGCAGGAGCCTTGCCTCGGTGGGCTCACCTCTGCCCAGCAGCTCCAAGCAGCACACAGAGGGCAGAGGAACCCTCCGAGGCGAGCAGCTACCCACAAAACCACAAATCAGCTTTCACCCAGAGGCACCCAGATGCTGCCAGGGGTTTGTTCTCGTTTCATCGCTGCTTTGCCAGAAACCACCGAAATTTCAGCAGCGGCAACAGCAAAAGGGGAAGAGAAACCTCTGCGCCTTCCAGCCAGCCCGGGTGAGTCAGGCCAAGAGCAAAACCAGTTTGGGCAGCGCTTCCTGCCATGGCCAAGCACTAGCCTCAGTACGGAGAGGTGGGGAGAAACAGGCTCCCGAAGGATGACAAATGCAGCCCCAGGCTTTGCCCCGACCCCCATGGATCAGGGCTGCCCTTTAGTCAGGCTGGGAGAAGCCACCAGTCCTTGCTGGAGACTCACCACTGTGCTGTGAAGTCCACAAACTCCTTGGAGAAGCGATCGGCAGGCAGCTGGGGTGAGGGCTCCTCCACCACTTGCTTGAGCTGTTGGAAGGGGGTCCCCCAGGACTCGTACGGGAAGCGAAGAATGGCCAGTTCGATCTGAGGATGGAGACGCGCTGACGTGAGACACTGGGACGAGAACGACCCTACACAGCCTGCTACCTCAGCCAGCTCAGATTCAAAATGAAAAACCTCTTTTCTTACAAACCATTTTCAATTTGGGTCATACCGCTTTTTTTTCTTTCCCTTTTTTTTTTTTTTTTTTTTTTTAAATATAAAGACCCATAGGCCAAAAATACTTCCTTTTGAGGCTGGCTCAGCATATTAATGCATTTACAGGAAGCCACCAAAGATATGTAAAATGGGATTATTTTAAAAGATAATAACAGCACACCGTTTCTGCACTGGCTTCCAAAGTGCTTTGCTCACCATAAGGAAGAATCTGGGCCTCAGGCTAGTACTGTGTGAGCTAGTCACACAAAAAAAATCCACAAACCCAAGAAAAACCAAGTGCTAGAACATCACTTATGAAGATCTTTGCTAAAACCACCTCAGTTACTGGGTCCTTCCCACAAGTCACCTCTGCTCCATCACCCATTCCAACAGGAAAAAGCCTGTCACAGCTCTCGGGCAGCCCCCTCATGCCAAGGGTCAGCTCCCACCTCGAAATGGGCAACAGAACCTCCGGACCTGCCTGGTGGGATGGGACAGGATGGGATGGGAGGAATAAAAAAACTGGAAGGACAGAGCCAGATGCCCCTGCCTGCCTGTGGCTCAGGTCTGGGATGCTCAGCTCCTGCTGCCAGGAAACTGAATGAAGCCACCAGCCCAGAAAGGCCAGATCAGCCCTGCAGCTCCATGGCCCTAAAACTGGCTGGTCCAAAATCAATCAAAACAACACTACGACACAGGAAGCCAGCCCAGGAGAAAGACATTAGAGGGAATCAGGTCGGGGCTCTGTTCAGCTGCAGGCTGGCAGGCTTTCAGCAAGGTCCCCTCTCCCATCCAGCTTTGGAAAGGTTCAGACATTTCACCATTCACGCCGTCTCCCATCCCACAGCTTCCTGCACCTCGGGAGGAAAGCCGGAGCTGATTACATTTCCAGCCAGCCCGCCCAGCACTGGGACACGAAGGAGAGGGGCTCGGGTTTGGCACTGCGGACAAAACCAGCTGGGGAAGAAGGAATATTTGCCAAGAGATCTGCGTGGTGCGCACAAACGCAGGGATGCGGCGCCCAAAACAAAGGCCGCGTCTAACAGGGCGCAAGAAGAATTCCTGAAAATAATCTACCCAGAGAGAGACAGTCTCCTGGAAAGCGAGAGACATGTTCCCAGGCGGCACCCCCTTCGAGCCAACAGCTGGGATTTCCTTTGTCCTCTGGCGCCAGAAGATTGCAGCTGCTTTCTGCAAGATCCATTTCTTGCAGGAGGTAGATAAACCATCCTGAGCAGCTGTGATTTTGGAACTGAAAGTATTTCCCCTTCCTGTTGGCTGCTCTGAGCTACTCTGCAGGCAGGACTTGCTGCAAACCGTGCACAGCACCCCTCGCTGCAGCAGGGCAGGTTAACTCACCCCAATACTCCTGCACGGTTTTGCTAATGGGGAGGGGGGGGTGCATGCAGGAAGGCTGTGACCCAGCTGCAGCAAACCCTGCTCCACTGACTGCCTCTCCAGCCAGTTCATGGGGAACTGGAGAGCAATTAAAAGCCAGACTCTAGGATGCCCTGCTAAGGCCACTATCATCCAGATATCGGTGACTGGAGCTATTTGGAGCTGGCATCGTACACAAGTAGCTCTGTGAAACCAAGCAGAGGGGTACAAAGGAACCACGTGGGAATAACAGGCCTTTATGTATCCCCCCAGGATCCATCAGGAACACACAAGAAGGTAAAGAAGGGGAAGAAGATGGATTATCCCCTGGCAAGGTCGCCAGCCAACTTGGCAAGAGCCACAGCAGCTGCGGCAACGCTGGCTGCACACCCTGGCTCACAGCTACCTGCCCTAGGGCGAGGACCCCTGTGTGCACAGGGCAGTGCCTCCACCCCACGCCCTGGGTAATTCATCTCGTGGCCTGAGCTATCACACTCAGAATTCAGCCCCATTTGGTGAGCATCCACCCAGGGATGAAGCCACCAGCTGCCACGGCTCACTGCCAGCACAGACCCCATCCCAACCCCAGGGCTGCAGGGTGCCAGTCACAGCCCTTGGTGTTACCATTGTGATCCCCAGGCTCCAGACATCCGACTTCACATTGTAGCCTTTCTGGTTCAGCTCAGGGTTTATTCTTTCCGGCTGTAAAAGCAAAATGGAAGATATTACAACGCTAGTTCGTTTTCCCAGTGCAAACCCCACAGAGCAAATCTCAGGCTCCTAACCCCAGGTTGGGCGTATTCCTCATGCTCATGTCCCCACAGAGGCAAGGTCTGAGGTTAAATCTAGCACAGGTGAAAGCCATGTCTTGCTCCACACAACTCACACAAACTCTCCCCTCCAGCTCCTGAGTGAAACTTGTACTATGCCTGCAGCACAATCCCTGCCCTGGGAGCACAAGCTACCCACACAGATGCCACAGATGGCAAGGGGAAATTCATACTGACTTGAGGATGAATTGAAATGATCCTGCCAAGCAAAGCCTCAGCGTTTTCGAGCCAGCAAGGAGCAGCCCTTCCAACCACCGCAACCAGCACCAGCCAGTCTTTTACCCCTCCACAAATGGAAAGTGGCGGAGGAAGAATCTGCTGCAGGATTAACACACACAGCAGGGCTTACAGGGAGCCTAATCCCATCCTTGGAGGACTCTGTTGAGTCAGAAAGTCCAGAGCACTCTGAAGTGGTCTCTATCTCAGGGAAGACGTGAACCAAGACCAATTTCTAAGCAGCAGCTTCTTCGAGTCAAGGCTGAAGGCTGCCAGCTCCAGTCCCACACAAGCACTTACAGCCATGTACGGTTTGCAGCCAGCATCCATGGTCTTCGCAACAGAGTCCACCAAGTAGCCGCTGATCCCAAAGTCACACATTTTTACATGTCCCTCCTTGTTGATCAGCACATTGGAAGGTTTCACGTCTAAGAGAGAGAACAGGAGAGGGCAGACCAAGCCTTTGCAGAGGTATCACAGAGCCGGAGACAAGAGGGACAACTCCCTGCCGACCTGGGAGGGGACCAGGCAGGCCCTAACACAGGGGTAGGGAGACAAAGCCCCCACCACTCTTATTTCAATAGAAGTTGTTCACAGATAAAACTATAACCATGCCCTCTGGGCAGAACAGGCTTCCTCTCTAACAAAGCAAGTTGAAAGGTTAAAATAAAACATTGAGGAGTTAACACCCAGCTCCTTAGGAGAGATTTATGCGCCCAATACAGCCTTAAAAGCCCTCCTCTACCCAGTTCTCCGAACAGCTTGTCTCATGTCCATCATGATCTGTCCACAGCTACACAAGCAACTATACCAGAATGAAGAGCAAGACCTGGGTGTTAAAATTCCCATCTGTGACTTGATAAGATCTCCTTCAGCCCTCATCTTGGCAGAACTACCCAGCCAGGAAGGCTTGGGGATTTTGTCCCCAAGAGCTGCCTTCGAGGCACCTCTGCACTCAGAGACAGAGATGCCCATAAAAATACGGGTAGTGAGGAATCCAGTTATTATAGCCAACCCTTCATCTGGAAAGGAGGAAGAGACCAACGTCATGCCAGCAGACGCATTAGGGATACATCTCAGGAACAGGCCTTGGGCATCTACATCTGTCCACCATGGTCCCAAGTACCATTAGACCCACTGTAGGCATCCCAGAGGGATACACCTCCTGGAAAGGAGTTCTCCCATAATTTATGTCAAGGCTAGATCTCCAGCAACATCATGCTAACCCCATCCAGCACCTACCTCTATGGATTACGGAAAGTTTACTGTGCAGATGCTCCAGAGCTCGTACAATCTGGGGACAGAGCAAAAGAGTACCCGTCAGCCACACACAGCACCAGCCTTCCACTGCAAACACACCGCACGTTTCCACACGCTGCAGGCCTCAACAGAGACCTCCAACAGGCTATGAGGATGCACAAAACCACATAAGAACCCAAGAGGCACTCACAGACACTGCCATTTTCCCCAAAATGTCTTCAGGGATGGTTTTCTTCTTCTCCAGTACTTTCTTGTAGAATTTATCTAGGGAGGTGTCCATCAGCTCCATGCAGATCCACACATCGCCCTGCAGATGGAGAGAAAGCAGTTGAGAGGAAATTCCCTGGAAATCCCCAGGAGCTGCAGGAAGCGGTGGGGATGGATGGACAAATGGACACTGCCCCTTCCACACAGGGCAAGCCAAAGTCCTTGCCACACAGCCACTGTTGGCCACACCGCCAGCACACAGGCTCTGCACTAGGTAGCGATGCACACAGATCTCCAGGTACCACCAGAACTACCTGTGATGGCCTCCCTTCGAGGGTCTACCCCGAAGTCAGTCCAGGCCACGGGCAATGTGCTTGGGCATCTGCCACAGAAGTGCGGAACAGGACCTGGCCAACACTGCCTGACAGAGGCAAGCCTTTGACTTAAGTCACGGCAGCACCTCAAACTGCCCAGCTGAGCTGAAGGCAGCAGAGGTGGTTTGGGACAGTTTAGTGCCTCCAGTGCAATCGCACAGGCCCTGGGTGCTGTGCAGCCCACCAGCCTTCCACTGGCTCAGTACCTCACGGAAGAGGGCTCCGTAGAAGGTGACTGTGTAGAAGCAGTCAACTGTCCTCATGGAGATGTCCAAGTCCATCAGTAGCCTCTTCTGCTCCTGAGTGTTCACAGTTGCTCGAATCCTCTGAGGCAAACAGGAAAGAAGAGGGGTTTGATGTAGGTGGAATAACACCATTATCCCTCAGCCTGACCCAGACCTGTGGTTCTGAGGCCACGGCAAGCACTTCATGCTTATTTTTCAGCCAGTAGCACCAGGAGATGCCCAGATGCCCTCTTCCAGGCAGCACCTGAATGAAGGACAAACACTTGGCAAGCCCTGCAGCGGAAGCAGGATCAGACCAGCAGCCGGGACAGGCACTCTGACATCCAAACCTTGCACTATCTAACTGCAGGCACCAAGCCTGGATTTCAAAGCCTGCTGATTAACCCCACAGTGCCCAGCCACCATCAGCACAAACCCTTCAACAGCCAAACCACAGCAGGAATACCGGAGGCTGCCGAACGGAGACAAGACTGTCCCCATTTTGCTGCAACCAGTGGAGCTCAGCAGAATTTCTCCACCCCCCTGGAACTGCACATCCTGATCTCCATCCCCTTCAGCCAGCAGCTGTCCTCACCTTCACGGCCATGATGGTGCCACTCTGCGCGTGCCGGACTTTCTCCACCACGCCGTAGGCCCCACGGCCCAGCTCTGAAATTGCCACCAGGTCATCAGCTTCCACCTCAAAGTTCTTTAGGGAGAGAGATAAAAAAAAAAAAAAAAAAAAAGATACAAGCACGCTTAACAAGGACATCAGCAGAGGTCCAACGCTTGCAGCTCGCTCATGCAGAGCATTTCCAAACAATGGTACCTACAGGATTCCACCAGCTCCTGTATGTACCAGAGGCACCACGCTTGGAGGAGATGGGTATAGTCTTGCTCTGTTGAACCAAAGCCCAAACCCTCTCATCCCTACTCGCCGGGGCTCATTTAGTTCCCCCTGTAGAGCTAGAGATCAGGACTTTCATCCTTTAAGCCAGGGCACACTGCCACTGGAAAGGGTACCAAAGGTTGATGCCTCTGCCGGCCCGGGATGACCCACACCAGGGTATTTCTGCTGTTGCTGAGCTACTTGCAGGATTTTAACAGCTCCCGTGCCAATACGGGGAGCCTCTGCCACAGCTCCAAATCCCCATGCACAGCCAGGGATCCCCCACCTCACCCTGCACCCAGGAAATCATCAGTCACAAACACACCTACGTGTCTAATAACACCTCTGCCTGTGCAAAGCCTCCCAGGTGAACCCAGCAACTCAATTCCCTATTATTAGGGAGTTCAAACGGATTTTGCCTACTTTTGATACTTTCTCCCACCATCAGAAAGCAGCCAGCAAGGTAAAATGTGAGTTAGCACCAATGAAAGAGCTCAGGTGAGTGCAACTATGCAAGTCTCACTTCAAACTGGAAAAAACCCATGGCCAGTGCTCAGACAAGTGAGTGCCCCATGCAGCAGGGAGCACAACCCACACACAAGTTTCCCTAAAGACGCGTTACCCTGTCATTGCCTGCTCTGCTGGGCCGGGCACAAACTGAGTGAGTGAGACACGGGCTATTTTTGGATGCTGTGTTCATCGCTCCTAATAAGTCACAGGCCTTCTTTTAGCCAGGCTTTATCCAACCTCCAGTTTTCCTCCGGTCTCAGGGAACTAAAATAATACCAGGATGCCAAATTACCCCAGTAGCCACAAAGGCAGTGAGGGTGGGAAACGCGCAAGGCGCAGTGCCGGATACCGTGCCTGCGAGCGACGCCCAGAGCAGAGAGGAAACAGCCTCTGGCATTACGGAGCCAAGCTAGGCGATGTGGCTGCTGGGCTCCTGGCCAGCAAGCTCCCCTCGGCGCTGGCCACAGCATGGCGAGCAGCGACCAGCTCCGCCGGACCTTGCCGCCAGCCCCGGCTCCGTTTATTCAAGCCAGATGTGCCTGGCAGGCGGCCGAGGCGGGGAGCAAGGGAGGTCTGCGCTTGAGCTCAGCGCTGAGCTATGTGCTGCCCAGCACAGGAAGGTGCCGGCCCTTTCCTGGGCAGGACACTGGATCCAGAAATGAGGACAGCAGGGCTAAGGGGGACATGTCTGACCCCCCACCCTGCCGCCCCGGGCAGCTGGCAGAGGAGCAGTGCAGGCTCACAGCTCCTGCGGGGGCCTCCAGGAAGGATCTGGTGGTGCTTTTCAGGACACGTGTTCTGCACTCGTTCCAGGTTATTGTTGGGTGGGTTTTTTTTTTCCTGGCATTTACCCTAAGGCTTCCCCAGAAGCTGGCAGTTCCCAGCACACGCCAGGAACCAGCAGTGCCCTGCCCAGCAACAAGAGGCGATGCACCGACAAAGCCAGCGCTCCCCTCCCCTGGCGATGGGATGCACGGCATCGCCTGCATGGATCCGATGGACATGAGGTCATCGTCCACCCCCGTGGCTTAAAGCTGGCCTCATGCCCAAGCCCTCTTCCTCCATGATGCCACTCCAAAACACCTGGACCAGACCCCTCCTGCAAACACCGGAGCAGGCAAGGAAGCGAGTCTACAGAGCTTTTCCCAAGCACTACCCTTGCACACACCGTGCCCAGGCTGTTACAGAGAGCATCTCTCCCCAGGCTATTAATAACACACAACACGATGGCCAGAAAATGGCACAGGCAGCAGGATTATTCCCTGGACCCAGCCAAAGCTTCCCCTCCTCTCCCCTAACTCTAAAACCTTGCACCAAGGGGCCCAGATCCCACCAGCCAAGCCACCTCCCAGCCTGGAAGGTAAGCAGCTAGATATAGGGCTGATCCAACACATGGTATTTTTAGCTCGCTTGCAAACAGCCTTCTGCAGCCCCAGGAGAGCCCGTAACAAGAGAATGAAATAAAAGAGACACAGTGGCTATTTCTAGCAGTGTTTTTCATCAGGTCACTAGGAAAGGCTTTGGAGAGCTGGAGAGAAGCTTTGTGCCCAGCTTCTCCTGGGCCATGGGCAGCAACAGAGCCCTGCAGAGTCAGGACAAAGGGGACTTTGGGGCAGCCAGAGAGTGTGGTGAGGCCACACTGATTTAGGGCAGATGGGCTGGGTCCATCCCTTCAGACTGAGGTGGCTGGTGGGGCTGTCAAGGGACCACTGTGACCTCCCACTATGGACAAAACCAAACACCTAGCCTTTGATGCCACCCACCTGCCTTGCAAGTGCACGGGCTCAGAGACACCTTGCAGGCAGGGTGACATGTTCAGCTCCCCAGCAGTCACTGCTCTAAATACACACAGATGCTCCATTGCTTCACAGGGAAAACATCCTGCTGTGGGATGTTTCATCCCTGCAAAGATGCATCCCATGAGGCGGCACAGGAGGACACTGTCCTTCTCACAGGGTGCTACGAGATCCCAAGATCTGACCTAACAGGTTGTCAGGCATGATCCATAAAGCTCTCCATGCATGGAGCAAACCAAATTGGAAGCAAGCAAAAAAGAAAACACATTGACACGTACTTTATCTCCAATGGTAATGAACGCTCTGGAGTCCAAGTTCCTCGGGGGCCTGCAAGAAAAGAGAAGAGTCAGGAGAAAGCCCAGCTCCATTAACCCCCTTGGCCAGAGCCAGGTTTCATGTTCCTTCAAGCACTTTCAGCCGCTGCTTTCCACCATGCCTTGTTGTCGTGGGTTCAAACCAGCCCCCTCCAAACACCCACAAATGCTTTCATCGTGCCAGTGACACCTCAACCCCACACCCACCAGGCAGTCGCTGCAGGCAGGCAGCAAGAATCCCAAACAGCCAGATAGGTGAGACATGCATCAATCCAACAGGCTACGAAACCATCCCTGCTCAGGAGATGAGCCCAGGGAACCGAGACCGACAGGATGACATGTTTCTGTGGCAGAGCAGCTCAGCTGTCATGTTTTGACAGGCAGGTGTTGTAACAGGACAGCCACGTAGCCCGAAACACACACACCGAGGGAACTACAGGTAATTCCTCCCCCGTGAGTCATTTGTGTACACTCGCAGGCCTGTTTCAGGCAGCGTGGCAGGCAGAGCAGGCAGCACTTCAGTGTCACGCTTTGCACAACACTGTGCAGGCTCAAGTCTTCCTTTATGGCTTTTTTTCTTCCTCGCTGCCCATTTCCCATTACAGGCAGCACGGTACTTTTAGAACCGGCATGAGCGTTTTGTCCCTCATGCCTCACTTCTCTGTTCTCCCCATCCCCTAGGACCATCTAAGAGCGGAGACTGCCCAACTGGTTTAACCTCTCAATTCCCATCAGAGCCACACAGCAACCTCCAGCTTCAAGGAAGTACTTCAGGCTCACAGAAAAGTATTTGCACTGCACAAATATTTGCACTGGAGCCTGAAAAGCACAGAGAAAAAGAGTTGTGGACTCTGGGCATGCAAACACCCCACAAACTCTGGCGTGATGCCTTCTCTAGGGGAAATTCAAACACCGATAGGGGAGACACAGATGCAGCTGTGGGAGGAGGAGACGGCTGTTGCATGCAGGGCTCTGCATGTGCGTGCTGGCTGCACAGCATTAACGGGGGAGTTCCCCCAGCTCCTCCTCTGGCAGATCTGCCCTCTCTACCTGGGAGTTTTGGTAGTGGTACTTCCCCTTCAGAGATTTCACTGCTCTCTGGAACAGGTTTCTGGAGCAAGCAAGGCTCAGCAGTGGAGATGCAGCCCAAAGTGTTTTGGAGAAGCACCACGGAAGAGGAATTTTAGCCGTCTGCTCTTTGTCAAACTAAGCGCCGCTACCCTGGGCTCTGCCCTGCAGCAGCCACATGAAGCAAACAGGGCAGAGAGAAATTCCAATGCCCTGAGATCCTGCTGGGTGCAGGCCCTCAGCACCAAGCAACACAACCTAAGATGCCTGCATCCTCCTCGCACCAAGGTCAGGAGCTGCAAACAACTCAAACTGGCCCTGACACACAGGTCAGGGGGAGGATGCCCAGTCACGCAAAGCATCCCCCAACCCTCGCTCCCCTGCTCCCACCATGGTCCAGCTGCCACCACCCCTTCTCTTCCCTCGCACGAAAAAAAACCAACCTTCCACTCCTCTTCCCTTGGGCAGATTTGCTCTCTCCACCATGTCTTTGCCCTTTGGCATCAGCACAGCCATGGCAGAAAGACCAAAGTCTCCCACCAGTCTCTAAGCCTTTGCCTTTCAGCCAAAAATCAAACAAATAAAAAAAGGTATCTCCCAGAAAGCCACGCACTGTGCATGGAATTGCACACACGTGCGTGCAGACACTTCTCATCACCGACAAGCCAGAGCTTAAGAAAAAAATTAACTATGCTGATTCTGTGAAGTCTCCCCTCGAGACAGCGCTGAATCCAGCTCCGGAGAAGTACCGGTTGGCTTTAAGCAGCAAAGATGCTTACGTTGTGTTGGCAACGGGCTGTTTGATGGGGACACATGTTATCCTCAGGTCCCGTTTCTTCTTGCTTTTCACTGGAAGAGAAGATGCACATGTTAGGGTTAGGGTTACAACTGGCATTTTTACTTTTCTTCCTTCAAGCATCCTCTTGCCTGCAGTCGTCACATAAGGGAGGCAGGGCCTGGATCCCCTACACTATGCAGCTATGGCAAGATGCCAAGAAGGTTACAGTGCTCACGACCATTTGCCCAAAATTTCAGGCAAGAGCCAGAAGCACAAGTTGGCCTCAATGCCTGTCAAGCACTTGCAGGGGTGCTCCAGCAGAGACCATTTCCCAAGTCTCACAGCCAAGCACTGCCCTGCAGTGCTCCTCAGACACCCCAAAAGTGCTCTTCACCCTTCACGGCCATTAACAGTCCCCTCTCTTTGGGGATTTTCATTACTGACATTCAGGAGATGGGTTAAAGCTGCGAATTCCGCTGGGCACTTACCCGGTTTGTGCGGCTCCAAGGATCCTTTGGAATCTGAAAGAGAGACAGGAGACCCCAGGTCAGCCTTCAGGCTCCAGAGGAACTGGGTACAGCCCGGTACCCCTCACGGTCCCACGCAAGGGCTGCCAGAGCTCAGCCCAGCAAAGCCTGGCCTAGTCCCCGTTTCTCCAGCCACAAGAGGTCCCCACGCCATTAGTGATGCACAGGGCTCCCAGCCTGGCTGCTCCTTGCCCCCCAGCCCCCACCCCCCAGCCAGGACCTCTCGGGAAGAGCCAGACTCAGGTGGGATCTGGCATGGAGGACGACGGCCATCAGACCTCAAGCAAAACCAGGGAGTTCGTCCCAGCAGGAGAGGACACCCCGCAGGCGGTGAAGGGAAAGCAGGGCAACCCCAGCCAAGAGCTGGCTACCAGAGCCAGCGGTGAGCTGGCCAGAGCCCGACTTGTGGCCACTGAGACCCCACCGGCACGGCGCAATCCCATCAGGAGCGCCTGGCAAGGTGATGCTCTCTTCCCACTCCTCTCCGACTCCAAGAAGCACTGAGATAACACAACGCGCTGCTGCAGAGGGAAACCAGGCAGGTCAAACGCGGGGGATAACCAGCACGGGGGCGGGGGGCAGCAATGGGCAGAGGACACCTGCGCAGGGCTGAGGGTCAGCAATCTGCAGTGCCGTGGACCCCAGGCTGCTCACCTGGGAAGGTAAAGAGACCACAAGGGTCTGGGGTGGGGGCTGAAGCGACCCAGCTGAGAGCATCAGAGCCCTGATCTCTCCCAGGGGGGACAAGGGGGCAGCTGCACTTTGCAGCCAAAGGCGCTTCTGGCCGCACAGACCAGGGAGATGCATCGGAAAGCACAAAGAGCAAGGTGTGCTGCAGGCACCGGGCTGGAAGCGGATGGCTCGGCATGGCCTTGGACAGCCCTTCAAAACAGCTCCTACCTGGAGGAACAGGCGTGCAGACAAAGTCCAGCATTCCAAAGGCTGCCGGGGAAGGGAGGGGAGAGGCGAAGGAGCTGGGATTTTGCAGCAAGAGACGCAGCACCATGCGAGACCTCCCACAGCAGCAGCGAGACAAAAGGATGATACAACTCCAGCATGTTCCCAGAACAGACAGCCCCTGTCCCCATCCCTGTCCCCTACCAGCCCCAGACGCCTCAGCTAAGACGTGTGCCTGAATCCCACTTTTCCACTCCTGTCCTTCCCCCAGTGCAAACCTCACTGAGGCTGCAGGTAAAAGCTGGTCTGCAAAATACTGCAAACGTCCTAACTGCGGGACCAGCAGCATCCCTCCAGGGTGAGGGAATCAGCGCCGATCAGTCCATACCCCCATCTTATCTGCCACCTTTCCTGCACCAAAGCCAGCCCAAAAGGTCTGAGACCAGCGCAGTTCCCATGAGCTACAGCAGGAATGTGAAATTCCAGCTCAATGAAACCAGCCAGCGAGCAATACCACCCCAAACCCATCCCACTTGGCTGGAAACCACCGCTGGAGACCTGACCATGTCACGGCAATCCTGCCTTTAATTCATGAGACTGCAAAGTTTCCCCTCCCCATCACCCACCCAGCAGAGCTGCAAAGGGGACTATCGATAGCCCAGCATGCCCACTGATGGCACTGCAAAACACCTGGTTAGGCAACAACGAGAGCAAATGCCAAATGGAGCCAAAGAAAAGATGCCATCCATGGGTTCAGAACTGCCTCCCCTCCCCTCACACAGCGTCTCGCTGCTCAGTGTGGGAGGCTGACCACAAAGCCTAAAAACCGGGGTCCCCAGAGTCCTTCTGCATCCAGGCAGGTTGGGGAGCTCACTGTGAGCACACATTCCATTCCATCCCATCCCAGGGGATGGATGTAGCTCGCTGCTGACCAGGAGCCTCGCACCGAGCATTTTTCCCCCATGACCTGCTCTGAAACACAGTGGTTTGCACGCAGCCCCCACAGGCAGCTATCAGCCAGACCTCTACACCAAGCCCTGAAATGCCCCCCATCCCATTCCAGCTGGTATTTTGCTTCATCTGTTTGCTCTCCCTCTCCCCAATTGCCATAGTAACTCCGCACAGCCGACACAAAGCGCCTTCTGTGCCGGGGTGACTCACGCAGCAGGAGCGGGGTCCGCAGGCTGCTGGAGCCAGGCGTCCCGCAGGCTGGCGGCTGCCCTTCCTCAGCCCTGGCTGCAAGAGCGAGGCCACAGGGAGCCGGCAGCACCCAGCCTGGGGTCAGGAATCAATGGGGCACCTTGTTCAGTGGAGCCCAAGGAGCAGGCGAGGGGGCTGGCAAGCTTGGGTTAGCGGGGCAGCATCGGGGAGGGTCCCAGTGAAAGCCCCCTGCACCGTACAGGAGTCATTTAACACCTCTATGCATTGGCCATCCCCCACCAACGCTGCTACAGCAGGGGTCCTACACGCCAGCCCACCTCCCTGTACCCCCAAAACTGCTGCCTTTGAACTTCCCAACATTGTACCACCAGGGTCAGCGACCAGCCCCTTCCCACCCCGTCTTGCCGAGCCCCAAAAAGCATTTCCCACCTCCAACATGAAAAAGCACTGATTAAACCGGCAGTATTCTGCCACCACTCCCAGGCTCCGGGTGGGCCACCTACATCAGTGGAAAACTCAGCTCAGCCCATGCCTGCAGGAATAAAATCACCCACGACGCTGCCCTGCAGCCGGGGGAGCTGAGGCAGAGATCAGATTCGCTGTTCCAGCTCTCCCCAAATTTGCCACGAGCTTTCCAGCAGCCCACAGGCTGGCCCCAGCTCCTGCTGCTTGCTGCGGGGAGGAGCGGGTGGGCACCCCAGCCTCCTGAGCACAGCCGGGGGGGGAAGAAAAAAATTTTTACAAAGGAAAATAAAGAAAAAACATAAAGGAAAAAGAAATAAAGAAAAATGAAAAAAGAAAAGATGATGAGCAGCCCTGCCCTGAAGCTCTGCACAGCCTGCTCACGGCAGGCAGAGCCCCGATGCAGGAGCTGGGGGCCCAGCAGAGCCCCCCGTTATTGCACAGCCCAGCAATCGCCCCCCAAGCACCCCCGGGCTGCGGGGCTGCCTGCTGCAAGCCCCAGAGCCAGATGCATCACCCCCCGGGGGGGTGACCTTGTTGCCAAGCCTCTACAGCCCCCCCAGGAAAGCCCAGGCAGTTTCAGGGTGAATGAGGCTGGAGGAAGGACTGGGGGCAGGGGAGGAAAAAAAAAAAAAAAAAAAGGGGGGTAGAGAGGCAGTGGGATGGGCATGACAAGACCTTGCAATTTAAGCCCGGGGGCACTCTGGGGGGGCAGCGCTCGCCTATAGCCCCCGCAGGCAGCTGCTCTCAGCTCCTTCCCAGCGCAGGCCTGGGCACTGTCCCTGCTCCACGCCTGGGACTCAGCACCATCTCTCCCACATTTGGGATCCCAGTAGGGCCAGTGCAGGAGGAACTGCTGGAACACGAAGCATAGTTTATGTCACCTGGAAATGCTCCAGCGTCCCAGGGCACTGGGCTCTTGCGGGAGGTGTGCCTGCAAGCACAGAGCAACACAGCTGCCCTCGGGAGATCCCTCCGTGGGGGGCAAAAAGGCAGCAGCGGGACAAGGCAATGTGGGGACACATCCCGGTTACCCCTGCCAGCCCCGAGCGGGCAGGATGGCTGGGCACTGCCACTGTGGCACCCTGGGCAGCAGAAGGGGCTGCCAGCTGCGGGGACACATGGCACAGCGCCTTGCACCCGGGCAGGGGAAAATTAGCTGACAGAAGTTCCTGGTGAGGACAAGATTGTAACCCACGTGACGCCACAGGCACGTAACTGCATCCTTCATGCTAAGAAAGGAACCATTTCCTCCTAAAGAAAAAAAAAAAAGCTAGATTTTTTTTTCTCATGCTATAACCTCCACCAGCTAAGAACTGCCACAGACATTTCCTGGAACTGCTTCATTCAACACCGAAGCCCTGTCCTGCCGCCACCAACTTCAGTCCTATAGAGCTGCACCTCTCCCCGGGAGGTGTATCCTTCCCACTCTGCTGGTGTGGGTGGAGAGAAACGAACAGGACAATCTAAAGAACTGTAAATAAAACTATTTGCCTGAGCCGACCTTTGAAATTAAACCTCTCCGCTGCCTCCTCAGGGCTCTGGTTCCAGCCCCAGGTGAAGTCCCGGGGGCAGCTGCGGCACAGGAGGCTGCTCTGAGAGCCGCACCGCTTCGTTAGGGCTGGGGAAAATGTTTCGGATGCATCCCACTTCTCCTCGATGTGAGGAGAGTCTAATGCCATGGATGGGGCAGAAGGCTGGAGGGTGGATCCCAGCCCTGCTGCAACAGCGCTGGAACAAAAAAGCATCAAGGGGGGGGTGGGAAATAAATTAGAGGCAGGGTGCAAAGCAGAGAGGGGAATTTGGTTGCTTTGGTCATGAGAGCCAGCTCCTCACAGGCACACTTTGTGCTATTTTCCACTGCTGAGAGTGGAAAAAGCTATCTGTGGAAGTGGAAAAAGGGCTCTCAACCTGCCGAAAGCCATCACTCATCAGCCCGCTGAGGTCCCGCTGCAGAGAGGGGCTCCTGCGGGTCACTGCCGCCCCGTGCTCGTCACTTCTGCAAAAAAAAAAGCGAGCGAGAAGGAGGAAAAAACCACGCTTCAGAAAAAGCCCCTTGCAGCCCCAAACCAACCTGTCTGGACTGAATCAGAGCTCCTGCCTGCCGTGGGCACCCGCCTTCCTAATGCAACAGGCTTTTTAGCAGGGGACGACCATGCAAGAGCTGCTGGAAAACCCTGCATCCCAGGAATGCAACCAAAACCAGAGCCAGGAGCTAGCTTTACCAAATATTTTCCTTTAGCCACGCTAGGTTTTGGGTTTTTTTGTTACAATTAAGATGCCAGTATCTCAACCCCACATAAAACATGCCAGTTTCCAGGTTTAAAAATAGATCCCCAGCTGCAAATATGACCCCCAGCACAAGCAAGAAGAAGTAAAACCGCATGGATTGACCCAAAAAAGTTACACAGCCCCTTTTAGCACCAAAACCAGCCCTTAGCTCTCCCCCACCCCACCACGTGTTTTGGAAATTGCAACATCTACCTTGCTTCTTGTCCATGGTTTCCCAGAAATGAAGAACAGCGCCGGCACGCCTGGCAGAAGAGAGGGATGGGGGCGGACTGGAAGAGGGAGGGGAAAAAAAAAAATCCTGCAGGATCCAGCACACAGCTCTTCTTGCAAACCCCAGTGATTATTTTCAGTGGGAATGCATGGCCCAAAGCGCTCGCCAGCTTCACGCAGCTCTGCTCGCCCAGGGGCCCCAGCTCCCGGGGGTCCGTGAGACTGGGAGCAGCGACGAAGGCGAGCGGGGGGAGAGAGGGAAGGTAGTGCCGTGTTCCCTCATCGGCAGCTGCCGAGGTTGGCCGGTCTCAGCTCTGATTACCCTTGAAAGCTCAACAGTTGTAAAAACTGCAGCAGCGAAATAGCAGGTGACGTCAACAGGAAACTGGGGGGGAGCCAGCTCCAGCGCCGGGAGCCATTGAGGCACTGGGCTGCTACAGTGCATCCCGGTGGGACGCGTTTTCTTCCGACAAATTAAACCATCCAAAGCCAGCCTGCAGGCAGAGAGGCTGAGCCCACTCCTGCCTCCTCCACCCCCCTTCCCCAGGCACCCCACCGGAGCGAGCCTGGCGCGGGGTCCTGCCAGCACCCAGCATCAGCTGGCCAGTGCAGAGACAAGCCCACGCTCACTGGCTCGGGCACAGAGGGGGTGCCAGGATAGAAAGAGGTCACACGCTTCTTGGTGCTGCAGGTGACACGCTAATTGCTTTGCCACTAACAACTATTACCACAACAAATAGTAGAAATATTGTTCCATGACAATACTGGCACGGAGCTTAGCAGCTATTCCAGGGTGACAACCGAGACGGCATCTCTGGTGGCAAAATATAAATCGCTGCATGGATGTGGCTGGTAAATAGCAAGGGAGAGAGGTGAAGGCGTGGAAAAAACCCTATCATTAATTTCTCTGCAAACACATGCAAGAAAAGCTACGGCAAAGTGTTGCTGCTCTTCCCCTGTCCCTCCAAACCGGCCCGGCAGAAGCCAGCATGACATTCCGGATCAAAGCCAGCCTCAGCTTTGACAGGCTGCAGCTTTGTTTTTGATTTCCCTGTCAGCCTAGAGGGGAGATACCGTGCCAGCTTCTTTACCTTAAACTAATTATAGAAAATATGCCTCCAGTTTGCTCCTGAGCTATTCCCCAAGTTGAAGGCTGTGCTGCGCCATACACATTTGCAGGCAGAAAAGTCAGAGGTCAAGGTAAATGCACATACCAACATAATGAGTGACTAATTTTAAATAGTGTTTATATAAGCCCCAGAAGGACTGCGGAAGATATTTTCTCAGGCACATTTCCATTCCCAGGGTATAGTTTCAGGCACAGATCATCAGCACATAAAGGATGCTGACGCAGGAGCTGCTATCACGGATGGCACCAAGAGCGACCAGCACGTGTCCCCGGCACTCCTGGAGAGAACGATGCTGCATTGTCCTCCTGTCATTAACTCTCTGGCTTGATGGCTAATTCCCTGACCCAGACATATGATGCTCCAAGGATCTTTACAGACAGCCAGAAAGTCAGCGCTGCTTTGGAGCAGAAAGTCCTGCACCCAGCAGGTGGGATGGGAAACACGATTTCCTTTGAATCAGTCCTGTTGGGTTTCAGTGCCTGGGGACCAAGGGCGGTATAAAGCAGAGCTTCCCAACATCTCAAAAAGCATCTTAAAAAATAAAACAAACAAACAAACAAAAAAAGAAAAAACCAAACCAACCCAAGCATCCTTTCAAGTCTCACTGTTGGCAGCTCTTTCTAAAGTTTGCTGATGCAGTAGAAATTGTCTGGCCTTGAAAGACGCGCACCGTTTGCCACTAATCATCAGGCTTTTACACGCTACAGGTAATCCCGAAGGAACAAAAGGCATCGGGTGTTGCACCGGAGTTAAGAAAACCTCCCCACGCCTCAGTGCCGGAACGTCACCCTGCGACAGGGGAGGGAAACAGGGGCAAAGCCAAGGCACTTGCTGCAGGTGCAGGTACACCGGGGGCCAGGGACAAGGATGGCTCTCACCTCTCCCCACAGCCTCCTGCCGGTGGGGTGGGCTGGCTTGAATACGTGGAAGAGCACAGCAGTGAGCTCAAGCGGTGCCCTACCGATGCGGGGGTCCCACTCCCCACCCTTCCCCTGCCAACAGCCAGCATCTCCCGAGGCCGCTTTGGTTAAGGCTGGGTCCCCAGCGCAGCCGGGGGGACTGGGGAAGAGCCGCTTTGCCCTGAGTGGAAAAAGGGGAACGTCCCATTTAGGGTTGGCCAGGAGTTATTTTATAGGCGTGTGTTGGAGAGTTAGAAAAAAATTAATGGCTTCACTTGCCCCAAAAGAAGAGCTGCTGCCTAACCAAGGGGAGGGGGTGACTTTCACGGGATACCCCTTCCCCTCTGAGCAGAGAAAAGCCCGTGCCCCAGCTGGCCATGCTGTCCCAGCACCACGCTGCCTGATGCCCACTGCACCTCAGCACCTGGCCGGGAATTGCAGCAGCTTCCCTGGTCAAGGCTGCCCCAAGCCCGGGATGCACTTGCCTTTCCACGAGGTGCACATCCCACGGGAGAGCCCCACGTGCCTGAGGACATGCAGCCTGGAAACTCTGCTGCAGCTCTGTTTTTTAAACAAAGCCTTTGAACAAATCCAATCGGAAAGGGAACAGGGTCATCCTTCTCATCCCCTCGGATGGCGCTTGGGGACGATCAACCACCAATACTGCGCAGGGCTCATCTCCAGCGGTGCAGGATGTCACCCCAACGGTGCCACCAGCGCTGGGCGGGAGGGAGACTGATGCAAGAGAGAAGGGTGCAACCTCCTGGTACCCAGCAAGGGATCTGGGAGGCCGATGTCCCCGCTGCCACCTCCGGGGCTCCCACCCACACCCGGCCTCTGTGCACCAGCCAGATAACACCGCACGGCCGGCTCTGCCAGCAGCTCCAGGAGGATGTCACCGCCCAGTTACATTCCAGTTTTATTTTTAGGTTACCTGCATAACCCTGAGGGCTGGAAAAAACGTTTGATTTTGTGTTTTGTTCCCAGGTGGCAGCTTGCTATCCAGCCCTGCGACGATGGAGCACACAGGCTCCCCTCCGAGCAACCACATGTAAGCAGAGACCAGGCTTGCTTTACGAAGCTGAAAAGCACCAGCTAGCTGGTATTTGCACTATGCCGTTATAGGACAAGCTACATACATGCCAAGAGTTGTGCTGCTTTGCACCACAACTTGTGCAAAACCCTGGTGCAAAGGTGGTTATGGACAGAGAGGCACCTCTTCGGAGCAGGCGCCGCGGGGCGGGCAGAGCGCTCGCTAGGAGCGGTGCCACAGGGCTGCACGCTCCTCCTTTGCATCCATTGCTCCAACTGGATTTTCTCCCCCAAAAAGCAGCAGCGAGAGGCTGTACCTCCTCAAAGCTCATCTGCGCAATGCCAACGTGGACCCACCAAGGGTAGGCTGGGGTGAGGGGGTGGGATAATGCTTGGGATGGGCAATTAACACAACCCACAGCTCATCAGGAACCACGAAGCTGGGCAGCACACGAGCCTGGCCAGCCTGCAGGGTGCACGGCCAGTGTGAAACCTTTGGCCACCAGCCATCTCGTGGGACTAGCACGGGCTGGAGACACTGGCGTGCAGCCATGAGACAAAGATCTGGAAGCAATCCCAGCCCCAACACCTTACTTGTCAGCAGAAGGCAAAGGAGACAGTGCTTAGAGAAAAGCAGAGAGCATGCTAACATAAAAAAACCAAACTCGGAGAAAAAGGAAGAGGCAGAGGCACTGTCACTTGTACCTATCTCCCTGGCAGGGGTACCCAGCCCTCCCCACAGCGATGCTCCTCCCTTTGATTTCTCATCCCATAGGTGAAGCCATGAAAAAACATCTGTTTGGAATTGATGTGACCGGCTGTTGACAGTTTCCTGATGGGAGAGAAAACTCAAACTCTTTTTGGAATAGATCAGCTTGACAGGAGGCACGAGGTCAGGTAGTGGGATAGGAAAAGAGTCATTTGACTTTTTGTCAGCTGTAACTCAACTCCAGAGTCAACACACTTTTTCTATCCAAATTGGCACAATTCAAGTACTTCCAGGTGCCCCCAAAACTCTGTAAACTCAGCAAGAGAGCAAAGTATTCCCCCTCTGCTTCTAATGCAATGCCTTAAATAAAAAAATATTAGCTTTCTACCACCCTCCCTCCAATTTATTTTGGGCAGGGATAGAATGATTTCATCTCTGCAAATGATGTAAGACCACAGGCACCTGCTCTGAAAATGAAATTTATGGAGCAGGGTAGGGGGGAAATCCAAGGAAGGCCTCAAAGTCCACAGCCACCTGCTCTGGGAGAGGCGCAGAAACAAGAGACCAACCCAGGTGCTTCCCTGGCCCAGAGGCTTCAGGCAGGACTTTTCTGAAACCAGCATCTGCGCTGGGGAACAGGGCAGGCAGCTGGCTCAGATGGCTCGCAGTGACGTTACCCTCCAGGACCTGGAGTGCTTTCCCTCTCCTGGGATGTCCCAGCGATGCCATCACAGCTCGGGCAGCCAAAGCCTGTGCACCTTCAGAGGAAAACCTCTGATCTCCGGCAGTGACCTGGCATTGCATCTCCAGGGTGGAGGAGCGGGGTAAGCCTTCAATCATTTCTTCCAAAGCTCAGTGCCCCTCCAGCAGCTCAAAGAAAGAAGCAGGCAAGCACTGTGGTACACCGTCCTACGGCTCCTGCTGTCCCACACCAATTCTTTGCTCTTTTTGGTGTATCTTCAGTGCCACCCCTCTTCCCTGCCTCTCACCCTCTCCCCTCCCCACTCCAGGGAACCAACAAAAGACACAAATGCGAAGGGCTTATCATGCCAGAGAGCTGGCGCAAAGCAGACACAGCCAGTTCAAGTCCACGGTTTGTCCACTGAGGTTTTCCAAGAGAGAAATCCACCCCCATCACAAGGTGAAGGGGGAACCAGGATGTTTCCCAAAGCTTGGATGAGGCAAAGAAAAACCACAGGCTGAGAGCAGCCAGGGTATACAGAGACTGTCCAATTCCCCTCAGGCCAGCACTCAGCCCTGTCTCCACAAAAAGCCTGTTACCACACTCAAACCTCAGCACCCAGCTGAAAAGCATCAGTCTTAACCACTAATGATGCTCCCAAGTCAAGAGAGGTGGCAGGTGACCCGTTTGGTCCCCATAACCTGCTTGCAACAGGGCTGGGAGTAAGGGCTGATGTAGCCAGGGGAGAGCTGGCTCCTGAGAGCCCCAGGAGGGCTCAGGGCAGCAAGCCGGACCCGCAGTCCCCTTTCCTGGCATTAGCCACGCCACCCCTCTGAGCAACGCTGCACCCCTCCTGCCCTCCCACCGCTGCTCCTCTGCCCCAGAGGACAGGCTACATCCACATTCCCAGAACGAGTCCCACATCCAGCTGGTCCATGAGATCAGCTCCTGCTGCTCACTGGTTTAGGAAGTTAAAGATACATAGATATACATATACACACCTTATAAAGACAGATAAGTAAAAGAGCACAACGTACTTGCTAAGCTCCACGTTTTGCAGAAATCACCTGCAAACATTTCTCCTTTGTTCCTCCAAACTCCCTGCTGCAAAGCTCAGAAATCTGCACCTCCCATTATAGGCTGGACCACCAGCACGCTGAAAGCCCCGCTGCCCAGTACCACCCTGCACCGCCCCCTCCTCCCTGTGGGCTCTTATCTGAGGCTGCACCAGCTCTGCATGGGGAAAACACCTATTTTGTGGCAGATTTATCCAGTACCCACAGGACAGCTTTGATTCATGGCTGCAAAAGGCAGAGGCTCCACAGGCAACGTGCCCGCAGCTCACCACCGTGGTCCCACACAGCCACCAGTAAGAAAGGCACAGCCTCACTCCACTGGTCCCTTTGGGTGGGCTTTTTCCCCACCCCCTTTCTTCACTCCTCACCTACCTCTCTCAAGTCCACCTATTGCACTGCAATTTTGCAATGTTCAGGGGAAGTGAGCACTGCAGGCTTTTCCTGGTAAAGCCGGATTAAAGAGCTGTCACTCCATCCCAGGAAGCCAGAGGTGTCTGCAGACGGGCCAGTCCCAATGCATCTGGCTCACGTCCCAGTTCAAGAGCTTGCAGGCTGTGACTCAGTGCAGTTCAGCCTGCAGCTTCTCGTAGGGCACGCTCAGGGCTTCTAAGAACCGTTTCCATTTAAATAAGAAGTAATGCATTTTTTACAACCCCCTCTACCCCTGAAGAGTGAGCCTCACATCAGCATTTTGGGGAAAGGAGCAGTGCTCTGCAGGGCAGCACATGAAACGACAAGGAGAGGAGCCGGAAAGAGACATGTGAAACGTCAAACCTGTTTGAGATAAAGGGAAACACACGCTGGCTCCCTTCCCCGAGATGGTTACAAGCAGTTTCCCTCGCTGAGCTGCAACTGTAAAACCCCATGGGGAAATCTGCAATTACCGAACGTGAAATTCTTTGTGGGTCCAAAATTAAGGGTAAACTCCTGCAGCAACCTGGAATGTACACAAAGAAATCACACGAACGGGAGAGATGCTGGAGGAAAAGCCAAGTTGTTTTCTAGCACCTGAGCAAAGCACACACAGAGCTGATAAGAGTTTCAATTAAAATTCACTCACAATTTCTGCCTGGTAGTTTCTAGAGGCACCTCCTCCAGCCTCCACTTCACTCTCACCACCCAGGCATCCTTCAAGAAACCAGGCAGGGGCAGGTGTAATTAATACCTGCAAAAAGCTTCTTTTGGGCAAGCGAGCAGCACCTGCAGAGCACAAGAGGCAGCACAGCCACAGCACAGCCCTGCAGGGACCCTGCGCTCAGAGGACAACCCCAGCCCCGGCCGGTGCCAGCCATCCTCCAGCACCTGGTCCTCACCGCTGATGGAGGCATCGATGCTCAGAGCCAAGCAATCGCAGGGATCAACTAAAAACCTGGGGGAAGCAGGCTGCAGATCCTAACGAAGAGTGAACACAGGGGGTTGTACAAGCAGCAGATCTAAAACACCCACCGCATCCTCCTTTTTTTGGCAACAGGCAGGTGCTTCCAGCCTTAAGGAAAATGGGTGCTGCCAAGAGAGACAGACGGAGCACAGCACGGAGGCTGGTACAGGTCCATGCTGGTCCCCCAGCAGCATCATCGCCCGCCTCCCACCCCCCCGGCACTCACATCCTCCTTTCTGCACAGTTGCATCCTTTTTTTTCTGACCACTGAGCTCTTGCCCAAGGGGATGGCAGCTGACAAGGAGCATCGTGGGTGAGCCGGGTTCAGATTCGGCACAGGGTGGATGATTCTAGCTGTGGGGAGACCAGGGAAACCTCGAAAGCCAGCTGAGCACACGTGCACGCACACCAAGATGTCTTGCACTGCCCTGCCCTGTGCTGGCAGGGGTTTTCTGGGTACAGACGCGGGGGTTTACAACAGGCACATGGGGCTGGGCCCGTCACCTACCCCCAAGCACCTTTTAAAAGAAGTGCTTGGAAGATGACAAAGAGCAGCCGAAGCAACATATTAGCACGAGATCATTTCATCCTTGGCTGAGGTGCAACTTGGCAGCGTGTCAGCAGAGAAACCAAGCGGTCGGCAGTGGCAGGGGATTTTTAACTATGCAGAGCAGCTTTCTTAAAAAGCCATGATGCTGAGCACATCTGGCTTTCAGAAAAAGAGCCACGTCATTTTTAGTGATGAGTTGCGAAGGCATCCTCACGTCTTCAGGACAACACACCCCCTTCAGCCGTGCCCAGCCGCAGGGCGCACGTTCCGGACTGATTCAGAGGGACTGTCCTCGGAGCTGCACGCTCTGCTGCTCCATCGCCTCCCTCGCAAGCCTCAACTTTCCACTCTGCCACCAAGTAAACCAAGATCTCCATCCTACAGCAAAAAACACCTCCACCATGCAGCATATTGGCCCTTTGCTACCTTTAATAGGAAACAGTCTCCTGCAGGGAGAGATGCACGAAGCAGGAGAGGACCTCTGCTCCAGCTATGGCAAATGCCCTCCAGCAAGCTGCAGCAGGATGCTGCCAGCTCCAAGGGCTGCTGTTAAATTGCACCAGTAAAGACAGCCAGGGCCATGGCACCTGACCCACCGCAGCCAGCTCCTGCAGCACACACAAGCTGCTTCACCAGCCGACCCTGCCAGATTCAGACTAGGAGGGAATTTACACGCACGCACCACAACGCAGTATCTCGCTGGCCTGCAAGCCCAGACAAGCTGACACTCCCTAGATAACCTCGTCATCCTCCCCTAAACCACCCCCAGCCTGTCCACGTAACCAGCCCTGTGTGTTTATGATCTGTCAGACACATGACTGTCACCTGCCAAGCCCTGCAGACGAGCTTCCTCCCCTCCTGTCCCTCTGCCCTGCACCGCAGTCCCACCAGCACACGGTAAGGAAGGACGTGGCTCTTGGCACTGCCAAAGAGATGCCGGCAGGACCCCATCCCTGCTGCGGGGTTTTATACATTCCTCGTTAGAAATCTCCGAGACCTTTATGGGATCAAAATCCAATCGTTAAAAGCTGCTTTTAATTTTCCTAAAAGATAAGACAGGTGCTATCCAGGCAGCAGAGCACAAACACTCTGTGCCAAGCGGCACTCGGTGCCCAAAGGGCAGCTCCCAGGGAGGAGAGGGTCCAAGCACCACTGTCATCATCAGAGAGGTTCATCCGATACAAGCCCTTTGGCCGATGCCAGTGCCAAACCACAGCTAAGGTTAGCAGCCTCTGATGGGAAATTACTTGTATTGAGCACTCTAGAGGTTTCTTCCTTTCCAAAACTAGATTTTTCTTTGGTGGTGGTGTGGGGTGAGGAAGGGTGGATGCTCTACAAACAACTTCTGGTAAGTTTTGTCTCCTCCTCATCCTGCCTCCTCTTCCACTCAAGTTATGTTTTTAACGGAATTTTTTTTATAAAAAAAAGGAAAAAAACAGGCATCTCACTTGAAATAATGAAATTAAGGCTTAGAGCATGGGACAGACCTAGCTCAGCAGCGATGCTCCCAGAGCACGGCGCAGGCAGGAGGATGGAGGCTGTGGCAGCCTGGTGGGCGTCGGACCCTCCCCAGCCCTTCCTGCACCCTGCCAGCACCCAGAGAAAGAGGCAACAGGCAGGCCATCACCCTCACGCTGCTCCTTCCCTCCCCACGTTGCTTCCAGGGCCAGGGCAGACATCCCACAGCACCACACAGCTCCCCGAGGTCACAACACTCACATTTCAAAGAAACCAAACTCCAGCACTGGATGTTTAAAAGCAAGATCGGGTGTCTTTTTACACAATCTGGCTTAATTTGCCCAAAAGCCTTTGGACTGGCTGTAGTAATTCCTGGAAGCAACCTCCTGACCCCCAGCTGAGCAGGATGCTCACAGCTGTCCCTTCTAACCTTAAAGCCCCAGGCTCAAGCCATTCCTCCTTTCCCCCTGCGTTAGATCTAGCAGCACAAAAGGGCAACCATGCCACACAGAAGAGCCCACCAGCCTCCAGGGCTCAAAAGGGATGTGCTCTTCCAAAGTGCTATCCAACCTCTCTTCCAGCAGGCCAACAGAGCAGACAGTGTGCAAAGAAGCCCCGTGATATTATGCCTGTGGATTAATTAAGTCACATGGACAACGCAGCACAGGATTAGTGAGGGGAAGGATGCTGGAGAGTGTCCACCTCCCCACTGCCTTCATCCCAGTGCAGGTCCAGAACCTCCCCCAGCATTAGGCAGCGATTCCCTCCTTTCCCTACCCCCTGGGACCACGAGACCCCCAAATCCTTCCCTTCAGCCACACCATAACCCCCTGCATCCCGCACAGGCAGCAGCTCTGCTCCAGCCTTTCACTGGTCAGAGAAGTGGCTGCAAGAGAAAGGTCCAGGCAGGGAGCCCTGTCCCAGCTCCAGAACAGGGAGCACCGACCTGGACCCACCACAAACTGAGGCCAGTTGGGGCCACAAGACACTACACTGTGGTATCTGAGACAGCTGCAGTCCTGCACGGTAATTACAGTATTCCTTGGGGCAATGAACTTTTAAACTCACAACGCTGCCACAAAATCAGTGCAGCATCATCGCCACACAGATAAGGGGCTGTGGGGAGATGGGGTATCTCCCAGGTTAAAAGAAAGAACTGGAAACTTCATTTCCACCATAAAAAATCCTCTCTGCCCTCTCCCTGACTTAAAATCCCTAGCTAACACTTGACCTGTGCTACAGAGTTCTGTCAGCAAAAGAGGCGGTGGGTAGATCTAGCTCCATACATACCCACAAGCAGTCCTGAGTCATGCCAGTGAAACCCCAAACTTTTTTTTGGTAAAATCACCTCCCCAGCCAACGCAAGTTCCTCTCCCAGCTCCATCCGCAGCGCACAGCCTGCCCAGGCAGTGCCTTATTCACACCAGTGAAAACCATCTTCCACCCAAAAACCCACAGAGCCCCACATCCGCGGCAGCAGCTTCTTGGGTCACAAAATCACCAGGACCAGAAACCCGCACCCATTCCCAGGCCCCCAAAGGGAAGCTCTACAAAGCCCATAGGAGTTTCCCCCAGCATCGACCACCTTTGCAAACAACGGGGGCAAAGCAAACTCCAGCTCAACCCTGGACTGCAGCCTGGAGCTGGAAAATAAAAGCAGCCGCCTTCAGGGAGAAGCATTATCCACTGAAACAAAGCAGGGGAGCATCCTTCCACAGAGAGAAACGGATTGCTGAAGCACGGCTAAATATTATTATGTCCAACATGGTATTTTCCAGGCGCCCACTGTTATGCTAGCAGATAGCAGCACAGGGAGGAGGGCAAAGCGCTGTGCTCTCTCTGACTGTTATAATTAATTGGATGCAAGCTCTGTGATGCTTCAACTTAAAATAAAAACCTGGCTCTGGGGGATCAGAGCTCCTACCCCTGCCAGCCCCCCGCTCACGCACACCCAGGGGACACCAGGCTGGTGGCTGCTCTGCCCGGATGAGACAGCAGCCCGAAGCCAAAGCCCTGCTTCTGCAGGTCACAGCCCCAGTGTATTTTCAGCAGAACTGCCTTTTTTTTAGGGGGGTGGCGGCAGGAGATGTGCGAATGGCACCCGAGACAGTACAGGATTCACAGACGACTGAATTGCATAACGGTGGAGAGCTCCAGCGGAGGGCACAGCCAGGGCACAGGAGGGACGCGTCCCCACCGCTTATTTACCTACCCAGAATAGACACACCACCAGAACAAGTACCAGTTCATCCCCAGGTTCTGGCATGTCTCACCACTGATTTTTCTGAGCCTCCCCAGAAACACAGCCTGGCTCTCCCAACAGCACCCATCTTCCTGGAGGAAGATCTCTTCCCTGAAGACAAGAATTTGCTTTTGAATCACTTGGGCATCAGCGCTGGGTGAGCCCAGGGGAGGCCAAGGAGGTCTGCTGCCTCCAGACCCCGTCTGTGCCCCTTCCCTCCCTGCAGCTGCACAGCTGCTTTCTCCAGCAAACTCCCCCATTTTGGGAGACACGTGCCTCCTGCCTGTCCCTCCACGAGGGGCTTCCCCAGTTGCAGCCAACAGCCACAGCTCTTCACACGGGCTGCACACGCAGGCAGAAAATCTGCCTCCAGCTGCAGGAGAAAGGCAGCAGCCTGGATTTGTGGGCACAGTCTAACGCAGACCTGGCACCTTCCACCATGTTTCTGCATGCACCCAAAGGCTGCAAACTCCCCGGGACATCATCCTCTCCTGCTTCAACCTCTCAGACACAAGACCCCTCCCTTCACAGCATCCACAGCCAAAAAAGCTGCAGACTTCACTGCAAAATCATGCCCTGTGTTGCAATCTGCAGCGAGAGGCTGTGTCCCTTGGAAAGCTCTGCAAGGAGGACACAGGAGCAACTCAGGAGCATGCAACTCCTTCCCTCAGTGCCACCAGTTCAATGGCAAGTTCAAGGGAGCTTTGGCGATCTGAGACAACAGGGAGTTTCTGCACATTTTGGTAAACATCAGACTTGACAGCACTAGATAACACTGAAACCAAGCAAGTTTTCCCCACACACCTGATCCTGCCAGATAATTTGGATCAAGCAGATACAGGCAATGGGAAGAGGAAGAAAGCCAAAATCCCTCCTAAGCTTCACGTAATCCCCCGAAGGTGTTTATCTCACAAGCTATGTTTAGCACAGAGCAGGCAAAGCTCTCACCCAGCACCATTCCTATCGCGAGTGTCACGGCCGGCCACGCGCATCCCCAAAAACTCCCGAGGCAGGAGACAACCCCGTGACTAAGCCAAAATGACAGCAGGTGAGTTTTGGTACGCATCTATCATGGAAAACGCCAACCCGAGAGCTTCAGCGCAGCGGCCTCCATTTACAACTCTGATCAACTCACGCCCAAGAACAGAACGCAACCAGCAAAAGGAAACCCGCAACGCTTACTGAATTTCCCTAAAGAAAATCAGGGAAATTTAGCTTAAATTCTGTCCACCTGAAACGTGAGGCAGAAGGAGCTGTTTTGAGTGCTGCCAGCAGCACCTGCAGTCCCAGCAGCGGGAGCACACACTTGGACCTGCAAGCATCCCTATGCAGCACGAGGCAGCCAGCAAACCTGCTTGGAGGGCTGGCACTGCTGAGGCAGCTGCAAAACAGAGCAGAAGCACGGTGGACAGCTAGCAGGAGGAGAGAGGAGGGTTTTGAAGATGCAGATCCATTACACATGCTCAGGATCGATCCCTGTGCTGAATGCTGCCCTGACAAAAGCAAAAGAGCTCAGGTCAGGTGGGGACCCAGAGCTGCTGGGACCAGCAGAGACCAGGCGCACTCGGCACACGTGCAACACCTCCAGCAAAGGATATCAGCAGTGATGTATGAATGAACCGGTCTGCCACAACCAACAGCCCCGTGCAACCAGAAACCTGCAGCCACAGAAGGGTTCCCAACTTCCTCCGAGGAAATCACCGTGCTCCCGGGTGCTCCCGCAGGCATCGCCTTTAGCTGTCAGGCAGACCGCTTCCCCCAAAATCCTGCTGGGCCCAGCTCGGGCCCCTGTCTCCCGCGGGGCATCAGTGGTCCCTCGGCCAAGCTCACCTCTTCCCTCCATGCACACATCCAGCGGTGAGGCGCAGGCAGCCCCCTGCGAACCGAGCGCGTGCTCTGGGCTCAGGTGCCCCGGTGGGAGCCTTTTTAAGAAGCCGGGTTGATCCCTTCCAACGCGGGACGGCGGCGGGAGGCATGTGCTCCTACCTGTGAGTCAGCAGCTCCGCTCAGCACCACCGTACATCGCTGCTGATTCACCCCCTGCTTACACAGCAAACAGGAAACTCAGGTCCACATTCCCTCCGGTTAAGACAGGGATCATTTCAAAAAGGGGGGGAAAATAAATGTCACGCCGAGGTGCGTTCATCTGCTCACATGGTTCCTGACTTCAAGTTTCCAGCGCATCACTCCCGAACAAGGAAAACCCCGAAAATTTTATTCCGGTGATAAGAGATGCAGCAACCGTACTCCCTGTGCTCACGGCACTGATGCAACCGGTTCCCTGGAGCACCGAGCCACCAGCGAAGCTATTTCCCCATCTCCCCGCATCCCGGCACGGCGGCGGTGCCACCCCGGGCCAATGGCGGTCACCTGGGGATGGCCACCAAGTCACCCCAGTCACGGCCACGTCTACCCACAACACCGGCGATACATGGGAACCTCCGCCAGCCACCGGCGGTGGGAAGCGCCACAGGCCGGCACCGGGGCACTGAGATCACTGCCAGGCCGCGGGCCCCGGGCTCCGCAGGGACAAGGAGGCCGGCCCCGGCCTGCCCCCCGCAGCGGGCCGGGATGAAGGCCACGCTCACCCTCGGCCGGCCACGGCGCCCACGGTGCTGCCACGGGCGTGGGCCTGGCGGGGCAGGGTCCGGCAGCCGCGGGTGAAACCTGCCCGGCTTTATCGCTCCCCAGGCCGGCAGCTTCGCCCCCCCCCCCGGCCCCCCCGGGCCAGCACCCGCCCCGGGCCCGGCAGCGCGGCCCGCAGGCCCGGCGCAGAGGAAGCCCCAGCCAGCAGCCCACGCCCGGCCGGTTGGGCAACAACAGTCCCGCCACCGCCGGTAACGCCAGACGCCGGCCGGCCGCAGCCCCCCGTCCTCCTCCCCCGGCCCCGACGCAGGGAGCCCCCGGCCCGCGGCCCTACCTCTGGGCAGGGACATGGCAGCGGCCCCTCGGCGCCCGGGCAGAGCGCGGCCCCGGCGGAGTGCGGCCCGGTGCGGCGGCCGCCGGGGAACAGCGGCGGGGCGGGGCTGTGACTGATAGGCTCCGCCCTCCGAGCGGCGGGATTGGTCAGAGGCGGGGAGGAGGCGTGGTCAGCTGCCGCAGCCGGGAAAAGCTTCGCGGTTCTCGGGGGCGGTTGTTGGAGGTGAAGTGACGCGGGCGGGCGGGCGGGCGAGCAGCCGAGGTGTCCCCGCCACGGCATCCGCAGGGCGGAGGTGGCGTTTGGGGCGCAGGGGTCCCCATCCTGCCCCACACCTTGCCCTACGCACTGGCACGGGGGCACGGGACTGGAAGGTTGGTTGCTGTGCAGCTGAGACCGGCCAAGCTCATCACATGTTCTGCGGGGGGCCCTGCTCCCGCACACCCCGGGTCCCACTGGTGGCCCTGGCTGAAGAGCTGGTGGGGATTTATCCCTCTCCGTGTCACCGGGGAATCATTCCCTCCTGGCCCAGCGATGTGCTGGGGCATGTGCCATGGCAAAGATGCTCCCCCAGACACTGAGCGGGGCTGCAGCTCCACAGGACACAAGTGATACAGTTGGACAAGCAAAAAGGTGGCTGCAAGTGCCATTTTCCAGCCAAAATGCTTAGTGTCATCCATACTGATACAACGGAGAGGTCGCGGGGGCAGCTGCAGGCAGCCTTGGCTGGTCCATCCCAGCCCATTCTCAGCTTTGCATTTATGGAACATTTCGGATCAGTTCAAAGGCTGGAAAAACAGCTGCAAAACCCGGGAGTCACTGCAGGAGGGAAGGAGCTGGGTGGACCAGGGGCTGCCTCTGCACCAGGACACGAATGGTCCTTTAATCCAGCAACGATGGTGTAAGGTCTGGCAGCCACAAATTGAAGCTAGAAAAGTTCAAATGGGAAATAAATGACAGGTTTTCAATAGGGAGAACAATTACCTTCACCACCTTTCAAGTCTTTCAACACAGGCGAGGAGTCTTTCTAAAAAACCTGCACCCCAACGCAACCGCAGGGTTGTGAGCTCTGATGCAAGAGCTGCAGATGTCACTGCCCGAGCTGGGCGAGCCGGAGGTGGGAGCAGAGTGGCCCTTTCTGGCATTTCAATCTACAAATCCCTGAATCAGCCACGGGGTTTGAACTCCAACCCGGCTAGCTGAAGGGTTTTGGGCTGGGGCAGCAGTTGGGTGCACGATTCTCAGAGTGCCGTTGCAGGGCAGAGCATCGTTAGCACCTTTGGGAACGTGCAGCCGGACAGGGACCTACGAGGACCGGTGGGACCGGCTTTGACACCTGGCCTGGATGCTGGCAGCACCGAGGGTGTCATTACAAGTGCAGGGCACGACCCTGCTGTCCCCAAGTGCATTGCGTGCTGCACCACTCCTCCACCTGCATCCTCAGGCATGGCTGGAGATCGCTGCTGGCCCCGGCTGCAATTACAGGGGTGGATGAAACAGCTGCCCAGCTTTTATTCACCCATCCTGAATTGCCAGGCACTTCACAAGTGGGGGTTTGTCCCCTGCTCCAAGGTCTTCCAGTGCAGGAGTGCTGCCAAAGCACGAATGGAAACTGGGGTACACTTGGCAGCAAAATCCAACAGGGTGGGAAGGCGTGGGGCTGGGGAGGGAGCCTGTGGACCCCCGTGGGTTGCAAGGGACCAGAAGCTGCATCTGGTCACCTCCTCATCAGTGGAAGAGCATGAGGACCTCTTGGGAGCACCTCTCCTGCAACCTCACAGTGTCTGCCAGCATGGCTCCTTCTGCCAGCTCCGAGGACAGCGGCTCAGGCAGATGGAGGAGGACTCTGCTGAAGAAGTGTATCTGAAACATCAGAGGTGGCTGTAACTCTGGCTCGAGGCAGAGAGAATCCTCACAAGCAAGGGCAGAGCAAAGCATCCCGGTGGATCCAAAGCGCTTCCCAAAAATTTGCCGAGGGGGCTGGATTTTTGGCACCACTGGAAGGCTCTCTGCATTGCTGAGGTGCTGCTGTGGTGGGTTTGCAGGTTCTGGAAGGAAAGCCTGGCAGAGGGAGGGAGCATGGGTGCATCCCAGGGCCAGACCTCACTGGCCACCACTGGCCTGGCCTGGGAATGCCCCTGCAGCAGGACCAGGTGTCCCCTGCACAGCGAGCCGGGGAGGTGGCCCAGAAAGCCAGCAAGGAGCCCCTCACCTTTGTGCAAAACCTGCTTCTCCTTTCCCCTCTCCTGAGGCTTCCCAGCGAAGCCACTGGCTTACTCCTGAGCACCCCGCACGCCAGAGGCCACCAGAGCTCCCTCGCAGCTCCCAGCACGGTGCAGGATTTGGGCCCTGCCCCAGGCTCCCCCCTGCCCTCATCTTCCTCCCTGCAAAACCACTACTGTACCTGGCCCGGCTGTTTGCAGCGCGTTTGCCTCCCCCCTGCTCCCTGTGCCGGCTGTTTTGCCATTTTTATCCCCCTGCACCACTATACGGCGGAGCAACAGCTGCCTGGGAGGGGATGAGGAGAGGGAGAACCTCTCACCACCGACATTTTTTAGCCTTTCAATGAGGAGGGGGGTAAGGAAGCCCTCTCCCCTAGCAGGCACCCCTTCCCACGGGCACCCATTCCTGACGGGAGCGGGAGAGCGGGAGCCCGACGGGCACAACGCCAGCACTCGGCACCAGCCGATGGAACGGCACAGACCCAGCAGAGCGAGTGCCCCCATGGCTCAGCTGATGGGCTCTTAACTCAGGGAGCAGGAGCCAAAGGGATGAGTAACCAAGGGCCAAGCTACACGAGGTGGTATTTAGGTGCAGAGCAGCTGCGGGTGAGCCGTTAACTAGTTCCAGATTAATTCTGGGTGTTGCTGTTTGCCTGGCGCAGAGGCAGCCGCCGGCGTGCAGACAGCTTGCACGGGCTCAGCTCCTGCCCCCGAGAGCTTTGGGGTCAAACACACCGCAGTGTCACGGCTACAGCACGATGAGCACAGACACAAGCACCCCCGTTTTCTCCCCCAGCTTTGCACCTGCTGGGCGTGCTGGGGTGATTGAGCAGACCCTGATGGACGCGGTGTGGTGGGTGGAAGCTCAAGTGCTTCTGGTTTTGAGGGTGCTTAGTGCAACCGTCCCCCAACCAGCACTTACGGCATCTGTGTGTGTGTCCCCCCCCCGGTGTCCACCGTGTCCTGTGACAGCTGATGCAGGAGGTTTCCCTCGCTTTTGGGACCGCTGGGATGAGCATCCTGAAGCCGGCTGTCTGCGGCCACCCTGACCAGCCTCCTGCTGCTTTCAGGGGGTTGCAGTGCTGCCGGGTGACGGGACGTGGCATCGCCCCACAGCGGGGCACTGCCGGGCCCCCCTCCCTGGGGAAGGGCCTGCTCCTGGGGGGACAGAGCATCGCGCGGGGGCCGTGACCTGGGGCTTCCAGTGCCAGCGCAGGGCACCAGCACAGCACCAGTGCAGCAGCGCAGAGAACCCAGTAGCCGGGCAGTGGACCCAGTACAGTAACTACTGTACAGCAGATGGCACAGCAGGGCAGCACCAGTGCCCCAGTGCAGAACTGGTAAGCCAGTACAGAACCAGTAAGCCAGTACAGAATACCCAGTGCAGGACCAATGTGGGACCAGTAAGTCAGTACACGGTACCCAGTGTGCGACCAGTACAGAGTACCCAGTGTGGGACCAGTACAGGACCAGTAACCTGGTACGCAGTACCCAGTGCAGGACCAGTGTGAGACCAGTAAGTCAGTACAGAGTGCCCAGTGTGGGACCAGTACAGAGTACCCAGTGTGGGACCAGCACAGGGCCAGTAAACTGGTACACAATATCCAGCGTGGGACCAGTGCAGGACCAATAAGCCAGTAGACAATACCCAGTGCAGGACCAGTGTGGGACCAGTAAGCCAGTATAGAGTACCCAGTGTGGGATGAGTAAACCAGTACACAATATCCAGTGTGGGACCAGTGCAGGACCAGTAAGCCAGTAGACAATACCCAGTGCAGGACCAGTGTGGGACCAGTAAGCCAGTGCAGGACCAATGTGGGACCAGTAAGTCAGTATAGAGTACCCAGTGTGGGATGAGTAAACCAGTACACAATATCCAGTGTGGGACCAGTGCAGGACCAGTAAGCCAGTAGACAATACCCAGTGCAGGACCAGTGTGGGACCAGTAAGTCAGTACAGAGTAGCCAGTGTGGGACCAATACAGGACCAGTAAACTGGTACACAACACCCAGTGTGGGACCAGTGGAGGACCAGTAAGCCGGTACACAATACCCAGTGCAAGACCAGTGTGGGACCAGTAAACCAGTACAGAGCACCCAGTGCGGGATCAGTGCCAGTAAGCCGGTACAGAATACCCAGTGCAGCACCAGCAAGCCAGCGCAGAGTACCGGGTGCGGGCCCCGCACAGGGCACTGGGGCCGCACTGGGGCCGCACGGGAGCCCGTGCCGTGCCCGCCCGCGCGGGGGCGCCGTGGCCGGCGGAGCGGGGCCGGTGCGCTGCCCCTTTAAGAGCCGGGCGGCGGTACCAAAACAAAACGGCGGCGCGGCCATTGGCCGGGCGGCGGGCACGTGGCGCCCAGCTGGCTTCCTGCGGCCGCGCGCCGGTGGCAGCCCCGCGGCCCCGGCCCGGCCCCGCCGCTCCCCCCGCCCCGGCCCCGCCGCTCCCCCCGCCCCGCCGGGCCCCGCCGCTCCCCCGGCCCGGCCATGGCGCACTCGGCGCCGCTCGGCCTCCTGGAGCAGGGCTGCCCCATCCAGGTGGAGCACGATCGCAAGCGGCGGCAGTTCACCGTGCGGCTGAACGGTAAGGGGCGGGGGCCGCGGCTCCCCGGTTCTGCCTCCTCGGGGGAGGGTGGTCTCAGCCCCCCGTTTCTCCCCGGCCCCCCTCCCCCCGTGCCGCCGGGTCCCACCGCACCTTCCCCTGTGCGCTCCCCCCGACGCCGTGTGTCTGTGCCCCTCCCTGTCCCCCCGTGTGCGCCCCAGTGCTCTCCTGAGCCCCCCTGTGCCCCTCCCGTGCCCCCCGGTGTGCTTCCGTGCCCCCCCCGTACAGTTCTGAGCCCCCTGTGCCCTTCCCGTGCCCTCGGTGTGCTTCCGTGCCCCCACCGATCCCCCATGTGCACCCCAATACTCTCCTGAGCCCCCCTCTGCCCCTCCTGTTCCCCCCGGTGTGCTTCTGTGCCCCCCCCGCCCCGTATGCTTCTGAGCCCCCCTGGGCCTCTCTCCGTGCCTCTCTGCCCCCCCAGTACTCTTCTGAGTCCCCCTGTGCCCACCCTGGTCCCCCCGATGTGCTTCAGAGCCCCCCTGCCCCAAGCCCCCGTATACGCTTCTGAGCCCCCCGCCCCGTACTTCCGCAGTGACCCTGGTTGCTGCTGGTGCCCCCCATCCTTCCTGCCCCCTGGGAGCTGGCCTGTGAGGTCTGGGGGTCTCTTGCCTGGTGTTGGCATGTGGAGCCCTGTGCTGGCATGGGTGGGTTTGCAGGGGGGGATGACACACTAGCTTGTCCCCCCCAGGAGCAGGTAGGTGCCCTGGGGCGATGTGGAGGGGCTGCACCAACCTGGCGTTGGGGATGTGACGAGCTGCTGGGTGGCTCTTCTGGGGGGATTCCTGCGGGGAAGCCCCCCGGTGTGAGCAGCCCGTGGGGTCCCGGTGCTGTGGGTGCCTGGCACCTGGTTTGGTGGGACCCACAGCACAGAGCCAAGCTGTCACGAGTGGCTGTGGGGCTGTGGAGGCCCCGCCAGTGGCTCTGCCACGTGTTGAGTGGAGTGAACAAAAAAAGTGAGTGCCACTAAAATTTCTCTATGTCATGCCGATTCTTTTCCATCCATCCTCTTAATGGTTAATCCCAAATATTTGACGATCCCAGCATCTCTTCCCTGTCCATTTGTCATGCTGAGAACTACTGGGTAAAACGGCCACCTCAGTGCCCAACAGAAATTACAGGGTAGTTGCCTTTTTTAAAACAATAAATAAAAATGATACTTAGAAATGATGCAGACTGTAGGAGGCATTCTCAATAAAACGACAGGAATAGTCTGCATTTTATTTTAGACTCTTCCCTTCCCCCCCCCCCCCCCCCCCCCATTTTCATTTCAACCACTAATTACAAAGTGCAGGCTGGAGGCTCGGCAGTGGTGGAGCAAGGAAGGAGGAGACGTGTGTGCTGGGTGCGGAGAAAACAATTTCACCAACTGCTTATTTCAAACAGAGAGAGATCAAACGAGGTCCCGGGTGACGGGTCCCCGCTGCCGTCTCGAGAGCTGTAACGCTGTTGTCGCTGTCGGTAGAGTTCAGGTGCACCCGAAAGAGAGGGGAGAGCTGTGGACCAGTGGTAATTAGGGAAATGTAATCTTTTTATCATGGTTTGCTGAATAAAACCTCTGCCAGCCACCCCATGGGTAGAGCAGCGTTTGGCAGCTGGGTGGTGATGAGTCAGGTCTGGAGAGGATGAACTTTGTGAGGGTGTCACTGGTGGGATCCACATTGGGAGTCACGTGTGAATCAGCACAAAACTTGCCGCTTCAGGAGGGGACCATGGTAGCTCGGGGAAGCCACAGCCTTCCCCAGGTTGCAGGTGGATCCCTGTGATCAGGGCTGTGGTTTTGTTTCTGGGAGTTCAGGTGGACTGAACCCTTTTTTTGTGAGTTCGGCGCTGCTCACCTAAGGGAGCAGAGCTGAGCGTTGTCCTGGCATGATGGTATTCCTGCTGCTGGCCTGACTAACATCCACGCGGAGCAGGTGATCTGTCTCTCCTTCTTGTGAGGCATTTGCAGATAACAGCCAAGCCCTGGAAGGTGGTCAGAAGATAACAATCTCTGTGGGAGTGCGTGGCAGGGTGTTTATTTCCTGCACTGCTCTCTTCATCGCTCCCGCTCCTGGTAAGATGCGCGTCAGCGGTACTGAATGCTCTGGCAGGTTTTCCCTGCTGCGTGCAGGGGAATGGCAAGAAACAGGTCAAGCACAGATTTTGGCGTCAATGTGACCCACGTGTCCCTCTGAGAGTGCTTCTGTCCCATGTCATGCACTGTGGCAGAGACGAACAGCAGGCTGCAGGGCAAACCTGCAGCTCAGCGATGGACTCCAGGGTTGGCTTGTCCCAGGTGCCTTGGTCCTAATTCCAGCTAGATGTCAAGCATGGGTGATGCTTTGGGAAAACGCAGGAGCCTTGGGCTCAGGGGCCAAGGAGACAGGCTTTGCTAGTCTTCAGTAATAGCTGGTCTCTGGGCTGATGGTTGGTGGTTTACGGTAGTGTGATGGTGGGTAGAAAACTTTCTGCAGTAATATTTTTATGGATGTCCCTGTAGCAAGAGGCCTGAGAAAGCTGTGAACTAGTTGTGAAAGTGTTCTTTTTCAGCATCGTCCTGTGTTTGTCTCTGCACCCCCATGTAACCTCATCTCGGGACTTCCTCCTTGTATGCCAGAAAGATGAATTGCCTTAGGTGTTTTCTGGGTTGCCCTGTCTCTCCCTTCTCTGCTCGTTGTTCCCCTCTCTCCCCTTGTTGCTGTACGTGCCTCTTAAAATTCTGATAGAAACAGGTGCTTCACTTAATGCATTCCCTTTTTCCTTGCATCCCAAATGCAGAAGCATTGAGAAGCTGAAAGTAAAGCTGACTATAACCAGACCTCACCGAGCTTCGCTGTCCCTCCAAGAGGAGGGTAGAAAGAAGCCCAACTGGATTTGTCATCGGTTAAGATGTGACTAACAGCATGAGCTAGCCAAAGAACTCCCCATGCAGTGACTGTGGTGGAAAACATCAATTTGTTGAAGCTAAAAACTTCTGTGGGAATCATACAGGCTATATCATGCAGGAATAGTTGGGGTGGTTTTTTTGGATCTGAGATAAAAGTTCTGGTCAAAACAAGAAACCCAAAGAGACCCTCACCCCAAAGTAGTCAGCTGGTCAGCCCAGCTGCTGGCACAGCTGCTTGGGGCAGAGGAACAGCACTTCTAGCAGCAGCCTCTTTGATTTCTTGATGCCCATCAGACACATCAGGTTCTCCAGTTGGGAGACGGGCTCACTGCATGTGCTGAGCAGTTCCAGTTCCTCAGGGATGTGCGGACTTCTGGCACACCCGCACTCCCATTCATCCAACACGTGGGTGCAGCAAGCCACGCTTCCCAAACCGCCTGCTCCTCCCCAGCTGGGTTTGGGCAGGATCCAGTGGCTGGGAGCTCCTGCTTTGCCTGCTGCTGGTCTGAGTCTTGGGAGCTCCTTGTCAGGAGTCCAGGCTCAGGGTTGTTAGGAGAACTAGAGCCGGTCATGCCTTGGTGTTTTCAGCTCTGCTGGGCAGATGCTGTCCGGCGGGAGGAAGCTACCGATTCTGCAGTGGGCACAAAAGGATCTGGTCGCTGGACACTGCATCAAGATGTCCCCACTCTTCTCCCATGCTGCCATCATCTCAAGAGAGCTCCTAAACGGAAAACTGCTTCAAAGCAGAGTGCCCCCCCACTGCTGCTCCTGCAAGTATGGCCCCTCCATCACGGCTGTGCCATCTCCACTCAGCTCCTGTTGGGCTCTGTTGTGTTTTCTTTCCGTAGCAACGTGCCAGTGGCTCCCTGGGGGGCAAGGCCAGCCCGCTGTGTGCAGTCAGCTCCAGCCTGGGGTGCGCTGGTTCCTCAGGACATCTCATCCTCTCAGCTCGCCCCACACGCAGCTTTTGGTGGCCACCTTTTGGCTCAGCAGCCAGAATAGCTGCGCTGCTGCCTGCCTCTGGGCTTTCCTGGGTCTGAGAGTGGGAAACAGGGCTGGTGTCTGATCTTTCCCTGCTTGCTCTTGGAGAATGGCTTTGCAGCAGAGCCCTAAGGGGGCTGGAGCTCAGGGGCTGTCTCCAAAAGCTGGCAACAGAGCACAGAAATCGGCCTGCAGGCAGCAGCCCGCCCTTGCCAGGCCTCTGCCCTGCTCCGGTGTGGGGCACACAATGGTGTGTCATGGGCTGGGACCAGCACAGAGGGACAGGGCCTGGGGCTGGAGGGACACATCCTGCTGTGCTGCATCATCCCCATCGCCAGGCAGGTACTGTGCATGCCCTGGGAGAGGGGATCAGAGAAGGATGGGCTGGAGTGGGGTGGCTGGGAAGACATGTGCCATGTCCCTTCCTCGGCTCAGGGCTGGGGCCAGGCTGGCTGTTTGATCCCCCAAGGCTCGTGAGCCACCTGGCCTGGGGACTTGTGGGGGCGGCACAGCTGAGCCTGCGGTGCAGGGGCCTCATCTGCTGCTCAAAACCATCCACCCTGCTTGGGTGGAAACTCTGTGCTACTGGTCCCAGTAGAGACCCTCCATGGAGAGCAAGTTTAGAGCTGGTCCCTTGCCCACCTCCCAGGAAAGCTTCCCCTTCCCTGTGCCCCCTGTGCTTTGAGGGAGGGCGGGCTGGGGACCAGCTGTGCTGCCATGGCTGCCATTTTCATCCTGCAGCCTTTTGCTCCTCTTCCTTGCTGTGCTGATTTGCATTGACTCAGACTTCCTCGCTGGTGGTGGCCTTGAAGCTGAGGCACTGTGCAGGGGAGCATCTGCAAGTCAAACATCATGCTCGGGCTCGCTGGGCACTGCTGGGGCTGGCCGAGGCCCGAGCTGGTTTTGCCGAGCTCTAGCTCAGTCTGTGCAGGCTGGGAGGATCCCTGCCCTGATCCTGCCCTGAAGCGTAGGGGGAGAGGCAGACAGGAAGGATGCCGGCTGGTGGCATCTCTCTTATGTCACGTTTTGGTGCGGCTTCTGCTTGTGTCCTTCTCTTGGCAGGGGACCTGCAACAAGCTGGGGCTGGGCTGCTCCTGTGAGGGGTCAATCCTGCCTCCAGCTCCCCCAGCTTTGTGACATTCCCTTTGCTGGGAGCAGGCCCCCGTGTCCAAGGTACCACGGAGCAGCAAGGCTGGCTTCTTCCAGCATCGTGTTGCAGCAAGGTGCTTCTGCTGCCCCGTGTCCTCCCTCTGGCCCCAGGGAGGTCTTCTGGTGGGGAAATGAGGGTTATGTATGGAGCTGCTTATGGAGAGCCTAGGAACAGTCCTGGTTTGGGGGTACAGCCTGCTTCACCCAGCTTTTCCCAGAGGCTCTGGTCCCTGGTGAGGACAGCGTGGAGAGGATGTGCAGAGCAGCTGGTTTTGAAGGAAACGGGCTTTCCCTTGGCTGCTTCTTCCCCTTGCTTTGTGAGCCTTTGGCCACCTTCAGCCTTCTTCAGGAGAGGAAGAGGAACCTCAGCCTTTAGGAGAGGCTGTTCCTGCAGGACCCGTGCTGAGGGCCGGTGTCACTTTGGAGGCAGGGCTGCCCCAAGTGCCCAGCCCAACAGCAGGCAGCAGAGAATCTGGGTGGGATGCTGTCCTTTCAGATCCTGGCTTGTTTTTCCTTTGACCATGGCTTTTTCCCACTTCCAGCCTTTGTGGTGTTGCAGTCCCACGTGTCCAGCTGTGCCCTGCCTATGGGTTTGACTTGGCATGTTCTTGCCCAGCAGGGTTGCAGGAGGTGTTTGTGGTGACCCTTAAGCGTAACCGCTCACCTCTGGCTGTGTCCCACATCCATCAGCTCCTGCTGCAATCTGGGTGCTCAGTTCGTGGCTCTGCATCACCTGCCATCACCGTCCTGCAGCAGGGAGCTGGAGATGAGGGACAAGGAGAGCTTGGTGCAGCCCAGCCTAGCCCTGGGGCTGTGCAGGAGTGGGGACGAAGCAGCCATCTCCTCCCAAGCTGTGTCACCTGCAGGGCCTGCACCAAACCCTATGGCACCAGTGTCCCTGATGTCCTTGCTGGGTGGCTCCAGCTTCTATCACCAAGGTGAGCATGTTACAGATGCTTTTATGTACTTTGGTTGAGCTGCAGTGGTTTTCCGAGCTGGGACCGGTTTCCCCACAGCATTAGCAACACTGCTTTTCTCTGCAGAGCTGGTTGTAAAATCCTTTGGGCTCTGTGTGTGTTCATCTGTGCGCTGGTGGCACCCTGCAGCTCCCGTCCTGTCTGGGGTTTTGTGGTGCTACTGTGATACAGCAAATATCGAGGGAAAGTCTGTCCAGGACAGAGCTGAGGTGCTCCAAACACTGCATAGTCTTCTGCTTTAAAATGCATTTGTGTGTGTGATGCTTCTAAATAGATAGTAGCTATATATAAAAGTTATGTTTTTAAAAAATGAGGCCTTTTTCTCTGTCATCACTTGGAGAAGAGTTTAAACTTATCAAAGCCTTAGACAGAGGCTATGGAAATTTTTAGCCTGGGAGGAGAGCAGAGTGGAAAGGCTGGAGCATGTGAAAGCTGCTGTTTTAAGAGCATTTCACAGCCTGGATCCACGTGGAGAAATGCTGTGGTTCTCCTTTTTTTTCCCTCCTGCAAAGACCTGCAGCTGTCAAATGGGGCAATAGGATCTCACCTGTGCTGGTCTTGGTAAGTGGGAACAGGTGAGCACCCTGTCAGCCCCTTCCCCACCCCATTACCTCTGCCCATCCCAGCAGTTCACCCCAAACCCTCCATCCTGAGACAGGGCGGAGGATCGAGGATCTGTAGGGAGAGTAAGGGAGCTTGGCTTTTTGGTGTACTAGAGGCTGAGAGGGGCAGGACTGATGCCTGTGAATACTCAGGGGAATGGCAGGGAGGGAAATTATTTATGTCCACCCAAGAACAATGTTGGCACAAGAACGAGCGGGTAGAAACCAGCAGGAATAAACTCAGCCTGGAAATGCAAAGGTTTCCATGCTTTGTAGGAGGATTGAGTCTCTGCCTAAAAGGAGCAGGAACAAAAACTTGAGCTGTTTTTCTTGAAACACAAAATTCAGATGGGCTCATTTCTAGTGCCTCTCAAATACAGGGGTCAGGAGAATGAGGCTGGAGTTGTCAGCTGAAATGCAATAAAATAAAGCGTGTTGAGCTCAGCAATGGCAGATGGTAAATGCAGGTGAACCTTGCGGCCCCTTGCCCCCCAGTAACCATTGGAGGGAGAAGAAGAGTTTCCGTTATTTCAATTGAGCTTGTCTCTTTGATTGGAAGCTTGCATTTCTGAAACTCACTTTTAAATACAGAAACCCTTTAGAAATGAAACATTTGCTTTTGTGTTGAAGAGAGAAGCTCAGGTCCTGCAGCTGAAGCTGGCAGGGGGTGTTATTAGCTTTCCTCTCATTTACATGTGTGCTGAAACTTCTTTTTTCCTGTAACTGAGCTGCTGTGAGAAAGGTCAGGGTGTTGCAACAGGAAGCCTGTGTGTGTGCACGCATGTAAATGTGTGTACACAAACCCCTCTGCACACCTGTGTGCGATTTCCTGTGTGTTTGTGGGATTCATTTCTCCCAGCATCTTCCCCAAAATGCGTCTATCCAAATGCTGCAAAACCAGGCCAAGAAGTCTTGTCTTGTTTTATATACCATGACAAAGAATGCTGTGCTGTGGAGAGAAAGGAATTGGCTATTACCTGCGTCAGTTTTGTCCTGATCTTCCCCCTCCTCTTTTTGCACTGTCTCTCCCTCCATCCACACATCTCAGCCCTCCTGCCAGCTGCTTTAGTACCCTAAACGTGTTGTGTTGGCACATCAGCGATTTGGGGAGAAAAATTGCCCCTTGTCCAGGGGCTTGGAAAGGCCGGGCAGACCTGCCTCTGCTCACACCTTGGGGGGACAACAAGGACATCCCAGTGTCACCGAAAGCAGTCTCCCACCCGGCGCCACAGCCGTTCCCACAGGCGTGAGGGTTATTGTAGCCATCCCAAAGCTGCCCGTTGCCCTGTGGGCTCCCCAGTGAATGGCTCCATCAGACGGTGGGCTGGGGCCTGGGGCTGTCCCAAGCCTCACCCCTCTCTTGCACCCCCCAGGTTGCCATGACAAGGCAGTGCTGCTCTACGAATACGTGGGGAAGCGGATCGTGGACTTGCAGCACACAGAAGTACCAGACGCCTATCGAGGAAGAGGAATAGCCAAGCACCTCGCAAAGGTACAGCCCTGCACACACAGAAGGGCAGAAGCTGTTGCCGTCCCGGCCATGGCTAGAGACCCTGGCTGAAGCCGGGCCCTGTCACGTTGGAATTGCATGTGTGTCCCTTGGGAACCGTCCCTGCTCTGATGGGAGATAGGGGCAGCTGGCAATCTGTGATCAGACATTCCTATTTCTGGTGGCGAGAGGGGCTGGTGGGTGCCAGCACATCCAGGCGCTCACCCAGGCTTGGCCCTTTCCTCCTCGCAGCGAGCAGCCCTCATGCCCGCCGTGCAGGGGCTGACGCAGAGCCTCTCCTGGGGGCTGGACCCCCTCCTCTCAAAGGTTCAAGGCCCTCCTAAGTCCCTTTCCTGCCTTGGGTTCTGCTTTTGAGGCCCACAGCCATGCAGGGAGAGCTGGGGAGCTGTGAGCACGGTGATGGGGGGGCTGCAGGATGATGCTTTGGTGTCACAGCTGCACCCTGGCCGCATACGCCAGGGCAAATGGGTGACAAAGGTGGCCTTTTGTCACCTGCAGTGCAGTAACCACCAGGCTGGATGCATTGAGGGTTACCTGGGGGGTCCCTGCACACCTCTGGCTAAACTGGGGACCCTGTGGAGGCTGTGGCAGGATGGCTGTGCTCTCTCCCCAGCCCTCTCCCTCCACCTGCATCGCACAGTGGGTATGTAAGGGTGACCTGCTGCCTCCCCCAGCTGCGTGCGGGGTGTGGGAGTCAGGACCCCCCTGAGGCTCCAGAGGAGCGTGGCTGGGGGTGCTGGTTGTAACCCGTCTGTCCTCTCCGGTTGGTTGCAGGCAGCCCTGGACTTTGTGGTGGAGGAGGACCTGAAAGCTCACCTGACGTGCTGGTACATTCAGAAATACGTCAAGGAGAACCCGCTGCCGCAGTACCTGGAACACTTGCAGCCTTAAGGCAGGACTGCTCTGACACCAGCGCACCCGTCTCTGACTGTTCAACGCGGCCTTTGCTTCTCTGCGGTCTCAGGAAACCCCCCCCTCCCACACTCGCAATTCCCATTTTTTCAAGCACATCCATGTGGTGCACGAGTGTGGGCACGACCTCCTCCTCTCTGCCCACGTGTGAGCATGGCTACAGCCCCTGGGCCAGGCTGGCTCTGGGCACATGTGGTGCTCCCCAGTGCTCTTACCAAGCCAGAGGGGTGGAAGAGGTTGACTTTTTTCACCAAACTCCATCACAAAACCAGGGGATGACTTGATCTGCACCTCATCCTCTTCCCTCTGCTTGGTGACAGCTGTGAACTTACTGAGGGATGTTGCTTAGGGGTGGTCACAAGGTACCAGCCCCCCCCTTTCCACCCGGCAGCTGGGGCACATGCTGTGGATTAAGCCTTGTGGGACAGAGGAAGGTGCTGGAGGAGCCCAGCCCTGTGGCAGGTTCATCCCCTGCAGCATCTGCTGGGCACCGAGCCTTGCACAAGCCCACATGGAGTACAGATAAGAACATGTGGGCCATGGTGGCACCTCAGAGGCTTTGCTGTACTGGCCGTGGAGACACGGGGATCATGACACTTTCAAGCCTAGAGACAGGAGCCATGCGAGGAGTGGGCTTTGACTGCAGGGGTTGTGGCAGAGCATATGCAGCATGAGTGTGCAGAGGAAGAAAGGTGGCTGAGTTGCAGACACTGCTTCCTGGGGATGCCAGCTCCTGCCCAGCCTTCTGTACGTAGCCCCAGCATGACATGCCCACGGGGTCGTGGGCTGTCGTTGCTGTCTCTGCTCCCTGCTGTTGGTGTTGACCATGCTGGTGTGGACACAGCCTGCTCAGAAGAGCACCAGCCTCCACAGCCAGCCCTGGCCTAAGCAATGAGGGGACATCCCATGCTTTTGCAGGCACCAGGGTGGTTTCCTACAGCTGAAGAGGAAGACTCCCCCATCTCCCTCAACTCCAGCCCTGCACCTCTGTCTGCACCCCAGATTGTAAAGTCTGAGCTGTCATCGCATCCTGAAAGCAATGGGGGCAAAGCCTCCAGGACCTGCTCCTGGGCCATCCCCAGGGCTTGATGCTAGAGCCACTTGCCTCCGTGGGGATGCTGATTCCTTCTTACAGCCTTTGGAAAGAAGTCCTGGCTTAGGGCATTACCCCTCTGCTCACTGGCCTCCTCACAGCTCCAAGCCCAGGGCACTGGCAGCATTGCGGGGTCCTCAACCAGCAGCAGGAAGACCCTCGCGTCGTGCTGTTACCTCTGAGGATGATGATTCTGTAGCACAGCTCAGCGCTGTCACAGTCGGATGTAGAGGTAACACTGTAGGGCACTGCCTGCTTCTGGCTTGTCCTGCCTTGCCCAGGCTTCCCAGGGCCTGAGCTAGACCCCAGAGCATCTCCTCGAAGCTCTTAGGATTTTGCGGTGTCCAAGGGCTGTGCTGTGGGTGGGGGGACAGTGCTGCTGGTAAGCCAGCCCTGAGCAGCCACTGGGGGCTGCAGCCAGGCAGAACAAGATAAAAAAACCTTTCACCTGGAGGCCAAATCCAGACCTAGCCTATATCTCAGCAGGAACTTAAGTTTACAACCTGTGCCACAGACCGACTGAAGCCCCAGCCAAGAGGCAGCTCAGCCCTCTCCCCAAGCCCAGCACAAAGTCTGTGGTGGCAAAGGCAAGAGCTCCTACAACCTTCTCTCCTGGTTGGGTTGGTCAGAGATGGAGACCCTGTGCCTGGTCTTGGTCAGGGAGGCCCTGAGCTGTTCCTCTGGCCACTGGCTGGAGGTGAAGCCTGTGCTTTTGGGCTGCCTGCTACCAATGTAACACAGCCCTCTGCCTGCAGGCTTGAGTAAAAGCTCCCAAACTCCATCCCTGCCCTGCTACACCACAGGGCGAGACCCCTGCTTGTGTCTGCCACCTGCCTGGGGAGGGACCTGTGCCTGGTGGCAGACCCATCTCTAGTCTGTGCTGCTTAGGAAAGGCATCGAGCCCTGCCGCTACATCACATTTCTGCTGCCCTCTTGCTGCTTATTTCAGCCAGGCTGTGACCTTCAGTGTGGTTTAGAGGGACTAGGAAGGGGTTGCAGGTAACAAACTAAAGAAAAGGGGCTCAAGAAGAAATCTGGGCTGCTACATGTTCAGTCTTTAAAATGCAAAACACTTCAACATCTAGTTACAGGAGCAAGGCTGGCTCTGTTACAGCCAAGTGATGACAGAACTGTCCCTGCTCTTGATCCCAAGGTGAAGCTGAACCATTTCCTCTCTTGTAAGCCAAGATACAACGCTGTCATATCTTTGTCACAGTGGGGCTGGGTGCTTGGAAGAGACATGTATCTGGTTGCCTCGTGGGAGCAATAGCATGAACCCAGTACTGCAAAGCCTCTGCTGGTTTTGTGCTTTTTCCACTGCGTGACAGTTCCCAGAAGTACCCCACTGTGTCCACTGCATGAGAGCGGCTCACTGGAGGGTGTGCTGCAGTTGCTGCACCAGCAGTGTTGCAGTGACCCAGTGTCCAAGCCTGGCTCTGGAGCCTTTTGTGCTGCCCTGGCAGGAACCTTGGTGCTGGATCACAAATGGCAATCACTGCCTTAAATCAGGCACAGCACACTGTTTTGCTGCTGCTTCCCTTCGAGGTGCTACAATCCTTCTGATGGAGATGTGTGCCAGTGTCTGTGCCAACCGTTTCACTGCTGTACCCATCCTCTGCCCCGGCCTCCCCTTCCCCTGGTCTTTGAAGTCAGCGAACAGCAATACCCACAGGTCACCAGCGATGCCACGGTCTGTGGTGCTTCTGTGATTTGGCACTGCCAGGCTGGAGATGGCTTGGGGTCCCTTGGTGTTGGGCAGCCCTCCCTCTGCCTCTCCAGCAGCTGCCCTTTCCAGCTGGTCTTTTCAGGAAGGAGCTTTGAGTCCTGTGCTTCCCCTTGGTGCTGACTAAGCCTGGAGGACTTGAGGGTCCTGGACTCTCCCTGGCAACAGGAGTATGGAAGTGGTTCCGTTGAATACTGAGATCCCCAAACCCATTTGAACTACAGACTTTGGTGGGTGGGGAAATGCAGATTGCTGTCAAACCTGCTTCCACAGCACCCAACTTGAAACATCCCATCCCTTGTCCACTTTCCAGCATTGTCTTCCTCTGTCCAAGGTTTCCATTCTGTTGAATTTGGTGGTTACGATGTGCCTTTCCTTCTCAGGACCTGTTACAAATGACCTTTCTGCTTTTGTTTATGTCTAACATTTATCTTTATTCCCTCCCTCTGTCATACTATAAAACATGAACATAATGCATGGAATACAATACAATAAAAAGTGTGGCTTAACTGACCCACAGTGGTTCACTGTGCTGCGCTTGATGGGAGGCAGGAGGAGGTGCCTGCAGAACCAGGAGACCTTGGGCATCCCTGGCACTGTCACCGCTGGGCTGGGTCACTTTGGCAGGGAGCCTGTTTCACAGGTCCTGTCAAACAACTCTGATCTCCAGTCCATGTCCAGGGTATGATTTTTGCTACCTTGTTGCTGCATATTCATTTTCTACATAAATGTATAAACATTCTCTTTTTTTCACATCCTCTAACAAACCTAAACCCAAATCTCTTAGACAGTAACTACTGCACATCTGTCAGTGTCTTGGAGAAGGCAAGAGAAAAGGCAGAAGTTACCGGGTCTGCATGTTTGTGTACTTGGTGTCCACTTTCCTACTGCCTAACCTTCCACTCCAAAAAAAAACCGGAGAAAACTACTCACTTATGAGGAAGAGGATTTTGTGCAACAAAAGCCCCATCTAGGAGGTGAGGATGTTGGAGGGTCCCTGAGACCCTTGCTAGGATCAGGATGAGTCTTGGTCTGGTGTTGGCCGCAGCTCTCTGTGACCTGCAGTCAGCCACTCATGTCTTTTGGTCACCTAACTGGGTGCTACCTGCATCACCCTTTTCCCATCATGGAGCACCTTAGAGCCAGATCCTGGCATGCTCCCATTGCAAATGAACGGGGAGGCACGGGCTGAAGCTACTGAATTTTATTTCAGGTCATAGAGCTGGCTGACCTCGTGATGACTGCATAGAGCTTGGGTGAGTGGGATCACAACTGGTTCCTCTCCTTTGCCGGATGATCCACCCCTGCTCACACTCATCAGTCCAGCTTTGAGATTGCAGGCCAAGGAGTCTTTGGGAGTTATCCTGCAAATGCAGCCTCTCCTGAGCACTCAACGCTTGTCTTCTGGATTTAAGGTGTTTGAAAACATAAAGGCAGGAAATAATTTAAATAGCCAGCCGGTGGAGTTGTTCCTTGCTGTGCTGGTCCAGAGCAAGGCAGGCAGGCAGGTGACTCAGAGAAACACAAGGCGCTTCCCTCCTGGATGGAGCCATTGTTCCTCAGCCCTGGGGGCACAGCCCGAGCACTTGGGATCCCAGCACAGCATGTTAATGTTGCTTCCTAAAGCTGGGTGCAAGCTACAGAGGCTGAGGCTGGAGTTTCAATAGATGAAAATGGCAGGGCTGGGGGGGTGGGGGGAGAAGGGGCACAGCTTATTTACAGTTACGGTTGGATCCAACATGACAAGTGACAAGTGGCCCCTGGGCTGCAATTTGAGCAGGCAGGAGTGTGGGTTTTGCTGCTCCCAAGAGACAGCACAAAGCCAGGCTGTTGCTGGTAACACGCTCTGTTTACATTCCACATTCCAGACAGTCCGATGCTCCAGCCTGTCCCAGCAATGCTGCCGGTTGGCCGCATGCTCTGCCAGGCTAGGCACACTTCCCAAACACCAAAGGCACCTTTTACCTCCACCAAAGCAGCTGACCCCCAAATTACCGCTGAGAAAGCAGGGGTGCAGGAGGGTCCTGCAGTTTGGTAGAGCAGTCTTGCGATGTCTGGGAAGGTGAAGGCAGCCATGAGCTTGTCCTCTTTAGTTACATTACATCACTTGGAAATAACGTTGTCAAAAAGAGGTTTTCTAGGAACAGGAGATGCAAAAACAGTGCTGCTCTTCTGACATGCACTGTCAGGCTGGAGGAGGGCTAGTTGTGCTCTCCAAAGGGTGCTCAGTGTATGTCCAAGAGAGGGGAGGCTGCAGAGCAGGAAGCTGCTGTTTGTTAAGGGAGAACTAATTCCTGAGAAACCTCTCCTGGGACGACTCAGAACTGGGAGGAGCTACAGCAGGCCCCAGAGAAGCACAAGGATCCTGGAGATACACCATTCAAGCACCCTGGCACAGGCCCCCTTGGGTGACTCTGCTGTGCTGGGGAGTGGCCCCAAGGCTGGAAGCTGAGGACAGAGTGGGTCCTGGGACTCCCCCACAAAACCTTCTGCATCAACTGCTGCTGGATCGACAGGAGCTGGGAAACTTGTAGGAATGGCAAACTTGCATTTTGTTTCCTAGTGAAGTGTTTGGCTATAAACTGTTATTCCTCCTCAGAGACGCAGCAGTGGTCGAGACTCCCCACTCTTTCAGGATTGATTGAAGGGGCCAAATTGGCACCAACACAGGCCAGTCTCTCTTCCCTAGGGCGGTGCTGCTCTGAGGAGGTCCTCCGCTCCTCCTCCACCTGCGAACATAAATCGTATGTTTCTTTTCGAGGGGGAAAAGGCAGCGTTCAGACTCTGCGGGGCTACCAAACCTCAGCGACAGCTGGCCCCGCTCCTGCCGGAGGCCACCTCCGCACTCCTGCCCGGCCCAGGCTGCCTCGCCCGCGGCGGAGGCCTCATCCCCCTCATGGCGGGGCCGCGGGGCAGGCCGGGACCGGCGGCGGCGCTCCTCCCATAGCCAGACCGCTCCCGCTGGGGCCGCCGGCAGAAGGGACCGGGAGCTGGAGCCAGGGCCGGGGCCGGGGCCGCGGGGCTGCTCCACCTGCCGCTGGCAGAGGGCCCTACCCGCGCTCCCGGCCTGGGCCCCGTCCAGCGCCGCCATCCTCGCACCCTCTGAGGGGACTACGCGTCCCATGAGGCTCCGCGGCCGGGCGGCAGCGCGGGGCACTGTGGGACTTGTAGTCCGCTCGCGGGGTGCCCCTGCCCGCGGCGTGGTCCCGGCGGGCCCCGCGCACTACATTTCCCGTCGGGCAGCGCGGCGGGCCCGCGGCCTGCTGGCGGAGACATTTGCGAGCCGAGTGTCTCCAAGATGGCGGCGTGGGGAAGGAGGCGCGCTGGCCCCGGCAGCACCAACAGCGGTGGCGGCCGGGAGAGGTGAGCCGCGGCCGGGGTGCGGGGCTGCTGGGGCGCCTCGGGCAGGTGGGGAGCGGGAGGAGGTGGGCTGCAGCCTCCCGAGGCTCCCCTCGACCCCGGGGGCAAGGGCGGGGGCCGCGCCGAGGGGAGCGTGGCCGGGCAGGGTGGGTGCGGGCCGCGGCCCCGCCGAGGTGGGGCCGGGCCGGAGGGGCTCGCCAGGGCCGGCGGTGCCCTGCGGTGGGCGGGCGCGGCGATGGCGCCGCGAGGAGGGCCGGGGAAGGTCAGCGGGCCCGCGGGGTGGCGGTGGCAGCCCTTCCCGCCGCGGGGATGCGGCGCCGGGGGCCGGGGGGAGGAGGGCCGGCCCTGGGGAGGCTCCTTCCAGGGCTATTTTTAAAGGCGGTGAGGGCAGCGGCGAGTCCGCCAGGGTGACCTCCCTCCGCGGGCGGTCCCGGCCGCCGGGGGGTCGGCGCGGAGCCGCCGCGCTCCCTCGTTGCGGGGCCGGCGCTGGCGGGGCTCGGTACCGCGCTCTGTCTCCGGCGGGGCGGGGGAGCGGCTGGACGTGCTGGAGCCACCCGCAGAGCAGCTGTGGAAGTTTAGGAAGCGTAACTTTAAAGCTGGAGAAAGAGGCAGGGGAAAATCTTCTTGAGTTACTTTAAAATCAGTACGCACAGTTCTTTACCTACTTAAAATGTCTGCTTAAGTCCTGTGCTTCCTTACGTTGGCGTTTTCCCTGTTTTGCCCCAGGGCAGACTGATGTAACCAGCAGCCGCAGAAAGCTGCTGCGTTTTTATTGCGAGGAGTTTTCTTTTGTCCTGCCGTTTTACCCAGAGACTCTGATATCTCAATTTTTGCTGTGGCTTTTGCTTTTTTTTCTTCCCTTGCTGTAATTATTTTCGATAGTGTTGAATCTCTACAGCCCATGAGAGCCGCAAGTAGCCCTTAGAATTCTGGTGCCAATGTGAATTGCAGGAATGCTGTCTGTGTTCAGGGAATTTAAAAGTAATTGAACTGGAAGAGCCAATGGAATTACTGCATCAGTGTGGTTTATATAAACAACTAAGAATACCACGGAGCTCAGTGGCAGAGCGGTAAAGCTGGCTGCACCCCGTGCCTGGCACCTGCCACACCACTAAGCACAGGAGGTGTTGAGTCTTCATGTGGTAGACCTGTCCTCCCAGCAGAAGTGAAGGAGAAAAAAAACACCTGAGAAGAGCACTTCAATGAAAATTATTTTATCAGTGTGAAAATCAATACATTGATGCAGACTTAAAAGTGATTGTTACCTTGTAACTTAATCTGTGAAGTATGCCATAATGTAATTGTAGTTTGAGGTGATTTTTTTAAAGCTGTGATTACTCTTCATCTTATGATCAAAAATACTCGCAAACGTGAGTTACTTTGTGCACCTGCTGTATGTATTATTTTTCCTTTGCCAATGAGAAGTGTATAGCTGAGTATAAAGAAAGCACGGAAGTGACAGAACAACAGATTTGACATAGACCAACAGATACACCACTGACCAGCGCTCCGCGATCCCTACCAAAAGATGGTGGTTCTTCTAGGTGTCAGTCATCCTGCACGAATGTGGTGGAAGATCATCCTTCTAATAGGTGTCAGGTGATGTCACCTGGGTACTACTTCTTCCTTGCAATTGCAGAGCTGGAGATAAGCATGACTGGGCCTCTGCCTCCCTCCATCAGTGGCTAATCCAAAATCACACCTACCGATCTTGTTTGACTGCTGGCAAGGCAAGCTGTGTAAAAGGCAGTGCTGGCAGGCCTGATGTCATCAAATGATGACATATGCTTTTTATATGATGAATACAGTTTTCTTACACCGGGCAGGATTCTTGTCCAAAGACACATTCCTTTAAACTGAATATGTTAATCCAGTTTTCCTCATAAATGGGCTGCTTGAAGGAGTTTCTGTAGTTGTCAGCCAGCTAGTCTAAAAGGCATCTGTGTGTTGGGAGGTGGTGTGAGGAGACTCAGCAGTGAATAAAATACTGTCTGCTATTAGACTAGACCAGCTTTCATTTAAAAATAAAGAAAGTCCAGCAATTCTATCTATGGAGACTGTATCCCTCCATAAACAACTTTATTCATACAGAGAAGTCTGTAGTTGGTCAAAAAAGTGCTTTCCTCAATAGGACTAAATGTAAGGACATTAATTTCAAAGGATGTTGGCTGTGAATTCCAGCTGGCACTTTGGTGGTAAAATAATAAGGTTAAACAAAATAACCCAAAACATCAAAGAGAACCAAATAAATATTTGGTTTTCTTCATTCTGGATAGACTCTTTAATGGAGACTTGTCTGAAGGGAATTGTTAATCTGTAGACAAAACCAACTTTTTTATATAGAACAGACGCTGAATTGTACTTTACTGTTTTTGTATAAAATTCAGCATGATGACCGCCAGAACACAAGACAGAATGCCATTTGTTCCCCAGGGAGATGTTCTAACAAACTCTAGAAAGAACAGCTTTAATGTCATCACTGCTTGCACTGGTTTCTCTGCGCCCTTAAAGAGGTCTTTCCTTTCGCTACCTGCACTGCTCAGATTTCTGGTACTCTTGTTTGCTTACAGCAATGATTGACCTATTTCCATTAGTCTGGCTAATCATTAGTTGACTTAAAATTGACACCTCCTTTTTGTCTGGTGGCTGGGAGGGTTTTTTTGTTATGGTCTGGTGGTGTTTTCCGTAGTGGTGTTGCCCCTTGCCAAGGCTGCTTGAAGATCTCACCTATGTTTTCCTGTTCTCTTTCCTGCTTGTACTTAAGGTACATTTTGAGTACATTTAAGGTACATTTTGAACAAAAGTCTTGCTCTATTGCTACACTTTTCCTGTTCTTCCTCCACTTTAATGCACGCAGTGACAGCCTGCTGAGAATGTCCTTAAAGCCATAGGCCTGACAGCCACAGCTGGTGGCCAGAGACTGGTAGATCATGCAGACCTTCAGCAGAGAAACAATTCTTCAGGTGTTTAAGCTCAGATGTGTTGGTACTTTCTGTACACCATATCCTGAAGCTCTGCTGAGTACAAAAACGCACTGTTGAATATAAGTTTGAGGTGGACTATTTTCACTGAGAATTGAAGCCAGACCACAGCTCGGCTCCTTAAACTTGAAATTAAATTTCAAAAAGGGTTTAATGTGGGGGGAGGGAAGTTTAGTGTTTGAATTTGTCATGCTGTGACTATATTGACTTAACCTTAGCTGAGATGCTCATAGTGACCCCAGACACTGTGCCTTGGCCATCTGTAATGTCCTTTTTCTGCAGTTCACTTGCATGGCCAGCATGCAGGCTCTCTGTTGTGTCACTAAACTAGATATTGGATGTGTGTGCTGCTTGTGATGGGTGTTATCACACTCCTGCAAGCCTCTCCTTTCTTATTTTTTTAACTACTAATCAGACTGGTCTTTGTTTGCAGTTAATTTGAATGTATGTTTGGTGCTCTGAGCAATGCTGCTGTCCAGGAACATTCTTTTTTTTCAAAAAAAAAACAAACCCCAAACCCTAACAAAACTTGACCTACGTGTTCTGAGAGGGGTTTAAAAAGAACAGAACTGTACCAATGCTTCTTGCAGATTGAGGTTGTTTCTAATTGGGATTCTGAACATTTTGCAATAGTTGGATGACTTGAAATGCTTGCCAGAACACTGCCTGGCAGATCGAGAGGAGCACCATTAGGCTGAGGGTAACAAACTCGGGAGGCTCAGTCCTTCTCCTCTGCAAATAGACAGTGGTGGAAGGATGCTGAGGTTTCTTCCAGGATGTTACCATCTGCCCTGTTTTCAGCACTGTTTGTATGTTTTTGTTTTGCCAGCTGGCACCTGGCAAAACTTAAGGTCCTCTCACACTGAGTGGTATTGTGCCTCCTCCTTAGAAGGATATTTATTTCTTCATCCATAGAGACTATCAGCCGAAACTTACATTTAACGGACAGGTTGCTGTTTTCAAGAGGCAGCTAGGAGAGTTCTTCCAAGCTGGAAGCAGAGCAATGGAGCTGCTGTGAGGGCTGTAACTGGGAAACCGCTGGAGTTGCTATTGTTCAGCCAGCTGCAGCACCCCTCTCCTGGTGCTCTCTGATATTCCCATGTTAGGAAGATAATCCAAATGTAATTTGAAGCTTGCCCTATAGCGAAGACGGACTTCTGCCTCTCCTGCTGGTGGTAGCTCTGTTAACAACTGATTCCTTATAACTTTGGTAACACCAGAATTATATATCGGTGATTTTTAAATTATTTTCATCTTGCTATGCCAAATGGTTGAGAGTATTGTCACATTCCCTCATCAGTGCATTCATTTGGTTCCAGGAATGAGACACTTAAAAGTTCTCAAGTATAGAATGCATGAAGCTGCAATAGGATAAAGTAGTTGGATATAAGGTCTGGAGCTATTCTTGCAGAGAAGCTGTACAACTTTTTAACTTGGCCCTCTTTTTGGGGTTGAGGAGACAGGTTCTGGGAAAGAATTTGATTGAATAGTATTAATAACTGCTTTTAGGTTCTGGTCTGCCTAGTAAACAGCATGCTGTGCTTCTGAATATGTGGCATCATTTTATGACTTCTGTAACGATGTCCTCTCTGACACTGGTTATTTACTATTCTTTTAAGTAAAATGGAATTTATATAAAGTCACACACTTCATAATCAGTGGATGCCAGCTTGGAGTTGATGGCATAGCTCTGCATTTTTGTTTGTCATCACTGGGGTGTGGGGGACAAGCTCTAAAAGGCAAATTCCATAGCCTCCGGTGTTTGAGCAAATCCAGTTGCTTTGACTGGATTTGTTCATGTGCAGCCGCTGTGTTCAATTGAAAGGCTGTGTCAGGAGAGATTTCCTCTGTGGATCGAGGTCCTCTGTCTACTCTGCATGCCAACAAGGTCTAAAACCTCAAGCCCATGTACCTCATCTGCATCTCTTTCTATATCGTCTGAAAACAAACCAGTCTTCAGCTTTCCATCCTCCAGGGACAGCCAGTCTTTGTGTGGAAATAGTATGTGATAAACCTCACTTCCTCTGTTAAAGAAATGGAGATTTTTCTGCTTGCTTTGCTGGCTTTTCGTGTGTCCTATTTGAGAGCTAATTTTCCATTCTTTGTTTTTGGATTGCCTGTTCTGCCATTTGCACCTTCAGCACTGTGATAGATTTATTCCAATATTAGAGGTCTAATTTGGAGAAACAACATAGTTAGGGGGCCAGACTCTATCAGGGATGAAGCCTTTGTGCAGTTTAGTTCCCAGTGATTTTTTTTTTCACAGATGATATTTTAAATTCTGCTTGTTTTGACTTAGGAGGATTGTGCTTTTCTTAATTGTTGTAAAGCCCCAGAGCCTGGTAAGCCAAAAGATTCCAGAAGAGGTAGACAGTACTGCCTCTGGCCAAAGTCTGTTGGATTCCTGCTCTCTTTAACAGGTGGCTGTCACTTGTGGCATGGCTCTGCTTGTGTACGTTACGGTGAAAGGGAAAAAGGGGCATTCAGAGGGAAGAGCAGGCAAGACCTGAGCAAGGAAAAATGAGACCAAAAGGTTAGTGCCACCTGTTCTGATGCTGAGCCTGGAGAAATCCCATGTAATGTAGTTACTTGACTTAAATTCCTGGAGTTAGATGCCCAGGTCCCCATGGCTCTTGTAGAGTTGGAGGAGAAATGGCATTGCTTCATTCTTGTTTCCCAGTGATGGCAGGGAGATTCTAGGGTGACTGGGCTACTGTGCTGTTACTAAGCTTCTGCAGAGTTCTTAGTTGAATTTTGATTCTGCTTCTCTGTTTCCCTGTTTTGCAGGCCCACACTGCATGTTCCTAGGTGTTACAAAACGTAGAAAATGCTCCTTGGTAGGAAATACTAATTTTATCTGGAGGGTTATATTAGCACAGGGTCAGCTTCCAGCTTGAAAATGCCTCTCGGCAATAGCTTCTCCCTGAAGTCATTATGCTTTAGCAAGTGGTTTCACAGAGTCATTGGTGCTGTTTTACAGAGTCACCCGAAGTCTCAACACGTCTTCTGTAATAAAAGTGGAATTTCTGATTTGGAAGAAAGTGCACTTGAAACAGTTGTCATCAAGAAGCAAGATTGTTAGCAGAAACCATTGCCAGCTGTGTCCCTAATGTATCAGCGTAACATCTGGTTAACGAGTTCTTTGTTAGAAACTCTTTAATGTTAGCTGATAAACTTAGTTATACTGGAGGTGTAGTATTCTGTAAAATTTTTATACAGGTGCTGTCCTTCAAATTTTTTGTTTAAATACTTGCCAGTTCACTACAGATTATCAGAGTCCACCACATCCTGTGCTGAAGGAGCTGATCATAATTTTTCCAAACAATGTCTGACAAGTTGACAGCCTTAAAGAAGCCTCTGGCATACACAGTATTCAGGTGGATTTTTATTTTTCTTTCTACCTGTGAACAGGCCAAGGGGAAAATGCACTGCAGAACTCAATAATGAGCTTATAATTTGAGTTTTGCTTGTAGTTTATATAAATTCCAGCCAGATTTTTAATGAAACTGCTTATTACTCTGCTTTGAGAGAGGCTGGTGCATCTTGGGTCCTGCTGTTTGATACGTTTGCGACTGTTCACAAAAGCAGCTACTTCTGGCAACAGCTTGTAATTTAACAGTATTCATTCCTGATTACACATGGCCACCGCACGATACCCTTTGCAGCATGAACGGAGCTGCACATTAAGGGTAATGTCTGGTAACACGTCAGCTTACCAATGTGTATTTTTCTCCCTTATTTTCCAGTGGATGCATGTAAGTGCCGTTGTACTAATGCAGCAAAAAGTACTCTTTTCATTCTCCACCTCAGCAGTGTCTTGCCTCCCAGTATTGGGAGGGTCTAAATGTTGGGATGAGGTAGCTTGTCCGCTGTGCTTAGGTCAAATATGTCTGATTTGTTCTCCTTCTGCTAAAGGGATCCGATAGATATTTTTATCCTTTAGAGGCCACGTGCTCAGTTTTGCTCTGGTTAAGCACAGGCGTGTCAGAAATAGTTATTTCTTCTGCTTAGAAGGGAGGATTTTACCTCATTCTAACAGATAAGGTTTTAGCCTTCCTCAGCACAGGTATATAGTCAAAATCCTATTGCTCACATGTAGCTGTAGCTAAAGTGGTGTGTGTGAAGAGGGTGGTTCGTGGGACTTCAGGTAGCTAAAAGGTGCTACTGAAATGAGGGATGTGTACGAGCCTTGCAACTCCGCTGTCAGCGGAGAGCGTGCTCCATGTAAAGCAAACAGCTCTTTCTTCCCTGTGAAAGCCTGCCTGCATTAAAGAAATGTTCCTTCCTTGCTTTGCTGCGTCCTGTTTCGGGAGAGGGAGCAAACCGTTCTGTATAGAGTGCTCTGCTACCTTTTTCACCTTCACTTCCAGCAATGTTTCTTGGCCATCCTTGTTGAATTTCTATGGATTTACTAGGCTGATTCACTATGAAGCATTAAATAGCAAGCTGCATCGGTGGCAAGGAGGTAGTTACTGTGAGGAGAAAGCAAACATACTCATCTGAAGATGCTTTTTCTCTCAAAACCTTCCAGTGCAACTTGCCCTCTTGATGGATGAGCTGCTAGTCTTATTTTCTGTGAAAACTGCTTAAGTCTGGCTGGTTCGTTCACGCACTGATGTGGTGTGGTCGCTAAGGTTAGACACTTCCCATATCTCTAAGAAACTGCTTGGGTGTCAGTGTGAGGAACCATTTCAGCATTGTTAACAAGATCCTATTTTCTCAAAACGTTCTAGCTCCTCCAAGTTAGGAAAAGGTAAGAAAAAACACATCGCCTTATTTTCGGATGACTTTGTCTACAGCGGGCATACGTAGCTGATGTGAAACAAATAGAGTTGAAAAAGCTGCTTGTTGTTGAACAGAGGCGGTGACTGTCCTTGAGGGGCTGCCCTCACTTGGGGCACTCCTCTGTTCTCACAGCTGGGTGGGTGAGAAGCCTGTCTTTAAGCTCTGTAGTTTTAATTCTGTGTTTCCTGTTAACAGGGTCACCTTGTCCTCCACGGACTGTTACATCGTGCATGAAATCTACAATGGGGAGAATGCACAGGACCAGTTTGAGTATGAGCTGGAGCAGGCCCTGGAAGCGCAGTACAAATACATAGTGATAGAGCCCACTCGCATTGGGGACGAGACGGCCCGCTGGATCACTGTCGGGAACTGCCTGCACAAGACCGCCGTGTTAGCGGGCACCACCTGTCTCTTCACCCCTCTGGCACTTCCAGTAGATTATTCTCACTACATCTCCCTGCCCGCTGGTGTGCTGAGCGTGGCTTGCTGCACCCTTTATGGTATCTCTTGGCAATTTGATCCCTGTTGCAAGTACCAAGTAGAGTACGATGCCTATAAACTTTCCCGCCTGCCCCTGCATACGCTCACCTCCTCCACTCCAGTGGTGCTGGTGAGGAAGGACGACCTGCACAGAAAGAGACTGCACAACACGATAGCACTCGCTGCCCTGGTGTACTGTGTAAAGAAGATCTACGAACTCTATGCTGTATGACTTCGGCAGGGAAGAGAGAAACCCATAAAGACAAGCGTATTGAGACTCCCACAGTAACGTTTTGTTTTTCCTCTTTGAGAAGCAGTGGAGACTGGGAAGGATTTGGTTTAATAGAGCTGTTATTTTTAAAATAACACATCACTGGTGCACCAAGGTTTTTCAGTTCTTCATGACACTTAAGATGTGGATGTGTGGTGACTTGAGAGCTGTATGTTAGGCCATGGGAGTCCAATCCAGCAGCGGAACGTCGATGAAAGAAAGCTAGAGAAAGAGGGGTGTGAGAGCTGCTTTTTTTTTTTTTTTTTTTTTTTTTGAAACATTTAAGTATATTGTTTAATTGTATTACACAGAACCAGCCAGAAGTTATCATTGACCATTAAAGGATGAGAATTTGAAATGCTTTTGCTCTCTTGTTACTGTTAGCATGGTTCCCTTTCGTAGTGTGCTTCCAGGGGATGAAGGCTTTGCTGTGAGAACTCTGGTGGTGATATTTACGCATGCTCACACACAGACCCAATATTCCTCTTGTCTACTGCACATGGCAGCAGCATCCATGTTACTTCACAGCAGCCATCTGCTGAAGGAATAGCTGTAGAGTGTTGCTTTGCCTTTTGCTTGCCTAGTCGTGTTTCTTGGAAGAGGCTTCCCTGTTCCCTCAGTGTTTATATCTTTTTTTTTGGTAATTGCTTCAGTGTTCATGGTTGGGGCTAAGGGTGTCCAAATCCTCTGCTGCCCTGCCACCTCCAGCCATTACTGCTCTGCACAATGGAGATAACACTGAGTTTCCAGCTACAAACACATTCTGCTCAGTTCTGGTACAAGTTCTTTCTAGGGCGGATACATCTCTGCTGAGATGTGTCATACCACAGCTGAGGGCTGCTGAGGTGGAACCTGGCTGTCTTACCTCTGCGCTTTGTTGCTGCTGCTGCAACTTGGATGGCTGCGCCCTGACTACGCTCTTGTTTGGAACGTGTGCTCCTGGAGCTGTGTGCTGCCACCGCCAGGCATCCACCTATCTTGTAACCGGGTTATCTGAAGTTTTAGAGTTCAGTCTTGTGCAGTAAGTCCTCTTTTAGCTCAAAACTATCAACATCTTACTCTTAGAATGGGAAGTATGTAATATTTTGCAAGATCTGCCAGTTCCTTTTAAAATACAGGAGCTGCCTTTCTACAGTGCCCTCCGACCAGAGGGCAGACAGGTGTGGCTTGCATTCACAAGGCCACCTTGGCACAGCTTCAAGCGTTACGAGCTGAACACAAGAGCAAAGCCCTGTAATAAAACCTGCCTGCACGCAGGTGTACTGCCTGCTCCAGGGGTAGTTACAGCCTGACCTCTGCAGCTGAAGCGCTGACCTTGGGAGGGCATCTCATGAGGTTGGAAACCAATTTTGGTAGTTCTATCTTTATCTTTCCAAATTGCAAGAGCAGGCACCGAGAAGTGCTTGCCTCCAGACTGCAGCAGGCTTTTTCTGGCCACGGTTCCAACTGGTGCTTTTCTGCTGATGCAGCTTTTGTGTTGGCAGGGCACACATCCCAGCTGTGTATGTGCTGGGCAAATGGGGTTTGCTGGGAATTCTAAGCAAGTACTTTAATCACTGGTGAAGGCAGCTGTCTCCCAGCAGGCCCATGGCCCCGAGGAAGCTTCTGGTGGCATCGAGACATCTCTAGGTGGCAACAGCCCTTTGCCCCTTTTGCCGGTACAGTGGCTGCATTGTCTCCCTCCAAGGTTAAAATAAGCTGGGATCCAGTACAGCTCTATTTATAGCAACAATGTACAGTTGCCTTGGCAGAGAGGAGGGGAAGAAATGCAGCTACTTCATCTTTCTGCGGTTAGGCCAAGACTGCTGGGCAGGCTGCCCTGTGAGTCCTGGGGTTTGTTTCTAAGGTCCCATCTACTGGATTAATTTTAAACTAATGGCAGATCTGCCATAGCTAGTATGTACGTTAGTGCTGCAGCAGGCCCTCGGCTATCCCTGTGCTAGCCACACACAAGACGTTCCTGCTCTTTTTCAATCAATGCAGAATAATTGTCAGGGCTCTTAGTTCCTTCTCTCCACGAAACCTCTGTGGTCCTGGCACTTTTTTGTTAAGCTTTCCCTTGCCTGGAGTGATGGCTGTGGCAGATGGACTAACCCTCGGTAGGCTGCCTAAATGCACGGCTTACATCGAAGGCTCTGGAATTAAAAATGAGCAAGTTTCCTGCAGTCTCTTATTGCAGGAGGAAAGCTGAAAAGTCAGCTTAGCTGTCACAACAGGTAGATCTTTTTTGAAAATGCATCCTTCACTCCTTCCAAGGTGGAAAGGACGTGGATGGGGCGTAGGTGGGCTTGTTTTCCAAGAAATATTAGTGATAACCTAGCTACAATGCTTGGTGACATCCTGGCTATTAGTAAGGCGGTGCTGTAACTATGCGAGGTGACCTGGGAGGGCGAGAGGGGTCTTGAGGGTTGTGTGTTTTGGTGCGCTGTGTGAGATGGTTGCTGCATCTGCCTTCCCGGTGCCGGTAGCTGTGGGTTACGGTGGCTGAGGACGAGCCTCCCTTTCAGGAGCCCCACACGCTTTGCTGCCCATCCAGACCGTTGCGGAGGTGCTGTGAACTGGAGTGTGCTGCATTCCTCTCGTCACACCGAGGGAATTCAGTTTCAAAGGGTAATATGCATGCTCTCAGTAACCTCTGACTTGGAGCTGTAGTTCAAACAGTAACTACAGTAACTCCCCACACGGAATTTTTTTCCCTCAGGCCTGATGTGTTATACCCCTCAGCCCCCTGGACGGTAACACAGAAATGCAAAGCAGCCCCTCAGTCCTTCCTGGGTAGCCATGACCTGAAATGCCAGAAGACGGAGCAGCGGGACAAAACTGGCAGGAGTACTGTACTTTGCCAAGAAATGGAGGACCTGAACATGCAAATCAGGAAAGGAAAAGCACAACTAATGCTCACAGAAACTCCACCTAGACTTTCCGTTAGAGGGAGAGAAGATAACACCTTGGTTTCCTGTCTTAACAGAAAAAGAGATATGAACCTCTTTTTCTTTCAGAGAAAGAGAATTGAGAGCTTCAATTTGTAATTTCAACCCTAGGCCTTTACGTAACAAATCTGCAACTTCAGACCCAGTGATAAAAGGTAAGGAATATCCTAAATGAGCAGCAGCAGCATTAAACACATCCTGGTCATCATCTGGGATGGATTCTCAGAGCTATCATTTATAAACCTGTAGTAGTAAAAGGCTTTTTGAAAGAGAAGGTCCTGCTGATCCTGCACACCTGTATCAGAGGCTTAGTATGACTAACGCCCTGTGTGGATTCACACTCTGCCTACTGTAAGCTAGCAGATGATGTAAAGAGGGCTGGGGTGAAATATATTGCTCTGCAAATACTACTGGTACGATAGCACCTTGCAGGAATTTAAGAAAAGTAAAAATCTCCTGCATTCCATTCCTCTAACGTTACCTGCTGTGAGGAGCTGAAGTAGAACAAAGGATTTATTTCATAGCAATGTAATTTATTTGTCATCAGATGTGCACTCACAGGCAGGACACACAAGGCAGTACACGTGGAAAATGCTGGTAAGTGCATGGAGGTGGCAGCAGGGGTCTGGACCTTCATTCCGACTAGTAGGCTTTATTTCAATTGTAAGTTTAAAAAGATTATTTCTGTCCTTATTGAACTTATCTGTGCAGCCGCGCCTTTTTCCTAGTGGTGCTGGCATCCCTCACATGAGGAGAAGGGGTGAAGAATGGAATAGGGCACTCCCTCAGGCTGTCAGAATCCCTGCAGCCTGTGATGTGTGAACAAGTGGGTATCGCTTCCCCACGGGATGTGATCCTAATTAGTATCTGTGATTGCTTTAAAACAAATGAGAACTAAGGGTCTGTCTCCTATACTGTTCCCCCTATGCACACACAGATTCTCCTCTGCTTGCCATGAGGCAGTGTGCCTGGCAGCTACAGAATCACGGCCACTCTGTGCTCTAGGTCGGGGGGGACCAGGTGTGCTGCTGTCAGCAGCGCAGCATTCGCACACAACGGCTTACCTGGCTGCGCCAGTTTGTCTGTTCGGTGCTTCCCCTGCGTTAACTTGTGCTGGGGTTTATACTGTGCTGTCGGGTAGCGCAGTTAAATGTCCCTGTACATCAGTAAGGCATGATTCAGACAGATAAAATAATTGCCAAGTAAAACTTAAATTTTACATCAGTTACTTCTTTAAAAGTGGTATTGGACTTGACTTTAGCTTAACATACGAGATGATTTGGCATGTTAACAAGCAGAGGTTCTGTGAAGTTTCCCACTTCAAGCAACGTGTTCTAGGTCAGATTGGAAGGAGTGGGAAGGAGACACAAGAGCTCCCAGCTGAGGAGTGTATTTCACAGGGGCCATGGGGTGGGGAATACTAAGATCTGCTTGTGTGAAGGCAAAACAGGTGGGTTTTATTTGTAGCAGGCCAGCCAAGCTGAGCGTGCCTGGAGTGAGGCGAGATAAGATGCTATCTTCCAGCACATGGGCCTCCCCTGCTGCAAAGTATGTTCCCTGGAGTGACCCCCCCCCTGCAGCCTCCCTCTGTCCAAGCACCCTTCTTCAGGTGACGGTTAGGTGCTGTCTTCCAGCAAGCGGGCCTGCCCCGATGGGGGGGAAACCACTTCCCACTCTCCATGCAATGGTAAATTGCAGCATTTTGAGAAAGGTTTTTCCTGCAGGAGCACCTCCACTGATGGCCCAGCCAAACTGCAGGGGGTTAGCCTCTCCCTACAGTTACTGCTCGAACGAGCTGAGCTCTAAGAGTCCTTTGCTTTTCTCTCCTTTTTTGCTCTCGCTGCCATTAAGGTGAAGAAGAGCCGGGGGAAGAGGTTTCGCAGGTAGACAGCCAGGGAAGGTGTTAGGCCGGCTACCAGTACCTCCTTCCTCTTCTGCCCCACTGCATTGAGAACCACCTGCGCGACCTCCGCAGCGGTCTGTCCTTCGGCGGTGTTCTTGTCCGTAACTGCCAAAGGAAAGCCCAGTAAGCACCAACGCCAGCGGGTAAGCCCATGCTGAAGTACTATTCCTAGGAATGCTCTGTTCTCACTGCACATGGCTGCTTCTACGGTTTGGGGTTTTACATCAGTTGTGTATGGGAGAACAGGCAGGTGTAATTGATGGTTGGGCTAATAGTCTGTAGTTGCTGTCTAAGAAAGGTAAATTTTGGAAGTTAGTGTTCCTACCCTGCATCCAAAGTCTTCTGATACTTCAGAGCTAATCTGTGCCCCCACCAGAGGCCGTATGTTGCAAGCACACTGGAGTAACTTGGTGAGGTGGAGATGCTTTAGATACAGGGCACAAAATCCTATCTCACCTCCATAGCGAGATCCATCTGCTGTTACAGCATTGAGAGAGAGGTTCGTCTGAATGTATCCGGGGCTTATAACTGTCACATCAATGTCATACTGCTCTACCTCTGCTCGTAGACAGTCAAAGAAGGCCTGGGTAGCATGCTTAGAAGCAGCATCTGAAAAACAGGAAAAGGACTATACACTAAGGAGAAGGAGCAGGGATATGAAGCAGATTCATTCCCCCGAACGGGTTTTTCACTGCAATGCAGCCACTTCTCAGCAAGAACCCAGCAGCTGTTTTCCAACTTCTGGGCTTGGTGGTTTGGAGTTGTTTTTTTTCTTTTAGTGAATGGCAGCAGCAACAGGTAGTGGGGGAGAGGCAATTTAGGAGGGCAAAATGTAAATGCTCAAGTAGGAGACTGGCGAGGATCCTGAGCTTAATATCACAGCCGTGCCAAAGCACTCTGGAGTGAACCCAGGCTGCCTCCCACTTGCGATAAAGGAGACGCAAAGCCTGGCTTGGGAAGCATTTGATGAGGTGAGCTGGGGGAACGCTGCCAGCACAGGAGGGCAGAGCTGCCGCCCACTGCCAAGCTGCCCTGCGCACGCTCAGCATTACGGGCTTGCAGAGCGGGCTCAGGGCTTGGCTGCACACAAGTCAAAACCTGATCACACAAGCAGACAGGAGCGGAGAAGCGTGGCCTAGGGCAGGACTTCCCCCTGTTAAATGGCTGAGTGACTCCTTTCGCTCACTCCCTTCCCACGTATACTTGGTTGCTACCATAACTGCCATCATCTCAACATGGCTGCAGGGCTGACGCCAGCAGCATAGCGCTCGGTGCAGGCCACGTGCCCTGTGTGAGGACCTGAGCAGGAGCTGAGCTCCATGTGCCAGGCCCACACAGCCCGGGTTGCTGTGCAACACTCTGGAAGCTCTTCAGAACACTCTTGGTGCAGTCAGACCCACATCACCTGCAAGACCAGATGGCCCAGACATTCCAGGCTCTCCTTCACTCAGCATCACGCCCACTGTTCTTATGCCATCACCACTGTTCTATTTCTATGTTTCTTTTCAGGGATTTACAGATGTTTGTATGCCAAACACTCTCCTTTTAGTTCCTCCATCTTTTATAAGGCTTTTTCCAGTAATCTCACCGATATCATTTCTTGTCACAACTGACACAGCATGTAGAGTTTTCTGGATCAAGGTAACTGTTTAGGCTTTTATTTTGGCATTGGTTGTGCCATGGCACTTTATAACTTCTTAAAACAAAAACTTCCTACTTTCTTAAAGGAGATGAACCAAGTAAACAAAAAAGCATAAAATGCAGTAAAATTACGGAATTAATCAGAAAGTTTACAGGGACTTTAAAGTGTTAAGATAGGAATATCAAGCTGTTTTCAAGACACTGAAAACATGCTTTTCTTCCCCATTCCTTAACAACTTTAGGACAGTGCTAAGATTTTGTATTTGCGAGTGCCTTCCTCAACAGCTGCCAGTGACTTGTGACCGCACTGAGAATGATGCACGGTTCTGCCTTCCCTGCATGCAGCCAGCTCTATGGACAGCTACAGCTTCTCTACGGAAGCAGTAGCCAAGTATTCATTCAGTCTGGTGCCCCAAATATGTCTTCCCCATCATCTGGGGAGGTACTCACATGCGGATCTGAAAGGAATGCTTATTTTGCCTTGAACACTGCTGATGGCCACAATGTGCCCTTGTCTCCTCTTGATCATGGAAGGGAGAAGTGCTAGCAAAAGACAGAAAAGACCCGTTCAGAATAAAAGTCCTGCCATTGCTGCTGTCAAGAATCAATGCTTTCAGAGCACTCAAGAGATGCCTAAATGAATTACAAGATCCTTGTTCAGTTTAGGGCTTGGGCAGGGGACAGTGCTTAGGGTGCCTCTGACTGAAGCTGCAGTCTGGCTGGGACATTCACCTTTGAGGAGTCTCCTTGTGCCAGCGCAGCTGCACAAAGGCTGTTACAGTTGCTATGATTTCCCACAGGCAGGGTCAGCAGGACTTGCCCTTTTTTGCCACCAGTACATCTTTCCATTCCCTGCACCTGTCGCACTTCAGGCTGAACTTTCTGTGTAGCCAAAGCAGCTTCCTAGGAAAGCTACAGCTTCACCTAGAACCCATGCTGTGTTCTCTGGTGTTCTACCAGGGCGGACAGGCTAACCCTCTCTCTCTCCCTAAGTTCCTGCCAGACTAGAGTCAGGAGGTGTTTTAAACAAGATGGTATCTCTAATCAAGTAGTCCCCATGCAGTCAGGCTCAAGCATTAGGCCTGCTCATAAAGCAAAACTTTCCTCCCCTCTTACACTGTACTGTACCAAATACAATTACGAACAGAAGTAAAGCTGTGCTTAGTTGTGTTGGCCTGCAGAAGGTATCAGCCAAATCCACTGTCCCCCTGTAAACCAGACCACGAGTACCTTTGGTGAGGGCTACAGGACCAAAATAATTTGTTTCCATGACTTTCTTATCCACATCCAGTCCTGTGTCCACAATTATGCCTCGGAAACTGATGCCTGCATTGTTGATCAGTATGTCCACATGACCCAAGTACTTCAGGATCTCTTCAGCAGCATTTAGGACAGTTTTAGTGTCTGAGAGGTCAAATATCACAGTGTGAGGTTTGTGCGTCTGTGAATAAACAGAAGTTAGCAAAAGATCAGGTCAGGCTGTGCTGAATGTGCTGTATGTTCACGCTCGCGATGGGATTTCCCAGCTCTGGAAGCACAGAAGCAGGGCTGTCCGAACCTGGTAGGACTACCTGACAGAAGCAGATTGCGCTCCTGTTTTTCTCTGCTCCTGTAGCCTGTTTGTTATACCAGAGCCTAGGAAAGGGGCAAGTGAGATCGTCCTCAAGACTGTCTTATTAAAGAAAATGCATCTGAAAAAGTAAAAACCTTAACCCCTGTGTTCTCTACAGAAGCCCACAATACCTCTCTTAGCCACTGTCCACAGAACTAGTCATGAAAAATAAAAGCCAACAGAAGGAAAGTCACTTTTCCAGATTCAGGATATAACATATGATGCAAGGGGTCTGGGCACTCTGCCACTCACGTGCTTTCCCTTCCATTGCATGGCAAGGAGTCTTTTAGATGGCTTATTTTTGTAGGGTTTTCACAAGATACGACACGCCAGCTCAATGTACTCCTACAGCAGTATCTATCCCTAACCACAGAGTTGCATTTTTCCTATTGCTCAACAAACAACCCACAAGCAGTACTGTGAGATCTGTAATAACGTGAACAGAAATCCCAGCCACACGGGACAAGCAGCCTTTCCTCCCACACTTACGTTCTTCCGGTGATTGGTCACAGTAGAAAGCTCCTGCACAAGATCCTTGAGTTTCTCGCTGTCTCTGCCACAGAGCACCAGCTTGGAGCCAGCTGCGTGGAAGGCTTTTGCACATTCTTTGGAGGAAGCAAGGAAGAGAGAAAAGTAGATATTTGAATGACACACAGCAGACCCACATCATACCTGGTGACAGGCTAAAGCTTCTTCTAGTTGTCAAGGATCCAAGGTGGCTTTATTACTCCTGAGTGACAGGCTGGTTGGTGAAGTCACAGCAAGATGCCATTTTCCTGTGACTTTGCAGACACGTGGCAGCTTGTGTGCTCAGTTACTGTGCTGGTTATGCAGTTATTGTGCTATTTACACATCCTCCCCCATCAGCTGATCCAATTTTCCTGTGCCTCTTAATTTTTGACTATACGCTCTTGTTAACGGGGACTGCAGTTACCTTGTATATGTCATCTAACGCAGCGGAGCCTGGTCTTAGGCGCTGCAGTTTTAGTGAACACCTCCAGAGGTTTGGAAGCCTCGGCGCTAATGGCTTCAGCAGGGTGATCCTCTTCACCAAGGAAAGGCTGAGGAAGGCATGCCATGCTACTGTCCTCTGTGCTACCAGCTGCTGAGGCAATGGCATGTCCTTCTACCCTACCCCTCTGTGATCATGAGACAAACTCCCTATTTGTGCATGACAGCAAAGGGTGTTTAGGAACGCACAGTAATTAGAGGTGGCCCAGTATGTTACTAACTGGGAGTGAAGGGAATGGTGTAAGATCTTGCCAGTGAGTGTCAGAAAGGGAGGAGACTTCACTGTACGGTGGTGGAAATCTGTACACCCAGCAACACACAGCACTTCACCTGCCCAGTCTACCACAGCTGGAAGGTCTCCTGAGATACTGGTTCTCTCTCTTCTTGATGTGAAATACAAATTCTTTTACCGTTCCCAGCTCTCTGGTTGTGACAGGCAGAGAGGACCATTTCATCTCCTTTGGCCATTCAGTTACTGAACATCCCTGTCCTTACCAACAAAACCACATGCAGAGACAGCATCAATTTAAGCTCTGTTTGTTCCATAAATGTACTTATCCTAATGAAAAGCCTTGACAGCAGGGAGCACTTTGTCTTCTCTTCAAGAAGCTTTTAAAGCAATTATAGAAAGCAGAATTAGGGAATGTATCCACTCAAACAGAGAATAAGCTTTATTTGGAAAAAAATACTGCTGTTTTGTTTAGAAAAAAAACACTCACTGGCATTAATATTGCTAAGAGTTTGACTTTAGAATGGATAGATTTATACTACAAGAGAAAAAGTACCTGAAATTGAGGGTGAGGGCCAAGGAGAGGGAGTGGAAAGTATGGCAGGGTGTCTGGAAATACAATAAACATGAACGCAGAACACCAGTTCTGGGAAGTTTTAGAGAAGCGATTTGACTTCCTGGCTTTTTCAGGATGTAGTTAAAAGACCCCTGACAGCACAACAGTGTAACTTGCTCCTTGCTTTGATAAACAGGATGATTAAAATTTCCCTTAACAAATTTTGAGACTTTCTTGCATCAAAATTTGCACTGGCTATAGTTACGACTGATACGGCTGTGCAAACTATGTCTCTCAAAATTCAGAGCAGTAGGAACTTTCTGCTCATTGCTGCTTTATTCCAACAGGTACCCCTTCCACTAACCTCTGCTTGTCCAGCCTTTGGTGCCCTTCTTTCCATACCTACCTTTTCCCAGGCCAGAGGTAGCCCCTGTGATCACGACCACTGCTTCCCGGAGGTAAGCTCGCATCCGCATCCACTGCAGCAGCCGAAAAAGGGCAAAGATCCCCAAGCTGCCAAAAAGCAGCGGGATGATGACTGTGCTTGTGAGATCCATGAGTTTTCCTTTCTGAACCGTCTTCCTAGAGCCACAAGATGAAAGGAAACAGACTATTTCACCATCAAGAAAATTAGCCAAGGCTTGAAAACTAGGGAATTCTTTTTTTCTTAATCCTACCTTAGACCACCTATAAACCGAATCCCATACAGAGGTACCTTCAAAAGATTTCCTCACCCCTTCATTTAGACTTTCAAAAGTTCACATCAGTATCCAATTTTAGGCATTTAAATGCTAATCTGAACATCCCAGGAGGACACTTGGCATTGGATCTTGTCAGCTGTCATGTAACAAACTTGGGTTCAGAGGTGCTGTTCCCACATTTCACTCGAGATTCACTCTCTTGTGCAAAACGTATTTAGAGTGAAAGCTCCTCAGGGTGGGATATATCTCTGCGTTCTTCTTATTGTAATAAAATCTCGTAGAGTTCTCTAGAACAACCAGTACCACAGTATCTACATGCCAGAGACCAGTTACTGTGTGTTATCCCACATGGATATAAGCCAGTCTATCTTCTAGAGGCTTAGAGTAAGTTTTCTCTCTGAGCACATCATCTGCTTAATGTGCTGAAAGCTGCGCTTCCATCTCCAGTGTCTTTCACCACCCATTAGTGGCGACAAGTTTTCTAATTTAAATGAACCACATGTTCAATCTAATAGGCTAAAGCCTACATTTATGCTCTTTACTTTCGTGCCAACATTAATTGTGCAGTTTAACAGCATGAACCTGTGTTCTAATACACTGAAATTAAACTTGCTAATGAAACTCATGCTAAAGGTATTTATGAGACCTAGCTCATGCTGGAATTGGATTCTGATACCAGTGCACAGCCCTAATCTCTTCGTTAAGCCATTGCCCTCAAGGGAGTAGTTTAAGTTACAGCTTACTACGTGGCCAAAGAGTAAGTGATACTTCTGCTATAAAAAAGGCCACTAATTTTCCCACTGTAAATTTCCCCAAGCTTTCATGCTTGGTGTCACAGTAAAGTCAGTTACAAGCCCTTCCTGGAATCTACACAACTTTTGGGTCACAGACAAAGTCAAACCCAACTATCGGTACATCTCCCCTGTTGTGCAGATAAGAGTGTGAACTCTTGCACTTGGAACTGCAAGGTAGGTTGATACTGGAAAGGTCTGAGCACACATCTCAGACACTACTTCAAACAAAAGGACAGCATGAAAAGCAGAAAACAAGAGGCAGCTAATAATGCTAAGCCAGAATTCAGGGTCGTTAAGTAGGACTGAGCTTGTATGGAGCTGAGGGGATGGCAAAGGCTCTACATACTCTATGTGGAAAATGTCAGGCTCTTCCAGATTTCCACTGGGGGCTTGGACAGAATTCCTTAAGTAACTGGTTAGTAAACAGACTCGCTTGCTGAAACAGTAGTGAACTGTATAAAATAAGTACTTCTGAAGGTATAGCCAAAACACAATAAAATAAGACATAAAGATAGCTGAGCTAGCTTGAAATAAGCTTCACAAGGTCTAAAAATAAAACCACCAAGTTAGTATACAACTCTTCCCAAGGTACTATGGAGTTTCCCATTCCTGAGCTAAGTCATGTAACTACAAAGTGTAGATGGATACATGTGTAATCATTGTGTAATACGCTGTGTATAATGCGGCTAGACAGACATCCAGGCCACAGGCTCTCCCAGGCATGGGGAATATGCCCAAAGTGGGAAATCAGACATCCAAAAGGAGGATTAAACTCATTCCATTGCAAAGCAGTGCGTGAGCACAGCACCCAGCTACTCAGACCAGCATCTTATTCCTCCACCTTTTTGTACTGAGTGCACTGACAGGAGTGTATTTTGTACTGAATTATAGCAGAGGACTGGTAGAGTTGAGTTAATGTAAGAGTGCGTATTGCCCCTAAAATAATTCCTGGGAAAGAGCCTTTTATACCCAAGGCCACTGCCCTTCTTTAGGCTGGATTAGAAGAAGGTTCTCCTTACTGGTTCATGTTCAGCCAGTTATTTCACGCAGTAGCTGCCCTCTTTGTTATAGCCCTTTTTATTTTTTTTTCTCTCAAAGGGTCTCTTGAGATTCAGAAGACAAGATGTGGGCAGGGACAGCAGGTGCTGCGCTGACATTGAGCAGTGTGGCTTACAAGACATTTTGGGATCAAAAATGCTCCCATTTAGGACCTTTCATTATTTCCAAGGTGGGAACTGACAGGTGGAGTGGCACTTCTTTTATGAGCCCAGGTTGAATCTGAGGCATTTTAAAAATCTGGCCCTAACCAGCTTTGCTTCTGATCTCAGTAAAATGCAGATGACAGTGTAAAGCAGACACAAGAGTCACTGGGAAGAGGGTTTTTTTCTAACACCTTTTCTAAAAAAACCATAGTAGGGGACAGGAAGGAGTCCCATGTTTGATCACAGCATCGTTTTTTCACATTCTGTAACAAAAATAAAGGCTGACTTTGCAAGGACTGAACCTTTTGCCACAGGAGTTGGTGGAAAAGAGCCCCCAAGCCTACCAACTAAAAGCTAACTGTGTTTTGGTCAGGCAGCATCTATTGCTGCTCAGTATGAACCAGTTATGCTATGCCTGGTTAACTTATTCCTTAATCACTTCAAATATTACTCATTTACTTTCTAAACAAAGAAGGTCTGCCTTTAATCATTTTTCAGTTGAAAAATCTTTCCAAGTCTTTGTTTTTCTCTCTCTCTCTTCTTCTTTTTTTACCCTTCCTTCTCCATATTATACACAGGAACTGAGCAAATTACCCAACTTCTGCCTGAAGGCTGCAGCAAGCCAAGAACCCAGTCAGCAGCAGCAACCCACTTTTGCAGCTTCCACGCTAGAGTCTGAATCAACAGGTAACCACCTCTGACACATGGGGAGGGGAATACGGGATGGGGAAGAGAAAAACTGGATTAAGGAAAAGAAAGAAGGACTCGCTGATCAGAGATGTATATCCTTTTTTATTAGGGCATACAGTTGTAATACCTTCTTCCAAGGAAGGTACTCAAATGGTCCCTTAAAAAGTGACATAGAACAAAGGAAATCTCAGTTCAGTCAGACTTCAGAAAGAGGACAACCTAGTGCAACTAAATTATTTTGGAAAGATTCTGCGGCACTTAGACCTACAGCAACAAGTTTGGCTTTGATTTCATAGTTCAGCTTATATGACAAACCCAGGAGTCCTTATTTTAGCTTGTCATATTGAACATGCTGAAAAAAGTAATTTGTAAAATAAATATCAGTGGAACAAGAGAACATGGAAACAGGCTCAAGCCACAGTGCCACACTGCAGTATGTTCAACAATATCCATTGTACGGAGGCCGGTGCCAGGCTACTGACACAACAGGGTAGCAGTTACATTCTGTTCAGTTTTCAGGGTTATTTGGTGGAAAGAGCAAAGGAAAGAATTGCTGCAACCTGAAGGAGAAGTTATATTCTGTTCAGTATTGGGTTATTTGCTGCAAAGGCCAGAGGAAAAGAGTGCTGCAATCTGAAGGAGAACGAGATAAATCATAGATAAAAACCCCACTTGATTCACATCAACAAAAATGCTAAGTTGCAAGAAAAAGGCTGGGAGAAGAAGATAAAAAGCATGAAACCCAACTTATGATAGATAACGCTTTAAAGTAGCTAAAGACATCCGAGGGCTAGATAAAGCTACATCACATTAAAGATGAGGGGAGGGTGGGAACACATGGTTTTCCCACACCTAATTGGAAATGAACTGGCTATCCTCACACCTCTTGCTCAAAGGTCTGAGACCCCACTGTCACCTTTGTTCAAAAATTTGGGTGTGTCATAGCTGAGAAAAACTGTATTCGTTCTTAACAGATAATGTATGACACAGGTTATACTGCAGGAGAGAAGCCACTGCTCATAATTGGTTCAGATAAAGTCCTGTAATTCTCTGTTCTCCATCCCAAAAGGCAGGATTGGAACATGCAGGTTATTAGAGAGCAAAAATAACAGCACTGATAATGTAAGCAAATACAGGTGATTGGAATCACATATATCCAGAAAAAAACCCCACAACTTTCCCCTTAAAATGAAAACTGGATGTTATCCTGTAAAAGCCAAGACAATGATTTCTGAAGGAACAAGGATCTTAGTTAATAAGGTCAAGAGTGCACTAAAGGCAGCAGAGATGAGATCAAGTCCTACAAGGAACTAAAACCATGGTAGTTTCCCTAAACAACTCCTATTCTCCTTTACCTTCGGCCACCTAGAATCACATTGTCCTTTACATGACAAATGTGAGCAACTGGGAGGCTATTTTCAGAAATCAAAAGGTGTCCTTTAAAAGGTGGGGGGATAAAAGGAAGAAAAAAAATAATTTTTGTCTAAGGAAGCCCTTGTCCAGAAGCACAGCAGCTCCAAGCTTTACTAGCTACCGACTTTAGTCTGAAGAAAGCACAATATCCTACCTTTGAAAAGAACTCACTTGCCAGTGACTCTGTGAGATGGTGTCTCCCTCTGGTCTTTTAACAGGACAGACCCGACTTAAATTTGGAAATGGCAGCAGTCCAAGCAAATGCACGCTGTCCAATGCTAGCACAGCCAAGAACTGCCTCTAAAAACAAACCTCAGGAATATGGTCTGTGACCTTTCAAATGTGGGGGTAATTTAACCCCCCGACTGAAAAGATAGAAGTGAATTCAAAATTATATGAAACTTACAATGACTCTCAGATTATTTCTGATACTAATCAAATAATTTATAGTCTTGAATCCAGAGCATCCATCAAGACAAATACTAGTCTTTCCGTGCTCTAGGTGGGAGCAGGGGGAAAGGCAACTTGTGAACCAGCTGCAATTCTCGATTACTGTAATTGTTTTTTGGGAGTATGCTGATGTTACGGTGCACACTCTAAAATGGGTGTCATGCTCATTGAAAGAAAAGAGACTTTTAATTTCTTCCCTTAGGATTTTTGAGAACTGTGAGCACAACTGAATGGACAGATGAGTTTCTCATCACACTTCATCAAAACCCGCTATTTACTGAGGAAATGGGCATTCCCTTCAGCAGACCAAATTCACTAAACCCCTCATAAGCCGTGTCTGAGAGGGAGTAAAGTGAGCATTACTTCCATTTTATATCCGCTAAACAGTTTTACTGATGCAACCGCTTTGGAAAGAAACTGAAATCAAACTTACAGACATCTAAGAAAAAAAAAGTCATATAGCATTGTCCGTTAACTCAGTGATTTAATATAAGCCAAGGGGAAATTTGCTGACAGTTTCTCTGATGCACAAGATCTCCATAAATGGCAAGTTAAGTTTAAAAAAAAATCTCATTCAAAACCCAATGTGAAGAAAGTGATTACATTAATTCAAACAACTGAATTACTGAAATGTGAGAGTGCATTTACATGCTTATGTAATCAGCTTTCATTCCAAACTTCATAAGCGGAAAATAATGTCAAATATACACTGAGGTCATCAGAAACCAGTAAAACTCCTAAGAAAGAATGCAGAAACTGGACAGAGCTCCTTGCCACAATACAGCCATTTCAAACAGAAAACAGAAGGGGTTCAGGAGAAGGAATACAACAACCCAACAGGAATTCTCCAAAAAACTGTCAGCAGCTGGTGTTATCAACAGTGCTACAGAAGCGCTATGCACTGGTGGCTGGTGGGTCTCATTTTAAGTAGCTGGCAACATCGAGCAAGTGTTTGTTTGCTGAGGGGTGGGTAAGTGCCAGCTGCAGGATTTTGCAGTCACTTCTTCTAGTGTGATTTGAACCAGCTACCACCTCACAAGCATTACTTGAAGCAACGCCTAGCAAAACTATCTGTTGTATTTCAGTAGTCATTCAGTGGCATCTTAATTATGTTTTTACATAATTGTTACGCAAAACCACCACCTCGCCCCATGGTACAGGAACAGGGAAAGAATATGTTTCCAGCACCCAAAAATCAGACTGGACTTGAGAAATAATCTTCTCAAAATTCTTCCTGCCACTTTTATTCAGTTAAAAACTTCATTTCCAACCCTCCCAGTCGAAAATCCTCTGTTGGCGTTTGGAACACAAACAATGGTAAATTAAAATGGCATGATTAGAAAATTAAAGCATTTGCTGTGCCAGAGAAAGTATTTTGCAGACGTTTACCAAATCAAGAATCGCCTAAAACATAGTGAGAAAGTAAGAGTTGGCTTAACGCCTGTCCCTGCCCTGATTTATATAAAAATATTTATCTGATGGTCGTAACGGGGAAGAACTGTGCATTTGAGAGCCCAGGGCCTCGCCGCCCGCTGCTCCCGCGTTTACCAGCCTGCCGCCCCCCCGAAGCCCGCACCCGCAGCCCTCTCGGCGCCTACCCCTGGGTCCCTTGCGGAGGCCAGCGGCGGCGGGCACCGCAATGTCACAGCGGGGCGGCCCCAGGGGGCTTCCTCGCCGGAGAGGGGCTAAGAGGAGCCGCCGGGCCCTACCTGGCTACTGCCATCACCATGGCCACCGCCGGAAGTGCCGCAGCCCGCGCCTGCGCCTGCGCCGCCGCCGGGGAGGGGCGGGGTTTCCGCCAGGACGCCCAATGACGGGCCGCGCTTCCGCGCCGCTAGCCGGAAGTAGGTGCCGGAGGGCGGCCTGTCTCCCACGCCCTGGTCCGCCGCAGAGGCCGCCCGGGCGGGGCGCGGCGCTCCTGGTCCTGGGTTCCCCCGCCGCGGGCCCGGCCTCCCGCCCCGCCGGGGGAGGCGGTGGTCGTCCCGCCGCAGCGCTACGGCTGCACCGGCCGCACCGGGAGCGCGGGGCTCCAGCCCGCCCCATGGGTACTGCTGACCCCGGGCCTCCGCGGGCGGCCCGCGGCCGGGCTGCTCAGCGGGGGGCGCGGGGCGGGGGGCGCAGGGCTGGGTGGAAGGGGCATGCTCGGTGGGTGGGCGCGGCTGGGCCTCGCCGGGCGCCGGCAGCTGCGGGTGGGTTCTACCGTTTTTATTGTCAGCTTTGAGCCCGAGGCGTTGGGCTGTCGGGAGGGCTGAGCAGGGCGGGCTGCGGCTGCCGGGCTGGGGGGGGGCTCGGTGGTCACCCGTGCGGCCTCCAGGCCGGATCCGTGGAGGCCGCCCCTTCGCAAAGGCCGTTACCTGCTGGTTAGACTGACCTGAGCTCTTCCTTGCTGTCTCCGCCTGAAGGCTGAAGATGGACAAGCTGGATGCGGTGGGACTGGGAGCAGCAATGGGGGAATTCCTGTGGAAGGAGAAAAAGAGGCATTTCGGCAGAGTCCCTTTCCAGGCCACCATCAGGGCAGATCTGCTGTCTCCGTTTTTAAGTGAGCTGTGTGCGGTGATGCTCACGGGCTGCAGCAGTGGTACGGATGCGTTTCAGTCTGTCTGCGATGAAATAGGGCCTGAATGCACTGCAGGTCCTGTTGCTTTCAGGTTGAGGTGACAGCTCTGCTGCGGTTCACATCTGAGCAGGCCCTTGGAAACCCGAGGCCCCAGTGATCCCAAAGTCCAAGTGGACTCAGTGGGGTAAGGAGCTTTTAACCTTAGGAAGGAAGGGGTGCGTGGCCTCATCCCAGCACCAGGAGCTTTTCCGCCTTTTTGTTATGGTGTGTGTGAGAAGAAGATAAATTTACAGAGGGCAGTCAGAAATACTTCAGCATTATCCAGAGGCAGTTAATTCCAGATGTCTTTCCCTGTGAACAGCAGAGAGATAAAGGTTAGCTTTTTATGACAGCTGTTTGAAAGACAGTTTTATCATAAGTTTTTTATGATAACTGTTCTGCTCCTCTCTTCTAATAAGGAAAATACTGAAATAAATTCACAGCTTCAGTGTGAGTTTGTCATTAGTAAGGGGTCAATATTTCAGGAAAAAGGAGAAAAGAATTCAAGATCTTCCTTAAAAATTGCATTCTGAAACGTATGATGGTAATGCACTTTTTTGCCTTTAGGACCAACGCAAAATGAAAGGAAAGAATCAATAATTTTATTTACACAAAATAAATTGAAAAATAAAACTCAGAAGAAGGTAGTCATGACAGCCTTACTGAAAGCTGTCATCAGTTCAGTCTTCTGAAAATTGGAGCTAGAAAAAAACATTTCAGAGCATCTTTCCCACCAGAGCGGGGCAGGGTGAGCTGTAGCCTAATGTATTCCCCTTCTTACAGGGCAGCACTTGCTTGAGAGCTCTGTCCAAGCTCCTTTGGTCATTTACCTGGTATCTGTCAGCCCATTTATTTTAATAAGGAGTAGTCTGTGACCAGACTGGCAGGTGCTGGCAAAGCTGATTGAAACCAGGTGCCCTGCAGTGATTGTACAAGTAGCGAGTTGTATAGCAAAGGGTTGGATGGGAGTTGCAATCTGAGAAGGAAATCCACTGAACTAAGGCTTGGCTTTGTTGCTTTGATTTGGATTCCATTTTCTTAAGTTAACATAGTGTCATTAGAGACAAATTCACGTTTGATTTAAACCTGCTGATGGAGATGTTGCACATTGGATGGCAGTTAGGTGACTGACTTAGGTTGACGTGCCTTTGTTCTCCAAAACATTAGAGGGGAATCTGTCCTGAATCTAGGACTTTTGTTTTGGAGACCGTACAGGCCCGACTGGTAGACATTGGTATAGTCTTCGGAAACTACGCCTGTTGGTTTTATTAGCACTCAGTGTCTCCCGTTCTATTTCCCTGTGTGTTGGGCTACAACTGCAAAGGGCTGGAATCCTTTTAGCATTTTAACGCTTCCTTGACAAACATCCTGCCGTTCTGTGGTGCTCTCCTGAAGTGTGGGAGCTCTTTTGTGAGGGGAAAAAGTATCTCCAAACTCAAGGAACTGTTTGCACTTGTCTTTGGTGACATCTGCTTTACTGCAAGCATCACTGAGTGCAGATCTACAGCCTTTTAACCCTATTCTCTAGGGCAACAATTTTGTGCTCTAGTTCTTCTGGGCTTTTATTTGTCACCTTTTTTTTTTTTTAGGAGTATAAGATGTAGCTTCTTTCTTAAGAAAAGCTTTGGTTGCTTTACCCTAAGAGCAGAGATCTGTGCAGAAATCCCCACAGGGTAACAAAAACCTTCCCCAGGGAAAACATCCTTGAACTAGTCTGAACTGAAAGCTCCCAATTTGACAGTGCCTTTGGCTAGAAAACATAAATGTTCAAAGGGCTGTGGCATGGTTAAAGATTTTCTTGTCTCAGCCTCTGATGCAAGAGTGCAGACTCTCCTCCTCCCCTCCCTGCTTGCATAGATTTGGTTTATAGGAGTGGATGAGAACAGACTAGGGCATTAGGGGAAGAAACAGATCTACAGTGGGAAACGGAGAAAGAAGGGCTCTTGGGGCTTTTTCCATTCTTTGCCCCTGCAGCTCTTTGTAGGTAGTTGTCTGTGGCCCTTTCAGGCAGCAGACCCAAGAAAGCGGTCTTGATTTTTGCGCTAGTTATAGTTCTGGTTTGGAACTGGGGTCTGAGTCAAGGGCATCAGAGTCCTTTCGCAGAATTGGTGCTGGACACCTGATCACTACTGCCCTCAGTTCTTTTCTCAGAGAATTTCACTGTAGGTTCAGTTCACTGCACTCAGTTTTTTTGCATGACACAAGTCTTTCTTTTTTAAGTTGGTCTCTATAGGATTTGGTACCAGTTGTTTATAATTACTGTCTTCATTAGACCCTGCACTGCAGCATTTCCAAGCTCAGTATGAGAACAGTGTAGACTTAGTGAAACCGCATTTCTGATGTGTGATCCTGCTGCAAATCCCCAATGCTTGCAGTTAACCCAAAAGCCAGGGAAGAGGGAGCAATATCCTCTCCTCCTGCAGCTAAAGATCCTCACACACCACAACGGTTCTAACAGAGTTGAACGGCTTCAGGGGAGATAGGGATGTTTTATCACTCACAGAAATGAAGACGTGGCAAAGCTGAGGTACCATTTCCATAAAAAGATACTAATTGTGTTGCTTTAATTGCTGAGGGGACAGCTCCGGCCCAGTGTATAAAAATAACTGCTACCTGCAGCTTCACAGATCTCAGGATATCCAACCCTTTCCCTCCCTGCTGTCTTCCCTCTTTGGTTTGGAGGAGTGAAAGCCGGTAGGGTCTGAGGGCTGGGCCCCTGAGAGCTGTGAAGCAGCAGGCACGTTTGCAGAGAAGTGGCTAGCCTACCCCTCTTCTGGGTTTTGGTGGGTTAGGAAGGAGTTAAATGACAACAGAGGGAGAGTCTGTGCTATTGTTCAGGCATCCCTGGGTTCAGGGTGGCTGATCTCTATTCCCGGATCTGCCTCTGGCTTCCTGCATGACCTTGGACCGGCCACTTACCTTTTCTTTTCCTTAGCTCCCAAATTATAACATGGAAATCGTTCTCTTCCTGTGTGCCTCCTTCCCTGCGGGTTTTGGGGTGGCTGAGATTCTCTGGTGGGAGATGATGGGAGGAGGAGAACACGTTTCCACTGGAGAAATATTTACGCAGAGGGCAGCAATTTTTGGACATGTTCTTGTTCATTCAGATACCGCGTGGTCTGTGCATATGGTGATATTTGGGTTTTTTTAGTAAGCAAACCTGTGGTGAAAGTCAAATTCCATTTGTGGTTGCTGCAGCTGCCCGAGCCATGCCTGCTGCAGTGATCCTTCCCTTCACTAGATGGTGCTTGTGATCAAAGATTGGAGTAACTGCAGTTCTTTTTTGCACAGAATTTCCTAATTTTTCTTCCCCAGCCTCCATTCCTTCCCCTCTTCTTTCTGTGCTTTAACACTACGGGGGACACTTAATGATGCTGGATATTGAGCAAGGCTAATCGGGTAGTAATACAGGCTCCGAGCCACCCGCGCCCACCAGCCAGCTTGTCTTCTGGGCTTTGGTTTCTGAAGCGTGTATCAGTGCTGCTGAGCTATGGCAGAGAATTGAATTCTTTCCGTGTTTTCTATTCCCATAAGGAAAAGGCTTCAAAGAGCAGGTCCCCTCCCCCTCTCTGCTGGTGAAGGGCATTTAGGGAAGCTGGGAAAAAAAAATTCAGCTCTGACAGACGCATGCATTTAACAAACCACTGCCTTTCCCTACCTTAGCAGAAGATTGGTTGTTTTTTGAAAAGGGAACTGCTGCTTTTATATCCATCTTTGTATTCAGGAGATGGTTACCTAGCCAAGGTCATTGCTGCTGCATGCCAGTATCAAGCAGCGAGCCAACCTCCTCTTCCCTGAATGAGCACCGGTTTCAGGAAGGCTTCCCCAAGTAAAGGATGGTAGTAGGCTTGAATCTGCCAGCACAAGGTCCCGAGCCGCTGCTGGGTAGAGAACGCCGCAAGAACAGCCTTCCCTTTTATAAAGGCAGCTGAGGAGATGAATGAAATTGTAATCAAACATTTCCTGTGTGGACATGCACGGGGATCGGTTACGAGCTTGTACAGTGCAAGACACAGCAGGGTGTGTGGTGGTGCGCTGTCATCATCCATGACAGTGTGTGCAGGGCAAATGGGTCTGCCCACCCCCAGCACCCGATCCAGGATCCAGCACAGAGGGGGGGTAACCACCCTGTGGGTGTGTGGCCCTGCCAAGCCTGCCCTGAGGCTCTCGCCCCTCTGGCACTTGCCTGCAGCGATGGCATTTGTTGGCATTTGTGTGCTTGCGGGGCCACCTGCAGCCCGCTGCGCCCCTGCCTTCATGCCAGGCTGCCTTGCCCGCTGCAGACGTGCCTCCGGACCCTCCCTTCGGGGAGCCTGCGAGGTTACATCACTTACAGCTCCCTCCCCGTGGAATTTTACAAACATTAATGAATGGGGCTGGATTGCTGCTATGACGCCAATCAACCATGCACGGATTTATAGTCTGAGGCCAGGAGAGATTATGCTTCTGCCTCTGGCACTGCACCAGTGACAGCAAATTCATGTGTGTGCTGACAAGCCCACAAGGCCAGCACCCGCAGCAGCCCTGTCCTCACGTGCTGGATGTTATGCTTATGGCAGTGACGTCCCTGCAGCAGGGACACAAGCTGTGCTAAACTGCAGTGTGACACAAAACTCCTCTCGGGACTGTAAGCTGACAGTGATTTCTTTGTCATTCCCCTGTTGTCATCTTCCCACTGCACATACATTTGTTCATCATTAAGAAGATATTGCTGATGACTAAACCCTGGGTCTGCATCACAGAGAAACCATTCGACAGAGCAGCCCAGAACTGCAGGGTTCAAACTCAGAAGGAAATTAAGAACTGGGGACAGTGCGTTTCCTCACATCTGTTAGATCTGGAGAGCAAAGCACTCTCCCAGTCCCTCCTGGCTGAGAGAGAATTGCATCACTGGCGTGTGCAGATTAATTTTTTTTCCCTGAAATGTGCTTGTTTTATTGTTTTGCTCCAATGGAATTTGCCAGCGTGTCCCAAATTATGTGGTTCTGAAATTTAAAAGTAACGTACCTGTGTGGGGGAGAGAATGAGTGGTTTTCACTTTGCAATCTGGCTCTTCCCTCCCTCCTCCCTTTTCCCCACATCCCCATGTGTTATGGAGCCAGCTGCTCCCAGAATAGTTTGGGAATGAAATGTCACCGTTTGAAACTGGTGAGTCACAGTTTTTTGGGGGGAGGGGGGGGGGGCAGGGAATATGAAATCTTGTGGTGTAGCAGAGCGTCTCCTGGTGAGTACAGAGAGATTTTTAAAACCACAGACTCCCTGATGATGGAGTTGAGGGGCTTTGAATAAAGACTGCTGGGTGTGTCCTAGCTGCTTTTTGCAGGAGGATCTCAAACCCTCTGCAAACTTTAATTGTCTTCCTTAATGTGCCCACTGCAGCTGGATCCTAGTACCTCCTCCAACAGGACTAGGTTATATCTGTCTGACAACACACCTACAGTGACTCTCTTAATTAAGTCTCCCTGCACTGCTGTGAGGTATATGTAATTACAGTGAGACCTGACATAAGCGTCCACCCGAGGGACTAAAAAAAAATAAAAAATTCTTCACCAGAGCAGGGAGGAATAGAATTTTACTGAATACGTTTTCGGGGATATTTTAGGGGAAGTTTATTAAACAAAGGGGGTTAATTATTCTGATTTCTTCTCAGTGTATCCTAGTAGGATGATGCCTTTAACGTACTGGGTGTTAACATAATCGGGTTGGGTTTTTTTCCTTCCAAAAGGATACTGGACATCTTTTGTCCTTTAACAGAGATAGCTATAAAAAAGTGTCAGTGCAAATGGTGGCAACGGTCTTGCAAAATGAACTGTTATCAGAAGCTGAGTAGTTGTCCCTTCCCTTTCCAACCCCTGCCCAGTGGTAAAAATTTTTAGTGAAGGGGCAGCATTCAGGATTCCTGCTCTAGGGTGTTACAACCATCCATTTTCACAACTCTACATGGCAGCTCGGCCTGGTATGTACCAAGAATTGTGCATCTTGAACTAAAGTCCCACAGTAATTGTGATACTAATGGTGTCTCCAAAAGAGCTCTGGCAGTTCCAGGCAGAGTGATTTTCTGTGTTGCTGCCCCAGCCTCTGTCAAAGGTCTCTGTCCAGTACTCAAGGTGGCAGGCAGGACAGTGCATCACCATTCACAGCATATAAATCTAAACTGCCAGTTATTTCAGGTTGCATTACGGTTCCAGGCACTGAACTGGGGTGGCCACAGAGAAGATATGCCACCCATTTTGCCTCTGCTTCATCAGTAATGATCTTCAGCTGAAGGATAGGAAGAAGCTGGGAATAGTAATATCATAAATAGTCCCAGTATGGGCTGGCAGCCCTCCCCTCGAGTCCCACCTTCAGTGGCACTCTGAATACATGCTGTGAGGAAAACTCCCAAGTTGCAAGCCAAGCTATGCAGCTAACTTGGTGGGGATTTTGCAAGCATAAGCCCTAGGGGGTTTGATGCCATCTCTGTCTAATTTATTTGGAAGACTGAGCTAGTAGCAAGATTTTATGAAGTGTGCATTTCTATCTCAAGTTTTAGATAGTGTTAACTAGAAACCCACATACTCTGTCATCACTGAGTTTGACAAAAATAATCTCTGGCTGCAGGAATTTGCTGAAAAGCCGAAGATTTTGTCTAATACAAAATAAAATAACCTTGAAGACAACCTTGAGAAGTCAAATCTGGGTGCGGTTCCGCATGCCTTTTTCTCAGCAGCAAAGCCTACTTATCTGCCCCTCTCTTTTCTCTTTTGTGTATCATTGTTGTCTTTTTTTCTTAACGCAGACTGTTTCAGTGATTTGGCTTACACTGCACGTCTACAAAGAGTTGAACCAGCAACACTGCAGGAGCTGTAAGTTGCGGCAGCAACGTAGGAGTGAGCCAAGGAACCAGGTAAGATAGGATACCCCTATGGGTACCTGCTATGCCACCGAGTTTGAACTTTCAGATATTCCAAACCAGTAGCTCTTAACAGATGTGAATGTCAGTGGATCATCAGTTCTGAAGCATAATGACAGTATTTTAGTGCTTGATATTGTCTTCTTAGCCTCTGTTTCTTCTAGCATAGGTGTCTGCCTGGTATGTTTACCTCCCCAGATCCCTAATGGAGGTTCCCTTTCGCTTGCAGTTTCCTGCAGATAACTCCCCAGATAACGCTGGGGATGATCAGTACAAATACAACCTATTGAAAAGTAGCTTCTTAGTGAGGTTAGTGCCATTTCAAATTGAGTAACAAAAGATTCATTTACTGAGTATGTAACTCACTGAAGTACTGAATCCAGTAAGCATTTGAAGTTTCAAAGATAAGGGATGATTTCTTTGAAACTTAATGGATTTTTGCCCAAAACAAAGGATTTTGCCTCATCACCTGCAGTGGGATTTCCCAGGATGCCTGAGACCACACATCCTCAGTCTTTTAGCCTTGGCAAAACTGATACATAATGTGTGGAAGTCTTCCTAACATGAACAAGCATTTCAGTGCATTCTGAAAGGCCAAGATTACTACTGATTTGTTGGGCTGATTTGTTGGGGGGTTTTGGGTTTTTTTGGGTTTTTTTGTTGTTGTGTTTTTTTCTTGGGGGGGTGGGTGGTGGTGGGGGGAGGATAACCAAAGTGACGTTGGACATAATTCGTGAAGCATTGTCAGAACACAATAGAAGAACAGACAAAAGCCAGTCCAGATTCTGTGGTATTTCCTAAAGGGCTCCCTCTGGCATACAGCTATTCCCTGCCAATCCTTTTGTATTGTTTTTGATAATGAATAGAAGCTGAACAGATGATTGTTGCATTGTCCACCAAGTGATTCATTTACATTAAATAGTGCTCCAAAAGTAGGCTTTTTTAGTCACTTCAGTTATTTATTTGTACAGTTTAATGACTGTCTTTTAACTCTCCACTGTACGTAATTATTTCCTGATTGCTTCAGCTAAATTACATGGGGTGTAACTTCTCTGAATTCAGTGGTCCAACAAGCCTTGACGTAAGAAGTGACATGACTGCATTTTCAAAGATGCTTAATTTTGAATGGCCACCTCTAGAGCACTGCTCCTGATTTGGGAAGGTGCTGAGGTTCTCAGGTGTCTGGAGGACCATAGTGTCCTTGGTCCCTGTCTTTGAAGGTTGGGCTGTGAAGCACAAACTTTGCTGCATAAGCCATCACAGTTCCATTGATTTCCCCATTAATCTCTCAACTCCTGCTGCATGTCTGCACCAAGGTTTCTTAACTCGGGGCTTCCATTACGATTTCAGGCTTTTCTTACAGAGGTCAAAAGTTTTTGTTTTGCTTTGTTCTGTTTTGTTGTGCAGGGTGTGACAGATGTTAGGTGCTTAGGAGCATATTGACCCTGTACTGCAGTTAGAAGAACTTCAGTGTAGGAAGCTATTTAGCTCCAAATCCACACCCAGAACTGCATGTCTACTAATTTGGATGTTCTAATGGGTGAGTGAGAATGACACATACTGAAGGGCTTTTTGATGGTTGAAGAATTTAAGGAAATCAACACTCTAGGCCTTTCCAGCTCCCCTTGTCTGAGAAGTTGCATGACTTCGCATTTGTTGAATAGCTGTAGTTACATCTCAGAAGCCCTGATTCCCTAGTTATTCTCTGTTCCCCATTTGATGTACCACAAACAGGTTCAGTGGGTGTTTTTGGTTCACCTGTGTGAAACACTAGAGTCTGGGGCAAGGCAGCAAAATAGTGATGCAGAGAGGGGAAGGGAACAGTCCTAACAGTGTTGGGTTGTTCACATAATATGGCCTAGGTTTAAATCTCCCAGGGTGCAGAGCAAAGCAACCTTCGCATCTTTTTTGACATTGTCTCAGTCCCTTCTCCATCCAGTTAGGAAAAATGAAATCACCCGTCCTGTGCCTGGATATAAAAGAAAGAACAGAAGTTTGTTTTGAAGAGTTTATATGCCTGTTACCTGCCAAGAGGAGGCAAGAAAAAGACTGACTTACTTTTTGCAACCAGTTTCCTATTAACTCATAAGCCAGATGAACAGGGAGGACAAGCAGGCTCCAGTACCACTAAAGACATCGCATTACAGCTGCTGCATCACACTTCTGCCATCCTGGACTGCTCTAGCTACAGAACCTGGGCAGAAGCTGCTGCACGGCTACCTAAGGTTTAGGCATCTGTGTGCGTTACATTTCTGTTACCCTGCTTCAGAAATTGCCTTTGCCTGGTCTGTCATTGAAGCAAACTACCCACCCCTTAGGATCTCCCAGAGCTTTTGCCGCCTTCTGGGTTACATGGCATCTTCATAAACCCAGATGAAACTCAGCAGACACACAAATAAAACTAGCCCTCCCTCTGCATAAAACCACAAAGTATTGCTAGGGTTTCCCCCACTGCCTCCAAGTTCAACCCTCCAGCCTTGATCTCCTTGTATTCTTCCTCTCCCAGGAGCCCACATCGCTCTGTGTTTAGTGGCAGGCGATGAAATCAAACCGTGCATTAGCAGCTCCATAATAGCTTTGCTCAGTGGAACCCAGCTTCCTTCATTAATCCAGAAAATGAGAGTTGTTTTCGTACATTTGAGAAGCTAATTATTTAAGTGCTGGGAATTAAGGCTCATCAGATACTGGAGACTGATTTTGGTTTTGCTTCCCAGGGGATGCAATGAGATGGAGGGAAGCTGGTTTCGCACAGGTGTGCAGAATGGTAACTCACCAGTACATGGAGCAGGGAACAACAGTGTGCGCATCCTTGTCTACCTGAAGCATAAAAGCCCCCCTCCTTGCACATTCCTTTTCTTCCAGACATCATCTGATGATTCTTCCCATTCAAATAGTGTTTTTTTTTAAAGCCACCACTGGTCAAATAACTCTATAGCTTTATTTTTTTTTCTGCTATGAAAAGATGTACCCCACTTGTGGTTGATCTAGCTTGAGTATTTTACGAAAAAATGATAATGCCTTGTCTCAGTGGGGTTTTTAGGGAGGGACATGAGCTCACATCAGCTGTCCTTCAGCTATGATCATCATACTTGGAGATGGGTTTAGGTAGAGCAGCTCTATCTAACCTAACTAGGGACCTTCCAATGGCTTGGGAAACAGATGAATTGGGTGAAATCTCCCCTTGTCTGTGGGAAACCACAGATGAGGACAGATCTGTTGTCTAAACAAAGTTTTTACAATGACGTGACTTTCAACAGTAGATTGCTTTTGACATTCTTCCCAGAAAATGAGGATCTGTTGATGCTGTTGCCAATAACTATATGCTAAAGAAAGGGTATTTGGTTCCGATAGTGTCACTGGACAGATCCACTCTATTCTAAGCAGCTTGCCAAGAACTAATTTTTCATTTTTGTTGAGATAGCCAATGTTCTGTGTTGTCTTCAGAGACTAAGGGAGTGAACTTTTCTGTGTGTTCAGCTGAAGCCAGATGTTAAAGTATTGTCTGGATGCAATTGACTTGACAAATAGCAGGAGTGACATTTTAGCTCCGTTTAAGTCAGTGGCAAAATTCCTGTTAAGTTCAACTGGGGCCAAGGTTCCATCCTGTGACACTGCTGATGGGAAATCTAACAAATGATCTTCAGAAAAATGAGTGCAGGCATTCTGTTTTTCTAGTAGTCTTTTCAACCTATGGCCCACAGATCCTTGGAAGTCTGCGAACTACTTTGAAGAGGTCTGCAAAAGATCACAAAGACAAGCTTATTTTCAGTAGATTTGAATTAGCTATACAGGGGTCCATGATTCCAAGGGAAAACTTCAGGAGTCGATTACAAAGTTTGGAGTCAGCTTGTCTTCGTACTCCCTGGACTGACAAGCATCCTTCTGGCAGGACCTGTGCAGCTGAACTAACCCTTTGTCACTGAATATTGTGGATTCAGGCAGCCTCTCCGTCCTCTGTACTAGGACTGAGCCATGTGGAAATCTCTAACTTGGCACCTATCAGGTGCTGTTACTGTTGATACATGGTGACGTTACTAGTAGATCGGGCTGAAAACAAAACCTTTTTTTTTTCCGAGAAGCTGGTGTAGCAGGGACTATACAACCAATTTGGTTTTGTAGCAAGGTCAGTACTTTGTCCCTGAGATCAATGAGCAGGTACACAGTGTTCTCCGTACGGACTGTGAGGTGTCTGAAGTACCTCAGATGAACTTCATTGAGAAGTGAGGGCAATCAGCTTCAGGCAGAACCATGCAACAGATTTTACCTATGATATCTCCAGAGGTTTAAGCCCTGCAGTCAGACATACAACCTGATGTGCTTTAAATGTTTTGGATTAAGTAATGGTAGTACTACTTGGATGGAAGTTCCTAATGCTTAGATGAGAAAAGGCTTGAGCTAGGATGAAAAAAAAAAATCACTAAAGATTTAAAAATATATTTCAATGTTAAAAATGTTTTGGTTAGGGTTTCAAATTTTTTTCTGTGTAGGTTTTGGTAAGCAGACTTGTTCTGTAAGTTCCTTCCTATTAGATTGTGGGAGAATTTGTCTTTTTTAGAGTGTCTGAAAAAATGCAGGAGAGAGGTACCAAGGAATCTTCCTGTATTATGGATTGGTTATTAGCATGGAGGGTCCTTGTGCCTGCAGGAGCAAATAGACTCTTTGTGACAAGAACAAGATGCCATAACTGGATCTAGCATTTTAGCCCTATGCACACAAGCTAACTTCTCTGTGTCTGTTAATAAAAGAAGAAATGGGTTCATATCTGGAGACCTGGGTCAGGGGAAGCCAAAAAGGAGTGAGTGCTAAAGTCCAGCATCAGTCTACCTCAGAATACCCAAACCAGGCTCCTCTTCTTTTTATATGGAGGAATTCCTACTTAGAGTCTGCTTTGATTGCTCTACCAGAAGCAGGATGACACTTAAGGAGCAATGTATTCCCGAGTTCCTTTCTCAGTTCTACCAAGCATGTGCAGAATTAGGAACTTTGCAAGCTATTCAGTCCTTGAATTTCAAACCAGCAAGCAATTCAAGCTCCTGAATAGCCCCCTTCAAATCCATTTTTGGAGCCAGGGTCTTCAGTCTCTTCAACTTCAAACTTCAGAGAGCTTCACTTGTAATCCAAGTTTATGTGAGGGATTGTAGCTAAATCCTTCATGTTGCTTATACATCTGATCAAAGGAAAAGTCTACCTGAGAACTACATTGGACATTTTAACACATATTATGTGGAAAAGCGTGCCCAAGGGATAAAGTAACAATTGATTCATGGCTATCCAGCAGAGTTTAGAAGTGCCACCTTGGGATGACATGGATCGAAGATACAGTTACTTTGCTTTTCCATGTGAAGAATGCTGCTTCTTCCCAGCTGAGCTATCATGTAACATGGATGACTCTCTGGAGAAAGAGTTTGCTGCACATTTGCAGTATGTTTTAGCTACTATCAACATTTATATTCCATTGGCATTTGAGGGTAAGCACTAATTAGCATAATCATCAATGCTTAAAAATTAAAAATTCCTCCAAGAGACACAGGAGGGATTGAAATCGTTTCCTTCCCCCAGAGGCAAATCCTTTCCCAAGCTATCTGCTGCACCAAAAGGTTTTATTCTAGAGACATTCCCAAGCTATGCCCAAGAGTAAATTAAAACTACAGCAAACTGGTAAACTCTTGTGTGTGCGTGTCTGTGTGTAGCAAGCAGGCCCTGAGTTAACAATTACTACCTGACAAAATGTTGTCACTATTTTCCACTCCTATTTTGTTTTGACTGCTGCTCTGTGCTGTTGTGTCACCTTTGCTGTGTGGGCTGGAACAATCAAGAAGTGTTTATAAAGTCTGAAGTTTTTATACCTCACAGGAAAGATTCAGGTGTCTTGATAAGATAGAAAGCAAAGGGTTTAATGGCACTACCCTCTTCCAGAGCTTGCCTCAAGCTCACCGAGTCAGGAGCTGGCCTCAAAAAATCTCAAGACCTGTTCTTTACTACACTTATTTTAGAGTGGATTGTTACTCTGGTTCCAAAATGGTTCATTGACAATAAGCACCTCGGTCTTAGAGACCCCTCTTTATGGAGAATAAGGTGCTTGGAAAACCTTGGGGGAACTTTTTAAGTTTGAAAGGTAATGTCCATACCTTGGAAATGTTCCCTAAGAGTCAGTCTTTAAATTTCTACACTTCTGCCTTTGGGAGGTGGCAGTGGGCCTCAGCTCCCAGTGGTAGCAGGTGAGGTCACGGATGGTCCTGCATAGGGGTTTACTGTGTCTCAGAGAATACTTCTCACATCCTCAGCAGGTCTTCAAGTGGTGGGCTGTGAAACCTCAAGGAGCAGGAACAGTTAAATGCTGTACTTGTTCTTGAAATGGCCAGAGAGAAAAATTAGTATTTTTCCAAAGGAAATACTTCTTTGAGAGGGAAACACTAACAAATGCAGGTGTTTCTCAAAAGAAAACGATTGTGTCTATAAACTCACAATTCTTGTTATTTCTGCATAGGGAACCACACCCTACATTGAGCAAACACAGACACTCTGCAATCTCCATGAAAATTTCAGAATCTGTGGGGCACTGAACATGTATTGTCCTTTTGGAATCTTATATTTTTCAGAGAGATAGACTTATATTCCATTGGCAGAAATTCTCTCTTTTATCTTTATCTCCTGTTTTGATGTGGTAGCCATGGAGAAAAGCCCAAGATTAGTAACAGTAGGTTGTTGCAGCGTAAGAATAACTCTCGTCTTGGATTTAGACTGTATTAATGTCGGGGGTTTTGTTTAACTGGAAATATTGAGATCGCATAGAATAAATACTAGATGCTGTTAGGACATTAATCACCCATCCCATTCACTTCTATCCACTCTGAACTAGATGCTGGTAATCTTTTTGAGGGATGTCGAGGGTAGGAGTTGGCTCACTCTGACTGCTGCTTTTGAAAGCAGTGGTCAGTTCTCCTGAAAGTTGATGTATTTATACTTTTGCCCTGCTACTGACACCAGGGCACCTGGACCCTTGGAACTTGACTCAGTTTGGCTAATAATGAATGAAATGGGCCATATTCTGAGGCTGATTTGCCTTAGGCTCCACAAGAAAGCCAAATTCGAAAATACTATTTTAACAGCAGTGTCTAGCACTGAGTTTCCAGATTCCTTCTGGAAGCCTGTAGTGAGAAACTTCAGAGAAAGGAAGGAGGTGGTGAATCTTTTCTCAGAGAACCTAGGAGGAGACTGAATGCCTTTGGCGGTGACATGGGCTAAGAAAGCAGGACCAGGACGGTAGGAACAAAGACACCACACCTTGCTCTTGTTTGCTATTGGCAAAGCAGGCTATGGGTGGGATTAGTGAATGTTTGACCATAAAGTTTGAGTTCCCCTGATACAGCTGATATCTATACTGTCTGGTATATTCCTTGATTTGCCTCTCCTCAGCATCTCAGCACGTAGCCTCATGCACGTTTTGCAATTTTTCTTTAGATAAACGATTGTACATTTTATAGCAACATACAAACCAGAGCTCTTGCAGCATATATAGGAAGAAAGGAATTTACACTGCTTTTGCTGGGATGACATATGATGACAGAGACACATAGTGACACACAGAGATAACATCACATATTAAGTTCTAGCAGTCAATGTGCTTTTACAACATCTCTCTTGTTACCAAGTGATCACAGCTGATGTCCTGGCTTGATTCATCATGATGGAAACTGGGCGTGGAAGACCAGCTAATTTTAAGGCTACAGAGAAAAGGCAGATGGTTAGAGACATCAGGGTCTGCTTGAAGCTGACTTCTGAAATAAAACTAATCAATAGCTTCCTTTGATGGCCCTTTTGTATCTGGATGAGAAAGATCCAAGAGACCTCATTTGCGTTACTTCTTAGTTTAGCAGATGATGTCAGAATGCCATCATGACTTGTGTACATTTCTTTCAAGACAGTAAAAGAGTTGTTTGATTAGTAAATGTGAGAGATCTGTATTTTCCTGCCAGTTTTTCATTGCTAATAATCTGGTAGATGTTAAGATCGAGGTTATTAAAAACAGTTTATGACGTTTCTTAGGTGAGACACTCTTTTGAATATGCTTCCTGTAGATTAGGTGTTAAAATCAGAGTGATATTAAAGAGTATGCCTGATCATAGCATGTGAGAATTTTCTTTGCTATTGTCTTTGTGAAGCGATGACAAGCGTGCAGCATTTAGAGTACAGTTCTGGTGCAGCTGAAGTCAATAAGGAATATTAACATTGACTTAGTGGAAGTAGAAAAGGATCATCACCAAACCCATGAGGCTGTTTTTAACACTGGGAGAGCCTTCTCACCTCTGAAAAGGTTTCACTTTAGCTCAGTTATTATCACTTATTATAATACTTCATAACCCTCACCATCCTCACCGGATAAATGCAAAAAAGAAAAAAAAAGTCCCTGCTCCAAACCGTTTAGGAGCTAGGACAAGGTAAGATGGAGATTTTGAGAGCAGTAGAGTTCAGGGAAACAACCTACTAACCATCATGTAAGTGTTGATATTGGTATGTGAGTAGTTTAGTGAGCCTCAGCTGCTTTGCGCCCACTGCAAGCAAAGGGCTCTAATAAGGGGCTCAAAGGAAGGAAAGAGGAAGCTGTGTAGGTATCACTGGGGAGCTTGTCCCAAGCATTCGAGAAAATATAGCTTAATTGGTTCATACTGTTTCTTATGTTTATAAAAGAGCCATTCAGACTGCAGGGAATGGCTGTTTTAGCGAGACGTCCAGCCGTTCCTTGATGTGGGAAATGCTCAACACAGGGGTCATTAAACTCTATTCATTAGCATCAGGAAGGTGCAAAGGCCTTCTCACACAGAAAGGATGAGGGCTCAGCAGTCGCGTAATGTCTCATGGTCTGATGCGTTGGGGTGGGTAGGTGGTGCCAGGGCTGCAACACTCCAGTGACCATGGGTGGAAGCATTCTGCCACAGTCACGAGTAAACATGTTTCTGAGGGTGATGGGTCAACCTGTGGGAAGTATGTGCAGCACCCGTTCTTGTTACCTTTTCAAGAAGAGGTATAGGTTGCACGCTCGTTATGATGACTTAATAGGTCTAAAGATTATGTAGGGTCAAAGAGAATGTATTCATTCTAGATTTCACACGTAATCTTCTGAAATATGCAGTGCTACTAGCAATGCTAGCAGTGCAACTAGCAACCTCTACCAGCTTGTGTACACAGTGGGATAATTTGGCCCTTTCCTGTCTCTTGGCATCTCTCTCTTCTCCTGTGGGGCAATTCTAGCTTTATTGTTGGAGCCGTAATCCCCAAACTGCATGGAAGAAGGATTTCAGAGAGAGGCTAACAAACGGCATGAGCCAGGCAGACTGAAAAATCCACGTTGCCATTACAGGAGGTCTCCCATATGGCACGCTGGCAGGACAGCCTGGCCTGCTGCTGCTTCACAGTCTGAGGGGATAAACTCAGGTCTTTTGCTAGCCCTACATTCCCTACTTGCTTTGCCACCAAACCTTATGGTTCTACATGAATCATGAAAAAAATCTCTCTTGCTACCAGAAACCCTGCTCTCTTTCTAAAATGGCAACACCCCTGAAGAAAACTGAAAGTGATTCAGTCCTCAGGTGCTAGTTGCAATTGTCTTTGATTTCTGCCAGTTGCAGCAGTAGGCTGGACATGTACTGAAAAATGTCTTGATAGAATAACGCGGGGGTACTTAACCACTACCTTCCTTGTTGCACAGGCCTTCCAGGGCTTGTCTAAAAACCTAGCCTCTGCAAAGCCTCCTGCCTTGCTTTTCAGAAATCACAGCAAAATTCCCATCCTTTTCCTCTTGCCTCACTCCACCATTGTGTAACCCCATAGCGCACGTAGCACCCAAGCCAAGAAGTATGTACAGATTCAAGTCTTTTTCATTGTCTTCTCATTTTCTTCTATAGCAAAAAGCTGAAATAATACCAGTTCTGGTTATACCCTACTTCCGCCTCTTCCCTGTGGAAGCACCGGGAGAGCGGGATGGCGGTGAGAGGCACCATATACGGCCCTCGGGGCAAACGGCTGCTCGCAGCGAGCTCCCCCAGGCCCCGACCCTCAGGCCCGGCGGGGCCTGCTACACCCACGCCTGCCCCGCGGAGCCACGCTCGGCTGTTTGAATCTGCGAACGATAAGGATGGGGGAGGGCCTGTCTCTCGTGTTGGGTTTGTCCCGCAATACCGGCTGCTCTAACCGGGGCCCGCTGTGGCGCTACCGGAGCCAGCCCCGGGCGGGGGGGTGGGGCGGAGGCTGAGGGGCGCGGAGGCCGAGGCTGCCAGGCAGGGCCTCTGCTAAGCACACGGGCACAGGCGGGGAGGGCGCCCTGCCCCGGGGAGCGGCCCGGCCGCCGCCGCCGCCGCCCCTCTCCCCTCAGGAAATCACTGAGGGAGCAGCGAAACAGCCGGGACCAGCGGATGTGACAGCAGCGCTGCCCCCACAGGGCAGGCTGCCGCTGGGAGAACCCGCCCCCTCGCCGGTCGCCGCCAGTCCCTTCTCGCCTTGGGACGTGACTGACGACCGTTCCGACCGGTCCAGTCACAACGCTCGCTACCAGGTCCCGCCCCTCCTATCCGTTGGCCGCGCGTTCTGTCATTCAGGCCGAGCTCTTCCCGCCCCTTTCCGGCAGAGGGAAATGCTAGGTAGGAAGGGTGGAGGGGGGAGAAGAAAAGGAAGGAAACCAATGAGACGCTAGAGGAGGCGGGCCCGGTGGCGGACTGACGGGCGGGGACACCAATTGCCACGCTCCTTCCCGCTCCGGCTCCCTCCCTCAGGGGTGGCGGGGTAGAGAGGGAGCACCTACCGCCCCTTCTCCGTTGGTCTGTCCCACTCCGGGCCTGGCGGGCTAGGTTGAGTTAGCGGCTCGGACCATTGCTCACGGCGGGCGGAGGGGGGTGCGGACGAGGAGGAGGAGGAAGGAGACAGCGAAGGAGTGGGGGGGGGTGGTTTAAAGAGACAAGAGCCGAGCGGGCGGCCGGCTGGGGGAGCAGGAGCGGCGGCGGGCGGAGACTCGCCCCCTTCCCCACACACGCTCGCTCACACCGCGGCCAGGGTCGCCGCCGCCAGCGCCCCCCTCCCCTTCCCCTCCGCCCGCCGCTTCCACAGCGGCCTCTATGAGGTAGAAGGGAGCGGCGGCCACTCCGGGGGCGGCAGCGGCCGCTACAGCCGCCGCCTCCTCCTCCTCCTCGCCTCAGAGAGCCCCATCTTTGTGTGTGAGGGAGAGGGCGGGCGAGAGGGAGTGCGCGCTGCCCGCCCGCCGCCGCCGCGCTTTGTTCGGAGCCGGGGGGCCGTGGCGGCGCGGAGCCCCGGCTCTATGTGCCAGCCGCTGCCCGCGCCCCCACAGCAGCCCGCGGGGGCGGCGGAGGCCGCGCGGCAGGCGGCGGCGTGAGGGGCCGGAGCCCCGGAGGGCGGGCGCGCGGCGGGGGGGCGGGGGGGGCGCGCGGGCGGGCGCGCGGCCGCCCCGGCCCGTGCCCGCGGCCGTGTCCGTGCGGTTGCTGCGGAGGGGGGGAAGGGGCCGGCTCGCTGCCCGCCGGCCCGGCCCGTCTGCGGGCGGATTGATGTGGGGGGGTCTGACATGAGTCCGCCGGCGGCCGGGTGCTGCCATGTGACCGGCTTCAAGGTGGAGAACTGGAAGCAGAACCTGCGGGCGATTTACCAGTGCTTCGTGTGGAGCGGCTCGGCCGAGACCAGGAAGCGCAAGGTACCGGGGGCGGCCCGCATCCACCCCCCTTCCCCTCCCGTCCCTTCCCCACACGCGCTCCCGTCCCTTCCCCTCCCTCCGCCCTCCCTCCGCCGCTCACACGCACTCCACCGCCTCGGCCTGCCCGCGGCTGCGGGGAGGGGACGGGCCCCCCGCCCGCCCTGCCCACCTCCCCGCGGGGCAGGTGGGCCCGACCCCCCCGGCCCCAGCGCCGTCCCCGCCCCGCCGGCAGCGGCTGGGCCCGGGCTCCGGCACGCGGCTGTGGGGGCAGGGAGGGAGGAGGAAGCGCTCGGTGTCTCCGGCCTCCGGGGGGTGGCGGGGTGTGTGGGTGTGCGGGGGGGCGGTACGGCGCCGGGATGGAGTGGGACAGCCAGCCCACCCCCCCCGCTCCGGGGCCTCCCTCTGTGCCACCTGCCCCGGCGGCGGGGCCGGCTTTCCGCAGCGGGGCTGTTCCGCAGCGCCGCCGCCTCCTCCCGGAGGTGCGGGAGGCAGCGAGAGCTTCCCGGAATACTGGGGGGGGGGGGGAGGGGAGGGGAGGGGAGGCCCGGGGCAACGGGCACGTCCGGCCTGCGGCCGAGCTTTGTGCCGCCGGGGCGCGGCGGGGGGCGCGCCCGAGCCGGGGGGCTGCGGCGGGGTGGCCCGGGGCGGGGGGGGGCCACGGTGGCTGAGGCAAGTGAGTGGGATGGTTTGCTTAATTTTTCTTTTTTTTTTTTTTAAATGTTGTTGTGTGTCCCCCCCCCCCCTTAAAAAAAAACCAAACAACAAACAAACTGCTCATCGTGATAATCCACTTGGAAAAGGGAATTCCTGCTGCATTGGGGCGGCGGGGGGGGGCGGGGGAGGAACTGACTCAGCCTGGAGCACAGGGAAGGGGTGCGCTGGTGCTGGGGGCATGCCCTGTGCAGGCGAACCCAGGAGAAATCCCTGTTCCTGAGGCAGAAATCCCTGTTCCTGAGGCATAATGCGAGGGGCAGAGCACTTTTCCCCCCCCCTATCTTCTCAAATGACATCCCTGTCCACATGCGTGTTTCTCTCTCAACTGTACAACTAATTACTCGTTTTCGCTTCAAAGTGACTTGGCAGATTTCTATCAGTCATCGCTTCATGACTGAGGAGGGGAGTGCAACAGCAAAACTTGGTTTTTGGGACAGCACGGTTTGTGTTTGTGTTGAAGCAGCCCATTGAAAACTTTCTCAGCCCAGTTGCTTTGCATTAAGCTGCTCAGTCATAATTAGACCTAGAGTATGAGAGATGTACTTCAGGGATGAGGTGGCTGACCGTTTTTCCGTATTTCATTTGTGTTCTCAGGATAATCCAGTTTTTTCTTGGAGGAAAAAAATGGGATCTGAGAAGAAAAGCGTTTCAAATGTATTTAGTTAACCTGATAGCCCTGCAAAATACAGTCAAACTTGGTTTTAGTATTTATAATCCCCTACAAACCAACATTGTGAAGTATATTAGTCAAACTGTGTTTATTTAGCCTTTAGTGTGTCAAGATACAAATTGATACATGATACACGGTACTTGTAGCTTAAATGGAGGAAAAAAATTATACGTGTGCTGTGGAAGAAAAAAAATGACAAGTGAGAAGATGTCTCAGACAAATATAAATCAAATGTTATGTGGAAGAAGGAAAATAAGATTTCATTAGCACAATTTCTACTTTTTCTTTTTTTAATCTGGAACATCCTTTGTAACCTGCATACCATTTGTATGCTGCAACAGTTAGGGTTTTTTCTTCTGGAATCTAATGGTAGTGATGTGTTCATCATTGCTTGAAAAAACAGCTGGAAATAAATAATATCCCATTGTAATCAATCTGTTCTCACTTCCTCTCTGCACGGGCAGGCTCTTAAAGCAGAACAGCATTGTTTCAAAATTATCTATCATCTCATGGAAAACACCAGTTTCTCAAATACATCCTAAAAATGCTTTCTACCCCCCACCCCCCTTTTTTCTTTTCAAGCAGGTTACCAGTCTGAAAATAGTTGGATTCCTGAATTCAGCCAACCTGAAATATGTGGGAGTACATGATCATGTATAGGGAAACATTTTGGCTAGCTGAATTTGGGGTTCAAATCCCAGTCTATATTCACAAAGATTGAAGAAAGTATATAAGCAACAGTTATGGTACTTACCTCTCCTGCATATGGGCATGAGATCTTCCATGGAATTTTTCTTTACTGAAATGCTGTCTGTATGTATGCCTTACTCATTTACATGTAAAATTTGATAAATGGTATTTTCTGTTTGGAGGCATGTTTATAGTCTAATAACTAGAAAACAGTCTTTTGTCCTTTAATATTTTATATATACATATATTATGTATGTGTGTATATATATATTTTAGGAGCATAGTTCTGACTGCTTTAGAGTACCGATTTGGTGGTGAGGATTCTTGTTCTTAATCCTAATCAAAACAATGAGGTCAAATTAGAGGTTTGGTAAAAGGTGATAGTCCTTTTTGTTGCAAAATCAAGGACATGCACATAATTTGTTTATCGTGAAAAACATTTGACGTGTGTAGTTGATCGTTAATGGGAAGCCTTGGTCAATGTAACTGTTAGATTAACCTAGCTGTAAAAGATGTCTTGGCTGTCTGGTGATAGGCAGATGTAAATTGTTAGGTTTCTAGAATGGTAGCATACTATCCCTCCTAAGGCTGTCTTAAAAATCCAGCTAGCAATGGCAACTGCAGGGGGCAGAAAGTGTCCGTTCCTCCCACTTCACTTCCACTGCCTACTGCGTTATGCTTTGGAAGACCATTTTAACGCTGTTTGCTATTCATTTTTAATACCTACCTTTTCTGCGAATAAGCTTTTATGAGCTTCAGTGCTCAGCTCAGTATGCTTTACAGCCAGTGTTGCGAATAGCATAGCTGTAAAGCACAGTTTATCGTTGGAAGGCTACCTCCTGAATGTGCATTTGAATTCTTAGTCAGAAGCGAGAGGTAATTATGTGTACATCTCTGTAGATACTGGTACTCTGGTGAAGGTTTTAGGAGTGTGTTCACTTCTGAAGCGTTGTCTGTGCTGGGATTTGAGGTGTCGTCATGCTGCATTGTTGTATCTACATGGAGGAGTGAGGCTGTAGCTTGCCTCTGCTCACTGCATCTTGGCCGGAGTAGTAAAGTGCAGCAGTCATAATACGTGCTGTTCTAGGCAGAGGCTTTGCCATGGTGTAAATGTGTTGCTGATGGTGAAGCCTAAGCAAAGGCAAAACCTGTCTTGTCATGCTGGGGAGTGGAACGGGAAAAGGGGACGAGGAAGAAATCCAAAGAATGACTCTTGAAATTGTAATAGTTGTGATTAAAAGTTGGAACAAGATTTCAGGGCTCAAGTTGTATGTAAAGTGGCACAAAATTAGGATTGACTGTCTTGGCTTTAGGGGTTTGACCTGTAACTCTTGATTTTTAATTTGTGATAGAATCTGTTTAATAAGCTGATGGTAAAGCTTGTGTTTCTGTAGGTCATGGGCTGATGGTAAAGCCTGTGTTTCTGTAGGTCATGGACTTTACGTTGAATATTTTGATGTGGAAATTACCTCACACTTCAACTAAGTAACACTGTATGAGAGGTCCTTACATTTGACACCAATACCCCACCCCACCCCCCCACCCCTCCAGGAATTATGGAACAGACAAAGGATGCTAAGAAGACTTAAGCCATCCCTTCATGTTAGCTTTTTCCATTTTTCTGTAGGTTCACACCTCAAATGATTTGCTTATTCCTTTAGAATTACAGATGAGAAACATCTGTTTTGCAGTGCTGAATGTAGGTTTTGGTCCCTGTCAGTGAGTAATTAGACATGTAGATGCATCATTGTGTCCAGGCGTTGGTAAGTAATGGTTTCAGTGCTTGAAGGGAAGCTAAATTTACAATTAAATTCTGTCTTGCTAGACTACACACCTTGGAGACAAACTGTCTGTCTTGTTCTGGATGGTTCTTACTGTCATTGCTCTGAAAAGGCTCTGAATGATAAAAGTAAACTGCTATTGTGACTAGAGTCATGATATGTACAAGGTCCTATCTGGAATTTCAGAATGTTTGTTCTGTGCTTCTGCCAATAGATCGAAGAATAATTGCCTGTCAGGGGTTATACACTCTATTTGACAGCGGGTGCATTCTAGCATATTTCTTCCTGTTTGAGAGCTTCTGTTGTTTCTCCATTATTTTCTCTTTACATGGACCCTTCATGATGCTTTCAGATATGAAGAAACATTTTATTTTATAGGTGATGACCTTTCTTCAGGTATCCGTCTCCCCATGTATTTGTGACTTCAGTCCTTCGTTCCTTACGATACTTAACAGATAACTGATTCATAGGTACTCAAAACAGAAATTTCTTTGGTTCATTTCCTAACTTTCAAAGTAGAAAAAGCTTAATAATGTCTTGGCAAATAAATGCCATGTTATGTTTTCGGTAGCAAGTATTGTGGTTCGCAGTCTAAATCAACATTTTAAGTTCTTGCTAGAATGACCTTGCAGTCACAGGGTAAGCTAATGGTGGAACTTTTCATCTCCTGCCTGTTGAGGCATGCTTGCTCACTTGCTTTCTCCTTTACAGCCTTGCCCCATATACCTGTCCAGGAACAGGGAAGTGTTGCTTAGGCGATTTGCTTTGTACCATAACAGATGGACAAGGAACCTTACCAGGCTGTGCCGCCTTCTCAGGCTCACTGTTTTGATTGCTTAAATTAATAGGAAATCTTGGCTTGTTTTTCTTTACCGTTTTTAGCGTATGCACAAAACTTCTGGATTAGAAATCCTGTGGAGAGTTTGGGAGTCCAGGATTCAAGAAGCCTGTCTGTCTTTTCAGCTGCATACTTTGCTTTGGCTGCCTGTGTGAACTGGCCGATTCACTCAGGAAGGATGTTCTTTGCCATGTGTTGTGGGGACTACCTTCTCCCTGAGAGCTTGTAAGAAGTGTCAAAATGGACTGCAAGCTTCATTGTTCAGTTTCATACCTGAACAATCTTCCTTAGTTCTTAACCTCTAAGGAGTAAAAAGGTCCTTAGACCTGCTGAAGGTAATGTTCTCTTTCCTTTTGGTCTGAAGACACGATCTTTGGGGTGAGAGATACCCAGACAGGAGATTTTAGCTCCCGCAGCAGAGCCGTGCATATGTGGGACAAGCCAGACTGACAGTGCTCCGCTGAGCTTATGTCTCTGGTGCTGAAGAAGAATGTAATACAAGAACTTACTCTTTCTAGTGGTGTTAATCCCTGTTTTGTATCCTCTACCGTGCTTTTTTAAATAAATGGTTGGTTTCTGGGCCAAATGTTAGGAATTAGTTCTGCACCGTGAACTCTGAGGTGGTGAATAGCAATTCTTGAGTTGTGGGATCTGAACCATCAGGACTTGCCTAGCGCTTCTCTCTCTGTCTCAGGTCAACACTTGCAGTATTGATTTAAAGGTTACACAGATTCCTGTAACTGAAGCTAACTGATGAATAGTAGTTGTGTTGGAAGCATTTTCTTCCCTGTTTTTTTTAATAACTGCACAATAAATGCAGTTTTCCCCATGCTTTTATTTGTTCCATGTTGCGGAGAAGGAAGATGGAGCTGCGCAAGCTGGCGAAGGAAAAAAAATAGAGTTACACTGGACAAGAAGGCATCTTTTTTTTTTTTTTTTTTTTTCCCTTTCTGTAGTCTTATCAGCAGTCAAGGTTTGCTCATAGCCAGGCTGTTTGTTGGGAGCAGTTATAGCATCTTTTTTTAATTTTGTCTGCAATCAGTGATCTTACATGCTCGATACTGAAAATGGCGAAAGCTTTTGAACTGGGATGACAGCTAGTAGTGTGAAGGTGAGCAGAGTGGAATGGCTTTGTTTGATTTGTTGGACTATCTGTTGAGCTTTACTTTAAGCCATCGAAGCTTTAAACCACAAACAAAGGTTAGCTGATAGCCGCATTTTTGTTTCAGGCCTTAATCTGTAGCGTTAACATGAAACCGGAGCTGCAAATCAGTTTCAAACCTTCTACTCTCCTTCTTTCATTGAGGATTTTCTGTCTTAGTAACTGGAGTAACAAATTAACAGGTGAATGCTGCTGACTGATAGTGTAAGTTGCCTGCTTGTGAATTGCTGACTCCCCTTCTCCCAACTTACTGCTAGTTGAGTCTGAGCGGAAAAAAATATCTTTTCCCTTGGGACGTGCTCTGGGGATCCTGCTTCGTAGCAAGTGCCATTGCAACTCTTGGTTTGATTCCCAATGGTGGCTGATTTCTTTTAAACCAAAGAAAGATTAACTGTTCAAAAGCTTGTGTTTCTCATGTTAAACCTAGCACTCGTAGTTTTTCCTGTCCATGTTTATTTTGACGTGGGACTATGGTTTCCTGATGTCTTCTTCCCGGAAGATGTAGGGTGGGTTTTTTTATTAGCCATACCTTTCCATTTCATTTGACTGATAGCTACTTGAAAATGTTGGGTTTGGGTTTTTTAATACTTGTGTTCCCATGGTTCTCCAAGTATTTATAAAGTCTGTAGTACATGGCAGCATCTAAAGGGGGGGACACGTATGTACTCTTGCTTATGTATCGATTATAGTGGCATCACAAGAAAGGCTATCTGAGGGTGACCCATATGCATTTTGCTGGATTTACTAGAACTGTATTTTTAAAGAGTAATTTTTTTTTTTCTGTGGTCATGTAAAGAGCCATCACTGTTAAAGCCTTTCTAGACTTGGACAGAAAGAGCTGCCCAGAGCAGCTATCTCCAATCTCTTGTTACCTATGGACAATGGAACTAAGTGAGTGAAATGCTATAATGACATTACAGTTTATTATGTTATCTGGGACTGTGTTGTCAGCAAGCAGTGCTGGAGCGTAGGGAGAGCCATATGTTATCTGAGAGGCCTGAATTGGGAACCTTTTCTTAGCAGAAGCAGTTCTAGAAGCTGATAGATCTGTTCTGACTGGATGGAAGCTCTGTCTTTGTAGTTGTATTCTTTTACATATTGATTTGGCAGTCTTTTATGTACACTCTGCTTAATTCAAGGTAAGAACTTTGCTGCATTAGCTAGTAATATAATCAATGTTGTAAAGAGTTACTCATTGCAAAATTAACCTGCGTTCTGTTTGGTTCAAAGCACGTTTTCTCCAAGCAGAGGTACCACAGTGATGCAACTGGCATGGCAGCTCCAGTAGGATCTGTGGTTTACTTTGGTGCTAGGACAGCTTCCGCCGTGTTGATCTCTCTCATTTAAGAAAAAGAATAATTCTATCTGTTTCAAGACCTATTTGATGATCACTAAAGTGAACTGTTACCAGACACCAGTTGACTCAAAGTAACCTGAGCTTCACTTTACCTGTCGGTAACTGATTAGCAGCAAGCACTCTTATCTTGTCAAGTTCTTTTGTGTGCTCAATACAGCAAATACTCTACTCTCTTTCAGTTCTCTACTTAAGTAGGTTACTGAAGGTGTGGTTTTTTTAAATAAGGAAACCCTCTCAGTTATATGTAATACTACTTTAAAACTCTTTTATGTTTTTGTTTCTCTCTGCTTTTCCAAGTTGGTAAACAGAACTTTTTTTCCTCCCTTCTTCTTCTTTTCCTGTGCTTAATGGAGCTTGAAATGAGCATGGCTGCTCTTGTCTACCTTTTGCATAGTATAAGTGGTGATGTCAGCATATCCCTGGGATATTTCTGTGAAGGTCTACAGTATACTAAATTTGTCATTGGAAAAAAAAATAATCTGGGCATTAGATAAGGTGAAACTCAAGGAAAAAAAAATAAAGACCATGGTAACAAAAGTTGTTTTCAACACACTTGAAAGAAAAAGTAGTGTCTTTTTAGCATAAATGTTGGGGTTAGTGCGAGTTCTCATGTCCTGTAACAAATTCTGACACTAAACATGTCAAACATATTAAATATCCTCATATTAAAAGTAGTAGTGAGAAGAAGCTCACTAAATATGACACTGCCTTAGTACTAAGTCTGAAAAGAAAACTTGGTTTAACCATACTTACATGGTCTTGTTCCTATACCGTACTGGTTTTGCATTGTGACGTGTGGTTTGCACACACAGCTGAGCTCTTCTGCACATATATGTAAGATGTAAAAATACAACTCACTGAACTTATGAAGTTATATTTATGTAGAATTTAATTGAAGAGACGATTAATCTACATTTCAGTTAAGAGATTATTAGAATTTCTTTTCATTTTCATTAGCATCTTAATCTGGAGTTGTGTTGCAGCTTTTGCCCTAGTATATTAAACCAAGTTTTCATCCATATATATATATATATGTGTGTGTGTGTGTGTTAACAATTTAAGAAGTAGTGCGTATAAAACGAAAGAGTAAAAGTTACCAAATTAGTAGTAACTTTATTTTTGCCTAAACACATGGAAGACCCTGCAGTATTTGAATATAGTTAAGTGATGGGGATGACAGAGTATCAGACACTGATGTGGCGCACAGTTGCATTTGTGGTGATTGCCTCGCTTGTCACTCAGAAGTTCATGCATCCAAGTAGCCTTTTTTTTAAAATAGGATGGATTCATGTTACTGAATTGACTGCCCAGGCTTTTAGATATATGTTTTGCTTCTGTTTTTAAAGGACTTTTGTTTTGCGTGAAGTACAGACTTGAATTCTATTACTTCAGTGTGTGTTAGCACAAGGAGAGGAAACAGCAGCTTATAACATTTATTTTTGTGTCTGTCTGTGCCGTCCTCCCCCAATTTATGTTCTTTTTTAAAAAAAGATTAATCTTTCTCTCCTTGTCTTTGAATCACCTGATGTTATTTCAAAAAGATTGCCCCGTTATAATTTGTGCTTCTGTCTGTGCATTCAGACTTGTTACTGCATGCAAGTCAGATTAAGGGACCTTCTTTAGAATATACTTGGTAAATAAAGGTAAGATTTATTGTGCAGCAGATGTGCGACAACTTCATAAGTGAAGACAGCTGCGATAGCTGACTGATTTCAGTACCTCATTTAGGTTGGGTGAGGTTTTGTGACCCTGTGCCCTCCAGTGACAAATGCAAAATTTGTCTTGAGGTTTCATGTTTTTCTTTGCTGTGCTTTGTTATCTTCATATTACTGCCCAGTATTGTTCTTAAACTTGATCACTGTCCTGCTTGTCAGCTAGTGACCAGGGTAAAATTCTCATATAATCTTGTTTTCTGGACACTGCTGACTTCTGTCATGCTGTCTTAGCAAGCATTCCCCTCAAAAAACTTGTTACTGGACATGTTTATTTGAATGATGAACGCTCAGTTCTTTGGTCATTCGTGAGTACATGTTGTGGGTTTGGTTGTGGGATGCTTCTAACAGTGATGTAGAGAACAGGATGGGGCAAGCAGTGAAAATGGTTTCAAGAGTTACTTTAGTTACATGCATAAAGAGGAACAAGGCTCTCTTCTGTCATTATGAGGCTGTTCCTTAAGGAAACTGATCTTACGCTTTGTCCAGCATAATTTTATCTTGCTACTCTTAGTGATGTGTTTCCTTGTCACATAGTAATTCTGCTGTTTGTAACTTGATGTGTAAGTTCTAGAGTTGCTACGATAAGTCTGATTTCTTTTCTGCATCTCTTTGTAATTTTTCTGCATTGATTCAGGTACTGGAATTGATTCATACTTGTGTATCCTGAGTTGTTCTCAACCACTTGTTTAGTAATTGAAGGGGCCTAAAACAAAGTGCAACGGTGTGGTGCCAACATTCATAATTATATGAAGTATATCACTGTATATTTGTGAAATAGTGCCAAGTGTGAAAAATATACATGGAGCATTAGAGAAATTGCTTTATGACGCTAAGTAAATCTTTCGTTCATCCATGCAGTTAAGTATTCTATGAAAAGGAGACGAGGGGAAAGATCCTGGTATGTCTGAGATCACAGGGACATCTCATCACTGGAATGCAAGTAGTCAGGCTCTTACTGAAAGATTTCAGGCCGTAGGAGGGGGGGGACAGGTTGTCTGTCTTGGGCTGTATATTGCAAAAGTCTTGACTGCAGAAAAACGGAAGTCTAGTGGTAGCCTTAAGAATTACTTTATTATAGCAGTTCTTTATAAAGCAAGCAATCTTAATTCTGTAAGCATATTGTGCCTGTAGGTTGAAACTGTTTTGCAGACAAGTTGTTTTAAGCAGTGGTAAAAGAGTGCAAGAAAATGACATCAAGGAGAAAGTGATGAGTTAGCAAATCTGACAGATTTTAAAAGCTTGAATTAAAATCTAGAAACTAGTTATATATGTGGGTATTAGTGAGACACAAGTATGTGATGGAATTGGGAGATGATTTGAATGAGAAAAATGCTATTCAGGTACAGGACAGGGCAACATTTGATTTACTAGAGAAAAGCAAAGAGATGTGAAATTTGGGCCTTTCTGTGCCGTATCACGGAAGACTGGTGAGTGGGGAACCTGAAATCCAGCTCTTTAGCTGTTGGGTGTATGTGTGTCTTTCCCTAACAGTCCAAGGAATTGCCAGCTCTTGGCTGCACACTCTTCCTGCCATACTGTTTGCTGCATTGTGTTGATGCGATTGTACTGTTAACCAGAAAGAACAGATAAAGATGAAAAAGTTGGGGTTTTTTTCTCTTCTTAATAATATTTCGCCTGAATAGGGTTGAACCAACAGCTGTAGCATTGGTAGCTTGAGGGGAGGAGTGCTGGGGTGGTGGGAGAGGACCTGAGTAGTGATGCATGGAGGCTGCACAGGGAGTTTGAGTAACAACCGCTGCCTTCCTCTGGACTTTGCCACTGATGGATTGACTGTGTTTGAATGTTCTCCACATACTAATGGTTTCTTCTGTAAAGTGTGGCTAATAGGGTTCCATGAAGTAACCTCTTTTATTATTATATTATGAAACAGCGTGATTGTGCCTGCTGTTATGAGCATGCCAGGCTTTCACAGATGTCCTGGTCTGTGCTGAGCCTGATAGGTGAAACTTGTCTTACGTTTGCAGTCATTAGGACTTATTCCTGTATGCAAATAATTTGCTTCTACTCCAGTTTCCTTGTGAAAAATAAATGAACCAGGGAGTGTAGAATGCCCGTAATCTGTGATCAGCTATTACAGAAAATCCACTTTCATATTACATTTAATTTAATGCAATTAATAGTGTTTTTCTAGATAATCAAGTTACGAGCCACTTGTTTCCCTCTTTAAAAAGGCCTGTCTCTAAGTAAAGATTTCTGTCTTTTATAATCAAACTCATTGTTAAGATGATGTAACTTTTTTGTTTGGTCGTTTAAAGCACCTCGTCACAGGGCATGTGCCTAGGTCATGCTCATGCTGCATATAGTTGAGGATGATGGGATAATGGGATTGTAAATTAGCTCTTTATGGTGCTGGTTTTCCTCTGGCCTACTCCCTTGTGTAGTCTAGAGCAGCCCCAAGGCTGTTCTGAGCTGTGCCAGCTGGCTGTAGCCCTGTGGGACTGGTGTGCCAGATGGAGACAGCCGGAGAAGAGCAGCACTCCCGTGAAACCCTGACGTGCTTCCTGGGGTGCAGAGGTGCTAGCTCTGCAGCCCCATCAGGGTGTCCTCGGGCAGGTGGTGGTGCTGGTTCCCTGTTCCTCTGGCACTGGTGCAGCTATGGGAAGGACTGGGCTGGGGGTCCTTTTTTGAGATGCCTAGTACACAGTTCGGCTTTTGAAACATTTTGAATGTGTTAGCATCTCCTTTTTCCTAGTTTTCTGCTTTCGTACTGTATCTGTTTTGTACTGTAAATTGTAGCTTGTATGGATAATCAAATTGAAAAAAAATAATAATCTTAACATTGAGCAAGTGTGGTGTTTCCTGGTGTGTTGTCCTGTTTTTTTTTTTTCCTGACTATTGAAAAATGCTGTTATCTGTAAGATAGCCAGACAAGAAGCAGCTTGTCTTTTTTTTATCAAAATGAAACAAAATCCCAAACTCTTTCATTTTGCTGCTTTAGAATGACAACTGTAAACATGCTCAGAATGAAAGATACCAGAAGCTTTAATACCTTCATTTGGTGATCTGACTTTATAGTTTTACTGAAAGACATTTATTTCTTAGAATGCAGTGCAATCTGTTGGTATTACTGCATTATGTTCAGGTAGACCTGCTGGCCCACCTCCCCCCTTTGGCCTTCTTTGTGTTCAAGAGCAAACTTAGGAGTTACCTTCAAGCAGCAGCAGAATAGCCTCATCTGCAGATGATGCACCTCATAAAAACCATACATTGAAAATTTCTATCTTGTGGAGAGGAGTAGAGTAAATGAGTGAAACTTCTTGAAGAATTGTATTACCTGAGGGCTGCTTGAACAGGAGTTTTCTAGAGGAGCTAATACACCAGTTCACCTGGTGTTTCATCGTGCTCTCGCTGCAGAAGACTTTGTTCTCATTGCCCCATTAATGCAGCTAACACTTCTAATCCAGGAGCCCAAAATAGCTGTCAAGCCTGGATTTTACTCTGGTGGCATTTGCTGCACAGATAGTTATTACAAACCGACATGCTGAACTGTAGCTGGAAGAGAAAAACCCACCAGCTGAGGCCATAAGCCTATTTTGGTCAGATATTTCAAGTATCTTGATTTAAATAAGCTAATAAACTCAACACGGTAATATAATAATAATAATACCATCTCCTCAGAGGAAAAAATTACTTTGACACCCTTGTCAACCTCCAGAACTCTATGGATACTAGTGGGAGCAGGCAAGGAAGGATGTGCCTTGTAGCTTCCTTGCTCCAAAGGTTATCTGTGCTGGAGGAGTGAACTAGGAGGAGAACGGACTGCAGAAAGCAGTGGTTATCATATTCCAACCTAAATAATACCTCTCTCTGCTCTTGAAGACAGAATGCTGGTAGTTTTGTGATCCTGTAGGACGCTACGTAGATTTCAGTCATCATTTTGGTTTTGTTAGCAAAGAGCAGTGTTATAAGGCTATGTCTACCATGAAAGATGTGCTTGCCTGAAGTAATAAAGTACTGGGAAAGCATGGTGAGAAATAATTTACAAGCTACTCTGGGGGATTTAAAAACAAAACTTTGTACTTTAGCTCCCTTGTAGTTTCGTGTAAGTTGGGGGGTAATGTGTTTCTGTTAGGGTTGATTTGGTTTGGTTTTTGTTTGCCTGAGTGGTCAACCATAGATAGCAGCAGTAAGTGTGATCTGTATAAATTAGTGAGTATTTCAGAGCAGTCCCGTGGACCTTAAGTGCTCTCTGCCCCAGAAGACTGGAGTCAGGTGTGTGGACATTTAACACTGAACTATGCCCCTTGGATGGAGGTTGGTCTTCCCAGCCTATACAACATTAATTTCATCATTACAAGCCAGTATTAAAAAGCTTTAGGTGCACTTCTCTGATTTCTTTACAAAGTAGATATTTCCAAACTGACTTCAGTTACAGGATCTGCCTCAACTCAGTGTTTACTCCTCTTTGCTAGACAACATTTTTGCTACCTTTTTACTTGGAGAACTTTCTAATCTCAGGGAATTGGAACCAATTTCCTAGTAAGATAGTAGGTAAATTGTAATCACTTGCTTACAAAATTCTCAACACGTATTATGCTTTTAATTCTCTCTCATGCTGTCATATTTGAATTTGGTGCTATGTTATATCTACTTACAGCTATGTGTTTGAAATAAAGCTTTTCAAGGAAATGTAAAATTTTCCTTTTGTCATGCAGAAAGCTGTGTTCTGTGTAAAGAACCATGCAGATTGTGATGCCCACTAGACTGTTCCTGTCACTTTAACATACTTTTTATGCAGCTGTTGCTAATAGTTAGTGAATTAGATTTTATTATTTTATTTTTTTAAGCGACAGAATCCTTTTGTCTTGGTTTCCCTCAGTGCTGAATCCTTTAACCTCACCTATTCATATGTTTCAACTCACACTGCTTAACTTCTTAAAGTGTTTCCTTCAAGTTAAGATCTTGAAAGTAGAACACATAATCTGTGAAATATCAGCATAATATTATACGTCTTTTTTCTGGTTCACAAAGTAAAGTTGCATTAGAGGTGAAGATGACGATTGGTGGAATCTCCTAACTGCTTTTATAGAAAAATGTCTAGCAACCAGATCAAAGAGCAGAGAAGGCAGGCTTTATAGTCCTATCAACTCTGCAAAGCCGAAGCAGGTCTGTGTGGTGAGTGTTCAAGCAGGAAGGAGATTCCACCATGTTTTTTTGAGCTTCGTGGCTTTCTTCACTTCCCTCTGCAGGTTTTTGTTTTAAGAAGCTTATGGTAAGGAGCTTTGTTTTCAGGTTTCTTCTCTTTGTGGTCAGTTAGTTGGAAAAGTGGAATGGATGACCATGAATCTGCCAAACAGAACTCCTTAGTAGAGTTGGGTTTGATGTAATGTCACCTCTGACCTTCCAGTGAGGCCAAAGCTGGTTTTGAATCTGCTCTTAACTTACAGGTAATGGCACGTACTGTTGTAGAACACAAAAGATGTGACAAACTCCAACTTGGCACGAGTAATGTCCTATGTTGGACTTGGTGATCGCTTTTTTTTCTACAATTTGCACGTAGCTTTCAGAGTGTCTTATTTCATGTCAGGTTGTCTTGACCGGATACTTTAATATTTTTGTGTTAAGCAGGATAAATCTGGTGAGCTGTTTTCTATTTTTTTGTTCTGTAACTGTTCTTTACAGCATGTCCTCTGTCACAGGCAGTACCTTGTTTTCAATGGCTGCTTCTTTTTTTTTTTTTTTCTTTCTTCCATACCTTGAGTTTCCTTTGGTGTTTCTACTTCTTTGGCCGTACACTGTCTTTTTCCCTAGAAATTATCTGTTTGTTTACAGTTTAGGCAAATGTCTGCGTTTCTGTGCTCTTAATTTCTTAACGTGAGCCCACCCTTTCAAGTCTGATTGTGGAGCACTACTCCTGACACACTGTCTGAGCAGACTGCTCTTCATGCCAAGGTTGTAAGTGTTAATCTTGCTGCAGACTGGGGTGATAATTCATTGCTGTCACAGCAACACATGCTTAAAGTTGCTTCTTGCCAGATTTGTTGGCTATATGCTACAGTAGAGAAAATTATTTCAAGAGTCTTATTGCATAGCCAGATGCTGTAGAACTAGTGCAATCAACCTCCCCTCCCCCTTTTTTATGACTGCTCTGACTTCAGGGAGGAAAAACTATTATATAGTAAAACACATTCCTGTGGAGCGCTAGTGAAGAGGTAGATGAACTTCTGATCATGGCTAATTTTTCTGGTTTTGCTTGTAGGGAGGTTCTGTTTTGTGTTCAGGTTAAAAAGGAAGGAAGGCTTTTAAGGCTGGGTAAGGGGAATTTAAAAAGGAATTGAGCAGTGTCCCCCTTGCTGTTTTAGTTGTGTTCTCGGCAATAGTTGGGTGCTCGGGAAGTTTTATGTTTTCTTTAAGAACATGTGCTAATGACTACATTGGCTTCATTCCAAACAATTTTAACTTCTGCCATCTGTGTCCTTACGATCCTTCAAAAGGAGAAACTTCGTAAGTTCTTGTTTGGTAATGGCCAGCATATCTAGGCACTGGCCTGTAAGATGCTGTTTGGTTTAGTTACAGCTACTTTAGTGAGGTTAGGTGATTATAGTTTTATTTCACTCAGAATTTTTATTCTATGCTGCTCTAAATGCCCAAGGATACATATCCTGTTCCTGGAATTTATGGCTGTAACCTAGAAACTCCTTGTCATTTGGGCTTGCTAGAAGAAGATACCGTAAGCCTGATCACAGAATACAGGTCACCATTGTTAGTTGGTCACATCTGTCCCTCGCAAGGCTTCTACAAGGCGTTACATTAGCTGTTCTGTCTCTGAGATGTTGCAGAGCTCTGAAGAGAAAAATTGGTGCCTTTTGGCTGTAGGATCAGAGGTCCCTCAGAACAGCTTAACATTTGCCCTCATGTACGTGCTGTAGAAATATGCGAGTTATGTAGTGGATAGCATCTGGAAAAAACTACGTTTTGTGCATGGTGGTGTTTGCTTACCAGGGAAGTGAGATTTACCAATTGTTTAGTCTGACATACACTGGAAAAAGCACATTAGCAAGTTTATTTCCAGCATAAATCTCAAAACATCCAGTGGCTGGGTGTTGTGTCACCAATAACTTTATCCTCTCATATTTTAAGAGAAGTTGCCGTGGATGTTACATTACTACAAATGTGTTCTCACAGATAAAGATCCAGGCAAAAACGTGGCATTGGAGAGTTTGGCTCTGCTGTCACACAAATTGTGACATGCAGCCTTTCCTACTTTTTATTCTTTGTGCCTCAATTATTTGCACTACCAGATTGTAAGAAACACTATCTTGAAGATCAGAGTTAGGGAGGACTTTAGACCTGGATAAACCAACCCACCTCTTTATTTGGCAGGGATAGCTTTTAAGCAACTGGATGTACTCTCAAGAAGGCCTGAGGCAGTACTCGAATTCTTCTTTAATCCTGCTGCAAAGCATAAAGACCATTTATTTGTCCACAAAAAAACACCCAACCCCACATTGTGCATGTTTATAACCATAGAAACAAAGCAAGAGATCAGAACTGGAAATCTTCATGGGATCTCATGTAATACTTACGCTCTACTCTACGTGAGATTACTGGTGATACACTATTGTAATACTTTCCTCAAGAATCCCCTGGTTTTGCTTCAAGCTCTTAACTGGTTTTTCAAGTGAAGCATGCCAAGGCAGTTATGGTTTTTGCTCAGGTAAAAGACGTATTAATTCACTTCTCCCTCACTCCTGTGTTTTCCCTTGTCTCCCCCATACCGGTGCTATGGCTTGTGCATATGTGTTAGGCTTTCATTTTTTCTGTTTACAGGGGCTTTAAGAGCCAGGACAGCTTTATCCTACTGCTGGGGTGGCCTACGCAGCTCTTCAGAGCTGATGAGAGAAAGGTTGAGTCCTCTGTTGTATTTGTAGCCCCCACTGACATGTCTTGAGTGAATGATAGATGGAGGCTGCATCTGTCTGACCATGTGTGTTATGGATGTTGAATTTATTACTGGTACCATTTCTGTGAGTGCAGGAACAGGCGTTTGTTGACAACAAATGGCTAGATGAGTTCTCTGTTCTTATGAGAAATTCAGATTGCACTGTGGTTATTTTTAATCGCAAATACAATTTTTTCTTTTTTTGCGCGCGATGCCAAGCATGTGCAAACTTCTGTTACTACACTAACTTTGGTAAAGGGTCTGGAGCTTTATTGAGCCGTTAGTATACCAGCTAATACCCTACCCAGCAGGAGGTGTTGCTAAGTCTGTCTTAGTTGTGGGAACAGGGACGAGCTAGATCAATGAAAGAGAATACTGAAAAATATGCCTCATCTGTCAAAGAATATTTGTTAGTATGTTGGGAGCAATAAATAATTAAGAGTTTCTGAAAACTGCTCGTGTTGCTGTAGTGTGGGTAAGAACAAGGAAATAATGATAAATACCCTAGTTCTCTCTTTCCCAGTGAGACAGCAGTTTCAGATCTTCCAAGTCCAAAGCAGCTGTTGTTCCCCCCCCCGCCCCCCGCTCCCAAATTCCATTGTTAGCTGGGAGAGGAGCAGCATTACACTTATCTGTTTGCTTGAACTGGTTGATTTCAGACCTCGGCTCGCAGCTTTGGGGCAGCGCCTGTGGAGTCCTACCTTTTGATGATGTTTCCCCGTTGGAATGCAATCCAGTAACTTTTGAGATTGCATCAGGTAGATTCCCCACTTATGGGGTAGCTGTGGATACTAGCAGACTATCCATGTTGACTTGGGGAGAGAACTGAAAATCCTGAAGGGAAGGCAGGACACAAACCCCTGCCATCTGTCCTCTGGCTTGTTCGGGCTTCTCTGCTGTTCAGTCTTCTGCTTATATCCACTTGTTATACATTCCCACCTTATAGCACAACGAAAACATTCCATTTCAGTATGGGAATAAGTAAACTGAAAATAAGAAGAGATGGAAGCCCATACAACATCTAATACAAAGTGAGGGAAGGTAGAAGAGTTGGAAGCAAAGTCTCTTGTTTTGGGTGGTGAGATGATGATGGAAGAGAGTGTCATGATATGGACAGCTTGGAACCCCCTTGGTGTAAGCAGTGAGGACACACCGGGGAAGTAACTCCAGCAACTAGCTACTCCAGCAGCGTAGAACAAGCAAGCCTGCTGTTCGGGTGTAACTATCTCTCTGTATCTCAAAGGTGAAATACAATTCTGGCTTAGATTTTTTGTTTTTTTCTGAGTGGGTTTTGGTGGTATGATTTGGTGGATTTGACTGCTGTTGGCCAAGTTTCATTTCCCTGAGGGACGTTACAATGTCAGCAGAAATTACTGTGTGGACTTAACCTCCTTGTTTACGTGAACACAGCTTCTTCATTTGGATGGACCTTCTTGCTTTTTTTTTTCTTTTGTTGCCTTTAAATGCTTAAATTCCGTGCAAAGTCAGTGTAGTTACATGTTAAACATAACTGATGACTTTCTCTGTTGGTGCATGTATGTGTTGAAATTCAAATTTAAAACCACTTAAGAGATAATTTTTCTATCAGTCTGAAAACCAAGAACCTGTCACTTTGCTGTAGTAGCGCATAAGCTTTCTTGATTCTACCACCATGCCTTGGTTTTTAGAGAGAATCTTGAAGCAATGTTATGTTGGCTGATGGAAAGCCAGTTGGAAATGATAACTTTTTTAATTGGAAAACCAAATGAGTATACTCTTTTAAGTCCCTCAAAAGCACTGCTTATGGTATCTAATGTCTGTTAATAATTTCTTACGAGAAATTATGGAAATACTACTTAATGCACTAATTTTTTACAGTGTTTCTAATTACTCTGTTGATTTTTGAAGCGTAGATTTGTGCCAAGGTACACTGAGGTATATTTAAACAAAATGCAGAGCAATAAAATTCTAATTGTAATTTATGTATGATCAACAAACAAAGCATTAATTTTATTAGTTTTGCTAGCAGTCTCTGTTTGAAGTATGTGGTTGGTTCTTTCTTAAGCTTGTGCTTCATTAAACTTTTTTCACCATTCTATCTCATCTGTCAGGCAGTGTCTTGCACTGAATTGATGTTTTGTATTTAGATGTACGTGTATCTGTAGGTAATTATTTTTTTAAAAAAAAGAAGTTAAAAAATGTATGTAAAGGCTGGCCTTAGTAGTTGCTTTTGGTAAAGCTTTCCCCTTCTCCGTGGTATTGTCTTAACCATAAAAGAAGAAAAATGTCACTTAGGTTGTTCCAGTCAGCCTACGTTCAGTTATTAAGTACTGGTACACTGAACAGTTGCTGTTCAGTTGTGTTAGTGTTAGACATACAGTGACTTCATCTATATTGTTCTACTAAAAATGAAAATAATTTTTGTAAACAGTTATGAAATTTATTTCTCATTTTAATCCCAGTGTCTTGTGGAAGACTTCTATTGAACTTTATCTCATATCATAAGAGGCCAGAGCTGTGTGATAAGAAAATGTGTTCTGTTATTTAGAAGCCTGTAAGAACACTTACTTCTTTTTTCGTGATGTTGCTGTTTGGTAGAGCTCAGGGTTGTTGTTTGTTTGGGGTTTTTTTTGGCCAATATAAATGTGTTTCCAAGTCCTAAATTTTTAATGTCTCGGTCTGAATTTTGAGGTTTTACTATTCCATGTCTGGCCATGGATTTTTTACTTTAATTAGGGTTAGGGGTTTTTTTTTGTATATATATTAAAAAAACTGCACACACATAGTCAATGTTAATTTGCTTAACCTTGGGAAGGAAAAGCAGAGAATGGTAATACGAGATACGTCAAGGTGTGTGGTATCCAATATAGTACAGAATCTGTTTCTTCTCTCCCTTTTTAAGGCTCAGGTTCACTAATTTAGTGATCGATTAAAGAGGGTTCAAGGTCCGCTGTGTTTTTTCACAGCTAGATCGCAGGCAGAACATTCCCCCGCCCCCCTCCTTACCTTTTTTTGGCAATTTCTTTGGATGTGTATGGCTATTGGTGTTTCTATCACATTTTGTTTGATTAAAAGAGGCAGTTAGTAGTTTTTTCAATCATGTACAATAGTAATGGTTACTCTGAATTTCTTCCCCGTTTTCTAAGAGAATGCTTGGCAACAAAAGAGCTGCATAAAACCTTTCGAATAAAGAACTTCTATCTCTTGAAAGAGCTGCTGTTGCTTTTTTTTTTCCTCAGTAGAACCAGAATCTAGCTGCCCAAGGAGAGAATCTTCTTTTGCTGTCAAGAGGAAAGATGAAACTGCTACAAAGAACAGGTGAATGGAGACAGTAGTCTTCTTGTAAATGCATATGCAATTCCTCTGCTCCCTCCCCAAGAGTCTTGTTGGAGAATGATGGGAATAGTGGCCACTGTTGAAAGACTGTCACTACTGTAGAGCACTGCTCTACAGTCTATTTCAAAAACATGCTAGGGAAAAAAAAACAACCAAAAGAGGTGGGCAATCTTGTTTTTGTAATATCTTACTCAACTTTGCTAAATGTTCATTATTACGTTGACTGTTACAGGGAAAGTCTGGCCAATATGTAAAATACGAAAGGAGCCACTTTTTTAGTTAACTTGTGAGTAAAATGGTATAGCACTTGTTGTAAATTCTCCAACCCCATGTTTTATACTGTATGTGCAGCGCAATGGCTGTGGGGATGGACTTTATTTTGAATATTTATCAAACATAGTAAATCTGTTTTTTTAAGATGTTGCAGCTGACAGTGTTGTAATGCTTGCAAATCCTGAGTGGTAGTAATCTCTTCTCTGAAGAACTGCAGAATGGTTTCTTATCTCTAAATGGACTTCTGGGTATTTCAACCCATTATCTGCTTGTCCAGCAGTCTTGGGTAGCTGGAATTCATCTGTATAGGACTGCTTTCTTTTCCTCCTCTTTACCTAGCATGCCCCCACCCAACCCCTCTGCAAAAAACCCAGGATTTCACTTACGTCTTTTGTTTACATATTGACCTACCAGTTTGAACTTCTGATGTTCGAAGAGCTACACCTTAGGGAGAAGTGTTGAGCTAGTCCAGGAATGATTTTTCTATGAACTGTAAAAGCCCTTCTGTTTCAGATGACCACCTTACATTCTAAACCAAGTAACAGAACAACTTGTTTGCACAGTGGTTTGTGAGACTTTACAGCTACTACCTTTTTTCCGATAATGCTTTTTTGGGTTTGGGGTTTTTTTGTTTGTTTTGGGGTTTTCTGTTTGTTGTTGTGGGTTTTTTTAGTGAATTTATAAGATCTGCTGATACAGCTTTGTCTCTAGTTTTCAATTCAATCTTACTAAAATCTCATACTGCAGGCAGTTCTACATTGGAACACAGGATAGTTACACCAGTGTTGGTGTAACTAACTCCACACATGCACAAGCCCCATATTTTAGAATTATCATCAAGATGGCAGTAATCTTTTTCCAAGTACATGAATGTTGGAGCCTTCTTTTTCCATCTGTTCTGGAACATTATTTCAAATCTGAAGCTGTACTTGAAGGACGCTTGGATATTGCTTTCCTGTCCTGTTTTCAGACTCTAGCAGGTATTTCCTTCTCAGCTCTGAGTAAGCTCTGCTGTCCTTGAGCAAGTGTCCTGAGGAACATCAGGCTCCACTTCACCATTAGACAGGCTATGGGAGTTCAGCTGGTGAACAGGAGGCTGCCTGTTCTTGTTGCTCATTTAAATCGTGGCAACTGCGTTAAAGTGAGATTCCACTGAACAGAATTAAGAGATCACTGGCTGTGGCCTGGTCTGGTGTTGTAGATGCCAGCAACATCCAACCTCTGTTTGGATGATCAGAGAAGATGATTTGATTTTTGTCACAACTGCTGTTTGCAAATAGCTCAGTCATGTTTGCCATAGGAGTTAAAAAGCAATTTGTTCCACCAGTCCATGTTCCAATATTCAGTTGTGTCTTTTTTTCAACTGGGAGTCCTCAGATCACTGATTTTTGCTTTCTAAATAGGGTATTTAAATACGCCGTTATTATAGCTATACAACTGAAGTTCTTTTCTGTGTTCTGCTTTACACGAAAATGTGTGTGTACCCAAGTACCCTTAAACTCTTACGATAAGATAAACTGTAAACTATATCTGAGTAATTTTATCTGAAAGCAGCCTGCAGCTTTACTGTACAGATGCTCTTTCAGTAAATGAAACACTACTTATCTTAATTATTAGTGTTAATGGCGTGCTGTGGGCCCATTATTTGCTAATGTCAGGTAGAATGTAAGTTACATCTTTTTATGCTTGACAAATGTGACAGTAACCGTAATTCTGACTATCTTGTCTGAATGGATCAATGGCATGTGCGTGAGTAGTTGCTGGCAAGCACCTCTAATGCCAAAGCAGGCTGTCTTCTCTTCTTTCAAGCATCTTCTGCAGGCACTGTTATTACTAAAATGCCACATGCTACTAATTTGTCAGGTGCGTGTGCTCCAGAGCACGCTCTAACTGATGAACGTCTTGTAGTTTCTCCTTGTGCATTCATCTCTTTTTAAAGGTCTCTCTGCTCTTAACAGAAACTGGTGTGTTTCTGTCCAAGAGTGTGATGCTAACTACTGAATGTCTGTGGCATTAATATAAGTAGACATAAATAGAGCAAGGCCTCTACAAAAACATGTATTTTCCCATCATACAAACTATACCTGTGTTCAGATACTATTTTTGAACGGAAAATTTGCAATGGCTTCCTGGACCTCTGTCCTCAGTGTTACGAGTACATAAAGTCCATTCTGAAGCCATCTTTACAGGAAATTGAGATTCAGATTCCCTTTTCTTTTGTCCAGGTAAAGTGGTTACACTTTTTTAGTGCGTGTGTATCTATGCACATAAAATATATTTTCATTTAACAGGGAGGATTCATATATATGGGATAGTTCTTCTCAAAATGCAAAGTATCCCAAGAGTCAGTGAAAGGAAAGGGAGATGTGAATGAAGCTGGCTGAAAGTTTTGGTCTTATTTGTAATATTCCTGTTTTGCAAGATACGGAGAGGAAATCGATGTATGTATTTTTTTTCTTGAAACAAAAACTGAGCTAGTTTACAGAATTTGAAGAGATATGTACAAATAGTTATTCCTGCTTGCTAGTTATCACGGATGATGTTTGGAGGGTTACTGTCTTTGTTTTCATGAAATAATAGTTTAAAGTTTGGAGGAAAAACTGTACGTCTTAAGTAAAACTGAAGATGAGTCTTTACAAGAGTGGTGAAATTAACTTTTAGCTGCATTAAATGTCTGTGTGTTTAAATGTTCTAATAGTTGCACGCTGCACAGAATAGCATTTATATATAATTCATGTTTCTTGTACCAAGTGCTGAAGGAGTCACCTGCAATAGTGATACCTAAGAAGTTGTCACGTTCACTACAGTTCTGTTTTCCTCCTTTCTTCCCAGCATTCCCAACCCATCCACTATGTGAATTTTTTTCTCCTGTCTTTTTTTAGTGTCTTCCTTTGGCTTTTCTCTAGCAAAACTATAGTGAAGAGTTTGCTGTGCAAAAGCACTTGTTCAAAGGGTCATGTGGAGTATGAATATATTTGATAAATCTTTTCTTCATTTTTCTTAGGAGATAAGTTTTACCTGGGATTGGTGAACTGGGGAGTCCTAATGCAGATCTTGGGCTAAACACATGTAGGTAGTACTGTTCCCCCATTTCGCTCATCAGTTACCACTGCCATCACTTGATTATCAGAAATGGGAAATCAGTCAGGAAATCCTGCTCTGATTAAGTCTTTTGGCACTTTAATTCCAAAAATTATTTTATTACTGAGAAAGAAATGCCTGGGCACGGAGATTCACAGTACTGATGAAAAACACTTGAACTTGCCTGCAAACCTTCAGAAAATTTCCCCCTCTTAGAGAACCTTTTCTCTGCGTTCTTAATTTCTGTGTGATTAATCAAAGAATAATTGGAGTAATTTATTAACTTTGACAGTCAAATTGTCTTCTACATCAAGGTACTGTTCTTCTAGCTCTGGCAGTGGGCAAAATTAAATCTTTAATAGAAATCTTAGTCTTCACCAAAAAAAGAAGTGGAAAATAGTATGTATTATGTAGCATGTTACTTTTTCTTGCTTTCAGGGCACAGAGGTAACGGCTAGTAGAGCATCTGAAAGGTGAGAGTGTTGTGTGTGGGTACTTCCACTGATCTGATGTGTATAATGGTAGTAGTTGAAACTGCTGAAGGTGAATCCACTTGCATTTCTTTTCAAAATCAGGTCTTTGTCGCTGAGACTTATACGTGTTTTTTGTTTTGGATATAGTTTCAAGATGTTCTTTGGCACCTTTGACCGTTTGTCTTGTAACTTGTTTTATAGTATGTAAAGAGTGTTCTGTTGTGAGACTGTGAAGCAACCTGCATATTATGAGTTCTGAAGTACTGTCAAAAAGATGCGTTGTGGAATGAAACAATGGCATTGTGTCAAAAGCGTTCTGTCTTGATGGCTCTGCTCTGCAGAACTCTGAATGATTTCAAGAACTGGAATAGTTTTAGGATTTTGTCTACCTCAGCCCTTCAATTATTTAAGTAAAAGCTGTGCTGTTTTCAAAAGGTCACTAACAACAGTTTGGAGCTAGCTACAAGAAATGGTTCTCAGAACTCCCCAATTGCTTTGTAAGATAGTGTTGAATTGTTACAGTTTTTGGTTGGTTTGTGTGTTTTTGGTTTTTGAACTTTCCACACTCTTCTGAAGGTACTTAGAAGGGTGCTCAGTATTTACTGTATTTGGTAGTGTGAAGGTGGATGGGTTTTTATCTCACCAGGACTGGATAGCACTTTGGCTGCAATGTCATCTTCCCTTTCCATCCTTCATATTTTAATAGAAGCATTAGAATTTTATGAAACTTAATTCAGAAGGAAACTGGTGTTTACACAGGCAGATTATGTAATGCTTACAGCTGTGGGTGTGCTTTCATGCTTCGTATCATGGAAGGAGGGGGGATGTTTTAGGTCCTGAAAGCAATGTTATCTGCACTTAATTGTATTTTCACCCTTTCTCCTACAGCCCTTCCAACATCTTCCTCTGGAAGAGCAGAGGGTAGGTGAAGCTCTTCTAGAGACAGGCTTTTCTTTAAAACACAGCTAGTAAAATGGCAGAGGTGGAAGTACCTGGGTTTTGTTTTATTTTGTCCTTGAAAGTGCAAAGGAAAATAGGAGGAAGAATCTGTTATTGATACTATGAAATAGGCCTTCGCTGTAGCCAACAGCCTGGGAATTTTTTTGCTTGCTTTTCTTATCCCTGTATTGCGAAAGCTTGCTGTCCTGATGGGATTTCTTTTTGGAATGCAGAGGTGTGTTCTAGCTAAAAGCATGTGCTTTGCCTAATAAGCCTTCCTGTCCATTGAGCCCAGCTGGCTGCTGCAGTCTGTATGTGTTTTAACTAATTTTTATGTCCATGCTTTAAATTTTTGCATTAAATGACAAAACAAGCACAATGTTCATACATGAAACTGAATGCTGTAATCTAATTTTTGTTTTCAGTGTGCAGCATTATTTAGTCAAACAGCCTACTAAAAAGGAAGATGTGGAAATCAGCACCATTTACGTGCCGCCAGTGTTAACTCAAGTCATCAGCCTTTGTTGGAGGGAATGTTGGTAACTGAGTTAAGGGCTTAGCATTTCCTTTTGTAAATACAAAAGTTAAGCGAAGAGAACACTGTCTGGCGGGTCAGCACAAAATGTTCTTGTCAAATTTTCCTATCTTTTGCTGTAGGAGATTATGCACACCATCAATGTGTAGCACTTAGTTGGAGTCTAAGGATGGGTTAATTCTCAGGTTTGCTGCAGTCTTGCAGCCAGGTCTCAAGCTGGTAAAACTTCCGAGTACTCAGACTCTGAAATTCAGCCATGTGTCTTTCCAGTTTGGTCCAAATTATGAATGAATAGGATAAATGTTAGAAGATGAAGTATGGCATAGAAATTCTATTTCAAAATAGTCATGAATCACTATTTGCAAGTCCACAACAGTGACACTGGAATTGCTGCAGCAAGATTATTCTTCATGTATTTGTGGAAATTAAATGTTTTTGTTCTTGTGCCCCCTCTTCTTCTTGTCTCTCAGTTCTTGTAGCTGTGAGTGATGGGAGATGTTTTCTTTTTAGGAAAACACTTGCCAGTGGGAAAAGGGATACTTCTTTATATCTTCTGTGATCACTCACGGATTTTGAGACTGCTGGATTTTATGTCCTTAGCTGTAGACAAAGACAGACTTACCTGTAGTAGATGCGTTACTGTAAAGTGGGCTTCAGTCTTGAGATCTACGGAGCCTTAGTTACAAGGCTAGTGCTGCGTCACCTTCAGTGCTCTGCTAGGTAGTGCTGCTCCTCTGCTTCTGCCTGTGGCCCTGGGGGTGACAGCAGCAGCTGGGTTCTGGTACAGTTCCCCTTGCCTCCCTGGGCTCTTCTGCTGCCGGTTGGGCTGTGTGCCCTTGTTCCTTTTTCTCTCCTCCAGACCCACAATGCCTGGCTCTGGTTTGCAGCTGCAGTTGCTTCTTCTGTGGTTTTATGGCTGAATGTGAAAATGTTGTGGGTAGTACCAGTCAAATATACAAAGCTCTGGCCACTTTCCGCTCTGCTGTCAGGTGCCAGAGGAGTTTTTTCTTTAATAAGATGCAGCAGTTGCTTGGAAGTTAAATAAAAAACAAACAACACCCAACCCCACAACAACAATAATAAAAACCAACAAAAATACCTGTCTGTAACTGTTTGGATCTCTACAGCAGTAAGCACAGACTTTAGTGAACTCCTGTAGTTTAAAGGCGCTACGAGTAGAACCTTGTCCCTTTGCTGTGAGCGTGCGGCGCCTGACCTGCACACATGTGCTCTCCTGTTCTCATGTTCAGTGCAGGCAAGAGTCTGAGCTGGGTTGAGATGAAGATTTGAATCCCTTTGGTTCTCCATGTTGCTCCTCAAAAAATTGCATCGCAGTGAGGCTCTATAGACTTTTTTTTTTTTTTACACAAATGTCAGTGAACAGATTTAGGGCCTGGATGTCAGCTCCCTTCACTTACAGGTTTCCCGTATGTTTATTAAACTGTGACTGATGAGATTCAAAGTAAATTTCCTGAAGTCAAAACTACTGATGATGATGCATCAAAAAAATACAAATAAAGTAATTACACTATTAAAAAAGGGCAAACCTTTGCATGTGACTGACTTAAAAAAAAACCCAACCAACCACCTTTTTTTTTTTTTCTAATAGTACTCCTTTTAGTAACATGGAGAACTGATTATTAAAAATATCAGGATGGGTTTCTCTACACTTGATTGAAAAATTTCAATTCAGAAATTTGTCTCCTTAGTTCTTCTGAACTAAGCAATGTCACTAATACAGGAAATGTAATGTGTTAATGGTTTACAGGCATCTCTGAGAAGGGAATATATGGATTTTTATTTAATGCTATTATTCGGTACATATAAAAACCCAACGAAATATTGTTGAGTGGCTGGATGTTGCTGGAAAAAAATCAACATGTGAGAAGATCTTTTCAGCTGTAGTCAACAAACTGAAAAGAGAAGAGAAGCAAGGATTTTTCCTGCAAGGTTGTCATCCTACGTTTCTCAGGTGAAGGTTTCAGCATTATAACTGAAACTTTGTTGGGAGAGGAAAAAAAAAAAGTATTTTTAACAGTCCTGATAAGTGATGGAAATTCAGAAAGCGCTTCACAGCCACTATGACCTTTACAGTATTAAATCTGTCCAAGGATAGTTATCCCAGCTTCTCAGTAGCACTTGGAAACCATCGAGAGCTAGTGTCCTTGGGTTTTTGAGTTTACTGCCAGTGTATGTTTGAAGTTCTATAGTATGGGAGCAACAGAAATTTCAACACAAAATACAAAGATTGTATATTATACTACAGGTTCAGTTTAAATACAGCTAGGTAAGGTTAGAGATACTTCAAATGTAACAAACGTAGGCGCTTTTCTGTCATAATGGTAGGTTGGTTTTGAGGTAATTAATTGGTAGTATCTTGGGGGCACGTGGAAAGGAGCAGACAGCTGAAACTGTAGTGTAGTATTTCAACAAAAAAGGCAAGTATTTGTTACAGCAGCATTTTTTTTTTTCTTAAAGTGGACAAGATGCTCAAAACTCAGGTCCAAAAACCACGTCTTACTAGTGAAGTACCAAATTGAATGTGTTGTGATGTGGTTTTGTTTTATGTTGGGTTTTGGGGGGGTGGGGTGGGTGTTGTTACTTTGTGGGGTGGAGGGGAGGATTTTTTGATTGCTTCTGCAATCACCTAGAGGAATCAAAATTTCTCTACTTGGAAACCACCCCATCCCCCAATCCCCCCTGAACAACAGGAGTTAGCATTTCATGTTCCCTGATCTTGACGAGCAGTAGTAATGTAACTGCACCCCTCTTCCCAGCTCATTCCTTTGAGAGGCAGGTAAAATGAACTTACTTTGCAAAACAAGTTAATGTTCTGAATGCAGTGTGAAGCGTTAAAACATAGTATTTTGCTGTAAGTTGTACGTAAAAAGACAGAGCAGCTCTTTGCTAAGAAACTGTCACCCACCTTCCTACATATATTGTGATTAATGATTATTCTGTGGGACCACAGCAGTTTGCTAACTCTTTGAATGGTCGAAGGAATAAAATTGTCATGGGAATGCTTATTTCCCAGTTCGTTAGGTTTTTTCTGAAGAGTCATTCATGTTAACAGTTTTTAGTGTGAGAAATCCAAACTCCTTTTCTCTTCCAAAAGGTGTTTTGTGTTCATATTGCTTTAATAAGTTTTTCTAAGATGACTTCATGTCTGTAGAGTTCAGAATATCTGTCTAAATCTTAAATGTTCTGAAGAGGGGACTGCAGTTCTGACAGTCTGTCTTGTCTCTGTAACTTCAGGTTTGCAAATCTGCATGGAAACTTTATAGTGAGTGAAAGACCTTTTAATTTGCTCTAGTAAAATGATTATTAATTTGTTTTGTACTGAGCTATGAGGAAATAGTAAGCTTCAGCTTACTAGATATCAAAGCGTGTTCTAAGCATATTGAGAGTTGCTTTCATTCTGTGGATGTTCCTAGGTAGTAATGTGCTAGTGGGCTTAGAGTATTCCTGTACACACATAGCTGGGTGAACATAAATTTGTCCTCAGATGCCAATGTCGTAAGTGGAATTAGACAAGCAAAATCTGTAGGTTGTTCATTATAGTTCGACTTCGTGCTTCCTACCAGTACAAGCACTGTGGTTTGAGACCCTGTGAATGTTCTGTCTTACTTTCTCCAGAAGACTTGCCATGTAATTTTAGGGAATGCACCTGTTCTCTGGTGGTGACTATTTGGTCTGTATGGGTTAATAGTCTTTTCTGCATCAGCATGTTTTTCTGGCATGTTTTTAAGGGAAGAATGTAGTTCTTGGGAATGGTTTGTGGTGTTTTGGCCAAATCTGTCTTTGGAAGGGGAATCAGCAATGTTCTGTATGGCTCTTGTAAAACCAAAAGGGAAGTTTATTTTACTGTTTTGTAAAGTTTTTTTTCTTGTAGGCACTGTGAGGGGACTAGAACTTGTCTTCAGCTCCTGTTAGACAAAGAAGAGGTTTTACTCTTATGGCAAGAAGAGAGTTTGGCTTGTGTTCCCTATTTGCTTGTCATATGTATCATCATTGAAACCTACATTGTCAGAGAAGTTGTAAGCAATGGGGTTAGTTTCTGTACTACCAGTTGGCTTGCTCTGCTACAGTAAATACAGAAATGTCATGTATAATAACCCTTAAAGTCTTTGACAGAATGGTGCATAACTTGTAGGAAGCTCTTAAAAGCAGAGATGTTTTTTACCAGACGAATGCTTTTTGGTTAGGCTCAACAATGGATCTACCCTGTTTAGTGCAGCGTTGTTTGTGGGTTTGTTTTTCTTTTTAAATAAAACAAAATAGTTGCTAATAGATGTACACTGTCACACTATTGCTGCTCATTTTCTACTAGTCTCGTTTTTTGCTGAGAGTGTTTGTCCCGTAAATAAGTCATGCCCATAAATAAGTCGTGCCACAGAGAATCTGTGCTGTAGCATCATCCCATCCATCTTTCCTACTAGCAGAATTGCTTTGACTTTGATGTGGGCTAATTAAGTTCACATATTTTTATGGACATCCTAGAGTAGTTAAAGGACAGCTGAAATATCTGTGCTTTTCTAAATGAGGCTGGAGGACCAGTTAGGACTTTGATCCTACATATCCTGAAGTTCCTTTTTTCTTTCCTTTCTGAAAGGATGCCGTCTAGAGTATTTCCATCAAAGCAGTATGGCAGACTTCCCAAGAACATACTTGTTTTCATATGAAGAATCTGATTTCTTAGTTTTATGCAGGGCAAAATACAGTCTCTGCAGCATGGGCAGGGTTTAATAAGACTCTGCACAGCATCAGACAGGTTTTTCTGTTTTGCTCGCTCCTTGAATTGCTTCCCAAGTCACATGCTCACAGATTAGATCAATACATTACCTAACAGGACGTTTGAAAACATTTCCACGATTTGCTGACATGGGGGAATGGCGAGGTAAAGTAATAGATTTTGCACTGGATCTTAGAATACACTACTGCGGTATTGGCAAGCCTGTTGTTCACATGTGAAATTTGCTACTGCAGTGGTGCATTGCAGGAAATAGATAAAAATCAACACACAGAACATAGCCACGCATCTTACCTATTCGGGGAAAGAGACGTGCTTTTGAACCTTCAGCAGCTTACGTGTTTTCACAAGGCAAATACAGTTTCCACTTTTAAAATAATCTTCCTATAGAAGGACATGGGATTTAATTTGAACAAGATCCATTATTTAAATGGTTTAAAAACACAAAAGGCTCTTAAATGCATCTTTTATAGAGTACTCGAGAAATCATTTAGATTTGTAAATGCTAGTGGTGGGGATGCACACCTACCAAAGGAGAAGCAAATAAGCAATTTCTGCATAGTTATTTGAATTCCAGGGAATTGCTTTGTTCTTGTTGAAAGGCAGCTTTTTATTACTGTGACTGTATATGGGAAAACCAAAATTACAGCTTCAGAGCATCCTCCTGTTTTCTCCTCTAGCTTGTGCTGTCTGGCTTTCAACTTGTGCAACTTTTTTTTTTTTTTCCCTCCCAAGTTTCATTACAGCCTTGTACCTCCTGTGGAATTTCATACTAAACAAAAATCGGAAAAAAGTTGGTTTTTAAAATAAATAAAAATTTTAAAAATCTGAATAATGTCTAGCTCTTGGTGTGATGTATGATCCAGAGTATGGAAAGCAGGAAAAAAATCTGTATGTAGAGGTTAAATGCTACCTAGTCAGATCTGTTTCACCTCCAAATAAAATTGTTAATTTCATCAAAGTTCTCCAGTTTTAATTGGCTTGCGCTGCTCTTGAGAAGAGCCCTTGAACCAAAGCTGTGGGTTTTGGAGCTTGGATAGACTTTATCTCCAGCATTGTTCTTATTTAAGAAGATGCCTTTGTTGCAGAGTTGATTCAGAAAAACGTGTTGTGGTGTTGTGTCTCTTCCAACTATTGCCCATCCATATGATCCCTTACCTCGAGTGTGTTGGAGTTTTAACTGCAGTTCCCTTCAGGGTACTCAAGCTTAAGATAGTACAGATTGTCAAGGGAAGTAACTCTCCAGCAGCATAGCCGGCTAATTGTTTTGGAGTGGGAAGGTGGGATTGCTGCACAGACAGCTGCAGTTGCTCTAAATGTGTGTCACTGCCCCTCATTTGGAGGTGTTTCCACCTAACAGCCAGTGGAACAAATCATGCTGATGAGGACTATTCACGTTAAGTCACCTTAGTTCAGAAAAATGCAGAACAGTTTAAACCAGACCCTTCCAGTAAGAAGGGGATGAAGAAGACTAGCGTACTGATGTTTTCCATCTTTGTTTAGTGCAGAGCCTCATTGGAGTTTTGATCTTACTGAATGAAAGACCATGTTAAAACCAATGCGTTATTCTTGGCGGGGGGGGGCGGGGCGGGAAATGACTTGAAGTAGTTCACTTGGGAATGGGAAAGGTCACTTTAGGATAGGGTGAGCCTAGTGTATAACGGCATATAATGTCAGCAACTGCTAGATCAAGTTCAGTAGATGAGAACTGAACTACCTGCCCTCAAGAGGTCTGGTTCTTTCTGGAAGAAGGGCTCTGGAAAGGCTTTTCTGGCCCCATAGATCAGTCTTTGTATGTATCAGCCTAGTATTTCTGGATAGGGAAGTGAGGGAGAGGAGGTTGTCTCTCCTGAAATAACTCAGTGATTTTCCTGATCTGCCCCCTTCTTTCCCCCCCCGCGCCCCCCCCCCCCCCCCCCCCCCCCCCCCCCCCCCCCCCCGCTCTCTTCCCCCTTTACTGGTCTCTGCAGCTGTAGTACATTTGGACACAGTGGTAAATGGTCTTTAATGCTATTCTCTAAATTGAATGCACTCAAGAATTCAGAAAAGCATGTGGAGTCATAAAAAAAACTACTATATAACCTGACACTCAATATGTATGGAAGCATTTTTAAAGCTTTTTATGTGGAACCTGTTTGCAGTATTTATTTTTTTTAATGGACTCAAAGCTATTTCAAACTTGATGCTTTCAGTTCATATCAGTGAGTCTCCTTATTTTATACAGCACCTTTTTCCTACTGCTGCTTGGTGAAAAGTTACCCTTGTTTTCCTTAATAGTGATAGGGAATGAGCCCCTGGCAGTTCAGGGCTGGAACTACTAATGTAACTACTCCCTGTGCTCTAGAACTGCTTGGTAATATCCTATTTTTTTTAATTTAATTACCTATTTGGTAATATACCTATTTTGTGGTACAGTTTAGAGAAGCAAAGTGGATCCTCTGGCTATTGATTCAGAAGTCAGTGGATGCTGGGATATTACCTGCTTTGTCGAAGTTTCTGGGATAACATAATCCACATTTTTCATCCTTCAGCAGAATGGAGAGTGTTATTTCAAAAGATGTTTGTGGTCCTTTCAAGCTTATTCTGAGTGTTGTTGCTTCCAGCTGGCGTTGTCTAGAAGATGCTTTCATAGGTGGCCTCTTTGCTCAGGCGTTACGAAGCAGCCCCGCGTATTGCTTGTGCCCCATGAACGTGAAGGCTTTACCTGCGTGTTCCTCTTGTGTCTTGTCTTTGGGTCAGTGCCTATTTTTTGTTACTAACAATTTGCTTTTCTCTAGAGCATTTTTCTGGTGACCAGCTAACTCTCTTGAGGGCATGGTACCTCTCTTGTCATCTTCCTGCCCTTTGAGCAGAGAATAAAAACAGTTGTTTACTGTGTCCAAAGGCACAAGACAAAATATTGTCAGGCTTCCACAGTCATTTTTGTCTTTAATTTTACACTTGAGAAGACCCGTTCAGAAACAGGAAACAACCTAATTGGTCTTTTTTTTTCTTTTTTCTTTTTTTCTTTTTTAAAACTCAGTTCTACCATTATTATTTCTGTGGATGGAGATCCTGGCCCAATCAAAATGTTTGGCCAACCGTGCTTTGGTTCCTGGTGGGTTAGCCACACTGCTGTTGTGGCAAGCTGTCATTCCTGCAGAAGGTAGCTCAGGCTGCTTTATTAATTGGGATAAACTCTCATTTTCTCCAGCCTCCAGAGAATTTGTCAGCCTGGCATCAGAGCACCACAGAACACTTAGCAGAGGCTTGTCACTACCAGATGAGGAAATTGAGAGAATTTGTCAAAACTAAAAAATATAACTGAGAAAGGAATAGAATTGGTGTGCTTTTAAAACTTCTAGACCAAAAAGCACTAATTAAGCAGATCATTCAAAATATTCTGATCTTGGCCTCAAACACTTCAAGTCTTCTTTCTCTTGTGTGGTTGCTAGTTGTCTAGCAAAGATAGGAGGGGAAAAAGAATTGCCTTAAAGATTTGAATTGCAGAAAATATTTAATCATTATTTCTCTGGTGCTAGGTACTATGCAACTAATATTTTTTTCAAAATCAGGGTTAAATTAAGATAAAATGATTGAGGTTTAAACAGGTAAGTTTAATGTACATGTTACTTTGCCTTATCAAAAAAACAGGTAGTTCATGCCCTTGCTGGGATTAGCATCTTGAGTAAGGTGTAAGGGAACAGTTTTATCGGTTTGGAGGGGAAAAAAAAAAATTTCCTCGAGTTGCTTCCTAGAATTGCCCTGTTAGCAGACTAGTGCTATGCAGACGTCTTTCTGCTGCACCAGTATGGGAGCCAGCAAATACACTGGTGCAGAGCAAGCACCTTAGATTTCATGTTTGCTATTGAACAGAGCTGAAATACTGAATTGTTTTTCTGCCGCTATCTAAACAAACACTTAGAACAACTCAGTTTAAGAAGTTACATGTACTTGGCGCTTTTTTTTAAGATGACTTTCTGAACGCTTACTGAACCACAAAATTCTTTAACTAGTACACAGTGTTGCTAGTACTAATAAAAAGCCTTTACTACTACCCTTGACCTTAAGGAGCTGGAAACAAAATTTACAATGTTGATGGTGTATTCTTTTAAAAAAATAATTGGCATTTCTAATCAGACAGTATCATAATTAAGACTTGGTTGCAGGAAATGAGTGAACAATACTTAAGTTGATTTTTTTTTTTTCTTAAGAGCTGATGTGTCAGTAATGTGTGCTGACTCAGAGTTACTCTGAATCATCCTATCAGCATATGGAGGAGTGATTAATATGCCATACCATGGAGAACTGTAGGATCAATTCCTTCTTTTTGTTTCTTGAAACCAAATAACGTGGCTTTGAAGTTTTAAGTATTTAAAGTTATGAAATATGCTAGCCACTATACTAACGGGTGACGGGTGTGTGGCATGCCTGCCTTAGGAAAGCAGGACAGTGAATCTTGACGTAAATGTAGACTAAGAAGTGATAGAAATGTCGTAAGGCAGATCTGACCTAATTTTGTTGCTCTTGAGGTGCAAAGAGTACTCAAGAGTAATAAATCTTGTCAGCTGCGGTTTAATATTGCCTTTCTCCTCCCACAAGGCAGAAGGAAATGCTGCTGTTGGAATAGCCATGGTATCTCCATCTTCAGCAAAGAAAGCAGCAGTGGTCGGTTATATGTCCTTTCGTGATTATCTGTCCTTTTATTTAAAAAAAAATAAATAGGCTAAGGGAAGCATGCTCTTTGTCACTCAACATGTGCTGCTGTGTCTGTGTTACATTTGGACAAGAACTGGTTGCAACATGGGTGGGTAAGAATAGAAATAAGTTGTGCCTAGGCTGTAGTCTAGACATGGCAAGTTGAATAGGAGAGGCAAAGAGTGACCAAGAGGATTGACTGTATCTAAAATATTAAGACCAGGAACTCTGAATATGTGTAAATGTTTAAATTTCCCTTAAATGTCTTGATCTGTGGCACAGTGATGGCATTTGCACTTCATATTTGAAAAGTTTCAGTTGAAAGCCTGACTTTTCTGGGTTTGTTTTGTTTTTTCTTTTCCCTGTTGTGCTCTTAAACTAATGAACACTGCAGGCTTGAAATTGGCCTCTTGACTTTTGTTCCTGTGTCTGTAAGGGATCAAGAATTCAAGAAAGCAGAGGATATTTTTTTTTTTTTTATTGCAGGAGCTGTCACAGGTTCCTAAGGCTCTGAGCAAGTGGACCCTCCTGGGTTGTTTTAGCCTCCTTGCCTCTCCCACCAGTGTGTGGAAGCATCACTGGGGAAAAGAGGATGGGACTTCATGTGTTTGTTTCTCGTAATACCTAGTTTTAACTCAAAGCAAGTTTAAACATAGAACTATAAAGCTGTAACAGGAGGGGAAGGTATTGAGAATGACAGATACTCTGCTGCTAGGCTTCTCATAGCATTGCTAAATTTTGCCTCTTGACTTCAGGGCTAGCAGCTTCTCCTGCCGAAGTAACTGCTGCCATAGTTGTACCAATGTTAACTTTGGAATAGGCTTCTCTATTTCTCACAGAAATCCTGCTTCAAAATTCAGCAGCCCTGAGTGGGACTCCTTAGTGTCTCCTTGTGCCTGGAGTTCCCCTTCTTTCAAGTCCACCTCTTGTAAGGAATAGTTTGTCTGAGCAGAAGTAACGCTTCTGGAGCACAAATGATGCTGCTTGGGAACAAAGCAGATTATGGTGACAAACTTATGCGTGGAGGGAGAATTTCCCACATGTATTCTGTAGATAGGCATATTTGAAGTTGCACAACAAACACCTTCATTGCATAGACTGAGATTAAAGTTCCTTCTGAAGAATTAGATTTGGTTTTGGGCTGAAAAGAGAGGTGTACCCCTCCAAAGACTGTCAATAATGTTGATAACTTACTAGAAATTTAAATACTTCCTCCTCTTGTTTCTGATGTGTCTAAATGTTCTGCCTGCCTTAGGCAGAAACTTAAAGGTGGGGAAATAGAAGTAGATTTGTACTGAGAAACTGTTACTTTCCTAATCCTAAGAATTTGTACGTGATGAAACCCTTGCAGGGATCCATAGCTAGTGTATTTGCTTTAAGAGCACCTTAAGAATCTGATGCTTTGGGTTATTTGTGACCACATACGGTGTGGCCATACCTTCCTTACCATCTTTTAACTTCCCAAGCCTCCCACTGTCTTGTTACCGTCACCTTGCTCATTTTTTTCCCCCGAACCTTTGTGGTGAGTGTGGTTTGCAGACTGTGGAAGGTAGGTGGTCTTCAGCTTACAAGCTTGTAACTGAAAACAGCTCTATTCTGAAAGTCCTGTGTTAACATTCGTTGTGAGCATAGGAGCAAGACTTCTTAAGTGCCCTAATGGAAAACTTCTTTAAAAAGATGTTTTCCTCTCATTTACAATTAAATAAAAATTGAGCTTCTAAAGCTACTTCTGAAATAGGTGGGAATATGGAAGGATAGTTTGCAGTAGCTAAGGTCTGTTTTATGCCTCTTGCTTTTTCTGCTTTGCAGTGATAGTATATTGCCACTCGAAACTGCCATTCGCTGATTTGAGGAGCCAATATTACGAAGTTGAAACAGGTTTTTAGGTTTTTGGAGCAACTGGCACTGTGTACCCAGCATGACGTTCTTGCTTTACGTGGAGCCTGAGCTGGCCCAAGAAAGGAGAGGAGGAACGGGAACTGTTGGACAAAGAACTGCTAGGGCAAAACAGTGTCAGATGGGTACATTAGTTTTCTCCGCTGCTGTTTTAATGGTAGGATGGTAAACTAATAATAAACTGTTCTGACAGTCTGGGGAGGCTTGAAGTGTCAGCAGTCTAGTTTTTGACCTCCTGATGCCTGCTGCTTTCTTTTTAACTCTGTTCGATATCATAGCTAGTAACAATAGTAAGAGCATGTAGCCTTTTAGAGATGGACTCTGTTGACCTGTGTTACAGGTGATGACAACCAGTTCCCTTTTGTGTGTTGTGCACTAGATTTTACATCCTCATTTGCTAGGCTGTTAAAACCTCCTTTAAAGAAGTTACAGAACCATTGCTGGGGGTTTGGGTGTGTGAGTTACCACTGGTTTAGTAGCCATAAAAGAAGATCAGTAAGGGAAAAAACAGTGGAGAGGGAATTGGGCTATCTAATGTTGCTCACTTCTTCAGCTTTGTCAGAAATGTTGTCAGCTGTTCTCTGTGTGTGTCTGTGTGTGTACACAGTTTATATTGTGCAGGACCATTCTTTCCAGTTTTCTGTCACTGAAAAAACTGATCACAGTCTTCCAGAAAGAAAACACTCGAGACCTCTTTTGGTTTCTGTGTGCAGTTTGTTAGAATATCAAACCAAATTAAAGGAGATGGACACACAGAGGTTCAGTCTGGACTGAAGGAAGACTGGCTGGAGACATAAGATGTGGGACTGAGTGTGTGGGGAGAGAGAATAGGGTTAAAGATGGAGAGTGGAGTACTAGAGGATGAGGAGACTAAAGGAGGAGAAGCAAGTAGGGAGCAGAATAATGAAAGAGGGTATGGAGGAAGGGGAAGACCTGAATTGTTTTCATTTATGTCTTAGGATAAGGAAGGGGTGTTCTTGTATCTAGCAGAACATACCAGAGAAAAGGAGAAGTGACAGGTTGATTCTGCAGCCAAAATGCTGGTTGACTTCCCTAAAGCCTCTAGACCATAAGCAAGACCTAACTTACTTTGTAAAAAAGTTGTGTTTTAAAGCAAGCTTTTGACTTTATGGATCAGACTGATTTTGATTACTCGTTTGCAGTATTGGGTTTCCTCTTAGACTGTAGCCTTTAGAAATGTGAGCAGGGGTGGGAGTATTATGAAATTAAGTAATTTGATTATTTGGGGTGGGGTGGGAGGGTGGCAGCTTTGTTTTAACTTAGCAAATTGTTTAAAAGCAAGACAGATGAAAAGGAGACAGATAATCTAGTCTAAGAATAGCCACTGGGATTTTTGATATTGATTTCTTTCCCTTACTCTTGTCTTTTAACCTTGTTTTCTTACAATTTTAGAAAAACCATCCTGAGCCATACGAACAAATAGAGGATATGGATAAAATAACTTCCTTTAAATAAGTGATTGAACTTCTCTTTTAACTTAGCACTAAGAATTTTTTTCTTGCATTCTTTGATTTCTCTTAATTTTCATTGCAATAAAAACTTTTATGGAGTGAATTTTCTGCCTGTTAGGAAGCATGTAAAAACCAAACATTTTAGGCTATGTCATCTGTTTACAATACATTTAATGCTAAAAGATTTATTTTTAGCTGGCTAAGTAAAATAGCTAGTTGCTAGAGTTGTTGTCATAGCAGCAATCTTAACAGATAGCCTGATCCTATTTAGCTTTTGCAGCCAAAGAGCGACCGTTAGGCAACAGTTTGACAGTTCTGCAGTATTTTTCTAAAGATGGAAATTGTGCTGGTGGTGGTGAATTTTTTTTGGCCCTACTTTAAAATATTTCTTTCTGTAGGTGTGTGGAGTTTGATTCAACCGTTCTATTTTCATCTAGCAGAACTTAGGAGAACTTTGAATACACAGCATGTGAGATTCAGGATTTAAGTCAATTTGTAGAAGCTTGAAAATAAAATTACACAGTGCAGCATATTGCAAGCTGCTTTGTTGATTATTTCTTTAACAGCCATAAGTATTCTGAAAGAAAAATGCTAGACTAGAGAACAGGATCGTGCATCATTTATTCAGCACTAAATTTAAGTTGTGGCAGACTGGGCAAGTATTACTGAAGAACTTTGGGGGCTTATTTTTTATGAAGCGCACTTCCTGGATTAAAGGATAGCTTAGTATTTTAGCAATATCAATTCTTATTTTTTTAATATGAAGAAAAAAAGGTGCTTCTGTATTGGCAAGCAAAGGAATAGTATTTTCAGATTAGTCTGTAAAATGAGGTTTGCCTCTGTAAGTGATCTCTGTAGCTCTGAGCTGTTACAGAGCTTCAGTTACTCTTAAACATATGTCTGAATGCAGTTGCTGTTGTCTGAGATAAAAAATGAATTGGCTGTGTGGAATTTATCCTGTCTGTGTCTTCCAATCAGGTGGCACTGGACCTGAATTATTTTCAGTGTTGTTGAGCAAAAGACTCATCCCTGAAACTCTCTTCAAGGCTCTTACTGTGTGGAGTAATATTTATTGAAGTACCTGGGTTTAATGCTAAGAGAAGGGTTTGGGTGGTGTTGGTTTAATGAGTGCTTCAAATATGATGGATAGTAAAAAAGTCTGGTTTTGTAATTGCCTTTTTTTCCCACATTTGTTAAAGCGTATGATTATCATAGGAATGCAGACCATCACGTCAGGCTTACATGTTTATTAATTTCCTGGAAACTTTCACTGGAATGGTAAAAATTAGAAATGGTAACTTTCATTGCATCCCTGGCCATTCTGGGTTGCTCTGGGGAGTAGTCAGGACACCGGCTTCCACACTTGGTTCAGAGCCAGTCTGAAAGAGGCAAAAGTGTGACTCTCTGACTGGTATGGATTTGATGTTGCAGCACTGTTTTATGGTCTGATACAGAGAAATCTAGTTAATGAATCTGGCAAAATCTCCCAGCAGAGAAACAAAATGCCATATACCCATCAACATTTTAATGTTTGGGTTACATTACAGCTTTTGAGTGAACAGAGGAGCTCAGTGCCATGAAAAAGCAGAATTCTTGCTGCGTTCCCACCACCCAAAACTCCTGCCTCTTCACCCCTTTCACCTCCCTGCTGGACATCTGCTTTCCCCCAGCTCTGGAGTTCATCTGAGACTGCTCCATCTCCCCCCATCCTCCCCAGCTGATTAACCGGACAGAAGATGAGTTTTAGTGTAGCTTCAGCTCCCAGGTTAGCAAGCCGGACCAGCTCAGCAAAGGGGCTTTTGGGCAGCAAAGGCCATTGCTTCCAGGTAGGGGCTGTGGCTGGGGGCGATTCTGAAGAACACAGCAAGATGCATCGAGACCCCCCTCCCCTGGTACTCGGCGTCTGTGCTGCTGTGAAGTTGAGCCCGTGCTGTAACACCCAGGGGTTTTGCAGCAGCAGTGGATGTTTGTATGGCTCATGGTGAGCTGGATGGAGGAGCTGACACAGGCTGATCGCAGGGGGAGCGGCAGGGCCATTTCCCACACTTTCTCCTGCTTTGCACATGGCTGTGCGGGTCACTCTTCTTGTTCGTGGTTGGTATGGGAGCAGGAGTGCCTAGGTGGAGTGAGGGAACGGTAGGATTGTGTGAGTATTCTAGCAGCACTGCCTGCTTACCCCTGCTTGGCGTGTTCACTAAACCAGGCCGAGAGCTGTATGTGGGTTGATTGTCATGTGCCCTTAGGTGAGACCTGCTCCCTACCAAGACTAGGAGATGCATTGGACGAATAGAAGAATTTTCTCTGTTAATGGCTGATTGGTGGTTTTGTCCCATGGGGGCAGAACAGTTTCCCCTGCTGAGCTGCAGCATTCAAAAGTCACCAAGTCAAAGGGACAGCTAGCAGTTGCATTGATGTCAGTTTAGCTGGTCTTAGAGGTATGCTTCTGTCACTCACATTCTGTGTCTGTTTTGCTATTTCAGGCAAAGTCGTGCATTTGTCATATGTGTGGTGCCCACCTGAACAGACTCCACTCTTGCCTCTACTGTGTCTTCTTTGGCTGTTTTACAAAGAAACATATTCACGAGCACGCAAAGACAAAGCGACACAATTTAGGTAAGCTGTCACCCTGATATACTCACTGGTGCTTTTTAACTCGCTGTATTATCCCTGTCAATTCCAGGCCAGTAAGTGATACTTTCTTCTAGCTACCTCATTAAACAGGGAGATCAATTTTATTTGTGTTTTAGGTTAGTTTAGTGGCATTATTTTAAAGTTGGTGCTTAAGCTTCCACTGTATCACAGACAAGGTTTTGTTCACAACTTAAAATTCGAATTAAAGTTCAGTATCTTGGTATTAATGAATTAATGCCATATATAGGGAAAAATAATAAAAATGTGTGTGGACAGTGATTTTTTTTTTCCCCCAAGTGTGAAACATGGTTGCTTTAGTGCCTTCAACTAGAGCATTTGTTTCATTTTAGTGAACTTTTTTTTCAGGAGGTCATGTTCACTTTTTTGTTCTTGCTGAGGAAAAATCCATCATTCCTATCACAAAAAGACTAATCAAGTAACAATAAGAATCATTTAAACTTTTAAAGTTTGGGTGGGTGGTGATTTTTTTTTCTGTCTTGGCTTCTTGTTTCCAGTGGGGTCAATAACATAAGTAATGAGAAAATAGTTTAACTGAAATGGAGTACCTTCCCCTCAACAGCCTCAAAGTTGGTAAAATGCCAACAAGTTCCTCTCTTCTGTCATCTTTGCTACATAATATTCAAACCCAAAAGCATTCAGTTTTGTTCTAAATTACTTAATACTTAGAGTTTAGAACATTTTAGAGTTATAATGCAAAATACTGATAATTTTATTGTAAAATTCTGGTTGTGTCAAAACGTATGTATACAATTTTGCTTGGCATACAACGCAATTTTTCTTCAAATGAAAATAGATTCCTGGTGGAATATCCTGTAAGAAACAGGGAAAAAGGTACTATTTTATGGAAGAAACTCTCTTGACCAGTGTGACTGCCATTCTCATTTAATTTATCCTAAATGCTTATGGAACAAACTGTCTTTGTTGTCCATGAAGACAAAGATGCTCCAGAAGACCAACAGTGCTGTGTAGTCCTGTGCATGTAAGAAACTGACGTGTAAGTTCATGGAAAAGATTATTTAAAACAATAAATCATTATACTTTCTTCCTCCATATGTGTCAAGAAAGAAAAAAATTGGGCTTCCTAGTGGTAAAGCTTAAGTTTGTACATGCCTTGAAAAATAGAGTACTGGAAAATAATATGGAATATTCATAATGTTTATGAAGTTGCTAGCCTTTGAGAGTGATGTGGTCATAATTCTTGATGTCAAGGTAGGCAGCAATATTCAGAATAAACCGAAGCACAGATAGCTGTAGTTTAAATTGTAAGTTCAGGAGAAAAAAAAATGAATTGTACTAGTATGAGAAGACATCTGAAATTGGTAAGCACTTTTAAGGCCAGGTCTGGAATCCTATGTCCAGTTCTGAGCTACCCAGTAAGAGAGAGATTGGAGCTACTGGAGAGTCTGGCGAAGGGCCACAATGGTGGTGGAGGTACTGGAGCACCTCTTTGGAGAAAAGGCTGAGAGCACTGCAGCTGTACAGCTTACAGGAGAGATGGCTCAGAGGGATCCCATCAGTCTGTTCAAGTGTAAGAAAGAATGGTTAAAATAGGTGGGACCAGGCACTTTTCAGTGGTGTCAGTGACTGTACAAGAGGCACTGAGCACAAAAAGAAACAAAGGAGGTTCTGCTGAGCATCAGGGAACACGTTTTTACTGTGAGGGTGACTGGGGACTGGAACAGGTTGCCCCAAGAGGTTGTGAAGTGTCTGTCCTTGGATATATTCAAAAGCAGTCTGGATATGGTCCTGGACAACCTGCTCTGGGTGGCCATGCTTGAGCAGGAGAGTTGGACAAGGTGATGCCCAGGGCTCCCAGCCAACCTCAACCATTCTTGGAAAACTGAAAAAAAAAGAAACCAACCCTGTATGACAGTTTCCTTATTGCTTTTGCAGGGTGTAATCTCAAAGAGCTTTTGAAGTCAAATCATTAGGTAAAATTGCTTGGGAATCTTTACCAATGCAGAAATACAAATTACTCGACCAGAAATCCTTAGTTTACCTAAAGTGTATACACGTATAAAAAACCCTTTTGTGCCAGTGTAAGTTTATGGCCAGGTTTAAAAAAAATACAGTGCTAAATTGAGACCATAGACAGTATTTGCCTGTTTATCTGTGGATACTGTGTAAACACTGTAATATTTTTACCACTACACCTACGTATTTATGGAGAACCTTTTGAAAGAGCTTTATAATTGCACATGTTGTGAGCTGCTCTTTTATCTCTGTATTTGGGAAGCCTAAATTCTTCAAGTCAATTTTTGTGCAAGGTAGAATTTGCTGTTGTCTGCTGTAGTGAAATATCTTCTGTTTCCTTAAAGGAAAACCAAAACTGGACAGAGGAGGAAGGTTCTTTGAAGATGCTCTCCTGCTTAAAGACTGTTGTAATTATTGTCATGGTACTACACAATTAAGAACATGTGAGATAAGGTACTTCCCAAAAGGAATAGCCTTTAGATAAAAAGGGCAAGAGTTAATTATACAAGCCAAAGTACAGAATACAGTATTGTATCATGCCAAAAAGATTATTTTGCAGCTAAATGTAATGTACTTGGTGCACAAATATACATAATAGGAAGGTTGTACAACTGCTTGTTTTCTAGTTCTGGAGATTCCTTTTCTCTTTTTTAAATTTATGTTTTGGTGTTTAATTTCCAGCTGCATATGAAATGAGCTGTAAAAATATTCTTCTAGTTCTGCTAGTGCTCTTGGTTGCTTTTACTGCTGCAATTCTGATAGGCAAAACCAAGTTAAGTGTTTTGAAATTTCAAAACGAACAGGAATTGTTTTAAAATACTTGGTGACTTTTTGCTGAGCCAACATCAGTCTCCATGGAGACTAGCAGGAACTGCACACTTAATCACAGTTCTAAGAAATGTCATAGGTTTCAGCTGTAACAGCTGTCTGAGCACTGGAAGCGATGTTTTTGCAGCTAACTGCTATATGTTTCAGGAAGCTTTAGGATCATAGTCCAGAGTGTTTTTAAAATTTACCCCTTATCCGTGCTTCCCTGAGCAACAGAAATTGGACACTGACACTCAGACCTTATAGCGATATCCATGTTCTTGCATCTGCTTGCCTGTTCAGTGTATATTTAATAAATGCTGTACTTATTTTAGTATGTTCCTTGAGTTGTGGATGTGGGTGACAGGTAGGTGAAGTAAGATCCAGCTATACGAGCTGCTTTTTTTAATCCCTGCATTGCAGTCTCTGTTAGTTGATCACCGTGATAGGCTGATATTTCCACTGGGTGGGGAATTGTTAATGCAATGTAAAATTTCTATACAGGTGTGAAAACCTTTAGAAAGAGGGTAGATAAGACTGATCTTTCCAGGACTTTGAAGGCTTGGGACTATTCAAACTAGCCTTTTCCTGTTCTGTTTCACTGCTGTTTTCTTACTGTGTAGGCATCCCTCATCCACCCACAAATACATGAAAATGTTATCGGTTATAAACACCCATGGGTTTGTCCTAGGGCTGCTCAGAGACGTCTGTGTCAAAATGTGTAGTATGCAAAGGAGTTGTCAGGAGCAGATAAGGCAGGGCTGGCTGGCTGTACCCTCCTCGAGCACTGTAAGGTACTTAAAAATTCACTGTAATAGACATTGATTATAGATGCTACAGATCTGAAATCCAGCAGCCGAAGCAAAATAGTGTCTCAGTCTGTGGATGTTGTTACTTCAGGAGATTCTAAAATTGCAATAGCAGCAACTAATAGAGAATCCTTAATTTTTCCTTTTTTCCTCTTCTCCCAAATTAATAAAACATGTTTTGCTGCTTTAAAGTGGTTGTACTGGCTGAATCTATGTCACAAATACCTAGCCTTCCACCTGGTAGCAGTCAACAGAGGTAGCTTAGAGAATAGGCAGCAGTATAGTTATTAAACATTTTTTCCTTTTTACTACTCTGCTCTTCCAAAACTTTCTGAACAGGAGACTGCTTCTAGGTGCTTGTGTCCCAGTAGCCTGTCCAGTGTTAAAGCCTCGTTCCTTTTTGGTACCCACAACATGAAAAGGCAGCGAGTTCCACGGTTTTTTTCTGAGCCATATGAAAAATGCATGTGTCTCTTCTGGTTTAATTTATTATGGATCTTGTAACTTTGTTCTGTATACTTTTGTGAGGAATTGAGAAATGGTGAGTAAAAAATCCTTGTTGATCTCTTCTGGGATTCTTGATCTTTTTGATATTATCAGATGTTTTCTTTTTCTAGCCTGTAGGATCCTGAACTATTTCTAGCTTTTCTTACTGAAACTGTTGTATGATTCTCAAGATCCTCCTCATACTTCTTTTATTACTTCTAATTTGTCTTATCTGTAGTGACAACTCTTTGGATTAAAAGAGTTTACTAATGACTTGTATTCTTAGTTAATACTTGCATGCCCTTCTATTTTATTTCTTAACATGCTGTTTAACACTGAGCTGACGCTATTTGGGAGTTATACTCAGTGACCCCAGGACTTCTTTCCTGAGTAGTAATTGTTACTCATCTGCTACCTTGACTGGTAGTGATAAAAGTTTCACTCTTGGTGGTATTACCTGTTTGCTAAGTATCTTGAAATCCTTCTGGAGCTTTCTGCAAGCTTCAGATTTGATTATTCTAAATGCATGAGTGCCATCAGCATACTTTGCCATCTTCCTATGTAATCTTTCTAAATTGGGTTTCAGCACCTGGGGAATTTGCTGGTAGTTTCTGTCCTTGTAAAAACTGTCGGTCCCTTCCTTATCTCTTCTGCAGTTGCTCAATGAAGGAAAAGACATAGTAACTTAGTCCCAGGGTGGTAGGAACTGGAAGACAACAGAACAGTAGCTCTAGAAGAGAGGTTAGTGCTGCAGAGAGAATTCATCTCAGCCATAACAGTGATTCTTTTTATCAGTTTCCTGGTTGGGACTGAAAAATGCTAGGCAGACACCAAGTGAAGTCTTAATGTTCTCTCTGAGTGAGTATTTTCTGTTTCTATTAGATAATGATTAAAACATTTTTAGGGGGGTTATATGAGAAAGCAGAATTAATGGTTGTGAGAGTGGAGTATTTGTGTAACCTTGCTTGGGAGTTTTCCCCATGTGCTTTTTTTTTAATATATATTTATGTATGTACACACACATACATAAATACACACATGCAGACACTTAGCTGCCAGAAAAATCATTGGTATGAAGCTTAGGAAAGTGTTGCATTCTGAGTTGATTAGTTCAATTATGATATCAAAGGTCTGTGTAGACCTATTTAAACTCCGTGGTAAGGAGCCAACTCATGCATTTCCATGCTACGCGTCTATCGTTAGAGATGCACTCAGCACATGAGTAGTATCGCTGAAACAGCACATAGTGCAGTTTTTGGTTGAAGTCTTGGTCTGCTCTAAGGCCCCGTTCTGGAGTTAAGAATAGAGGTAGGTGAAGTAGCAGGACTGAGGTTCAGTGGTTGAAAGGCTAAACAAGAAGCAGCTGGAAAGCTGAACTATCATTCAGTTTCTAAGGAGACTGGCAATGGTTCATTTCAGAATTAGTCCTGTTAGAGTACATTCATTATTTATTAGAGAACAAGCTGTTTGTTGAGGAATGTTTTTTTCTAAGTATATGCTGACGTAAGGTTCAGTCCAATAAATACATTTGTCGTGAGAGGAACTGGGTGGGTGACCATAATATAATGCTCATAGATTAAGTTGAGGATTTTTGGAAGAATTCAAAAAGCTTCTACTTCCCCTAGAAAACAAATAACTAATTTTTTTCATCTGATTCAGAGGAAACATGACAAAAAGCTGGTTTCTATACTTGAAGTTGGTCAAAGGAAAAAATCTGGTTACTGCTGTTAATGCATACCTTTCTGTTGAAATTTAATATGTAGAAATACAACACTTACCTAAAGGAGCGACATTGAAAGTTGTTTAATTTTGATTTGAGTTGGAAGGTGTCAACTGTAGCATTAATTCTGCATGATGACAGTAGACTAGAGTTCTTCTGTAACCAGCTGAGACTTTTCTTATACTCTGTGTGAAAGGGGCAATTAAAACAGTTCCCAGCACGGTCTGTTGCAGCACTGGAGTAGCAGTTTGGTTTTTTCTTTTGCATCTAGGCTCAGAAAGGTGTAGAAAAGGTTATCTGGGCATTTTACCAGCCTCTTGATTTGATGAATTCTGATGTTTTGCTTGGTGATGGTTAAAAAATCCTGTTAAGGAGGTGAAGGCAAATGGAAAACAGCATACAGTGGTTTATAGTTCTGTCAGAGATGGATCAGGTCAGACTGATACATCTTTTTGATAATATAACTGATTTTCTTAGAAGAAGGAAATACGGTGGATATAATCTGTCTAGATCAAGTGAAGAATTTGACATTTTGCCCCCTTGGAAATTATTACTTGAGGTAGAAGTGACGGGGATTAATGTAAGCATTGTAGTCTGTGTGAAACAGGATAAAGGGAGACTGATGATGAATAAACTGAAAGCAGAGTGTGCAGGATGCATGGCCTTCCCTAGCAGAACCAGTCCTGGTTTGCTGCTGTTTTCTAGTAATCGAAGAGAAGAAATTGTGTCTGTGTTTGAAATTCATGATGGTTACAAAGTTCAGAGGCGTTGCTTATGCTGAGGAGGGCTAGGTAGTCCTGTGATAAGAATTAAATAACCTCATTGACTACAGTCATAGAAGTGAGATGAAATTTAATAGTAGAAAGTACAAACTATTTGTACTTCAACATGATGTCCTTGTGATGTCAACCAGAGAATCATTGATTGGAAGTGGAGGAGAAGGAAGAAAGCACTTTGGATATACAGGTCAGCCATAGGGTATGGCTTTGAATCTCCAGTATTCCTTATAGCTGTTACAGATACCTGCTGTTCTAGAATGCAATGTGCAAAGTATTGCAGGCAAATTCTCACTTGCTTATGCGATGCACATTCCAGCATGGTATTGTTGTAGCTTAGCTCAAACTTTGAGCTAGACTGAACTCATAAGAAGTCAGCAGGCATTTGTTCATCACAGTTGTCTTCTGCTAGGAGCCACTCTGGTAAGTTCAGGTGGTGATAAGCTCCTGCAAGCTCACTCTCAAAAGCTCCTCTTAGGAGAGAAATGACTCCTGAAGAGTTCTCTGTACACGTGGAATGTTCTTAGCCCTCAGAAAGCCAACCTCCTGAATATTAATGTGCATATTGCCAGCTCTGTGTGCATCTGCTTGCCTCAGACCCAACTACTAACTTCTTTGCAGTTCTGAATCTTACTACTGCTTTAATTAAAAAAAGTAAGTTTCTATTGTTGATCAGATGAAAATATGCAGATGAGCATAAGCAGTTTGTATCATATCTTACATGGAGCAGCACAAAACGTGGTGGCTGTGATTTGGGGATTCTGCCCCCAGATTTCTGAAAAAAAACCCAGCATGATTAAGTAGGGAGTGTTTAACAATTTCTCTCCTTTAAACCTGAATAATATTCTGTGGGATCAAGAAAAGGTGCTTTAGGCAGGAGGATTTCATTCTTTTTGGTTTTCAAAGGTTTACTGCAAACGGGACGTGTTGAAGGTTGTAGGGTCGGAGAAGGGCAGGGAGAAGACTGACAAAAGGTAAAACACATAATAGGAAGTGCAGGGCAACTTAAGTATAGGCATGCTGCAGACTCCTCTGTAGTATACTGTGTGTGTGCATGCATGAGGGGTGTGTGTATGATATGTATATCTGAATGAGGTCAAGGAGCTGGAGTTAATACTCTGCTCATAATAAATTAACATAAAACGCTTTGACAGCCTGTCGTTCCTCTCAATTAACAGCTAAAAATGTTTTTGGTATCTAGATTCCTTAGGGTTACTAGGACACTTTTTCCTTCGTCTTATCTTTCCTGGCTTGAAATCACATGCACATGCAGGGTGACACTTAGACCATCAGAGGCAAGTGTACAGCGTAGAGGCTGGCCGTTTGGCTCCTAGTTTTAAGTGGTTTGTGGGGTGGTATTGGGTACTTGCTATGTTGCAGTAGCAGGTAAATCAGTCCCTTTAAACATTAAAATTATGGATTTGTATGGGACCAAGAAGCATCTTGGAGATTTTAGAGCACAACCCACAAAAACATTGACCTGTTAGCTGCTGGTTTAAATAAAGAACAAGAAGTATTTAAAGAATAGAAGGGTTTTAGCTCAAGTATTAGGAGAAGAAAATACCCTTTCTCTTAAATACTGATGGTGAGAGGAAAGCATAATGCTTAACTGTGGCTATAATTTTAAATGTGTATTAAAAGATGGGGTATCTGATGCTACATTTTTGGCAACAAAAGTGTCACAGCACTATCCAAACTAGCCAGCTGCAACAAGGTCTTTACATCATTGTGTCCTGAAAAACTTCTTAAGATCCTTGTAGTTGCCCATTTGTTCTACAAGTGGAGACACCTTCAATTTGCCCAACCAAGTAACAGAACCAGCCACAGCTGCACCTTATCTACGTTGGCCAACCCACCGCCCCTGAAGCCAACCACAGTTGTATATTGTCAGTTCATTAACCCAGCTTTATTCCTCTACACAAAAGGAACTTGGGTTTTGGTTTTTTTTTCCCCTAAAAGTAAGTGCCTGCAATTCTCAATGGAGTGGAAGCTAGGTTGAAGCACCATTGAGCAAAACTAGCCTTTTTCTCTCTCTCTCTTTTTTTTTTTTTTTTAAAGTATATCTGTGACTAAAAGAGTTAAGGCTATGATCATTTTTATACAGATTGAGAGGATCAGGAAAAAGAGTGAATAGCCTTTAATGTGTCTGCTCACTAGTTCCTGGCAAAAACTCAAATATGTAAGTTGATTGATGCATCGGATGAGTCTGCTAGTGTGTTTTGGCTTCTCTTTTGGTTTTGGGGTTGGTTTTTTTGTATGTTTTGGGTGTGGTTTATGTTTTGGGATTTTGGGTGGGTTTTTTGGGGGGGTGATGTTGCTGTTTGGCGTTTTTTTGTTTCTTATTGGGATTAGTAAGATTTTCTTACTCGTATTAGTAGACCTTAATATCTTACTAGTTTAGGAATTCTGACCTGTGATGCAGGTGCTAGGAAAACAGGAGGAAAGCAATCAGGTTTGTTTTGTTCTAATATGTCAGATACAAGAACAAGTGGAGAGCTGGCTGAAGTTTAGCAGATCACTTCTTGTGAATTTGATACTATTATTCAAAACTGGTTTAATGATTAACACTTGAGGTGAGAAATTAGGAAGTATGTACTTACTTAGGACTTGTGACTTAGAATACTATCTAAAAAAATTACCGATTTAGTCTCCTTTGTTCCAGAAGTTGAGCAAAATGTAGGTGACTTGCATAGAATATGAGTGTGTGTTGATTTCAGGTTGATAACATGCCAAGATTGAGTTGAAGCAATTCAGAGTGGAATTAAGTTCAATACAGGTAAAATTGACCTGAATTCGGAGTTGCTGCATGTGTTTTGTTCTACTTGAACACAACCAGTGTTCCAAGGAAGATGGTGAATCACCAAAACGTGATTCACAAATATGTCGTATCTGATGGAAGGCTGTCATAAGATGAGGGTGAAGTATCCCATTTTCAGCTAAGCAATGTTAGTTCTCTTCACCTGGATCCTCCAAAAACTGAATATACGAGTTCCTTCGCTGGATGAGACATGCATGTTCACACTCTGGATGTGGCACATTTCCCTGCTTTCTTACATATTTTTGATATGTTCCCATCATCTGTGGTCTCTTAACATTTTCACAAGGACGTCAGTGGATATATTTGGCAAAGTAAAGCACTGGGGCTTAAACAAAACACTTCACTTGGTTCCCAGATGGAGAGTTTGAAGACCTTTTGCTGCCCGAGTTTAAACTTTCACCCTTGAGCTGTTGTTTTCCAAAACTTACTGTCACTTGCACCAGTAGCTAAAGTCGCTGTCATTCCTGCGTGATCTTCTGTGATGCCTCGTTGTTTCTCCAGGCTGATAGCTTTATTTTTAAATGAAACATGAGATCTCTTTTGACTTTTTTGCATTGCAGCTGCTTAGAATTTTGTATAGGAAGGGGTACGAGGAGATATGACTTCAGAATAAGGTAGCCTGTTATTAGCATAGAAGATATAAAAGCAAAGCAATTACATTCCAAGATGCCTTTTCATTTTTAAATTACTCTGCCTATGATCCACAAGTAGGTATTTTGAACTCCTGGAATGAGAAACTAGATTGTTCACATTTAACAAGATGACATTATGGTTCTCTTAAATTTCTTCTGATTCTTCCCTATGAAAGAAAAAAAGTATGTTTCCACTCAATGTATCTTTTATTTTTCCAGTGTAATCAATTATCTGTGTGTATTACGATAAAACTCAAAAGTACACTGATTTTATCCCCCATCCCCTCCGAGAGGGGCAGAGGTAGTGTTAGGAAGAGCAGGTACTGGGAGGTGGGAGTATCAGCATCAGCCCGTCTGGAGGAGCATCCTGAAAGAGATGTTAGTCATGAGGAACATGGGCCCTCACGGCAGGGTTGGCAGCGGATTAATCTGAAACATCAAGGCATTGTTTCTAGGGTAGTAGTTCCCAAAACTTTCATGAATTTGAGGCCTGTTCCTGTTTTGTGATCCAAAATACTAATATAAAAGGTGAGATCTGTTACACGTGTATTCTCGTACTTGGCTGTCATAGTGTTTCTTACTGAATTTTCTGGTCAGGTGTTTCAGTTTGGGGTAGAACTTCACAGCCAGTTTAATAATAATAAAGAGATATTTTAGCCTGTGGCTAATGAGGAGGTGAATGCATCCTGTCCCTGCCCCCCGCCAAAAAAAAAAAAATATCTTCTGAGGGAGGAAGTTTTATATGGACTTTGTTCCTTTCGTATGGTGTAACTTCAGTTAGGGCTAAAGAATTGCTTGCTTTAGAAGAACTTCTGTCAGTGAGAAGGTCCCTTCAGCGGTTCTTCCATCAGGGCCTGCACACCAGCCCTGCGGGCGCCGTGGCTCACCAGGGAGACATAGTAGCAGATATTTTGTATTTCGCCCTAGAGAAAACACTCCTTTTCACCTCAAGATGACCAGAATAAGAAAGCTGAAGTATATTATTACAAGGGAAAAATTCAAACCATACCAATTTGAAAGATTTAACTTAGGAATGACCCTGGTGGGCTCTCTTCTGAGGATCCTGCAACAGAGCGTCCATGTTCTGGCTATGCAGAGAAACACCCCCTGCCCATCCTCCTGCCATGACTGGCCGGTACGGCTGCCATGTCACTGCTGCTTGAGGTAATTTGTCCAAAACCTATTGCAATCTTTTTAACGACATTGAAAGTGTTGGCATATGTACAGCTGCATTGTTCACCTAAGTATGCTGGAGAGAGGAGGTTTCCTCAAGAGCCCTTAATCAGGCGCTGGACAATTGCGGGTTTCGCTCTGCCAGTGTTTCTGTTTCAGCTTTCTGATTCTTTAGACCAGAAATTCATTCTGCTCTGAACAGGTGGTTTGTGTAAGGCGGTCTCTTGTTGGTTTTGATCTTGACACCTCTATTTCATCACTCGTGTGTAAATCCGGAAAGCTGAGAAAAGTAAGGAATCCTCTGAGCACAACGTGTGCCAGCTGGTTCTGATGGTGGATTGAAAGTGTTAGTGCTCACAGAGTCCTGTTTGTTTAATATGCTGCCAGCCCTGTCCTGTTACTTGGAGGGGAGGGAGGCTGTTTGTGGGATCTATTAAAAAAATGTATATGGAGAACAATATTTGGTTTTTCACGTTTTGAGACCAATACTTCGGCTGTTCAGCAGTTCTTTGTTGAAACCTGGGAATAACTGGTAGTACAATAGATAACGGAGAAATATTCTAATTTTTGTGATACTACACATACACACCCCAGTTGCACAGTGTTGTGTTACTGATCTCCACCACAGCTAAGCTTCTTATCCGCTTTCATGATATTCTGCTAGAGGAGTTGTATTAAGTCTTGCAGGCACCAGGCTGAAAATTCTGCTGTTGGGACATTATACCAGGTAACACAAGCGATCAGTGTCCTCTTCCACAAACTGTTGGTGGTCCCAATAGACAAAACAAAAGGATGAGGCACATCAGCAAGATGACAGCCAATAGACATTAGGCAAACTGGTTTAAATTAATTGTTCCCTTTATTATGTATTAGAAGTAACAAACAATTTGATGTAATCATTGAAAAAGTGATTTTTGAAAGAGGAGGAAAAAAAAGGGTGCCCAGGACTAAAGGAGAGGTGTAGCAGGTTGTGAGATGGGTAGAGGCTGTGAAGGGTGGGATGAAACATGGTTAGAAAGAAACTTTACCAAGCTTACCAAGACACTTTAACCGCAAGCCCTGGCCCACTGACGGGACCGACAGCAGAATTCCTGCTGCGTGGCATGTGGCTTGTGACGTCAGAGAAATTCAGTGCTGTTTCTTGCAGGCCACCTAATGTGGTAATAGTTTCCTTTGTTTATAACAAGTTTCCACTGTAGTGAGATTATTAAAATAATGCTATTTATCTGGAAATAAGAGGAATTTGGAAATAAAAGAAATGGAGGATATACTCCTGAGGGAGAATGTTGATGTGTTTCCTCAGCTGTCTGCTAGGTGCGGATTGTATTTCAGTAGCTGGCTAAGAATTTGTTAGTGCCCACTGAATGTGTCTTTTTTTTTTTTTTTTTTTTCTTTTTACACTTTCCTTTGATTGTGGCTTTTTTCCATATCTCTGTACTGAAAATCAGCATTTTGCTATGATTAGTTTGCACTTACTTCTTCCTCAGTATGTGTTGAAACAAAATGTCGTTTTCCAGTTAGCTAATTTATTTCATTTCTTGGCTTTCTTTTGTTTAGATTGTGTAAGAAAAATAATTTTAACATTGGTCAGTGTTCATACCTCCATTCTAAAAGGGCGTGTGAAACAAGAAATTGAGACACATACAACCTGTGGAATTAACTACTCTGGAAAACCATTCCCCTGGACAAGATTCTTTTGAGTTTTTGCTGCTGTCTTCTGTTTGAGCTTTAGTTTGGATTTTAAATAGGTGCTTTCTAATTATTTTAATGACTTTGAATACGTATCAAAGCGTACAGTACTAGTTCTGCATGTGTTGTAGTCAGTCACTGTAATTACGCCTTTTGGTTACTTACGTCTTTGAAAGGTATATTGTGAATTACAAACAACTTGAAGGCAGCTAATGCTTTGTTGCCTTGCACACTTTTCTTGCTGTGCCAGAAGCAATTGAGTAACTCTTACTGTAACTGGAAAGATTTCTGGGTTTATTTTTTTTTTTCTCTTTTCCCCACCCACCTCACCCCATCACTCTCCAGATTCTAAGGTACAAATTTTACGTTTTGTGGAACCTGAGAAGAAAGAGTGCCTGACTTGGAAGCCTGCTTTAAAATGTCTTCTAGTTTATGAACTCACATCTTTTTTTCCTCCTCCCCAACTTCCCTTCTGTTTTGCAGCCATAGACCTTTTGTATGGGGGTATATACTGCTTTATGTGTCAAGATTACATATACGACAAAGACATGGAACAAATTGCCAAAGAAGAACAACGAAAAGCTTGGAAATTACAAGGTTTGGTTTTCCTGCCTGAATTTCTTGTTTCTGTTTTTAATCATACCTGTCCCTCCCATTTGTCAACGGCAAAAACCGGTAAGGGGAGGAAAGCTCTTTAGAGATAGTAGTGCAGGCCATGGGAGAGAGATCTCTAGCTATTATTTTCCAGGAGTTAGACTTTTAGTTTAACATGTGCGCCACACCTAAATGTAGCAAAAATACTTTATTTTTAATTGCAAAAAGTATTAAAAAAATCTAACAGTAATCCTGCAATACTGGCATAATATGAGAGTCAGATCTGTATTAGGTAGACAATGTAGCAGTCTGCTCCTTTAGGCTTATTTACGTGATATAGGCAATAAATCTGTTCCCCTCACATGAAATGCCACCCTTGTGTGTGATGATTTTTTTTTTTTAATAGAACGTGCCAGCTTGCTTACACACCTGTGCTTTCATGGTCACGCACAGTATCTATGTAGAAATATTTACACACAAATATATGTACACACATTTGTTTTATTCAGTTTGCTTTCCCTAATTTTTTCTTTTTTAGCCTTCACCCCAACAGTGGTTTCTCACTACCAGTGTACAATGACAGGTAAGAGGCGTGGGCTGGCGACGCACTTCACTAACAAGCGTCCCTTTGCTGATTATCCTGCCATTTTAGACATGAATCACAGTTAAGAATGCCAGTTTTATCGTGCAAATTGTTTTCCTCTTGTTTGGATATGTTCCAATGATTGAATAATGACAGCAGACTTGATTTCATATGCCCTTTCCTTGATAGAACTACTCCAAAATAAACCTTTTCTCCTTTTTTTTTTTTTTTTTTTTTTTTTTTTTAAAGGAAAGGAAGTAGCAGTTATCTTAAACTGAGTAGTTTTAAAGTATCACTTAAAAAAGGCTTGTCATCCTCCATTTCCAGTGGCCTCTAGGAGGGGGTATGTTTTCTTAAAGTGGGAAAGTCTGTATTTGAAAACAGATAACTTCTGTCTAGTAATGTCTCTTACTGAATCCATGGCATCCTGTTTCAATGTGACAGCCATAGTCAGGGCTGATACGACTTCAAACCATTCTTAACCTAATTTCCAATTTAAAAAATAGCAGCTAACATCATATTAACTAGAGCTTTTCTGATGGCATATCAAAAGTATAGCTGCTTTTACTGCATTCCTACTACAGATTCCATTCTACTTTCTGCTTGTTCCCCATTTTGAGGGAGTTGTGTCACAGGATAGGAGGATAGTGAGATGCCAGTGAGTCCTAGAAAAAGAAAATACAGCTTAAAATGCTTTAGCACAAAACACTAGTTTTCAAAGCAAGACAAAATGGGAACATGTTTTTAAACCTTCCACTTAGGCTATGCACCTTTTCTGAAAACTCCTTCAAAGCCTTCTTAAACTGTGTTGTTTTGGGCACTAAATCAATCAACAGACAACATAACGCTTCTTTGTGACGCTACGGAAGAAGGCAGCCCCACAGTTCCTTATTTCTGAATATGTATGTTCAAAGAGCAATGTTTTAATGTTGTCCTTAGCAAATGATGTATTTGTGCCTTTTAGACTGAGATGCAGCCAGTTTGTTCTCCAGTGGACATCAGGCTGCTATAGGTAATATTAGAAGATAATTACAGCCACAAGATTGTACATCTTGTCATCTTGGACCAGACTTGGGTGGTGAAGGGAAGAATCAGTGAGAGGAACTGCCAGACAGAAAACCACCTCTGTACTGGTTAACTGACTAATGAATGGCATATTAAATATATGAATGCATTTGCATGAATGCACATTGCATCTTCTGACCCTGGAGAACAAATCTGTAATGACCACTGAAGATATAAAATGAAGGAATAGACAACAATACACTTCAAATTACTGGAGTACACAGTATAGACATCTTGTCTTTTAAAGTCACGGCATAGGATCTTTTGTTTTATGGCTTATCATGAAACCTTGTGTGTTTCTCCACAAATTAATCTAAGGAATGAGAAAGGGAGAATCGTGGGAGAAATAATGGAGAATTATGTTGGGTTGTTTTCAGTCTTTCTCCATTGTTTAAATCCGTCGCCTCCTTCCCATAGTGACTCAGGTTATCTGAAAGAACATAAAGTGTAAAGAGGGGTTGAACCCTTCTTCTTCCAAACTGAATGTCAGGATTAGTACAAACCCCAAACTCTCAGTGTCTTGGTATTATATTTCTATGACAGAGTGAGTTTACCTCAGATAATGTTGCCAACTGAAAGAACTTAAGAACTGAATCCAGTCCACAAAAACTGAGATTGGCTTAAAAATTGAAGTGTGAATGTTACACAACGTCTGTCCACAGTGCTTGAAGGATATTCGTATATACTTTAATAGATGCTCACATAACAACATGATGCCTGGAGAAAGAACTTTAAGAAAAACCCCAAATATCATGAGATTCATTTCATACTCTTGCAATATTAACTCTTAGTGTAATGAGTTCCCATGCCCAGCTGTAGTTCAGGGTTATATGATGTAACTCTGAACAAGTTGCAACTCTGCCTTTTTCCCGCGCCCCCCCCCCCCCCCCCCTTTGGTATTGAATATTCTTTAATAACGAGGGAGGTGAGAATACAGAGCCCTTCATTCTAATTAAAGTTTGGATTTTGGGGGAGGGGATGAAGTATAGCTAAGTAAACGAGCTATATTAATGATTACTTGCAAAATTGTGATGTTTATAAACTAGAGCCTTCCATTGCCTTTTCCTTCACTCGTCCATATGTCCCTGATAAAGTCTCTTAAAAATGACAGTTTGTATATTTTAACTAATAAAATTAATTCTTGGATGGAGATTTCACATGCTGACTTGAATCTCTGGCTCTTCTATATCGTCATTTTTAAAATGATAAATTTTCACCCTATAACGCTACTTTCCTTTAATTGTAAATGGTAACCTGTGCATGTTTTGCAAATATTTGTTTAAGGTAGTTTATATTGGAGTTTTTGGCATGTTTGTGGATGTTATTAAATCTTTATTAAACCTTTTTCCTTCTTTGTGTGTTTTGGTTTTTTTTTTTTAAAAAAAAAAACCTTCTAAACACTGAACCATTCCTAATGAACGGTTCTTGCTTTTTCCCATAATTTCAAGAGTAATAAAACCTCAATATTCTTGTTAAATTATATAGCTGGAACAGAACACTTTTTAATTTCTGTTTCTCACTTAACACGTGCTCTTTCTAATGAAAGACTTGTGTAAGGAAGTTTTCTGTCTGTTTTGCTCTGTGTTTGTTGTGGCATTAGCTGTACATAGTTTTCTGTTTGGTTTCATTTCTTTTTAATTGAAGAATATTTGATCCACCCAGAATCCTGCAAAGTAATCCTGTCTGTCATCTTTAACTTCACTTGAAGAGTTGCTCTTGTGAAATGCTTTGGTCCCCATCCTCTATAAGCATTTAAGCTATATAATTATATATAGATATATATATATGAACAGTCCTGCTAACATATATGGAACTATTGCATGCCTAAAGTTGAGCGCACATGTGTTTCCAGGTGTGAATTTTCTTACATTTGATTTAAACCAGGACGTCAACATATCCAAGTTTTTATTTATTATGAGATTTAATCCTGTTATCAGATTATACTGACTCTGTTTGGCTGTGTTGAAACTACAGTGAACCAAATGCACGAGTTCAAGTTTACAGCTGGCCAGTGCAATAGCTGGTACTAACACAGTGCTCAAAATTATTTTGAGCTTTTTTCAAACCGATTTATATAAATTCCTGAGGGAGTATTACAAATATGGAAAGGGTTGCTGAAGACAACATCTAATATGAAACTTGTTGCAAGCCAATGTTCTGTCATATGTGAACTGTCCATATGTGCGTCTCTGAAGTTGCTTCATTCGTTTGCCTATGCATACTGTATAGTGTATTCAAAGCATTGCAGCTGTTTTATCTCATCAATCTGTTACACAGTAATTAGTTTCCTTTTCTGTTTTCCTGGGTGTGTAGCTTGATGCTGAACCTTGGATAAAGGAAAGGGACTATATGATTCTGGTATTCTTTCTTACACTTGCATAAATCTGTTGTTGGGTCAAAGTGAGAGATGGGTGCATCCGTGTAAATAAGGATTTTCTAGTCCTCAAGAATCTGAAGATGAGACCTTTTATTACTAGAACCTTGGAGGGTCAGTAGTAACTATGAATTGAACATTTTTGGGTGGGTAGCTTCTGACAAGCATAGCAATTTCTGAAAATGAAGATCAAAGAGCTATTAAAATTTAATGTATATTATGCAGAATGTGTAAGCCTCTAGCTGTATTTTCTACTCTCCTTCTTTTCATATGTATGATTTATAATTTATTTTCTGTAGCACAGCACTGTTTCTGCTCCATGCGTTCCGTGAAAAATAACTCTTAATTGACTTTAATCCTCAGTTTTAGAATAGATTGCTTGTCATCTTGTTATTCTTTATTTTTAATGCCAAGATGCTTTTGTGACTCACTGTAATTGACCTTGCATAGTAATTTCTCTGTGCTACATAGAATGCTGCAGCAGTACTTTGCTGGTCAGCACATGGGTCTCCACTGCTGTGTTTTTCTTGTATCAGGTTTACGCTGAACGCAACTCCGTGCTTACTTCAGACCTATTCTCTGTACTGCTTACCTGACTTATTTCTACTGCGCTTTCCTTTGAACAGAAGTGTATTGGAAATACAGTGTTGATGTTTAAAGAGAGTAATGGCAGATTTTAGCTGCAGCTCATGAGAAAGGGTAGTTAAGTATCTGGAGAGTTGGCCGGTTGGTTGGTGCGGGGAGGGTTGTGTTTAAACCTACTACTAATTGCATTTTTAGGTAATGTTAGATACTGGCAGTAAAGTGAATTTGAAGTATTAGAACTTGCTACTGCCCAATCCTACATCAGTGGGTATAAGGAGAGGTCATGCTCTGTAATGGTATATCCTAAGACACATAGTAACTGTTTAGTATTTTGAATTACTGTATTCTGCTGTTTACCTGTAAAGACCAAGCATGTATCTGTCCATTATGTTGGGTCAGTTTTGGTTTATTTCATAACTTGTCGAAGTTTGGTAATGACGTTTCTTGGTTATCCTGTATCTTCTTCTAAAATCATATGGTGGTTCTGTCATTTGACCTCCTCTGAGCACAAAGAAATGCAGTTTTGAGTAATAGTGGATTTATTCCTGTGCTGGAATTTCTTTTAACTGAAAGGAGGAGTATAATCCAGTAATGGAAAAATCTATTGGGGCTTGGTATTTTTTGTAATTAGTGCTTTTCTTCCTTTAGTTCTTACTTGTTGGAAGATGGGTTGATTTCTTTCTGAACAATATTTTTTTTGGGAGAGGCAGAAGGAAATCAGTCTCTTGTAGTTGTACATAGATTGAATCTAACCTAATGGACAGCATGTTGAAAATATTTATTTGGACAGAGTTTTTAATCCTTTTACTAAACAACTTCCTGAAACTTTCTTTTCGTCTGCTTAGGCATTGGAGAGAAGTATTCAACATGGGAGCCAACCAAACGAGAGTTAGAGTTGCTACGACACAACCCCAAGCGGAGAAAAATAACCACAAACTGCACCATAGGTAAGTTCTAGAAATCCTTCCGAAGTTGATTCTCAGCCACTTGTATGTTCAAAATTATGTTGTTTTTCCATAAGTATTTTTACGCTGAGGTAATTGTAGTGGATTGCCTTAACCATTAGGAAAACAAAATAAGTTTATTTTACACTGCCTTTTTCTCACTGTAGAAGGGTATCTGCTCTGTTGGTTCAGGTACTGATGAAGATTTATTTGTGTAACAGCTACAAAACATTTTTTTTTTTTGGTTTTTTTTTACAATATGCCTTGAAAGACTTTTAACAGAAATTGATCATGTTGGCTCTACTCAAGTTGTCATGAGAGATCCCATGCAGGTGTATGCATGTATCCTGTAGTTGGGATGTATCCCTAACTGTAGCAGTCTGTTGGTAAATCTGTTCTTAGCTGACAGAATGAGTACATTGATGTTTTTCTGCTTCATATTCTAAAGTCTAGATGGGGTCTGTTCAATTTCATATTGACTCTGAAAAGATGTAATACGTTCACCAGCGTGTATCAAATAGCAGTTTTGAAATGCATATCAAATGTTTAATGTTTAGAGTTCAGTAGTCTGGAGCAAAGAACTCTCTGAAATGCAGGCATATCTACTGATGGCTGGAGAGTATTTGCATAAGGGTAATGGAAATGAACATCATTTTCCAATTTTTTTTCTGCTGTCTTTAGGTTGGGGGAGTAGGGAGTTAAAACTAGCTTCCTGACACGCTCTGATCAAGATTATTGGGCATTTTCCTATACTGTTAAATGCACACTAATGTTTTAATGGTGACAGTATAAGGTTGAAGATATAGCTATAGACACTGGAAGCAGGAAACTGTTTAAAAAGTTTTTTCCTATTTTTAAGCTACTTGCTGTTTTATGAGAATGCGTCATGCTTTCAGCACATTCACTCTTGTCAAAAGACACTGAACATCGTTGCTAAAAAATTGTAATGTTTCTAATACATTAAGTCATATTTAATCCAAAATCTGTGTATATTTATTTGGAAAAATGGACTGAGAAGCACAGAGTAAGTTGTAGTAAGTTGAAATGTGTATAGAATGGTAATTCTAAAGAAGGGGCCTATGCATTTGCAATAGTGGAACAGGAAAGACAGTTGGAAAAACATCTGGTCTTTAGAAACTTCAGGCAGCCTAGGAAAAAATAACTAGGCAAAGATTGCTTGCATCATGTTCACACCGGGATTTTGTGTTGTATGAAACTGCAGTGTGTTTTGTAAAGGCTGTTAGAAATGACTTAATGTAACTGCGCAGGGCAAAACAGAAGTTTGATAGGTCACATTCACCTTCAAAATTCTTTCTGAAGAATGGAAGCACATTTCTCTGTTTCCCTTTCCAATTTGAAGGAATGCTATGCCTACTCTTAAAGGATTTAAAATTTTTCAGTCCGTTTAAAAAGGACATGTCTGGTTGCGTGAAATCTCATACAACGCTGCACGGGTGGGGGAGCACTGGTGGAACACAGGGGACAAGGGAATGACTGATCTCTTTACTTCTGCAGGCATGCTTTTAAGAATTTCTCCTACTGAGCCCTGGAGCTGTCTATGTGCTGAGATTTAGAAAGAGAAAAAAATCAAAGCACCCATGAGACATAATGCAGTTTTGGGCTACAGTTAAAAGCAAAAGACTAGCTTGCTTTCACAAAAATACATTGGGGGTTTTAGCTGAAGGAAGAAAAGACCTGCCATTGTCCTTGAGCCTTTTCTCTCTATCTAACCTGCTGCTAAATATATATCTGTTTCAGAGTCTTTTCCCCTTCACTTTCCTCACGTTGACTTGTCTGTTTGCAGTTTCAGATCAGTGAAGAGCCTATATGTAGGCTGAAACGCTGCAATTATCTGGACATTTCCATTTCTCTCTTTTTCTAATACTCAATTCTTTTGACTTCAATTTTTTATCAATCCCATAGCAGATATTAGTGAATCCAGTTTATCTTTTGAGGTAGGTAAATGGCTCGGAGAATAGGCGTAATGTCCAGTTTTATTGGTTCTGAAAATGAAGATGATGTTGGTAACCATCTATAATAAGCATTGCACATCTGTTGATGAGCTCTGTTTAGAAAAGAGTCTGTTAAAGCATACCCAGCTGCCTTTTACGTATAAAATGCGCTCTGCAAAGCTGTTTTAAGAGGAAGGCCAGGGGGGTTTGTGGCTCTCTGGCCTGCCTCCAGAGATACACGGCTGTTGGTTGGAGGTGGCATGTTTAACTGCTCTGCGATGACCTTCTGAAGTGGTTATTGTGCCGATGCCTGTTTCAGCGTTTGTGTAAGACAAGTGCATTAGTATTACAACTGAACTCGGTGGGACAATGCATACTCTGAAGCCTGGACAGGCACGGCCTTGAAAGGGTATACTTGTATGTGAAAGGCTTGCATATGATTTTGAGCCCTAATAACAAAATACGTTAAACCTGATGTTATTTATATGTAGAACACACTTAGGTGGTAAAATATGTTTTGTTGTAGTTTCCCATTACATCTATACTATTTACATGACACTCGTTTATGTGAATGTTTTACTCTATGGCAGAACCTTCTTTGTACATAAAGTGTGGGTTTTTTTATTCCAGATTTGTAGCAATCTCATGATGCTTCTCAAAAAGCTGGATGTGTCTGCTACTTTTTGAGCTGTTGAACTTTTATACAGCTGCAGAATCTTTTGTCTTTCATTGGCACTATAAATTAAATCTGAAGAGTACTCAGTCATGAAATGAATATGTTATAATGGAGGATTGAACTGGTAGTTCATTAGAGGAGATACTGTGCAAAACTCCTAGCTTTTGATTTAGCAAAATGAAATGATGTTTCCACTTGAGTGACAATTTGAAAGCAATTGAAGAAGGAACTTCTTGTTCATATCCTCAAAAAACTCAAACCAAAACAAAAATCCCCAAACCCAGAAACTCTATAAAAATGCATAAATTTTGCTTGGTTCTCTTTTTAAAAGGATGTGTGTTTTCATCTCATGGATATTTTTCCTGCTAGTAAGAAGATAGTAGGTAACTTTGCTTGAACTGCTGTTTTGCCATTGAGCAAATTGCTCTTCAAATGAAAACTTACGTCAGGCGTGCTACAGGCTATAGAAACTGTGCTGATTCCTGCCTTTTGGGATATTATAAACAAAGGGCTGTTCCCATGTTGCCCATAAACATCTCCAAAGTGACTTGGAACACAGTTAACCAAGTGGAAACGCTGAGCTATCTGCATGCAAGAAGCCATGGTGACAGATCCTTGCATAGTGTAGATTTTCTGGGGGGCATTTCATATTCTGGTGTCCTGGCAGACTTGAAATGTTGATGGAATTTCTGTATTTCAAGACATTCAAGAAGAGCGTACAGTCTACTCAAACCATAAACATACGTTCTTTGGTATCAGCTCAAGGCATTCTCAGACCTTGTTGTGCCCCAGGTGCTACAGCATGCTGCCTTTGTCATTGTGCTGGCGCAGTGGGGTTCAGGTGAACTAGGTCAGGCTGAAGGGATGGCATATTGTGGGGGAATGCAGGAGGTGAGTGGAGAGTAGAAATTCCATGAGTTACTGTGTGTTGCTCTCAGCAGCAGTACTGAATCATAGCCTAGACTACTCAATTCATAAAAACGTTTCTATTCATAGAAATGCTCATCTTGATTTTGGGTTGAAGCTGGTGGTTCACACATCCTATAAACACCAGAACTTTTATATGGAAAATTAGGTAAGACTTAACAATTATTAGATTCTAGCAGTGTGAAAGGAAAATCTTATTTTTCCAGTCTCCTCTTGTCTATGAAGGGGCTGCCCATGGCAAGTGAGGGTAGTGACCAAGCTCCAAGTTCACAAGCAGATCTTTTTATTACAGGACTGGACTAGAAGTGAAAGTGATACAGTATCTTTTGGGAACTATTTTCCAAAGCTTGTCTTGCTCTGTTATCATTAATAGCCCCAGCAGATCAGTTCTGCTGAGTACATGAAGTATTAGTGTGGGATCAGCTGGTCTCTGATTAGCATATGAAGTGACTTTGTGGCTAAAGATTGGTGTATTAACAATAGGAAGAATTAGACTCCCAAGGCACATGGGTAATTAGCAGGAGCCACCTGGGATTCCCATTTGCAGTGTTGCAAAAAGGCAGAGGGGATAGCCTTTATAGGAGGCTGAGCAAATCCCTTTCAGAAAGAATGATATGAGGTGTGGGGGAGGTGGCAAAAACAATAGCTACATGGGAGTAGCAGGTGGTTTTTGCAGCTGTGCAATGCTAAGCAGTGCGATGTGACAAAGAGCAGCATGAGTGGAATAAATATTGCAGCAGAGCCTCCCCTGTAAAGGTAGCAAGGGAAGAGGAACAGTGGCCTGGAAAATATTTCTTGTTCTCTGGATGAGCTCGCAGGAGCATTCCACTTCTGTAGGAGCAGTGCTGACTTGAAGGTGTTGAGGGCTACATTAATATTTGCAGGTTATTTGTGTGGGCACCAGCTTTCTGGCGTACTGCTTCTGGTTGAACGCTACTCCAGGTAGCTCAGATGGTAAAGCAGAATGAAAAATATGGTTTAGTACAGCACCAAATTTTTAGCTGTAACTTAAATTTCAAAGTTCCTGATTTGTAAGCAGTAATACTTCTGTATTTGAAATCATGACCACACAAAATGCACCTTGAATAGAAGTCTCTTTGATTCTTAAATTTTTTTCAGACTGCTGTGTGATGAAGGAAAGGAAAACCACCTTTGAGACTGCTCAGGTGACTTGTTTCCTCTGTGACAAATTTTTTCACCTAACTTCATAGAAATTAACTGTTTCATAAAAGGTTAGATTAGTAAAATAAAAACCCGCTACCCTTCTATCAGGAAGATCCCATGTTCCTGTTTTACCTTGTCGTGAGCTCTGACCATTGCACTGAATTGTATTTTTTTCCTGGGTCTAAAATTGATAAACCTGATAATAAAAATAAATTAAAAAACCCTCCTCTTGAAGCTTCCAGGGAATCTTAAGCAAAATGAGGTGTGAATCTTTTAAGAGTTCTAAAACATAACCTGTGATTTACTTGCTGAGGTTTGTAAAGATTTGCTTTTGGAAAGTCTTACTAGACTTTTGAAGTTTACCTCTTCCGCAGTATAAAACATAAAGCTTTTCTCTGCAAAAGACTTTTCAAAAAGAAATTCAAGATTTGATATAGTACTTCTTCAGAATGCTTATTCCATCCCAGATGAGGAATGAGGGGAAGGGGGGTTTCTGCTCTTACTATCTCAATATTTGTTTGAATTTTAGGCCCTCTGTCAGAAAGGAATGATGACTTCCAGTATATGAGTTGTCCTGTTTGCTTTCATTTCATGTCACGGTTTTGTAGGGGCTTACTCTTTACTGAACATTAAGAGAACCAAACTCTAAAAAGCATTTGTGATGAAAGCAAGAAGACGTTATTATCTTTCCCTCTCCCCTCCTTCCATGTTGGTGCTGTGCTTTAAGCAAAAGAACTAGCAGTATAATTTTCTCTTAATACCTGCTAAGGGTGAAGACATGCTACAGCTGAGGTAGACAGCTTTCCTCTGTCAGGGACGATCCTTTTTTTCCCTTCACCCTTGTGTATGCTTCCCCTTTATTCCAACCACATGGTCCCACCCTCTCCTGGGCATTCACTCTGGTGCTGCAAGCTGGTGGCAGAGTCTGTTCAGTTCATTAACCTGGCAGAAAACATTGTACTGCTTGGTGGTGGAGGTTTTGCAAGAGCAACGTTCTTTTGTGTGCACTCAACAGCCTGACAAAGGTTCTGACACGCACAAAGCTGCCGTGAGGAGGGGATGGCACGGGAATGGGATGTGTGGCTGGGAGCAAGGGGCAACCTCCTGTTGCTGACAGCAAGTCACACACCATCTGAGCTGTAGTTCCATTTGGCTATAGCAAAGCCAGCAAAGATGAACTAGTCTTGGGCTGTCACCTTAGTAAGGCTTGAAATTAGGGTAAAGCTAGGAAGTTGGTTTTAAACAGAAAACAAACTTTTCAGGCTTTTTAGGATCCTGTGTGAAGAAGAAATTCTTTGAGAAGTTAGCATCAGGGATCATGTAGCCTATATTGCTGCATATTTAGTTTAATATTTTTACAGTAAATATTACATAATTACGTGAATTTTTTTTTCCAAGATTCTAAAATCAGTTATATTGTATTTATCAATTTACTTTTTTAAAAACAATCAGTAGCATGGCTGAAATCTAAATTACCTTTTTGGCTTATGCCCATTAACGGTTCCTGCAGTAGTGTATATGGATAACCTCAAAGTTTATGGCTCTTCCTTTTGCAGCCTTTATAGACACTCCTCCCCAAGAGAAAAAAAAGCTCTTTCCAAGTACCTAATGTTTGCTTATCTTTTTGCTTGATGATTGAAAAATAGTTGAAACTTGCAGGGCATGTTTTTCAGCTCGTCAAGATTAATGAAAGGAGGATACTGATTCCCTTTACAAAGAACTCTTTTTCCCCCAAGGGTTTAGTCCTGCTTTTAAGTTAAAATGCTCTAACAAGTTGAAGTCTAAACCAGTTAACATCTTTTCTCCAGGGAGTGTCAGGCAATAGTAGTGGGATAGCTGGGAAAATAAAATTATGTATTCAATGAAATCATGGTTAGTGTTAGCCCTTGTTGGCCCTCCCAGTATTTTTCAGTTGATCTTCTTGGAGTGTGTATGGATTGTTGAAGAAACCACCAGACCTAACTTTTGTATATCAGGAATATTCTTAGCAGCTCCTAGAAATGATACTTTGAGATTGTTCTTTCGGCAGTATCTGTGTATAGAATAAATCCCATGCCTTTGCTTTGTTTCCAGTAAAAATTAACAAAATGTGAAACACAATTTTGTGGAGAAGTTACCTTGAAGCTTGAGCTTGATGGTAGGTTGGCTTTGGAAACAGCTTTTGCAGTGATGTGCTAAACATGTTTTGGAGGAGATTCTTTGGTTCAGGGGTCTGCTTGAAGGTTTTAATTTGCATGGCTTTATGTGGGAGCAGTGTAGTTTAAAACAGAACAGCAAGCTGAGTAGAACCTTTGGGTGTACTTGCTGTCTGAGGAGTAGTGGGTTTTCATACATAGAACATAAAAAAAGTTTGTGAAATGGTTTGACTTTTTTTTTGCTTCCCTGTAAAGTTTGTTTTGCATGTTTTATTAGCAGGGAAATAAGAGCAGAGAGACACCAATGTACCGGCATGTGTGTAGCTGCAATAATAAAAAATATTGCAGACGAAGAAATGTTGACATAAGCATCAAAGTATCTAAAGCTAGAATTCTAATCTCCAGGGATATTTACCGCAAATACAACCCCTGCAGACTGTACGAAGTTAAAACTACTTGTATGTGAAATAAGCAGATTGCAGTCAGGGTTGAATTTTTCTGTTATCCTGTCTAGGAAAATTGCCAATGATATTACTTGCATAGAAAATACTTTAATTTTTTAACTCTAGGTGGCTCTTGGGGATTTGAGACAAAGGAAGATACACTGTGTGTGTTCACAATGTGAAATTCCTTAGAAGACAGGGTTCTTAATCCAGGACTTGGATAGTGTTCCAGACTTCTAACTCAAACCTGATATTCCTCCTCTGGGCTTGTTTTTTTTTGAAGGGGATCCATGTTTGTTCCTGATCAATACACATAATTTTTAGTTTACAGACAGTGTTTCAATTTGACTTTCTAAAATTGTGTTCTGCACTTCTTCAGGTGAAATTTTATCATTTGGATCCAGCTAGGTAGCAGCACAAAGAAGTGCCTTTTTCCCCCCCCTCCTAGATGCTGATTCAATTTTCAAGTGTACAGTATTTGCTGACTCAAGTATTTGTCTTACCATTAGAGAGAGAGAAGTAGTTAATTTTTTTCCTGTGCTTTCTTCCCCAAGTAATTTTATAACTTCAATATGCAGTCAAAACAGTAGGCTTTTAACATGAAAAATGCAGTAAATGTTAGTCACTTGTCATTATCTGCTTGAACAGGTTTTTATGGGAATGGGAGTTTTCTTATCAAGAAAAACCCAACAGCAATATATAGCCAGCATTTGATTCTGGCCCTCTGAGCAAGATACCTTTATTTAGATGAAGTACTTTTTGTTTGTTTAAAATTAAAACAAATTTATCAGGGCATTTCTTTAGTGTTTTTTAAGTTTTACCAGCTTAAAAAAAATCATCAGAACAGTGGATGCTTACAGAAAACTAGACGTACTAAGAGTGCTTGGCTTTCTGTGTCTGTCAGAACAAGCAGCAGACCTCACCCTTCTGCAACAGCAACCCCTGAGGTTAGCAGGTATGTCCCCTGTTTTCTTGGCCACAGGATGCCAAGCTGCAGGCTATAGCTTTATTTTTTTTTTGGCAGTATCATGCGGTGATTCTCTAAAAACCAAAGCCTTTCTTGAAATGGAGGGTATATTTTCACTGACAGTGATGCAGTCAATGCAAAGTTACTTTCATAATCTCTAAATCAAGACCAGATAAAGAAGTTCAGAATTAGCTCGTGTAGCTACGCTGGTAACAGCCTCAACATGTGCCTATCATCTTGTCATGGGCAGAGATGCACCCTTAGCATGAGAAGGTTTTTCTTCTTACTCTTAAAAAAAAAAAAAAAACAAAAAACCAAAAACAAAAACAAAACCAAAAAAAAACCCAAAAACCCCAAAGAAACAAACTTTGGTTTACCTCTGTATTTTAACCTGATCAACTCTGTGTCATTACAGAGAGCATGACATTTTCAACAAGGCCAGTAATCTCCATCTCAGTTTTGTTCTTTTGTGGATTGCTTTTGGATTATATTTACTGTGACCTTCCATTCTGCTCTTTCGTGTCTGCATCTAGAGTTGGGCTTTGTGTGGACAGAAGGTAGATACAGTATATACTGAAACTAGGAATATGCATAAACAGCATGTGGCATGGTTTGTGTGTTGTGGATTGTTGGAACAGCTCTGTGCCAATTCATCAACAATAATTTGTGCATATTAATACATTTGGATGCATTTAATTTCATTGGCAGTTAGCCTACTCCTCAAGTTATTAATTTCTGAAATCTGTTTTGAGGAAGGGTAAAAACTTGTAGGCAGCATATGGTGTGATATTGGGGGGAAAGGACGTCTGCGGGTGTGAATTTTATTTTGTCAGTTTAGTGGGAGTACCTCTTGTTCTTTAAAAATGCCATCTGCACAGGATTCTCACTGCAAGTCTTATGCTTCTGTGCAGATCATGCAAGATCTCACTGAGCTTTTCAGTTTGGCTGCTTTTGGGGGAGGGCAAAGAGAATATTTTGTGTCACCTTTTGAAGTATTTTATTTTGTAGAAAGGCTTTTTTTCTTTGCCATCAAGTTGCCATATAAAACCACCTGGAAGGGTCTACAACTTACCTAGCTTTTAAAAGGTAGTGGTCATAATGCTCCATACTGATCATTCAGTTGTTTTGACAAACACGGTTCCTGTTCTTTGCCTACTGCTGTTCTTTTTTGATGTTGGATGTCTTCTGTCTGTTCTCCCCAACCATCCTGCAGTTACCAGATTAATCATTATATTCCTGCTCTGCTTCATAGGACTTTAATGGCTTGAACTTTGCTCTGTAGGCTGTGAGAGACAGGGCAGCTCCTGTTTTGGTTATGTGGCTGCTTTAGGAGCAACTCCACACCTTCATTGAACTTCTTTAATTCCGCTCTGTGTATCTGAGGGTACAACGAGCACCACAGCTGTAAGAGGTCTGGCTTCATTGTTAAATGAAGGCATTTTGTGCAGTGCATGTACCTGTATGTGTCATTTCATGTCATGTTTTCTGCTGTGCAGGAATAGGCACCTTTTTGTTTCTCTTGCTCTTGATGTGATAATGTGCTTGAAGTCCTTCGTGTCTCATCTTTCTTTTCCATCTTCATGTGTTTCAGGGATCAGATAATCAAATCTATTACTAAGTATCAAATCATTATATGATTATTTCTGGTTTCGTATATGAAAGGTGTTTTCTTCTATTGCGTGTTCTGAAAATTGGAGATCCAGATTGTATGTGTGTGTTCTCCCGTTTGTTTGCTCACTGCTAGATCATGACAGAGATTGGATCAGGTTGAAGCGTAACAGACAAAATCAGTGGGTCTTGGTATGCCAATATAGGAATTCGGAGAAGTTTGGTACAAGTTCTGCTGCAGAACTTAAATGTCTTTTTTGGTCTTACTCTTCAGCTGAGAGAATCAAATAGAAATGTTTGCCATGGATGATTACATGTTGTATAGCTTTGTTTTTGAGAACAGGGTGCGTTGGTTTCTTCTGAGACACCTGAGAGAGAAAAACAATTTTGTGATGCAAATGGTCAGTAAAAATGTTGAAGGTAAGAAATTACAGATATAAACCCAATGTTTTCCGTACTCTTGAAGGAAAAATAAAGGGGGGAGCCTTTATTTGCAGGGTGCTGACGTGTCCTTTTCCTGCTAGGTAACGTACCAAAGGGTTCAAAAACTCATCTTGCATACTGCAGAGATCATTGACTTTAGCTCCCCTTTCCCCTCCCACCCCACATTTATTTTAAACTTAAACTTGCTACAGGAAACAATAAATTCATATAGATGTCTATTCCATATATAAATATTTTAAAATCAGTTTTAGGTGTGGATTTAACTATGTCACCTTAGTTTATGAAAAGGCCTTTCCCTGGCAGTATTTTTCTTTTTTATTTTTTCTTTGTAAACTCACATTATTCTTTACACTTACAATACAAGCCACAGCTACAGGAAGAACAATTCAATTTCACATCCTGGCCAGGAGAAATTGCACCTGAATTTTTTGGTTTTTATTTTTTCAATCCTACTTAGATGAAAACCCAACCCTCGTGGACTCATCACATGAAACTTTGTGTATCAGGGTTGTTGTCATGCTCTGCAGCTACAAGACAGCAAAATATTTACTCTGAAGGGAAGTATTTTTGCTTGTGTTCTGATCTGTTCCTTTTTTCTATATTTGTGATAAATTTGGGGATGCATTGACTAGATTTGGCCCACAGAAGGCTTCTGTCTGGCTGTCATCTTTTCCTTCTTGTGGGGAAGCATATGGGGGGAAAAATGGCTCATGCCATACCCGCTCGTGTGCACAGGGATTTCTAGTGGAGAAAACCAGTGATACCACAGTATCTTGAACAAGTTGTCTCCTCCCTCATTTCAGGAGTTTTTGTAAAGGTATTGCTATTTGAAATATTAAAAAAAAATTATTGCAATGCAGAAGCTCTAATACTGCAAGTAGGGGAGCTTATCTGTAGATTTCATAGTGTATGTGTATCTTCTGTATTAATGTTGTTGCATTTCTTAAACTCTGCATTGATTTATTTACTGAGATGACACTGAAACACTTCAGAATAAAAGTACATCAGGGGATACTGCAGGATCTCATCACTGAAGAGTTGTAACAACAACTCAGGGAAACATTTGTCAGGACTAATACAGGTAGTGTTAATTCTGCTTTGAGGTAGAGAAATAGACCCAGGTGACTTCCTAAGGTCTTCTGTAGCTATGTTTCCTGAGATTTTAGTGGAAGATTCAATGCATTTTTCAGTGGTTTGGTTAAAAACACTCTGTTCTGTTTTGTTTTGGAAGCATGTTTCTTAATTTAAATCCACAGGGAAGAAATATTTGTAGTCCCTTGTCTCGCTTGAAACAGCTTCTCTGTTTACACGGGCTGTACAAAAAATTAAACTTAAGAGGTTTGTTTGTTTGTATTGCCAGATATTTTAGGAGTGCTGACTCATTTTACCATGCCAAGGGTGTGTACATATGAGCCAATTACCATCAGATCAGAAGAATGAGAACTTAAAGGACATCAAGTGCTCTTGCCTCGTCTGTGCTTGGTCTTAACCCAAGAGTACAGTTACTGAAAAGTAAATGACAGGCTGTAACCTCACAGCCTGGCTTGCCATGCCATGCTGCTGAGAGAGATCGCCTGCCTTATTCAAAGTGCTTTTAGCCCAGAGAAAAAGAAATAAAAATAAGTGTAACTGGTTGATATTCTTCTGGAGAATCAGGGGCACACAGTGCTTGCACACCACTGAACTTACAAAAGTATCTACAGGTAAATGAAATGATAGGGAGTGTTCCCTAAGGCAAAGAACGGAAACTCCTCTAGGCTGTGAAATGTTTCATGTCTTGGCATTGTTAGTTTGCGAGTTAGTTTGCGAATTGGTTCAAAGATGTACATATTGTAAGTATAGTATAGAGAGTGCTTTCCTGTGTCTGGCAGGCTGTGAACGCTCAGGAATCATTGGCTGGCTTGGGCGTTTTGTTTCATCTGTGCAATAATAATATAAAATGCTACACTTTTGTGTTTGATCATGCTCCTGGTAACTTGTTTGATCTGCTTGCTCCAAGGATGTCACTTGCCCTTAGGTTCTTCCAACATGACATGTCTGAATAGCCTGTGTGGACAGGACAATCTGTTGCCCTGAGGAAGAATCTGTGGTAAAGCCTTCACTGGTAGTCATTGCTTAGAGATGTGCATTTTTTCTCCCAAATCTGGCAAAGTTAAGGGTGACCTTTCTTGAATCTCATCTCCTATTTATTGCTGACTATTTCTATATCATTACTAGAAAATCTTTGTTTAAATAAGCTACAAACATGTATCTCCTATGCAGAGCCTTTAGTCCAGTGTTGTTTAAATGTTATGCATTTGCTTTTAATTGAATGTACAGCGTGATACAGGGATGCTGCAGAGCTCTTCCAGAACTGATTTATAGCACTGCTGCTGCAAATTTAAATGTTTCTTGACACACACTAGCAGGTATGACACAAAGGCAGTTAACTGAAATACCGGATCCAGGCGATCTCTTTGCATTGTCCTGTGACTTTTTTGCATTACTAAAGTGAACGGGTGATGCATTGAGCCACAAATGCAAAACCTCATATGCAGAATACCTATGTAGTCTAAAAATGACATTGAGCATAGTTAGCAGCCCTGATTCTAGCAGCAGATGTTACCTGTTCTCTATCCCGTCCTGAGTGGCAGCAGGGCAGTTAATTTTGTTTTCTGGAGCCATGTGGTAGGAGTAGGGACACAGCCATTAGGGCTATTTTTGCTACACAGCCTGTGGCTTTTAGACAGCTGCCTGCACTGGAAGTCTGTTACAGCGGGGGAATGCGAGGTGTCTCTCTCAGACACCCCGACAGTTCCTGCATCCCTCCCTCGTTCTGGCACTGGCCTTTTGTCCTGACCTGCCGTGAGCTGTGTGAACCTGCTCAGGTGGGTCAGAGCCTCATCGCTGTTTGCAGGTGGTGAGCTCATCCCCTTGAGGTGAGGCTATGTTTGCTGTCAGACAAGCAAGGTGAACCGTTTCACTGTGGAGTCATGCCAGCTCGGTGCAAGGGGAGCATCCCTTTTGGCATCGGCGAGCTGCTAGATGGGCTTAGCTGTTGTCTGAAAATGCCCTCACCTTCCCTCCTCCCTGTCAAAGCCAGTTTGTGTGTTCTGTGTCACACTGTAATACCAATCTGGATGTGTGAACAGTCAGGATGAAAAAGTGAGGGGACATTACACACCTCTTCTGAGTCAGGGTCAACGTACTAGGCCATTCCGGATGGCAGATGGAGCTGCTTTTGGAACCACTCCAGCAACTGGGAGTCTCAGACTCCCTTATTGCGATGTTTTCTAACTGTGAGACAATTATTTTTAATATCTAATTAAATTTCACTTCTTGTGCGCTCAGTCTATTTTTTTTCTTATAGCTTTGGTAGGCCCCAAGAGTTAATTACAGTCCTCTTTGCAGTGGCCTGTAACGTACTTGAAAATTGTCAGCCTGGCTGTTACTCCATCAGCACTATCTTTTGTAATTAATTAACTCAACCAGTGGGTTCTTTGGTTGTTTCTCCAGTCTCAAATACTAATTTCATGCAAATTTTCGCTCATCTTCCTGACTTCCCCGCAGTTTGCCTAGAATGGGTGCTCGGTTCCGAACACCACGCAGCAGAGGTTTTCCTGCCACCTAGGCAGGATAATCACCTCGCAGACCTTCTCGTATTCCTGTGAAGTTTCAAAATGCTGTTTGCCTCAGAACTACAGCACCGTGTGAAGTCATTCAGGTTGAGTTGCTGTAGTCATTGCTACTTATTTTGTGTTTGTCCACTTAATTTTTCGTGTTTTCTACTCCACAATTGTTTTTATTGAATTTAATTGATTTCAGATAGTTTCATCCATTTAACAAGTTGCTCTTGAATTACTGTCCTGTCTTCCAATTAAGTTTGCGCTATGTTGATGTAGTTTGTCCCTTCTCTAAGTATATATTATGTGATGTCACTGAAGCTATTGAATGAAAATAGTGAATGTAATCAATTCCCCGTTAACTAAGAGGGGTTGGGACAAATTAAATGCTGGGGAAAACATTATTGGTGTCTCGATCTACACTAAGTCGATGCAAATTCAGCTTAGGCTCAGAGCAGCATGAATGTGCGCAGTGTCAGCATGGGTCTGTAAACAGTATGAACATGTTCACGTGGCGCCGTGCCCGAAGTAATGAGCCTTCCAAGGAGCGCTGGGGAATGCGGCGCAGAGGCGCTGAAGCTGGTTGCATGAAGAATGTAACCACATTTACTTGGCGTGCACTGCTTAGTCTTGCCTGTACAGAACCAGTGCTGCTGTTTTTACGTTGTGGGGTGGGTGAACTAGGTCATCCTTGTAGAGAAGCTAGAAAATACGTTCATCTCTGCTGCTGAACAGAAGCTGCAGATATCGCCGTGCATGTATCCTGACAATTTAATGTAGGTGGATTGTTACCTATTGGTAACTTTTTGTGGCTTTGGGGATGTTTTAAGGGAGAAAGAGTAAAAACAAATGACTTTTGGATGGCAATCCTAACACAGCATAAAAAAGAATACATCTGAACAATCTCCTGTGAATGCTGAGGTCACTCTAGAACTGCCCGGTTGCACGCACCTGTGCCAGGAATCACTGAAATAAAGACTTAATGTTGCCATGTGAACCTGCATGAAGTACTTGAGCGTGCATTTAAATGTTGCATTTAAGCCATAACACTTGACATGAGATTTTTCTTACAGACAGCAAAACTGGGAAATGTAAACTGACATGTTGTTTTGATTTTTTTTGAACTATTTGGTAATCTGAAAGTTGGGGAATTTACTTGCTTTTTGAAAAAACAAACACCCTTGGCCAGTAAGAGTACCTTAAAAACAAGTGGCAGAGCATCTAGTTGAGGTCACAGTTTACATTCAGTGCATGGGGTATATTTCCCAGGGTTTTTTGAGTTGCCAGTTACTCAGCTATAAAGCAAGTTGTGCCTCTTAATTCCTTAAATGGACCGACCAACCCATCTTTGCCTCTGGGTAAAGCTGTGGTAATAAACAAACAGATCAGTAACGAGGACGAATTTCACTTGCTCTGTACAGCAGTAACATGGCGAAACTGAGAACTTTTGGGGTTTGGGTGATTCATCTATCTAAATAGTTTTTCTCTGCTGGTGCTGGCGATACATACAAGGAGCAGTATTTACTATATTCTGTTTCTTTCAACATAGGGATTTTACTATGCACGGGCCATTCATAGCATATACTCCTGTGCTCCGGTGTACCATCTTTTATAGCTGGACTCCAAGATTTTCAACTGGAAACAAGCTCAAGGACACTTTCCTGTTTGTACACATAAGCAAACTTTTTTCTATTGAGCAATCTGTTATTTCGATAGTAATGGAAAAAAACACAGTGATCCAGAATCCTTTTGCCAGAAACTGGAAGGTTTTAAAGATGGGTTTTCATTTAGAATGCAAATATTTCTTTTTCCTAAGTTAAATTTCTTTTTCCTTCCAGAAAGCCTTTTCTGATGTAATTGCCTTTCTGTCTGTGCAGGGGTGGGTAAACTTGTAGTTTATGGTGCAGTGCATAATGCAGTAAATTTAAAATAGTGCTGTAATTTATTTTCTCTCTTAACAGGAGTTGTGCTTCATGGTCTTAAACTGACTGGTTCTGTTTTCAGATTCTTCCATGTTTTAAATCAGTTTTCTTATGTACTTGGATTCTTAGGTTAGAGTTTCCCAGAAGGGGTGATGGTGGTGGAGAGAGATATGCCAGCATTAGGTCAGTAAATGTAAGGAAAAAAAGTCCACCTCGTTCTTCTTGTGCGTTCAAATAGGGTAAGCAGTGGCAATAAATACAGATAAATTTAATTTATCTTTTAATTCCAGTACTCTACAGAATGGATTTGACTTACAGCGCCCCCAAATGGTGTCTGCACAGGTCAGATATTTAAACTAGAACAAGTGTTCTCCAACTGCACCAGGGTGCATGCGTGTGTCTGTTAGGGCTTCTGGATGGTAGGGGCTGGCTTTTTATTTGACTCCTGTCCATGCCAAATGAAAATATTTGTTTATGATATATGTGATATAAAGAAATGTTTATGATTAAAAGAGGAAAAAGAAATCCAGATTTGTGTAACGATATGATCTATTTAGAACTTATTTAAGATGCACTCAGTCATCCTCCCAACCTCCCAAAACTGCAGGATTCAACGTGGCTTATGAATCTTGGTGCACACACATATATACATAATATTTAATAGGGAAAATGGAATAATGTAATATAGGAAAATATTTACATTAATATATAAAATATAAGATACATAGAAAATTTGATAACATGTATTACGAATGTCTTTTTATAAGTTAAGAAATAACTGCTCTAGAACTCTTTTGGCTTGTGATTTAGAAGGCTTTGCTTAAAAGTCAGGTAGAGCAGAAGAGTGAGTGAAGTTTCCAGGTTGTTCCTCTTGGTGATTGAATAGCTTGAGGGGGCTTGGGGAGTGGGTGGTGGTAGTGGTACAGCTCGAGGAAGGTAGTTTGTTTCAGAAGGGATTTACGATGATTCAAAATGAGCAATAACTAACCTGGCAACCTTGAATAACTGGAGAAAAGGTGCCAAGTGAGGCAAATAAAGACAAGGGAATTTCAGCACATTTTCACCTGGTTCAGCAGTAACTCAAAGAGGAAAGATTGTTGCCCTGAGTGTTCATCTTAACATACCTGCTGGGGATCCTTAAGTACCAAGCAAAAGGATAGTAATAAGCAGTCTCATTTGTAACCTGCTTATGCTGATCAGCTGCAGGACCGAGCAGGGTGCATCTGGTGAAGAAGAGCCCATGGTGACTTGGGAAGGTGGTTTCAGTGGGAAGTTGAGGCAGTGAGCCTGCTAGGTGGGAGAGGGTCAGCGCAGCGAGGAGGTGCAATGACAAGAAGCCTGGAGGTGCAGCCTTAAGTGTCCCTGATCTTGCTGCTCAGCACTGCTCAAAGCGGGTGGTCTCATCATCCTGGTGGTGTTCTTTCATGTTACTGGGCTCGCACTAGTTACAGGAGCTCCTAGAACATTTCTGTGGTTTGCTCATTTTTTTGATGTTTCGGGATCTTGCCACATCTTTTTTTCATTCTACTGAATAGTTTTAGTCTAGTCTTCCAAAGCCACATACCCATTTTCTCTTCCTGGTAGCTTTTCTGTTTAGTGAGGGTTTTTTCTGTAGCTTGGTGGTTACGTAAAACAGGAGTGTTCAGTGTAGGCAATGCACGGTTTTCAGGCTTCGCCTCTGCAAATGTGCATTGTCTTACTTGAACTCAGCAGTTTATAACTGCTCAGCATCTTGAGTGGTTCATATTATTTTAGCATTATGCATTTTCTTTATCAAGTTTCTTCTGTTTTGTATCTTCTAGATTTTTACCCCTTTTTGGAAATAATCCTTTGGGATTGACAGAGTAGTTTTGCCATTGTGCAGGCTTTTTCTTGAATATAAGCAATGTTCCTGGAGTAGTACTGTTGATGTGGCCTAAAAACCAACTGAATTTTGTGTGGGCATTTTTATTAACTCTTGAAATTTATGTGAAAGGGGGTGGGGAAATCCCTAAACATTTCATATACTTCTGTATGTGCTCCTCTTAACAGGCACTGGAACCAAAGCCCTCCTGGCTGCTGCAAGCTTCCTCCCGGCAAAGCATTACACTGTAGTCCCAGCATGTGTTTCAGTTCAGCTGTGTCCCAGGTCACATAAATGTTTTCCCTCCTGTGTTCATCAAACCCCTTTGGGGTCTGTGTTATTCTTTAATATTTCTGTATATTATTTTTGCAGTGTTTAAAAACCAACCAACCCAACCCCACTTTTTCTGTCTTGATAGCTTTCTGTGATATAAGGAAATCATAATACCTAAGTTCAGTGGCTTACTACTGCAGGAATAAATTCATGCTTTTGCCTTGTATCTGAGAAGTGGTGGAAAAAGTATAAGACGTGGTTGCCAGAACTCAGGTGAATTGTAAGATAACTTCTGAGAATGCATGTCAAAATTTTCCTTTTAAGATAAGAACTTAATGTGGTCAAACTGCTTGTTCCCTTTAGGAATAAACAAAGGAAAATCAATTCATTCTTTACAAATTATACAGCAAAGCTATAGAACTGTTTTTGAATTTAAAGAATACAGTCAGTACCTTTTTGGAAGCTCAGGTTGTGCTCGAACACCTTTTTTTCTTTCCATCCCCCCCCGTGTGATTATTTTTTTATTTATGGTAGATTGCATGCTGTCTGTTTGCTGGAGGTAGAGACATTGAATTATTGAGTTAGTTTTTAAGATCATGTGGCTGAATTTTTTTTCATTTAACTTGGCTGTGGCAAAAGTTTATGTAGGTTTTTCTTAAACAGTGAGGTACCAGAGCGTGTCATTGGTAAGTGTATTTGTAAAAAAACTATTCTTTGTGAAAACCTCTGAAAAAAGCTTTTTCTAATACATGCGACTCAGTATTCCTGCTTCTGCAGGTACCTTTGGGTTCACTAAACCACACAGTTATTTTTTTGACAACTCACATGATCACTATGTCACAGAACGCCATGTATTTTCCTGTGCGGACTTGTAATTTCACTTATCTGCATACTGCTGCTTTCTGAAATGAGTATTTCTTTAATTACTATTTCCAAAGGTATTATCTTTTTAGAATAATTGCTGTCACTAACCCCATTAGCAAAGCAGTGCTGCTTCTGGCATGCAGGTGGGGCCAGTGTTGTGTGGTATGGCCTGCACCTGAAACCTGAGAGAGAATCTGTTTTTTGTTTCAGGTGCTAAGTAGGGCAGCTCTCCCCTGAAATCCGTTTTCAGAAAGCTGCTCTTAAATGGTGTTGCAGTTCCTGTTGTATGAACGTAGGATGAAACTCCAGAATTGTTCTAGAAATCTTCATTGCCATGCTACACTGTTTATTTCCAAGGGTTATGCTGAGCTCTCTTTAAATAGTTCAAGCAAGCAGCTCCTCACCTTGCACTGACTTCTGATACTGTCTGATGGTGCTTCAGGGAAATGTCAACACCAGCCGGGGAACTGGGAGGGCTGGGGGTAGGGGACAAAAAACTGCTCTAAGGTGTTGCTAGCCTGTGTTCAGTGTAAAAGGGATCTCAAGCTGGCTATGTTTTAGTGCATCTGAATGATTCCTGATTGTCTCAAAACTGTGTTATATAGTGACCTATGTTATTGCTTCCAGAACCTTCATTCAAATAAATCACGGGTTTCTGTGTGGTAATATTTGTTCAGACTGGTTTGCCTGCTGTCTTTCATACCCCAGCATGAAGCCGAGGTTTAGAGACAAACAGAACCTCTTCCAGGAGAGCAAGATAGGCACCTGATTGGTTTTTCTGTATTTTGTATTCATGTGTGGTCCTCTCATTTCCCTGCTTCCCACCTTTAATAGCTGTACAGTTGCATTTCACAGAGAAGTGGAATTTCCTTATCTTGTTTTGGCTTTTTCATCTCACCTGCGTGGGTGGACTTGCAGAACCAGTGTTCTAGATCTCCCTTCATCACAACAAGTGTTGTTGCCCAGTGTTGCAGATCTGTTTGAATGTATGAAAAAGCAAAACCCGTTACTGGAAGAAGATTGAAGAACTGAAGCTGACAAAGGTAAGCCAGCTGCTTAGAACCTAGTTCTGAGACAAAATGTAAAAAGGATTTCTCAGATGGGTTTACCTGTGCTCAAGGCATTGCAGAAGTAGTTTTTTGTTTTGGGTTTTGGGTTTTTTTTGCTGCTTTGCTTACGCCCTGCCTGTCCAGCACGTGACAGAAAGGGAGCAGGGGTCATACACCGTGTATGATGATAAAAGGGTATTTTGGTTTTTATGATTATATCATAGGTGACAACTTTGCCTTGACAGAAATAATTCGTTCCAATATTTACATTTACATCAGCAAGGTTCAGAAGTAAAAAGTGCTTTTCTGCTAACTACGCTTGCCACGAGCACACATCTGTGTATAGAAGATGTCAAGTATGTCATTGGTTGCTCTTGCTTATTTCAGAAACAGCTAATAAGAAACAGAAATAAAGATAACACTATAAAGCACAGCAGAAGTTTGCAGAGTACCACAGCTTTATTCCTGGAGGTTGGATGCTGCTGGCAGTCCTTAGACAGTTAGCCCACTCCTCTGTACAGATGCAGTCCACTGATGAGATGCTAGTGGAGACAAAGATGCTAGCCAAAGTGGACTGCTGCATTTGAGGCTTTGGCACATCATTTTTCTGTTAATTTATGACCCACATGTTGCAATGCTTGACTATTCCCATTAAATATTGCCAGGCTTTATTCATGGGGAGGGAGTAGGTGTGGCAGACGGGTCTTTAACATTCTTAATATTTTATTGACCAGAATGCTGTACAGGCTTTAATTTTTTAGCTGTTTTTCTTTCCAACAAACTCATTTTTTCCCATAAAAGTCAAGCACAAGAGGATACGTTGTTCTGAGTTCTGTCAGCTCTTTAGTTTTATGTACATGAAACTTTGATGTTTTCCAATATGCTGCAATTAGTTATGCGGTATCTTAGCTGTAGTGCAGCACATCATACCTGTTTCATTTCAAATGTCAGTTTAAGAGACAGTATAGCAGCTGCAGTCATTGCTCCCTCAAGGATAAGACTGATGTATGCTCCTTTATGTTTTTCCCTTTTCAGCCAAGTAAGTGCTCATGTTTTGCTACATTCACCAGTTCCTGATTTTTATTAGAGTTTGGAGTATTCACATTTCAGCCTTGTCTGTTTTGCAGGTTACTTTGTCTCTCTTCATTCAAGTGAAGTCATAGTCTATGAAGCACTCCGTTTAGACCCATGAAAAACTGACACCAAAAGACCAAGCAAGCAGAGTAAACCAAGGGAGCCTTCTGACGCCTGTAACTAGTCTTCTGGTGGCAACTTTGAGGAAGATTTGATTCTTGTGGTCACAGGGAAAGAAGGTCCAGCCACAGGCATGTAATAAATGATGCTTAATAAATGATTCCAAAAAGCTGCCTTTATGTGTTTGCTTTTACTTGTGATTGCTCAATTAGGTTCCAATAAGTGCTAGGGTGAGTCTCTAGATGGATTGTTGGTTTTCCACTAGTCCTCTGCAGTGTGCAGGCTGACTTGCAATTCCAGCGCTAACAAGAGGGACAGAGTTTTCCAGGGAGAAATAGGGAGAGAGTCTTCAGCTTCTCAGAATACCCTGCTGCATCTCAGGCATGTCCAGGGAGCCTTACAGGCTGGGATTTAAATAAAACCGGTAATTTTAAAACAGAAAATACAGGGGAGAGGTAGGTAAGAGGCACCAACCAAACATTTCTCCATTGCACAGCATAAACACCGTTCTGTTGTGATGTTGTTTGCAGAGATGTGTAGGCTGGGGATTGAAACAGGATTGTGTACAAAGTCGAAGCATCACACCGTATTTCAAGCTGCTACAACAAATTAACTATTTAATTAACACTTTGCTAATGTTGTGCATACACTTGTTGCCTCCCAGCATGAAAATAAAACAAATAATTGCAATAAGCGTTCTGCCCAATAGAAGTTACTGTAATAGAATGAGAAACTTTGTCCTGCACTTTGAGTAAACGGAAGCAATGGGAAGCTGTCAAAAGGAGGACAGTGTTGCATATTAGATACGGGGGGTGGGGGGGAAATTAAATTGAGAGGGCTCTGTGTCCATCGCCTACAGCTCAGTATGCAGTTCAAGCTGATGGAGTGCCATTTCTCTCTGGTAACATAGCAACTGGACCACACCTCCTGCTATAAGATGCTAAAGAGCCCTTTGAGCACTATCTGGTGTACTGCAAGGGAACTGCACCACTTTTAATTACCACAGCATTGCCAGCTGATACTCCCCCTGCCTGCCCCCCCCCCCCGGAATAGCAAGGAAATTCTTCATTCTCTGTCAAGTAATCCTGTTTTTTCATTCACTGTTTGTGTAGTAATCCTATTTATATTGCAGAAGAGGACTATGTTAATTTTAAATTAATACCAGAAGTGTATCTATCGGTGCATTTTATTTTGTTTCGAAGTAAGTTTTTGATTAAAAATAAGCATTCTTGTCCACCTGATGCTCGTCTCATTTAGCACTCCTGTGTGGTGGTATTATGTTAACATTTTGGAAGAATACTCAAGGATTTGAGCATGTTTTTCTTCTCACTTAGACTTTGCAAATGACTGAAAAGCTTTCCCCACTCCTAACCTCTCTTCTGTTGTGCAACAAAAGAGCTTTCCTTTAAGCATCTTGGTTTCCAAGCACAAGAAATCGTCTCTGGGCATTACTGAACGTTTGACTTAAGGTGTGATGAATCCTCTTATGCCAAGTTGAATTTTTTGATGTATACTGTAGATTAATGTTTAACTTAGCTAAAACAAGTGTGGAACCAGTATTGTTCAGAGTTTCTCTTTTCAGGCTGTTTTGTTCGGCTCTTGGGTTTTGTACAAAAAAAAAAAAAAAAAGCTAAGTCTGCATTGGATGTCACAGCCTGACTGTTTCATCAAGGCTGTTTCCTTTGCTGCCTGTCTTAGGAAGATGATTGTTGCATTGTAACAGTGCAAAAACTTTATTCTGGCTTTGTGACCTGCATGAGGGAAAGCCTTTTAAACTATCTGAAAACTTACTTATTGATTTATTTTAACATATTGGTTTCTTACTGTAGCGACTTAACAGTTGTTGTCATTGCACTTTGGTATCAGCTTGGGGAGGGGGCATGTTTTGGTGATGTATGGCAAAACAGCCACTGTAAAATAACGCTGTTGGTGTTGCTGTACTTCAGTGTACCCTTTTTTTCTGAGCATTTAAAAAACAAATCCTAGCGTAGGTCAGAAAGCTTGTTGGTGGCAACTTGTGACTTGAGTACATCAAAACCAATAGCCTACCTAAAACAATATAAGACTGTACTTGGAGCTATGCATATATAGTATATCTGTGACAATATTGTGAAAACTACATGAAAATGCAAATACACCATTTTGTTAACTTGATAATGCTTATGCATCCCCTCCCCCTTCTGTCTTTATAGGTCTACGAGGGCTAATCAATCTTGGGAACACATGTTTTATGAACTGTATTGTCCAGGCACTTACCCACACTCCACTGCTGCGAGATTTCTTCCTCTCCGACAGGCACAAATGTGAAATGCAAAGCCCCAGCTCTTGTCTGGTCTGTGAAATGTCTACGCTTTTTCAGGAGGTGAGTGCTGTTTGCAGCAGTAGCATCGCCTTTCTACAGATGCTGGCTGGTTCTTAGCCCAAACGGGCTTGTGTTCTATTTGCAAATATAAAGGGAATGTAAATTATGTTTTCCCTCAAGGTGTGGCAAAACAGAGCAATAAAGGTTGAATGAGACCTTACTGTCAAAAATACCCAATTACTGAAAAAGAAGCTATTGACCTCTTAATTCCTATTCTTAAGTCACTCTTGTTTAGGCAAAGCTGGTATTGGAAATAATTACAGTGCTGCCTGCTCTTCTGAGACTGATCTGCGAGTCTATAGTCTTAAAGCTGAATGTGCGCTTTAATTAAAGGTGCAAGTTGTAGCTGGAAAATATGTCACAGGCTCTTTGGGTGATAATGGGTATGAGACTAAAGCAGTAGTATATAGCGTTGTGGTTTAAGGCGCTGGATTATGTAGGTCTGTATAAATATTTTAAAGATCTTGATTCAGTGGTTTCTAACAGGGAGAAACATCTTTGCTATCAACTCTTACGTGAAACCCGTTAATGGCCAGGAGGGTGTAGAAAAGTGAATGCGTTGGTACAGTTTGTACCTTCTGTGTATTGAGCAACTCTTCTTTCCCGTTCTGGATCAGGTGTCTGGCTTTGCAGTGTGCCTTTCTCTGTAGGTCTAGCCTGTGCTGCAGGAGACAGGCACAGGCTTTTCCTTAATAAATAGTCAAAGAGCTTTATTAACTGCCTTAGTTCTGTATCAGTAATGTAAGGACTGTGGCTAGACTTGGGCTTCTAGTTTTAAGCTGAGTCTTTAAAAACAAATCAATCCAGTTCTGTGCGTTTCCCTCAGTGGTGGATCTGCTTTATTGGTAAGTAAAAAAAACAAACCACCCCACCCCCAACAACCGGAAAAAAAACCCAGGAGAAAAAAAAAAAAAGGCAAGCTATAGTGCATGCTGTCACAGAGCGTTTAAGGTATTTAAGATAGCTGGAGATGTTTGTATGCAGAGCATGTCTTTTGTGTGTATGCTGTCAGGGAAGTTTGTTCAAACTGAGAAAGCCTGAAAATAGCTTTATCTTGTGATTTTCAATTTGATTTTACTTCTGTGCCTTTTTCACCAGAGGTGATTCTTTTTGCTCATTGCAGGTGAGTTAAGCATATACGGAAGGTAAAGTCCCCCTCAGACATTCCAGGACAAAGTTGTTTTCTGCTTATATTTGGCACTCATTAATTTGCTACCTTTCATGCTGCTTATCAGTCGTTAGTTTTATGTTATACTTCCTATTTTTTGATTTTTTCAGTTATCCCTGAGTCTGTCAGGAAAGGAGGTAAAAACAAGAGACAAGCATACCAATAGGTGGAAGCTGGAGGTTTATTGAAACCAGGCATGCAGCTAAACGGGGAAAAATCACTCTGCCTAGATAAAAAAGTTCAGTCATGGTATAGAAATATACAGTTTCTGTATGCTGTTAATATAGAAACCTATTTACTTATTTTTTAAAAAGGTACTATTTTAATCTTGATATCCTCTCATCAAATTGTGGTATAAAGTCTCATTTCAGTGAATATCACCGCATTCTGTTTATGCACGTACATTTTTTTTAAAATCCCTTGGGAAAGGGGAAATGAGTGTTACGTTACAGATTGAGGGGTTGGAGGAAAGATCAGGACTGTCTGGGTAATGATTTTTATTTCCATTTTTGCATGTGGAGCCCTGTTGATGGCCTAGGATGTCTTTTGCTAGACTATGTACAAGCACGTAGCAAAGAATAGGCTGTTACCCAAAACAGGGCTTAAATGCAGTATTTGCATTACGGTCGTAACAAAATTTAATTTCACACACAACTTTGGGAATCTCAGCCTTCATTTTCCCCAGTGAAAACTCACGCCTACGCTTGCATTAGTTCTAATAATTAACGTTCTGTGACACGGGGGTATGTGAATGAGGGAAGAGCCATATCTGTGACACCAGACTGTGAAGATAGCAGTGCAGGGGTCTCTGTCCTTATTTCACATTGAAATACTGCAGCTGTGTGCTGTGGGAGGACAGCAAAAAGTGACTCAACCACCTTGAAGTAAAACTAGAGCTTAGCCCTCCGCAAGCCAAACTGTAGTGTCTGTAACCAGCTCGGTCTATTTTAACTTGCAAGCAGTAAATACCATGTTATGTTTATAGCTCTGTCAGCACTCGTTGTAAAATTCTGTTTCCCAGTGAGTTTTAATTTCTCTGCAGTCAGAATTAAAACCAAAATGTTGCATTTTTGGAGCAGACTGGTTATAGTTTCATGTCCCTGCTATATGCAGTGATTATGATGAAGATCCTGTGCTGTCTTTGCAGAGATGTGCTCTGAGCGAAGGAAGGCTAACCAGTGGAGATGTCAGTGCTCTGGTTAAGAATTCCTTTGTAATTGAATTACTGTGGAAACTTTGGTTCAGGTTCTGTCTTGTTTTTAGGTAGCTTTCCCACCGGGATTAACTGATGTAGTTATCCCAAGGCATTTTACCCAGTGACAAACGATCAGGGCAAGGGTTAACTTCATCTCCGCTCCGCCCCTCTTTTCTGAAGGTGTGATCTTAGGCAGATGGAATGCCAGGGGATCTGGTGAATGCATGCCAGTAAGAACTCTCCAGGAGCAAGAGACATTGTTTGGAATGTTAAATAAAACTTCCTATACTTAAATAGGCAAGTTTTTGCTATTTGTCTTGTTCCTTCTTTTGTTTAAGATCTTTTAGTTACATAGTTTGTGTGATTTTTCTGTGAAAATAGGAAGCTACAAAGTTCTTCCACCTTGAAGTAGGTTACTGGTGGCTAATGAGTATCGGATGGTTCTCAGAATCGAGGGTCTTTTTCCTTGGTAGCTTTTCCTGCAAATATGCCAAGCATTGACCTCTGTTTGTTTTAAAAATATTTGACTGCATCAATTAACATTCTCATTTGTGCTACTTGAAACCTATTTCTCAATAGAATCATGACATGAATTACACTGCATAAGAAAAGGAATGGAAAGGATTTGGGAATAACAGATAGTGGTGAAACTGGATGGAGGGAAGATAGAGCACACATAATCCATTCATTGAGCCTTTTGGCAGAAAGGGTTTGTGCACTACTTTTTACCTACTGGCATTTGTGTTTTAGTTTTGCTTCACCAATGAAAATTAATTTTGGGATGGTCCACACCCTAAGGTTTATCTAAATCCTTTACAGAACGGCCATTCGGGATGGTAGGATTAACAGATCTGTATCTCTGTGTACTCTGAATAGTGAGAATACCTGGGAATATAGCAGAATGCAGCACATCTACCAGGGATGTAAAGAACAAAGCCTTCTTTATTCCCATCATTACTCATCCTCATGAGCCTATCAAAGTGCACAGCACAACTACGTGGAGAGGTGAGAAGTGAGGACAAAAAGGAAAAAGAACGAGATGATTTATGGCTTTGATGTCTTAAGATGGTACGCTGTTGAAATGGCTTATGTATAAAATAAGTTACAGCAAAGGTAGAAGGGAGAAAAAGTAGTTACGGCTTTTTACAGAGGCAGAGGCTTTGCGTTTTGTCACGGGAAGTGCAGGGTTTGTGCTGACCTAGTAAAATCTTTTCTCTGAGATAAGTATAGAACGCACAGGGCGTGTGCGAGCAGAATGGTTTTTCTGACTCCTTGAACCATTGCTCTTTGGGAAACCTGCAGCCAGGTGTGTGTTTATTCTGAAAGGCACGCATCTTGGCCACTCCATTTATCCATTGTAAATTTTCAGAACGCTGAAAGTCTTAATTAAGAACCAGTTTCCAAGAGGAGGTTTTAGCTTCTCAAATTGTACAGGATTTATGCCTATAAATTCTTGATTACAAAGCTCAGAGACTGTTCAGTTGATACATTTGATCTATCGTATATATGTATCTGTTTGGTCATGTAATTAGGAAACTTCTGTGCATGAGTTATTGGCAAAAGGAGAAAGAACAGATGTGTGTGGTGGTGGATTTTTTGTTTTGTTTTATTTTTTAAACCTGACTGGTATCTGTATATTGTTGGTAACAATCATGCAAAATACAAAGCTTAGAGTCCTCTAAATCAGAGAACAAGTGTTTTAAGTCCAAAAAAAGAAAATACTGTTACTTGGGTTGTGTGTAAGAATGGAGGCTTTGAATCCTGGCTTGGTGGTTTGGGGGTTTTTTCTTCTTTTTATTCTGGAACAGCGATCTAACAGTGTATTACCAAGCATTTTCAAATTGCTCGAACTAGTTCTCTTTGATATAAACAACTGATACTGCTGAATTGAAAACAAATTTAAAGAAAAATTGTTTTAAATTATATTGGTAAGAACTGTGCTATTGAAGCCTTTTAAAGGTAACATGTAAATACATCGTTATTTATATTTGCACACTTTAATGAGAAGGTTTGTGTAAGAGTGATTGAGCAAGACTTTACATGGACTTTTTTTCCTTCCTGTGGGTTGGAACAGCTCCAGTAGGCTGCTCTTCCCAGCAACAAGGAAACGAGAGATGGGGTGGAAGTTTTATACATTCTAGTTAAAATATTACCATTGAATGTGCTTAGATCCTTTTGTTTCATTTTTATTAGAACAGTGAAGCTTCCCCCCACCCCCACATGTATTCAACAGCATTCTTACTAGGTGTGTTTCTAGTTTCCGTGTGCTAATGGCTAATAATTTGATAAAGCTTCTTGTTAGATTCTTCTAATACTAACGAAGCACTAGAGAATGTAAAATCTGCTGGCAGGTCTAGTGTCTGCAATGGAGTAATTACGGAGAGTGCTGTTGGTTAAAATGACCGGAGAGCTCTGGGACTAATTGTAAGGAGTGACAGAACAGAGAAGTTTTATTGCTGCAGTTCCCTGAATTATGTTGAGCAGCAGCTGCGTCAGCAGATTTCAATTACCATACTACTGCTCCAGTCCCTTGGTGTCATTCTTGCTGGCATCGGAGTTAACTATTGATTTTTTTTATTATTATTATTTATTTATAGAAGCATTTTGTGTTATTTGGCTGCAGAGGTGTATCTTCCTGTTTGGAAAAAACAGAGCTTGCAATAAAGAAATTTCTTTGCCAGGAAATAATACTAAAGCCATTTAGAAAACCCTACATATATGAGGACTAGATGAGACGATTGTACTGCCTTTTCCTTATGTGTCCCTGAAAATACAGTGTGTTTTATCTGGGTAGGTTTGTAGCCCCGATGCCTATACTTGCACTGGTATAAAATGCTCAGAGACTGGGCAGGGAGAGGCTTAGGGCTGGGGAAGGAAGCCTCGCTTTTCCAATGAGAGTGATAAATTATTTACTGCTGGGGTTTTAACTCTTATTTTTGTTCTGTGTCTTTCCTGCTTACTGTCTTCTGTTTGGGAAAATAAAAGTTTGCCTTATGAACACACAATATGAAATTGTGGTGTTGCAGGCACACTTTACTGGTAAATACCTTTTCCAAAGGTTAGGTAGGGAAGGCAGGATGACTTGAAAATTTTCCCTTCTTAAAAATGTTAAATACAACCTGAAGGCCGAGGGAGTAAACTCTTTTGGGATCTCTGCTTTGCTTTTGGAGCTGGTATCACAGTGCAGGGGCCGAGCAGGTAGAGAGGTCAGCCTGCTCGGGAAGGGACTCAGCTTTAGGATCTGACCCCGGATGCTGGAATCGGCAGCAGCAGCAGTGGGAACCCAGGAAGATGAAAGTATGAGAGCTGTAGCAGCAGCACCTGGATAGAAATGGAGAGAGTGAAGGAAGGAGCTGCACCTTAACCTGGGAAAACACAGACCCTTAGTAATAGGTTTTTTTGGGGAGGATGGGGTTGTTTGTTTTTTTTAAAGTGGGACCTGGCTGGTTTATATTTATTAAAAAAAAAAAAAAAAGAGCATGGATTTCTGTAGGCAGTTCTGTCCTCTTCTGTGCGGATTTACCTCCCCAGCTGTGTGTCACTGCTCAGCAGTGGTGTTTCACATCATGGTTTTGCTGACTGAATAATTTGTCTGTGCGCTCTCTGATACGCTTCTGGCAAAATCACCTGGGGGGGGCAATTGCAGTCGCTCCTGTAGCCAGCTCATCAGATTTTGACTGAAGCAGATTAAGAAGCAGCTGCAGGAGCTGGTCCAGGACCAGATCTCTGGGCAGCGACACCCTGCAGGAGCACTGATGGGCAGCTGGCATTGGGGATAGGCGGATGGAGTGGTACCTTCAGTTCTGCAAGCAGCTGTGCTGGATAAAGTTGTTTCTAAAGCCTTGTGCTGTAATAGCTATACTGTGTAAGGCCGATACTGGCATGAGGCTGCTATCCTGCTTGTAAATTTTTCCTTAAGGTAGGAGTGCGTGCAGCCGTTGGATGCGGCGCGTTACCATGGCTTGGCTCAGTGGCTGGCCAACAGCTGGCCTCTAGTATTCTCATCTTCAGTCTTTGTCCTGGTTTTGGGGGGCGTATAATTTGTGAACAATTATGAAAAATTGCTGATTTCTTGCAAATGTAGGATTCTTCCCTACTTCCCCCCACCCCTGGCTATTTCAATAAAACCCAGTGGTATCAGCAAGGCATTTTTGAGTGTTGTTTGTGTCCACCTTCCTCAGCCTCCTTCCCCTGCCTTTCTTTGGCTAATCCATCACAAAATGATGGAATTTCAAGGGAGAAAACTGAGGTGCTCAGTTCTGAGACCACTTCTTCAGTAGCCTGTGATAAAATTATGTCTCTGTGTTTTATTATTAGGCCATCAGAATTAAATGGTTTTAATTTATTTGACTAATTGCACTCATTTAAGTTTTTAATAATTAAATGCACTGAGGCTGTGTAACTTGTTAACAGTCATGTCCTTCTCTTTGCTTTGAGCAGTTTTACTCTGGGCACCGATCTCCTCACATTCCATATAGGTTATTGCACCTGGTATGGACTCATGCACGGCATTTAGCAGGGTACGAGCAACAAGATGCACACGAGTTCCTCATTGCTGCATTAGATGTGCTACACAGACACTGCAAAGGTAAGGCTTGTACCGAGTCTTCAGCCAACAAGGAATATTGGATCAAAAGGAGGTAGAACAATCCCTGTAGTGTCTTTCAATAAACAGTCTTAGCAAATTCCTTTTAACATGTTTGGTAGACTTAAAGGAAAAGACTTATAAATAAATAAACAATTCCAACTGTCAAAAATTACCTGGAGTTAGAAGCAGACAAGCCTGTACCTTGGTTTGAATCACCTTCTTCTTGTATTGGTTATGAGTCACTGTCTTTTCTTTTAAATTGCTGTTTTAATTCTATTTATACTTGAGGTAGTTAGAACTCTTACTCAGTGTGTCTTGGGACCAATGAATATAACATAGGGGAGGCTATGGCTGTTCTAAAATATCCTACTGTATTTATGATGCCAAATTACTTACAGAAATGTGAATAAAAAAATTAGTATTTGTTTTTGGTATCTTGTTTTGTTAATCTCTCTATAAAAATACATAATTGTACAATACAGTAAAAATATTCAGTGGCATGTGCTTAGAGATGAAGTGTCTTAAGTCTTGAACTGATTTGGTGGTAATATATGAAATTACGTATTTCACGTTAGTTAGCTGAACAAAATTTGAACTGAAAATTTCCCAATCTGCCAACATTTGACCTAGCTTGATTCACTTACTTAAGCACAGAAATTTTTATTATTCTTGTAAGGGAAAAACAGTAGGGTTAATAGCAAAACAAACAAACAAAAATCCTTAGTGACTGAAAATAAGCTTTAAAGCACTGAACTTTCCTCTGTTGCTCTTAGAAGCAGCACTTAGAGGTTAGTGTTTTGGCTTATTAGAGGGCTATCAAAGGGAAAGCTGCTACTGCTTCTTTGAAACATTTCGAAGTCTTGCTTTTGTCTTTGAGATAGTCTTACGTGGCAGCAGATGGGCTTGTTCAGATTCATCATAGGTGTCCTCCAAAAGAGTCTTCTCCAAAAAGAGTACTTCTAAGGACAGGAGTACATAGAACTTCTTCTGTAATTATTAGTATCTGTTGTTTGACAATCACCAACTGAAATTCAGTAAGCCTAATTAAACTAGTGTTGAAGTACTGTAAGGAACAGCTGACCCAAATACTGACTTCTCACCTAACACCAAATACAGTCAGCTGCAAACAGAAATACTTCTTGGTTCTGTTAAAGTTTCTGGCCATTGATCCAACAAATCTGGAAGCTTTTTCGTCATCTTTGATATAAAATGATGTTTGTAATTCTTATATACTTCCTGATTAGTTCATGAAGTAGTAGTGTTCTCAGAATTGTAAAGGAAAAACTTGCAACAATAAAGGTCCCCGTGCTCTTTCCAAACTGATAAAGGATCTGAAAAGACATTTTTAAAGTGTGATTTGGCGTTAAATGAAGAATCTATCTGATGTATCTCCTGAAATTACCAGCACAATCAAGCTTTCTCAGCAGTTTCTTTACTTTTGGTTCTGTTTGGCCTCTCCATCCCGAATGAAAATGAAACTGTGATCTGTCCTAAAACTGAAAAAATGATATGTCAGACATTCTTTGTTGGAAAGAGTGTATGCATGCGGACATATTCTTTTACTACTTCTTGGATGTCACAAATGTGTTAAAAACACTTGACTTCTGAATTGTTACTGAGTTTCATAAGGGTTTTAGCCAGCTTGAATTGAATTAGGGAGTTTTGCACCTTTTAACACTGAGTTTTTTTTGGATTGTGGGAAAGGTACCATTTACATTCAGTACAAGGACAATTCAGTTATTTGATGGATATCCTGAAGTTAGAGCCTACTTGCATGGGCGTAACTAAGCTGTTAGTGCTGCTAGTGGGAGGGCATTAGCACTAGATCCTTGACATCTGTGTACTCAGGTTCTTAAATTTCTGTTTCTGAAGAAATTGAAGGACTTTTATTTAATGATGGTAAATAATCTATACCACATCAAGGTAGTTTAAAAGAAGTGGTTGAGCAGTTGTGTGGGAACCAAACAAGTTAATCTAAACCAGAATTTCAAGTATGGTCATGATAAACCACTTCTGGAATGAACTAGTTTGCTACGCAATGAGAACATTTTCCCACTTGTATATGCACACAGGCACACACACAAATGTGAAGTATACATATGTAAAAATATTACTACTAATAGTGAGAATTAAGTCCTAAAGCTACAATAAATAATGACTCCCCTGCCAATACTAAATAATTTACCGAATCAAAAAAACTTTTAAAGTTTCCAGTCAGTATTAATCAAGTTCTAAGATTAACACATAGTGAAGTAAAATAAAGTCATGGGGAAAATTTTGTCCCAAAGCCCCAGCTTTTGGACATTACTTGTGATCACAAAGGCTTCAGACACAAAAGTAAATCAAAGTGTTCCTCATGCTAAGAACTGTATAAATATCCAGTGATACTTGTTTGGCTGACGTTGATCACTTACTCCTTTTCCATTCCATTTATTCAACTTCTTAAGAGGTGTCCTAATGCAAGTCAGAGAGAGCTGTGAATGCTTGTTGTTGATGTCTGCCACTGTGTAAATTAGGAAAAATACATGATTTTGATGTGCATTTAAAGATAAGTTTTATAAAACTGCATCCTACAAAGTATAAAATTAACTGCTCTGAGATGATAGTATAGGCTGGCTGGCACAGGTAGTTGTTCGTTTTGGTTTGTTTGGTGGGGTTTTTTAATGCTGGTTGAATATATACTTCGTTTTAGTGGCAACTGTAAAGTTTTGGAAGCCCGGGATCCCTGTGTGACCACCCATGTAAATCCCGTCTTGGTGGGTGATGGCTCTCCTTGTGTTGGCAGCGTTGTGCTGCGCTGTAGCATCTGTGCAGGGCATGTTCTGAACACTTACCAGGGCTCCTCTGTGCTCTGGAGGAATACAAAATGTTTCTGAATAAAAGGGATCAGGTCTTGTCATGCCTGTGCATCACTGGTTTCCATTCCAACAGCTGGAGAAAGATGGTCTAACTGGAAAGCAGTATTCCGGTGGAGGGGAAAAAAAAAAAAGCTATGCTATTCTTTACTCCTCTTTCTCTACCAGTCACCCAAAGTGTGCACAAGGTCTCTCCTTAGATGCATACTCCAACTGGAAAAGCAAGAGCTTTCTTGAATCTGAATTTTTTCCAACGTTGCTGCTATAAATGACATTTGAGGTTGTACCTGCATTTTGTGCTGTTCCACTCTCTGTTGCTGGTATGGCAGCACTCAGGAGTTCTGCAATGTCATCCTACATTGGTATTTGTGGTCCTTCTCACCACAAAAGCTTCCAAATGAGATTCAGAACTTACTCTACATTGGATAGTAGCTTCTTTATGAGAGTAACGCTGTTAGCAGCCTTGCTGTGCAGGTAGTGGCCACCTTTGTACCGAAGTCTGACCACTTCACCTGGACTTTGGCATGTATTGCCTTTGATCTTTAAAATGCACAACAACTTTGATTTTCAGTCTCTCGACTATGTTTGGTTTATAGAAGATGCTGAAAATGATCAGACATTGATCTGTTGCTTCTTGCATGTTTTCTTAGACTCTGTGGAGAACAAGTACCAAGTATACTCCACTCTGCATGTGGGATCCTTCAGGAGTTTCAGGGCCCTTCATTTGTTAGAGGAATGTAAATAATGGGTATTTCTGCTCAGTCTGTAAAGCATTGGGTCAGCTTTTAGTCGACATGTCGGATACATCTTAATTATCAGTGCTCTGAAAGAAATTCCGGGTTCTAATTCTGCAAACTGCCCTGACAGTCAGGTTCCAATTATCCGAACACTTTGTAGTTTACTAACTTTGTCTCCGACACATTCAAACGTGGAGAAACTTAGACCAGAATTGTTACTTTCTTGTATGGACCAAGACCGCAGTTCCAAAGTTAGTGTTCAGACCAGGGAAATCACTGGCCATGGGGGGGAGGGTGTGTTATTTATTGCAATAGCAACAACTGTCAGGCAACAGAGTGTGGCAGAGATGGGCATTTGTACACAAAGGTTCAAAAAAACAAGATAAAAAAAATACAGGATTACTTCAATTTTTTTATCACAAACTTTATTCAGCCAATGTTATTCAGTTGTCTATCAAAAAAACCAGTAGTACTTTAAAGCTGATTATTCCTCATTTATCTGGTTTTCGTGAAGCACTTTGTGTTCATCTTTAAGGAGGACTGCTACAAAGCAAACGTGAAGCCTGGTGCTAGGTATCGTGACAGAGAAAGAATGCCGTGCTGAGATTTGGGAGTAAAACACTACCCCGCTCTATGAATTCTGCATGATGTTCTTAGGAACCGTTAAAGCATATGCTTTTGAAACATGTCATCTGCTATGATCCATAGAAATTTATGTGTACACTACTCTGCCATAAAGAATAACAAGCCACATGCTCAGGACACTGGGGGACACAGTAGAGCAGAAAAGTTAACATTAATGTCTTGTTTTGATAAATGCCCTTTTAAAAATCTGGCATTTTTAAAATCTGTTTTTTCTAATTTAAAATACACAATGGAAGGCAAAACTTACTTATATTTATTTCAAAACCAAAAGCAATGTTAAAAAATTAATCTATAGCTGTTCTTACAGTTGCTATGTATGATTTACCTTTAGTAGTATATTAAATACCTATATATTTGAACAAAAGTTCTAACAAGCTTAGTTATTGCACAGGCACAGTAGTGACTTCTGGGTTTTTTAAAAGAAGAGTTGCATTTAATTTGAATCCAAACTTTTAAACTCAATTTTCTGCCATTCTCGTAATTACAGTGGTGTATACATTGATGTATTTCAGGTTTGGGTTTAGTCTTGTGCTGTCCAGTGTCTTACAAAGAAGCTGCTGATTTTCCTAGTAGGAATTATGACCAGCTTTATAAACAAAAAATGTATGAAACTAAAACCTACTTTGTAAGACAGAAATGTTGAAGGGAACCTTAACTTGAGTACAACAATCTAGCAGCTTCTAGTTCTCAGCTGCATAATATACCTCCTCTCAGCATCTGTTACATATTGACAAGTGTGAGTAGGTGGTAATCTTTTTTTCTTTTTTTTTTTTTTTTCCTCCTCTCCAACCAAATGTCATGGGAAATAATGTTGAGTGGGTAATGCCCTTCTGTTTTTGCTGGAAACAAGCTTGCAGGATATTCTTTTGAGACCCTCTCGTCACTGATCCTAATTGACTTGTATAATTGAAAAGGGAGTATTGGTTCTCTCCTGCCGGCAGAAATGGCTGCCTGTTAAAGGTGTCCAGCAGGGATGGTACCCATGGTCCAGGGAAAACCTCTAGATGCTGTTTCTCTGCTTCTGCCCCCTCGAAACAAAACAGAGGGAGATAATGTTTCAAATGGTGAGATTACAGGGATGTGGCAGTTGCATGTTGCTTCTTGAAAACTGAGTGTTTTTAAAAAAGATAAAAAACATTAAATTCGTCTTTGAAAATCCGCACGTAGTCTTTAGAGCTTATAAGTGATCTTTCTCTAAAGGTGAAGAATGTCTTGTACCATCTCCATACTGTATGCTCCATTCATTAGCTTAGCATAATCAAGACCTTATAATAAATTCAGCAAGATTTAGCTGAAATTCCCGTCAAGGAATGCCTGAGACTGGGTCTGATAACCCCCAACTTGAACCTCACACATTTGAAATCTAATTTTAAAGCATTTTGTTCAAGAGCCATTTTAAGGAACCAATATGCTTTTCTTGACAATTCAAACAAAAGTTTCTGAAGAGGCAGCTGAATGAGAGCTTTTCTGCAGCATTTAGGATCTAATTAACTGAAGTGGCCCATTGCAGCTTAGTGTAGGTGTCGCCTCTGTGCGCTTTTCCAGTGTCAGGTGGAACCTTTGTCAGTTTATATAATATTTTTCAACAAACTTCTAAAGCTTCATTGGAAAAAAAATACAATTATTCCTTCCTGCTGCAAGAAGACTCTAGGTAGAGCACCTTAGACACAAGAAAAGTTGCAGGTTTTCACCCTGTGCTTTTAGTTTCTTCAGGTGTTTTTTTTTTGTTGTTTTTTTTTAATCTACTTGACCAGAAATTAATTGGTTTTGAAGAATAGCTGGGATTTGAGGAGTCAACATCTTAGTATTCCAGTTTCAGAAATTAAATACTTCCTAGGAAGTTACAGATGCTAGGAAACCTGGCAAAACTTAACTCTGCCCTAGCCATTTCTGCTGTAGGAGATTGGAAGGTATCTTAACAGGTACTTTATAAAATAATGAGCTGGTGCTGTGAAGTTGTTTGTGTGTGCATCTCTGTACAAAGGAAAACCAATTGCATCTGTCCTACCCAAGGAAAATAAGGAGAAAAGTCTTGGAAATCAAAGAAAAAGTGTGTCACTCCTAGTTCACCTACGAGGAATGGAAGGAGTAGGCTTCAAAGGCAAGAGCTGTGCCAAGGAATTTTTGGTTATTTAATGCTCTGGTTAGTCTAAGAAAGCTGAATTAGCCTAATCTTAGCACTCAATAAAAATTAATTGCTGTGCTCCTGAGACCTGCAGTGACAGTTTATAATCCCTAAAAGATGGGAATGTGTTCATTGTCTCACTTGGGAATTGAGAGGATTGCCGTGTCTCTGAAGAAGCTGGAGGAAGACACGGCGCTTCCTGCTTCAGATAAGGACATCTCTTATTTTCTCACTGGTGCAAACAGAAGGTACACCTGTTTATGTTGGAAGGACAGCAGGCTGGAGATTAATGGGTCTGCACAAACCTCCTGCCCTCACTGTACTCTCAGAAGTTGCCTGGGATAGAATTAAAAAAGTTGCATTTGTTGACATTTCTCCTTTGTTGATGTGGGAAAATAATGTGCTGTTGAATGCTCTGCCGAAGCAGAACCCAGTGCTTCTGTGGTAAAGGGCTGACGGTTTGTTTAGATACAAATGTTGCATGGTGCTAAGTGAAGTTTAAATATTCATTTTTATGAACCACGTTGGCAACTCCTTCCTCTTAGGAACTGATACCAGATAGCACAAAGCAAACCTCTGTAAAGGGAGGTAGGGGTTTGGCTAACTGCTTAAAGCTTCACCTCTATGGGAGTTAACTGCCTCTAGTCACCCTCTGATTATGTTTTATATTTTTCTAGAAGTTCTCTTCTTGTGTCCTTGGGTCTTCTTCAATGCATAACATTTTCAGGGTTCTATATTGTCTATGTGAACTTGCAGTGTGTTTATAAGTTTGTGTTACAAAGAGTTACTGGAGACACAGTCCGAGAGAAACCACTGTGCCCTCAGAGGATTTTTGACTTCTGAGTCTGTGTTTGCATCCCTACAGGTGATGATAATGGGAAGAAGGCCAACAACCCCAACCACTGTAACTGCATCATAGACCAAATCTTCACAGGCGGACTGCAGTCTGATGTTACCTGTCAAGTCTGCCAGTAAGTTTTTTCTGGTTCTGAACTCTTGATTTGTATCTGCACACCCTCCAGTGCAACGATGTGCTGAATCTTTTCTTTTTTGAATACCAGTAAAATACCAGCAAAATTCCAGTGAGACAAGAACTGTTGAAATAACAGTATCAGCTAAATGCAATCTGTAGCCAGTGAACTATCACATATTAAGACATACCAAAAAAGCTACCTGGAAAGTACCACAGGCTTAGGGACATAAAGGTTTTACTCGTCTGTGAAAGGTTGTTCTTCCCCAGGTTCATGGGGAAAAGACTTCCAAGATCCCTTTGGGTTTGAAAGTATGTAGTTGCCACTACAGTTGAAGAAAATTCTGATACGCAACCGTATTTTCCCACAGTTAGGAGCCTCACATACCACCAGGAGAGGCTTCAAAGCGGCTGATATCTAATGTAATTTCGGGTACCAGCAAAAGAATGTTTTACAAGAGCAAGGAAAAATGCATTCGTTCTACTCTGTGTACTGGAGCAAGTTGACTTCTATTTCAAGATGTTTGGTGTTGCCATAGTGCTGAAGTCAGGGTTCTTGGTTTTTGTTCCATCATGCATTCTTTATAATTACGCACGCCATCCTGCAGATGGACTGTTGTGCTGTGCTTGTTTGAATCTGCTTTTATTCTCAGCTTCCTGGAGAGATTTGCGGGAGATTTACTGTAAGGAAAACATATGAAACTTTGTTCTTTGCCTGGTAGAGCCAGAGAATCCTTACATGATATAATGAAAAGCTTGATATGTTATGACACAATATTAGCATTGATGAAACTTCAACAAAAGGAGTTTTCTTTTGAAAATTGACAACTTTTGCATAAAGGAAGCTGGAAAAAAGGCAGAACATTGTAGGCTTAATGAGCTTGCACAGTGAAAGACACTAGTTGTAGAGGAAGAGAGAACTCAAAAAAATCAGCATAATGAGTACAAACAGAGAATGCTTCCAAATTAGGACCTTAGACCCCGAAGTTCTGGAGTTCTCTTAAAAATTTAAATGTTGGAAGGAAAGATTTGAGTCAATACAAGTTAAAATTTTTAGTTGCTTTTTCCGTAGTCTAGCTGTTGGCTTGTCTTCAGCTGTCTTGTAGAGAAATCTGATCAGGAACATACGCTGCTTCTTGATGCAATTATTCTTTGGCTTCTCAAATTCCAAATGCCGTAGGAGATGCTAATATGAACTGCAAAGCTTCATTCAGTGCACTACTGTATAGCAAAAGTATCTGGCACTCTACTGAAGTAGCCATAAGCACCATCTTCCCTGTCTTGACCAGCGAGCCATGCTTCTAAACTAGTTGGATTGCATGTAGCTATCATAGGTGTTATGTACTGGTTTGTGCTGGTCAGTAGTCTGACCAGTACCTCTATCTCTGAGTAACCCTGCTTGTTCAGTGAACAAACTCCAGTGAGTGGGAGAACATACTAAATGCATATATTTTGCATTAAGTACATCACATACGTTTCCTAAAACTTATGGCTTTTAAATATTCCGAAAAAGAGTCAGTTTTGGGAGAACCCTCTGGAGCAACTGTTTTTTCTGTCGTCTTTGAGTGCCCTCTAGGGGTGATGTAGATCCCACGGTTCTTCAAAGTGTCTGGTGTGCACCCTAAAGGGAGAGAGACTGTTAATTTTACTTCCTTTAAACGTGTATTAAACTCTCTTTCTTTTTCGTAGTGGCGTTTCCACAACGATAGACCCGTTTTGGGACATCAGTTTGGATTTGCCAGGTTCTTCCACCCCGTTCTGGCCACTGAGTCCGGGGAGTGATGGCAGTGTCGTAAATGGGGAAAGCCATGTATCAGGCACCACCACTCTCACAGACTGCTTGCGAAGGTATGAAATGAGACAAATACAATTTTGGTGGGGTAAAAAGATTTTGGCTTCGTTCTGTTCTCCAGGTGACACTGAACAGTGGGAGTAAGTGATGCTTTGTCATGGCATGATCCCGAAACAGCATTTTTATACTTTTTTTTTTGCGTAAGAGAAAGTGAGAAGGCAAAGAAGGCTCAGAGCAACAGTAAGCCTAACCATAAGCAATCAAAACCAGTTGCCATGCAATGCAAAAAGAAAACAAATTTTACATTGGCTGCTGCCCGGCAGTGTGGTTCTAAATGATCCAAACCACTAGCGTCCATTTCTGTGTTCTTGGTTATGTCAGCTAAGCAAGCACATAAAGACCTCACAATGCATTTAATATTTATCTAATTTATAACACCAAGCATGAATCTGATTTTGCTCTAAGCAGAACTGAGGGTCAGCTACTGCCAGCTCTGTTGTGGGGATGGCATTAAGAATTAAAGGAGTGGAGCTTTCAAAAAGAAAAAATAATTCTGAGCAGGAAACTTGGGCATCTCGGAAACAGGTAATGAGGGAACGTTATGGCTTCATATACAGTTAACTTGGATTTTTTAGCAGACCTGAAAGTCATTCTCTTGTGGTAAATGCAGATACTTGTCAAAGATATTTGTCTGAGGAAGAAGTTACTTGTAGCCTGGAGCAAAGCTAATCCTCCTGAAATAAAAAATCCATAGCCTCTGACATCTGTTTTCTAACCCTCTTGATACTTTTAAGATCAGTATTTTTAAGAAAACAAGGGAATTGGTACAAATGAGAAATTGCTGATGCAAGAATGCATCAAGAGGCAAAACTGATCGAATTCTGGCAATTTTCTTCGACATGGGGATTAGTAGAATCAGAGAGAGATGATGATGGGGAAGAAAAAACATCCAGGTTCAAAGATACTCTGAAAGAGTATGGATTTTGGAAAGAAGTTGAACACTAATGGATAAAGAGTATGGGTCTAGGTTTTTACCCAAAAGTTAGCAAACAGGTTGGATATTAGATTCAGACAAGGAGAGTATGTGGTTTCATGTCAACCAGTGTGGCCATGCAGCTTGAAGCTGGCTTGGAAAAGGAGGGATTGAGCAGGAATATGACAAAACCCAGAAAGGTGTAGGCACTCCTAAACAACAGGAACAACAAAGATAGAAGTGAATTTTTTACAGACTTAAGAAAAAAAATCAAAAAGCAGAAAACAGTACATAGGCTAGGAAAAGGAAATAGTGTTAAACAGGAGGGGAGACCAAGAGGCTGTGATGATCACTTAACGCTAGAGGCCACATAAACAGAAGGGTAAGGTTGGTGGCAAGCTGATACCATGTTGCCCTCACATGCTGAGTGTGTGTGTTAATGTAAAATGTTCAATTATATTTCAGAGTATTTCATCTCAAAAATCCTAGTTGTAGAGCAGCTTCTGGAGAGATGATCATTTGTCCTGTGGAAGGCTAAGCTTGGAGAAGACTTAGCAGTCCACCCCCCTAGCCTTCTTGGTGCCGACGGTCTCTGAAAGAGAGCCACGTTTTGCTTTAATCTGTTGTGAGAACGCAGAGGCAGTATATTTTCTCTTAAGCAGTTCCCTATTCTGTAATAGCCTCTCCCTATAGCTCCCTTGAGTAGTTCAGTCTGAAAATTTTAAAAGAGATTTCCTAGTTGTCAACACTTGGGTTTTCTTGGAAGATACTGTGTTTTGAAAAGAACTTTGTGTTTACAGCCCTTTCCATCTCAGAGCTTTGATCCTAGCCCTGGAGGGCTACAAGGTGGAAGAGTGTCCTGCAGACAGCATGCAGCTGAGCACAGAAGTTGTGTCATCTTGCTTCAGAACTTCCACATCAATGTTTTTGGTTTTGAAAACAAAAGATCTTTGCTTTCTGCATGAAAAGTAGCTGTCCTGTTGTAGGGGATGAACAAACATTTAGCTCCTTTCTCAGACACTGATGCGTTTCAGCGCAATGTGCCCAAGAAGAGTGATGATAAATGTCAGATTTGGATATCTGACCCGTAGCACTTTATGTTATTGCAGGCGTTGGGTTTTTTCAAAATGACACTTAAAAGCCATGAGCTCTGTCTCTTGTGGGTCCAGTGACCCAGAAGTAAATGAAATGTTTTCAGCATGTGTGGAAAAGCATCTGATTGTTTTGTGCATCCCTTTTGCTTTTTAATGTTTCTTTCAGGTTTACAAGGCCAGAACATCTAGGAAGCAGTGCCAAAATCAAATGTAGTGGTTGCCATAGCTACCAGGAATCCACCAAACAACTCACTATGAAGAAGTTACCCATTGTGGCCTGTTTTCATCTCAAAGTAAGTTCACAGGGGGCAGTCAGAGCAGAGGAAGTGCATTCCTCTCTGAGAGGATGAGCTAAATTCCTGGACATATCTTCTGGCTTTCGCTGAACTAATCTTTTATGATATGAAATTAATATGAAGAACAGCTTGCATGCCCAGCTAGATTTTCTATTAAGATAGTATTATGTTATCTATAATGCAGCTTTGCAGTATGTCTGTGGAAACCTAAAAACCCAGAATCTAGAAACGTAGTGGAAGGCTAGTACAATACCTGAACGAGCATAGAAACCAATCTCCAATAACACTTATCATCCATGGTAAAAATTTTTACCCGACACTTCTACTGGAAGAGTGCCACAGAGGAGCTCTGCGTTGAAGGAAAAGCATTAAAAAGTTACTAGTTGCAGTGGAGAAGGCTTCTTCTGTCTTCCCAATGGTAATGTAATTTCCAGCCTTTCCAATCCAGATTATGTCAGGTGCAATGATGAGAGGTGATGTCATAGTTGGTGCCCTCAGATATTTAGTCCTGTACAATTTATAGCTTAAACATAGTGTGTGACTGGTGCGAAGTAGGCAGCTATCGCAGAAGGTGAAGGTCATTCTGTGTCAAGAGGCAAAAGGGTCCTCGAAAAGTGATGCCACAGGCCTCTATAGAAGCAGCCACCGTAGTAATTTAACTGCATCTTCGATCTGCTTGAGCTTTTCAGATGCAGACCTCTAAGGTCTTGAGTGTCTCCTGGGACAGAATGATAGTCCTGTCATTTCTAGGCAGCAACTGATGGTCACTGGCCTCAGCTTTTACTATGACCAGTGTTTCAAGAAACTGCTTATCTGACGATGATACTAGTGTCACATAAGCTAAATGAAGGAAAATGGCATATTACCTATGGCCATGATGACTGGAAACAGATTTTAAACCTGCAGCCTATGTGCTGTGTACAAATTAAGGCTTGTGGTGCTTCTCTTTCCACTTCTGGAATGGTGAACTGAAAGAACACATGCTCCAGCCTTTTGCTCCAGAGACTTTGTTCAGTTGTTCAATTCTGGTGGACCGTTTCTAGGCTTTGAACTTCAGTAAAACACCTGGGTGACTTCAATAGTGTTGGAATTAGACCTTTATCTTGTAGCTGTCATGGCAAAGTGCGTGCCGAACGTTGCTGTAGCATGTAAGCAGGTTGTTTGGCTTATTTTCCAGTAGTCTTCTAACCTAGGCCAGTACGTTCATAGTGGAAAATCTATTAATCCATGTAACTATAGTGTCATGGTCTCACTGAGCAAGTCACGGACTGTTTTCTAGCAATGATTGTAGCTTGGAATTGTTAAATTACATAGCAATTCCATGTCTAGCATAGCAGCAATTTAAGTTTTCAAATTCTGGCTTGTACAGAAGCTTGTTAATGAAATGCAGAGATCTTGACACGAAAACAGAATGCCACAGGAAGGTCTGTATTCATGAGAAAAGATTGATTCTGTTTTCTACTGGAAAAGGTGCTACAGGTGGAAAGAATTCCATCTCTTGTAATCATAGGTCTTTTCAGACTGTTTGGGACAATCATACCTTCAGATGCTCACCCCCATATACACCAGCAATTCTTCAGTTGCATCTGGAGTATTAACCAAGATGATATACAGTGTTACATGCCAAAGAAAGTAGCCTGGCTGGAATAGATAGTAGCATGGTTCCTTTGTTCTGCTTTGGCTGTTTGCGGTCCTCCTGAAGAGTATTCTTGCATGACTGACCTGAGGTTTCAGGAGTGCTTGGATGGCTGCTTGGCCTTTGCGGGGAGTTTTGGGGGTGCTGGGTGCTTGTTTTTTTTTGTTGGCAAGACAATACCTAGGTGATTCTGCTCTTTGAGGAAGGCGATGTGAATGTGCTCAGTCCCTTCCCTTCACTCAGTTCAGTATTTGTGTTACCCAGAATGATCGAAGATTTTTTTGAAAATAAATTACTTTCCCTAAGTGATTGTGTTGTCCTGTCCATGCAAAATGCAAATTTCATTTCATGTGTTAACGCAAGAAAGAAACACAAAAGATAAGAATTGCAGAAGTCTTAGCTTTTCATGTCTGGATCTGTTGCTAGGGAATTGTTATGGCACCACAATTGGAAAATAATTAACTTGAAGTGTAAATAGAGCAGAATTTCTGAGAAATGGGGAGAGAAGCTGCCTTTAAATAGAAACTCATTCATCTCTTTCTGGTATTTGTTCCTGTTTCCATTTAATGTTCGATTGAGAAGATGAGGAGAGGATGGTGGGTACTGCAGGCTCCTTTTGGCGAAGGGACAAGGCTTTTTTATTATCATATTCCATTTTTGCCTTAATTTGAATTGGTATTCCTGTGTAGGCTTGACTCCTGTCACTTGAGATGATTGGATGGGTGGATTAAGCGTGTGAATCTGATGCCAAGTTTCCATTGTCACCAGTTCTGTGGCTGGTGTAGGCAGCAGCCGTACATTTGAATAGTGCGTCGCACAAACACTGGTTTGGGTAAAGGCTGTGCGTGCTCTCTCTGTTTAATATATTTTTTTCTTAATGTCAGATGGGAATAAGTTTCTATGTATAGATATTAAAGACTAATTAATACTGTATTCTGCCCCCAGCCCCCGTTGGTAGAAGTGAGTTACCACTTCGATGGGGGTTCCCAGCCTAAATAGTTGGTAGAAAAAAATCTGCGGATGTCCCTCGATACTGACTGCTAATATGCTTTAATGTTACTGTTCCTAAGCGTAGGACTTTTATACAAGACAGAAAAGTTAGCCTTTCTCTAAAGAAAAAACAATTCTTCCATTTTGTCTCCAGCGGTTTGAACACTCAGCCAAACTGAGGCGAAAGATCACTACGTATGTCTCGTTTCCGCTGGAGCTGGACATGACACCATTCATGGCTTCCAGGTGTGTACCAACAAAATCCCCCAAAGACCTGGCCAGAACTGTTTACCGGTTCATACATGTGCATCATGAAACATGGAACATCCTTGAATCAAGGTTATAGAACAGTATGTATAATGATATTTCTGCTGTGAGCTTCTCCTTGAAACGTACATCTTTTCAAAACCTAATTTTTAGATAAATTTTTAAGTTTTGTGTGCCAGAAAAAGCTTTATATTTCAACATTTCTATTTATTTTTTTTTATTAATGTGTGTTATGTTTCTGGTTGCATGTTAAATGTATAGACTCGGATCCATCTTGCCTTCAGATCTCCGCTTTGGTCCCATCCCCTGAGTGCTCACCTACCAGTATCTTGTGTGATTAGGCAGACTAGACATAACCTAATGCCTAACCTAGTCGTTCTGAAGTTATAAAACTCCTTCCTCTTCATTCCTGCACACACGCAAAGCCCGGGGGCTTTTGTTTTTATAGGTTCAACTTCTATTTAGAGAATGCTGCAAGAAGAAAAAGCATAGTCCAGATTAAAATAGGTATTTCTAATTTATATTTAAACAGTAAGACTTCTCCCACATCCCAGGTTTGTAAGAGGTGTGACATTTGTATAACTATACCTTTACGAAAGGAATTTGATCAGCTCACGTAACAAGTATTTGTCAGGTATTCCATTCAAATACAAAAAAGGATATTCAGATTTAATTTATACCTGAAGCAATGCAGAAAGCCCCAAAACATGGCATCTCTCAAAACATGGCATCTCTTCACACAGGGGGCTCTATTTGATGCTGAAATTTTACTACCAATTTCAAGCTTGCCACCCCCCTGCCCTGAAGAAAAGTAGATGCTTCTGCTAGGAGAGAAAGGAGGGCCCCAAAGCTCTGTCAAATAGTGATGTATCAAGAATATATGGCTTATTCCAGTATATTCTGGAGATTTTGAGACTTCTGTGTTCCTCTGTGCTGAATTCTCCCTGGATAGAGCAGGCTCTGCTGATGAAAGGTATCAAGCATAATGGAATATAGACGGGATAATCAGCAGGCATAACTCAGTAATCTGAATTTCATCGGCTATGAAATCAACAGCATAATCCTGTTGCTACTGTCAAAACACAAAATGAATTTACAAGTCAGAGCCAGGATGATTGACCCATCACAGGATAAAGGATTGATGTAATTAGATATTTTTCCAGTTTTAAAATACAAATCTTTTCTTAACCTGTTTTTAGGCTTTTTGGATAGGACATTTGACGTAAACAAATCTGTATTTGCAGCACTGAAGCCTTGACCAGGAGGAAAAACGGTGTCTCTTATGTAGCATTGCTGCAAGAACAAATAAAGCATCTTTAGCATCCTAATCAGCAGCGCTTCTCTGCTGCTAAGCAGCATTGTGCTTTTGAATAAGGATCTGGATTTGGCAAACAGGCTGTGTCAGTTAAAACCTATTTCCTCGGTTTGGGAAGCCACTGCTTTAAGTGACTGGATTTTTGTGTGTATGTGTGTTGCAGTAAAGAGAGCAGAATGAACGGGCAGTACCAGCAGCCGACGGATAGTCTAAACAATGATAATAAGTAAGTGGTACATTCTGTGACTCCTATTGTGAAAGGTAGTTGGCTTCTAGGAGGAGATGCTCCACTGTGTATGCTGCGGTGCAAAGGGCATTACCCAATCTGACAGCACAGCGAGTCTGAACTGTTGCAAAAGAAAGCTTCGTTCACTGCAGTTGCCTACCCTTTTGTGGCTTTGTGGCAGCTGACTATCAGATCTGAAGGTGATAACCCCAGCAATTGGTCCATGAGGAAAATTAAAAGCGATGGGTATTTCCTTTTAAATAATCCTAATTCTATTGCAGTAGCGAAGGGAGTTCCAGAGGACGGAGAAAGTTTATAGAACACTGACACTCAAAAGTCCCAAGTAGATGTCCCCAGCAATTCTGGATTCTCTTGGGCAGGTATTCATTCCAGTCGGCATAAATGATGGGCTGATATGGGACTTGCTCAAGGGTGTAAAGGGAGTGTAAATGAAACCAACATCCATAGCTTTGTGGGAATACAGGTGGTCACACAAACCTTACTTTTTTTTTAAAATGAGTTTACAAGTTAAAAAAACCTTGTTCATGTGCTGATGTGTATTTAAATTCTTCAGGGCACTTCATTTGGCACTAAAAGTTTCATTAAGAAACTGGAATCACACAATAAACAGATTTTAAAACTAGCTAACCAGGTCTCAGTGCAGTTGTCGTAGGAGCAGATACCAGGCAGGTGTTACGTGTGGCCCATAGCAATTTATTGATGAGATTTATGGTGTTTAAAGTGTTAGCAAAGCAAACAGCTGATCAGTGTTGAGGTTTGCAATGACTTAAGTTGGAGAAGTTGTTAACAATGAAGAGGATTAATGAGAGCAGAGGCACCTGAGCTGCTTAGTAGCTGGATGCCGGTAAGCAGCTGGGGCAATCCTAGAGTCCTCCATGAGGACCAAGGAGTGGTGTCCGTCCTGGTTGGATTGCAGGACTCCACTAGCAAGAGGGTGACTTTATAAATCAGTGGCTCTGTAAACAGTCGGCTGAATAGGCGCCTTGTTGTGGCACTACTGTGTCGAAAGAGCTCCATGGATTTTGAATGTAAGTAGGACATATCAAGTGAGATTAGAGAGATTATTTTACCATTGTGCAGCTGTGTTTGTATCCCAGTTTGGGGATAGCATTTTAAGAAAGAGTTAGTGGAGAACATTTGAAAAAGAGCCACAAGTATATTTAAGACTGGAAACAAAATCTTAGGTTAGAACAAAAGAGCCAAGGACTTCAGTCTTCTTTTTAAGAAAAGAAAAGGGGAAAAAAGTTAAGAGCAACTTGATTAGCTTATCGGTACACCTTTCTTTGGAACAGAGATGTGTCTGCTAGTCTTCAGGCTAGCAGGCAAATGTGCACCAGCATCTGAAAGCTGGAAGTCGAGGCTGAATATGTTCAGTATTTCAAAATAGGTACAGATTTTCCAGATTAAGGACAACTAAACAGTACAGCAATTTATCACTAGAAAGAGTGAAGATTAGCTATAATTAAGACTACCTCCTTCCCCATCCCTCAAATGCCTTTTTCTGTTTCACTGGAGTAACTTATTCAGGGAAATAGAATGTCAGACTAGATAGTCAGTGGTCCTCTTCAGGAATGCAGCAATATTGATCTATTTTAGAAGAAAAATCTTTGCTAGCCAGTATTGGTAAAGCTGATGGGTGTCATCAGACTGCAGTGCTGCAGTAATAGCAAAACAGAAAAAGGAAAATGTGGTTCTTTTCCCTGGGCAAGGATGCCCTCTTCCCGGTTAATGTTGAGAGCTGGTGGTTTATTGCTATACGTGTTTATGAACACAGGCTTCTGTCTAAAATGTCTGTTGTTTTTCTGCTTTTGATCCACTTATTAACTCTTCTCTGTACCAGGTATTCCTTGTTTGCAGTAGTTAATCACCAGGGAACCTTGGAGAGTGGGCACTATACCAGCTTCATCCGGCAGCACAAGGACCAGTGGTTCAAGTGTGATGATGCCATTATCACCAAGGCTAGCATTAAGGATGTGCTAGACAGTGAAGGGTAAGTTGTGAACTGGAAAGGGGAAAGGAAGGGAAACTTTGACCTTTATTGGGTTTTCCTACCTTTCAGTTAAAAGACCCTTTCATCATAGAGAAGGCTTAATATTTCTCTCTTTGACTATCTAATGCCTCTGTGTATATATCAGTGCTTCAGAATGTTGTGTTACTATCCGGGATTTGTTGAAGGAAGAAGAGGGAGAGGGGAAGGACAAGGGACATCACTTGACTCTGCAGTGTCTGTAGCTGGTGCTCATTTCCAAATTCTTGCTTGCTAATGGAAGGGATTCTGAAAACCAAAGGGGTATGATCATCCAGTGGAGGAGCAGTATTTACCTCTGTGACGCAATCCAGGCTGTCTGCAAAACCTTTGGATTACCGTGAGAGTAAAAGATTTGAAGAAAAGCCATTAAGAAAATACTGTGAACCAGAGTGGTAAGGTTTTATGGGAGGCAAGAGTACAACAGGAGCTGGTTTTTAGCTCCTGGCTTTAAACTGATTTCAGAGTGACGTTACAGCTTCAGGTATTTGCATAGACAAGTACTGGGTGTGCAGAGCAGTAGCTTGCAAGGGAAGCATCTCTGTGTTCTCATCTGAGGGATGCATTGGGCACTGATACGTGTTTTGAGAGTAAGGTCACTGGTAATCTGAAGTCTTCATGTTTTGCATTTTCAACTGTGGGCTTGGTACTGGAAAGATAAGCCTTTATTGTTGTTGTTTTAAATTTTCCTGACATTTCCATGGATTGCTGTAGGCACAGATGCTCAATTTGTAATTTTTGTAACAGATTTTTCCCCTTTTTTCATTTCTTGAACTTCAACCAGGAAGTAAAAAAAAATCTGTCCTGTAATAGCCGAATTTTAGTGTTAAATGATACGACAAGGTGACTTCTGCTTTGAGGTCAACAGAAAAATGAATTTGTGTTTCTTCAGTGACAAGTGGCTAGCTCTGGCCCTGGGACAGGGTATGTCTGTGGAAGAAACTGCCATGGGCAAGGAGGAGAGGATACACTTTGCAACTGGTGCCCATCCCTGTCATTAAAGGCTGGTCTGAGCTCCGATCCACTTTCCCTGGTTCAGATAAAAGCTGACACTAAGTAGATCTGCATTGTGTAGGGGAAGCTCCATAGGGCGTGAGATGGAAAGATAGTAATTGGAAAGTCTCAAAAGTGCTTTGAAGCGCTCTAAGGAGAGTCATGCAGTGAGTGTGTCGGGGTGTGTGGCGTGGCAAGAGTCCGCAGGCATGAGTCTGCTTCCCCTGACATATAGCTGCTTGAGGGCTGGGCTCTGTTATGTAGCAGCACACATAAGGTAATTAAGGACAGGAAGAATTTCATCCTATTAAAACACCAGATTTGAGTACAGATTGAGACATTAGATATTTGATTGGGACACATGGGCCTTCACCCACATGCCTGATTCTTTGTTTTGCTCCTGTTAACAGGAAATGGCAGGCAGTGTGCGATAATCCCAAGTGTCTGATGCTTTGGTAATGTCACTCTAAAGCAACAGTTGCATCTTCAAAGCACCTCTTGTATTTTGTGTCAGGATAGTGTTAAATGAATACTGCCTGTCTGGGCACCAACATGGCCCAGTCTTGTGGAGCTTTCAGGTTCGAAGTGGATTGTACCACAAGAGGGTTTGGCCTCTCGATGTACACTTGTTCTGTTTCCTGAGTTGCTGTTAAAACGATGTGAGCTGGCTTCCCTCCACCTCATCCACGGTTACTGTTGGGAACTGGCATGTCCCTGGAATTCCTTCCAATTTAAAAGAAAACAGAAATTAATAGTTCTCATTTTTTATGATCGCATCAATAGAAATACTAATTTGCTCCGACATGTAGCAGAACACTGAAGCTGTACCTCTTTCTTGCAGATATTTGCTGTTCTATCACAAACAGTTCCTGGAGTATGAATAGCCTTATCCAGCAGCTTGTCAGATATAAACAAGGAAGAAAATAAGCAAGCCTTCTGAATCGACACACAAACCTACCTGAAATGAAAAGACCCATTAAAAAACAACTAGCACTGAGCTGAAACAGGACCTACTTGACACTGACTCAAAGCCTGGCGGAGTAAGAAATGAACAATGTTCGACGTGTATGCAGTCCCGCAAGGACAGAAAGGGGGGAAAAAAAGAGGCTACAGTCAGTCACTTAACAGAGGAAATATAAAATGAAAGGAATGCTCTGGGTGGGGGAAATGGGAGCAGAGGAGTCCGGGCACTGGTACATCTCCTATGTTCCTCCAAAATGTGTGTGGGAAGGCAAGGGGTTATACCCTCATCTCCATAAAGCATCTTCTCCATTTGGTGCTTCAGCTCCAACGACCAATCATATAACAGTTAAAAATTAAAAATCCAAGCCCATTTTTTATGCATATGGGTCTGAAAGCAGTAGAGTGGAGGAGGAGGAGGGGATGACACAACTAAAGGACTTTGCAAGTATCTTTTTATTTGTGAATTTTAGTTATTAAATAAATACAGTATGAAACTATTAGGCTCTTTTTTTTCCAACAACCGTAAAAGAAATCCTGGATTGCGGAACTGAAGCTACAGTACTAAGAAAGGTTTTCAAGCATGCCTGCTTGCACAGGTAATGTTTAATGCCATCGGACTGCTCATCAAAAGCATCGGCACAGATTCTTTTCTGTTTGAGCCCTTTTTTGTTTTGTTTTCTATAAATAGCTATTTTCTTAATTTTTTTCCTTTTATTCCCTTTTTTCACGAGAATGAAATTCATAAATGCAACCATCAGTAAAAATTAATGAATTGGCGTGTTTATACTGTAAGAGTGGTCTTGGTTCTTTTTTTAAACCTTGTGAATAAGTTTGAATTTTCTCAAAACTGCTTGTTTTCTTGTTGCTGCTTTTGGTTTGGTTGGTTTTTTTTCCCCCCTGCAGCCTTCCGAAGGCGTGTGTATGACACTTGAGAGAACCTCGGCATTGATAAATGTACCATCTGTTAGAAACGGTTGCTGCTGGGGGCAGCATTGAGCGGTGGATCTGCTGCTATTGAGCACTTCTGCAGTGCACTCGGGTTTTAAGTAAACAACACATTTTCCTGGTATGTGCTAGGCTGGTATTGGTTCCTTGTATCCTCCCACATGGATTAACTCCTCACACGCTCTCCTCCTCCTTGCAGAATCAACAGCCTCCATATCGGTGTCCTTAGCTTGCAGCACTTAGTGCACCAGCTTATTCTTGCTTTGTCACAAACGCAGTTTTGCTCCTTTTCTCCCCCTCTGTGGCTTCGGTGGCTTCTCCAGACACCAGCAGCAACCGCTTGTGTGCGGTGTCTTGCTCTCTGGAGGCTGGGCTGTGGATTGAATTGCAGCCTGTGAGAGAAACCATTCAGAACAGAGAGCTGAAAAGAGCAAAACCAGCTTTGTTTTCCCCTCCTTACAGGAACCTGCAGAGAGCTATGCGTAAGAGTTGGGCACAGTGTAAATTGGTGCAAGAGCCACACCAAAAAGGTCATTAAGCTCAGTGTATGCATCCAGACAGCCATTCTTTGACTTTACCAGTGTGGTTAAAAACGTGGATGGGTTTAACCTTTTAGATTCTGTGCTAGTAACGAGTTACAGCTGTCTAGCCTGCCCGAGACAGAGGTGGAAAATGGTCTGAAACAGAAGCAATAGGAGGAACATAAGGGAAGGGAGTTTGTTTGCTTTTTAAATAAGCATCTTACGAGAGCAGCTGAACAAAAAGGCAGTGGAATTGCATTTGCTTTGTACACAAACTGGAAGATTAAAAGGCAGTTCTGTACATCAGGAGGTTTCTATGACAGCTTGCAATAGGGAAGGAAGAAGGGACAGCTAACTGAAGCACCTTGAATATCAAATCAGACATAGAAAATGCGTGTGGGAGTTACCTAGGCAGCCCGAGCTCTGCAGAGGTGATGGCGTACTCAGGTTTTGTAACCTGTCTTTCCCCATTGTCATGCTTGAAATAATTTTCAGTTGTAATTGGGTGCTGCAAGATTTAACCTGAGCGTTCTTGTCACCAGTGAAAAATGGCTGGCGAACTGCAGATGCACGGTGCACGCGCGGGAAGGGGCCCCCTCCCTCCCCGAACCGGCACGGTATGGTGCAGATGCTTGACAACGCTTTCTGCTACCTTTTAATAATGCAGCGAGCTTGCAGAGGAAGACAAGAATCAGGCGTTTATTATTCCCAGGGCTGCTGCAGTTGGCGTCCCCACCGTGTCCTGCTGCCGGAGGAGGACTGCCACCGCGCGGCAGATGGCTTTGGTGGTGGCACGATGCCTTCGCTTTGTGGTGCTGAGGGCTGAGCCTTGGGCTGCTGCTTTTGGATGCCGGAGCCTGAACAAATGAATTCTGTTTTCCACGAGCACCGAAGCTAATGCAGTCTGCTTTGTTAATCCTTTAGAAACAAATCGTTTAGGGCTGAGGCCAGCCATCTGGGTGGGGGAAATGGGAGCAGAGGAGTCCGGGCGCTGGTACATCTCCTATGTTCCTCCAAAACGTGTGTGGGAAGGCAAGGGATTATACCCTCATCTCCAAAAAGCTTCTTCTCCATTTGGTGCTTCAGCTCCAACGACCAATCATGTAACAGTTAAAAATTTCCAAGCCCATTTTTTATGCATATGGGTCTGAAAGCAGTAGAGTGGAGGAGGAGGGGATATGTCGTGTGTCGTCCCCCCCCCCCCCCATCTGAAGCTGGTGAAGAGGGCTGTGCTCTGTGCAACTGCACTGGTGCAGGTGGCTTTCGGTGGGAGATTTCAGTGCTCTGTTTCTGGTTTCAAAAGCGGAATTCCTGGTGTATTAAAAGGTCTTACTCTGTTCTTCCCCCTGCCATCCCACCCCGTGTGCCTCCCTGAATCATAGCAGGCGTGTTGCTATTTCCAGCCACAGTAAATCGGCACAGGTTGCTAGAGGAGGAGAGAGCATTTTCCTTCTTCCTCTAAAGATGGGAGAGCAGCTGCTGTCACACAAGCAGCACTACCCCTCATGCTGCTGCTTCTCAAACAGCCTTCTCTCAGCCCTCATCTCTTCAGAAGCAGCCATGCAGCTTGTCCGCAGGGTTTATTCCCTGCAGAACCGGGAGGTTTCTCCTGCGCAGAACTGTCTTAATGTTGCCTTTAGGAAAGCGCCGACTGCAAAACGCCTGGCTGCGCAGCGAGGTGCTAACGAATGGCTGGTGGTGAAGTTGTGCCTCCCTCGTGCTGGCAGACAGCGAGAGGCTGCCTCCTCCGCCAGCAGTGACTGCTGCCTCAGCTGCTGACCCTCTTCATTTTGGGGAGCGGTTTGGGGGTGACTTGTTTATTCTGAGGTTCAGGTTTCTGTTGGCACAGCTTCGTCTGCTGTGAGGAAGCATCTGCAGGAATGGCTGAAATGAGAGTGGTGCGACGCCGGCTCGCGTTGGAGTGTGTGTTCTGCTATCTACCAGCAATGAGCCCAGCTCTACCTGGGGCACAAAAATAGCTAGACAGTGGGTTTAGGTGTAATATTTTCTTGTCCCTCAGCCACTAGACTAGAGATGAAGCTTTACTTGATGCTGGTGCCTAATGAAAACCTGAGCAAAAGCAGAAATGGGAGAATGGGTAAAACCCCCAGGTGGATGCTTTTGCTCAAAATCTGTGCCCTTAATGCCCTGTAGTTAAACTCGGGCCAGCTGTGAGTGCTTGTGCCCCAGAGTCACAATGTCCCTCTAACACTCAGTGATGTTCCCAGCTACCCTTCCGCAGAGCTGTTGGCCAGTGGCTGCAAATGCCATACCAAAACCATCTATTCCTCTTGGTTCTCCAGCACCTACGTGTTGCAGCTGGGACCCTATATATTATTCTCACTGCTGATTTGTTTGAGTTGCTCCATGTTACCTTTTATATGCTACTAACAGTGGTCATGTGCCCTCCCCTCCTCCAGGGAGTATCTGTGAGGGTGAGGAATGCTCCCCTCTGCCGTATGGAGGCTGGAGAGAAGGACTTGGCTTCTGATGAGTGTTTTGCCCAGTTTCTGGGGCACCAGCCCACAGGGTGATGAGAGAGATAGCCCCAGCCCAACTGGAGCATTCCTAAAAGCTTTCTCGTTTGAATAGTTGATGCCCCTTGGTCCTCAGGAGATGCCCTGAGTGCAAAGCTGGTGTCATGTGTTCAGTTATTTCTATCCTATTTTTAAATAAGGTTCTGAATCTCCTTGCACTGGGCCTCATAGCGTGGCCAGGGGCTCCCGTGGGTGACAAGCGCCTGTCCCCAGAGGTGACACATGAATGTTCACAGGGTGCTGGAGCTGGGCTGAAGCTGTGTGTCCCCAGTGCTGCCCGCAGGAGCTCTGTGCTGGGAAGGGGCAGCGTGACGAGGCACCGTGGCTGCTCGTGAGGGTTTTCCTTCTCCTGGAGCCCTGTCCTTGCTGGGAAGGGCTGGGGGCTTTCCCAGCCCTGGTGCCTGGGGGACCTGCTGGTGCTGCCTCAGGGTAAGTGCAGAACCCCTTCACCCTAGCACTGCGTCCGGCTCCAGGGCACCAACGTAAGGAGGACACGGACCTGCTGGAGCGAGCCCAGAGGAGGCCACGGAGATGCTCAGAGGGCTGGGGCACCTCTCCTATGGACACAGGCTGAGAGAGTCGGGGCTGTTCAGCCTGGAGAAGAGCAGGCTCCGGGGGGACCTCACAGCAGCTTCCAGGGCCTGAAGGGGCCCACAGGAAAGCTGGGGAGGGGCTTTTGACAGGGGATGGGGTGACAGGACAAGGGGTGATGGCTTTAAGCTGAAAGAGGGCAGATTTAGATCCGCTATCAGGAAGAAATCCTTCCCTGTGAGGGCGGCGAGGCACTGGCCCAGGCTGCCCAGGGCAGCTGTGGGTGCCCCATCCCCGGCAGGGCTCAGGGCCAGGCTGGATGGGGCTGGGGGCAACCTGGGCTGGTGGGAGGGGGCCCTGCCCACTGTGGGGGGGTGGAACTAGGTGGTCTTTAAGGTCCCTTCAGCCCAAACCCTTCTGTGATTTGCCCGGGAAGGCTGTGGGGAGGGGAAGCAGAAGGGGCAAAGCCAGCTCTTCCAGGGGTGGGGGGGCCCAGCCTGAGCGGGGGGTCACGTTGATGGGGAGGTGTGGTGGGAGTGGAGGACATCAGGGTGCAGGAGGCAGAGGGGGAGCAGGGCAGCGGGCAGGAGCGGAGCTGAAGGACAGACCAAGAGGCTTGGCAAGGGTCAGCGCCAAGAGGAGCCTGAGGGAGAGCAGGGGCAGGGCTGGGGGAGGCCGAGGGGGAGCGCGAGGATGAGCAGGAGCAGAGGGTGAGCAAGAGCACAAGCGAGGGCTCTTGGGGAGGCCGAAGGGTGTGGGAGATGAAAGGCAGAGCAAGACGAGATGCCAAAAGGTGGTGGGAGGGCAAGGAGGAGTAAGTAAGGCTGAGCTAGAAGGGAAGGCAAGAGGCTGGGAGAAGCTGAAGATTAGCCTGTGTGAAGGTGCCCAGCCGGGGCTGAGCGGGGGCAGAGGCTGAGGGAGAGCTGGGGGCTCCGTGTGAGCGTAGGCCAAGGTGGCGTGTGGGGCTGAAAGGCTTCGGAGCTTTGGCGAGCGGGGATGCCCCAGGGCCTGGGGCTGTGGTGTGGGGGGCCGTGGGCACTGAGGCGGTGGGGCAGGCGGCCGGGGAGCAGAGTCCCCAGGAGGGAAGGGCAGGAGCTAAGGCCACGGGAGATGGTGCTGGGGAGGGGGAGGCTGCGCGAGGGGAGACGCCAAAAGGGTCTTCAGGCTGAGGGAGCGGGAGGCAGGGAGGGTGAGTGCAGGAGGCCGTGGGGCCCACGGACTGAGGGGGTGGAGGTGGCGGGGGGGGGGGGGTCCCGCGGGAGCAGGCCCAGCTCGTGGCCGGGGTCCTGCCGGTTGCTCTCCATGCACACGGGTAGGCCCTTGCTCTCCCCATCGCACTGTGAGCCGGTGGCCTTCAGGGCCACCCGTTGTGTTCAGGACGCCCACCTGAGTAAAACAAGATTTGCATTTTGCATGCGCCCATTTTCTCCCCTCGGATGCAAATGCAGCACAATGCAAACCCACCCCCTGGGCTGCTGTCGGAGCGGGACTTTGCTAAACAGAGGGAGGAGATGAGAGGCAACGCACACGGATAACGGGCTGGAGAACTGTCAGGTTGGTTCCTGGAGCAACTCAAGATGGCAAAGCTTTGGCCCATGTGCCAGCTATTGGACCAATGCATGAGCTCTTAGTCCTCACCTTAAACCACCTCTTGCACTTTCTTATTCTAACGGGGACATTCAGACCTTTCTGCTTGGTGGCCGGACATCACTCATGGCACCATTGTTGCGGTCCCCCTCAAGTGGTGCCTTCTGTAGTGGTAAGAATACGTTGACATTTAAAGAAATACATAATATGAAGGGGACAGTCTGTTGTAACTATCTGCTCATACTTTCTCCTGCTGTCTCCCAGCACCAATTTCTGCATATTTTGACTCATGTTTATTCTTCAAAGTTTGAAGCTCTAGTTTGAGAAATTGGAGGGGATGAGCTCCTACCAGGAGTGGTTTCTCACCAAGCAAAAAATTCCTACACTCTCCTTTAGTGGAAATGAGAACTTCAGGTTACATGTTGAAACCCATATTTTTCCATACTAGCTTTCAAAGCCAGGGCTGATAAAAATCTTCCCTTAAAGCAGCTCTGTCTCTAGCTGGTTCATCACTTTTACCGGCTTTTTTGAGTAACCTAGACCAGACATACATAAATTCAGTCTTTTAGAAAGTTCTCAGCCTTGGGTGAGTCTTTGCATTAAACCCGCTTCCACTGGGGATTTTGGTGCCTGTCCCAGCGCCTCCCATGCAGCATCATGTCCTGCCACAAGGCCAAGCCTCGCCATCACACGTAACATCTCCTGCCTTCCCAAGCTGTGTTGAAAGCTGGCAGTGGAGCTTTCCACATAGTATCTTCCCAAATAGTCTGTCCTGTGAAGAAATTTCTGTTAAAGTCAGAAAACACGCCACACTTGAGAATACCTCAGTGGCATTCGGTGGTCATTATAACCTCCATGAGTAAGTCCTTGGGTCTGAGTCCATGTCTGAGATTCTTATAGCTCTGCTTGTAAATGGCTTCTGTTACATGGTAGAGTTTTCAAGCAGGGAAAGGTGTGCTTTCCATGGGGACTGGTGGACACCACAGTCTGGTCCTGGCTCTGCATCGACACCCTTTGCAGAGACAAAGTGATGCTGATGGTGGAACCAGGATGAAAAGCCCCTGCAAGACATCGCTCCCAATGACGGGGATGCACAGAGGGGTCTGCAGAGGTCAAGGCGGAGGATGAAGATACTGCTAAATGGGAAGCGACTTCTATCACTGGGAGTGCACAAGAATAATGAGAATTTCTTTTCCTGATTCAAATTAAACAGCACTGTCTGTAACCGGCAGCACTGTCTGTAGCCTACAGCCCTGGGCAAAGGCTGGGCCAGGTCCACTGGTCCTGGTAGAAGCTGTTACAGTCACTGGGAACGGAGGGTAAAGCAGCTGTGTTTTGGGGGCAGAGGGAGCATCCCTCTTTTCTGATCCTGTGCAGGAACATTCGCTACAGTCATGCCATGGGCGTCTTTTCTTGTGAAGGAGAACATATGATTTTGAAGTGACCATCGTCAGGGCTGGGAATGGCCCCAGCACTTCCCATGCTGCATATCCCGGTGTGAGAGGGAGCAGCTCTTTCCCCTATGTGATAGGAGGTGCCGTGGCATGGTTTGGTCTCTTGTACAGCGGAGCCATGTCCAGGGAAGCAGAAACTACAGGTTTCCATTGGCTCTGGGACCCTGCTGCCAGTGGATCCATCACCAACGCTGCCCGCTTCCACCAGATGATCTGCAAGTAAACTATGTGTATTAGCTTAAGGGGTTTTAGGAGTACCTTTTACAAAAGAAATGCTCTGTACTGCTACACAAGAGCCTATAAAGAGCTGCTCCTGGAATGGGAGAGGACACCCCCCTCCCACCTCTTGGATAAAGCCCCCGGCACCGTGTGTTGTATGTAATGCATCGCCTACACGCTTGCACCCAGTCCTGCCAGGAGAGAGCTGAGGGGGAAACTGGGAAGTGCCTGGAACAGGGATGCTGGAGGTTTAGCACTAAAGAAATTACAATATTTATAACCTTATATGTAAATTATCTTCTAATTAAACACTACTTTTGTAGCACACGCAAATGTGATGGCGCAGCGTGGTGTGAGGTTCCAGAGCTGCAGCCAGCACAGCGTGGCAGGCTGGCTGCCCGCAGGACCCACAGCACTCCGCAGGCTGGACGCTGGCTGTGAAGGGCTCAGCTGTGTCATCTGAGGCCTGAGAAGCAAGGTTAGACTAGGAGTATTAAAGAGGACACAGTAAATCTCTTTGAACCTGGCAGCTTCTCTTAAAAGCAAGCATTCAATGCCACCGTGTCCTTTGGCCACAGCAGACAGGAATGGCTTGAATTACCGTTCTGCTGGAGAGTGGCTCCAAGTGACACACCAGCTCGTGGGCTTTCTCTCTGTGATTTTTGACATCCAGTGTGACTGGCTCTGAGGTGCACATATGTGAACATCTACGTGTATGCATAAATAGGTAAGTAGACAATTGTTTTTGTAAAGGCAGGGGAGGAGAGGAGGAGGGAGAATACAAACATCTTCTCTATGTTGGCTTACTCCATGTCATCCTTTCCCTGTCTTTCCTCCTTAGCGCAAAGTCTTGCAAAGCCCCTCTGGCTCCTGAGCTAAAACTCTGGTGTTTGATCCTGCAAGGGAATTCAGCCGCATCCTTTGCCCATTTGAAGGAGCAAGTAGCTAGTGGTACCGGGCTTCTCGCCAGGCAGCAGCTTGCCCCAGTGCAGCCCCAGTTGCTGCAGTTGCTGTGGAAGCCCTGGGGCCTGTGGTGCATTTTGGAAGAGGATCGGCTTCTTGCAACTCCCCTGCCTGTGGCTGGGCTGCCCCTCAGCCTGGGGATGGAGACTGGAGAGCTGGTGGTTGATGCTGCTGCTCCAGCCCCTGCATGGCAGGGGGAAGCTGTGCCTGTGGCTTTGCAGAGTGACTGAGGCGGGGGTTACGGTGGAGAACCGGGGCACAGGAGCCCAGTCCTGCCCCTCTTCCAGGCTCAGACTGAACCACACAGCATGTCACCAGCTTTACTTTTCCTCCCTCCCCTTGTGAGCTGGCCCTGCTTTGTGTCCGTCCCAGCCGTACCTGGGAGCCTGTCCACCACAAGCTCCCCATCCTCCCCCAGTCCCCCCAGCGCTCACCTTTGGAGGAGTCCTCCCTGCGGTGGCAGGTCCCCGCGCTGGCTTGGCAGGAGACCACCTCTCCCTTCCTGCGCAGGTGGGTCCAGCCCAGGAGCAGGAAGCAGACGAGGGCACAGAGGCAGAGGCCCAGCAGCAGGTACACCACCAGCCACGGCTCCTGCTCCATGCACGACTTCGGCTCCAGCACAGCCGCTGGTGGCGAGGCCGTGACCAGGGTGGCTGGCGGAGCAGGGGTGGCCCCCAGGGCACCCGCTGTGGGGCAGGCAGAGAGGGGTGTGCTTAGAAACCCTTCAGGCACGTGCTTCACGCTACTGAATTTGTGATAAGGGAAGTGCTAATAGCACTTGTGCGCTCCGCTTGGAAAGAATTTGCAAGCAGCTATGCATCGCCTCTGCTTGCTTGCGTTTCTTTCCTGTGCCGAGGTTGACGAGAACCCTCCCCACACCCCATTCCCACCCTCCTCCCTTCTCCAGTGATCGCATCTCAACCCCAGTGTGGGACTTGTGGATGGCAGGGAGAACCCTCCTGCTCCCACTCCCCTGCCCCGAGGGCTGGAGGCGACTCAGCAAAGTGGGAAACGCAACGGCCGACCCTGCCCCGGCTGGTGGGGCCGAGGGACGGGTGTGCAAGTCGCTGACACGCAGAAGGGGAAACACGCCCCGTGATGGAGAAAACGTGAGAGGGACGGGGGCCCTGGTTTCCTCTTCCCTGGTCCCAGTGAAACGGCAGCACGAGATCGCAACCCCCCAGGACAAAGCAGAGAGGATTTGCTGCCCCTTCCCTCGCTTCGGTCCCATAACCTGGCCCCTCCTCCAGCCCAGCCCCGGGGGTCCTGCCCCACATCCCCGCTCCACCTGCCCCCAGGCGCAGCCTTACCTTCACAGGACGGGGCACACTGCTTTGGGTGCTGCCCGCAGACCATGGTGCAGTTGATGCAGTTGTTCAGGAGCTTGTCATAGTAGAAGCCGGCTTTCCTGTTGCAGTCCATGGACTCTGCGGGAGGGGAGCGAGGTGAACACGGTGCCCTGAGCACGTCCTCCTCCCCTGTCAGTTGAGCACAAGGCTCCCACACCACGGCCCTCCCACCACCCCGGGCACCTGGGTTTGTGCGAGGACGAGCCCGCGGCTGCTCCGAACAAGGTCGCAGCTCCAACGGGCGCCAGGTGAGACCTGCACGCTGCTGTGAGTGCTGACAGCGGCCCCAGCGCTGGCAGGGTGACAGATCCGCAGGTTTTGAGGTGGTGTTTGGCTCTGTGAGGAATGCCGGGGAAAGGCGAGGAGGGGACGATGCGCAGCCAGACATATGCAGCTGTACCCACCTGTGGCACGGAGCTCCGGGTTGCTGCTCTTAGAGCTGCCGCTGCCCTGCAGCTTGCACGGGTTCTTGGGACACACCAAAACCTGCCCGAGCACTGGCTCAGCACTCCGGGGATGGCATCTCCTCTCCTCAACAGGGAGGCGTGACTTTTCACTGCATGCAGCCGCAGTGCAGGGCTGGGTCCCCTGTGCCCTGGGACAGGGTGCAACAGTCCCAGACAGCGGCTCGATGGGGAGGGAAGGGGCCATGCACAGGGCTGTGTACAGGCTTTGGGTGCAAAGTACATCGTGTCTCTTCTCCTCCCGACCTGTTACCACTACACCTTGATGCCTGCCCCACACAGGGCTCGCAGGTACAGCCGTGCAAAGCTACAGCTTGAGTTTGTCGTTATCCACATTGACTGAACCTGCTGTATCTCAAGGCATGGCCTTTGGAGGGTGAGGTGTCGCTGCTGGGGGGATATGAGTGTTGGTGCAGCTCTGGGAAGGCTCCCAGTGACCCCCAAAAGGAGCAGTGCAGAGATGTGCATCAAGCACTGGCACAGGCTGCCCGGGGGCGGGGTGGAGTCACCATCCCTGGAGGTGTTTAAAAAATGCATAATGCGGTGCTTAGGGACACAGTTTGGTGATGGACTTGGCAGTGTTGGGTTAATGGTTGGACTTGGTGATCTCAAAGGTCTTTTCCAGCCTAAATGCTTCTATGATTCTGTGTGGGCAACTGGATCCTGGTCCGTGCTGAGCTGTTGCCAGACACCGCTGGGAAGCTCTCACGTTCTCTGGCGTTTTTGGCTCAGAGCTCTGTTAAGCTGAGCTGGCTCGGAGCCTGCCTTGTAGTTCATCCCAGCGCCTGATCCCCCTTCCCAGCTTGGCCCCATCGCTTGGCACGCAGCCCAAGGGCAGCCCCGCAGCCAGGTGCCCAGCACTCACCGCACAGCGCAGCACACCTCCTCACTGTGGGCCGGCTGCATACAAGGCTGCAGGGGATGCACTGGCAAACGAGGGTGTCCCAGTACTGCTGGTCTGTGCAGTTGTTCATGGCATCCCGCCCGACGTGCGTCCCATCCATGGCTGCAGAATGAGAGGCCAGTGGATACGGGGTGGCCACCACCGGGCTGCCCTGTGGCACCCCGTCCCTTCGCTAGGGCTGGGACCCCTGGCAGGGGGACACCCGCCTGTGCCCCACCTCTCTGGTCCTAGCCGTGGGCAGGAGCGTATGGCCAAACCTGCTTCAGGCTTGGCAAGCTTTTCAAATTATAAGCCTCCAGGAACGTGTCCTGTGCCAGTCCCAGGGGACGTGCAGGGAAGACACCCTGGCTTACAGGTGGTCCTGTGCTGTGCCCTGCGGGTCTGGGGACACACGCATCTGCCCGCAGGGGTAAGAGCAGTGGGAACCGTTCCTGTCTTTACATGCTTTTCTGAAAATAACAGAAACACGACCAGAATGACTACTGGCAACATCTTCTGAAACAATTTTGAATTCTGGAAACTTCTGAATTCCTCTGTGACATCAGGGCAGTGCGTGCCCTCCTGTGTGTAATTTCTGACATCTTTCTCTGGTGTCCTGGCATCATAACGAAACCCGATTTTGATGTGTAAATCTCCCCTGAGCAGCAGGAGGGACATCTCTCTGGGGGAGCTTTAAGCGCTGGTTTCACCCGCGCCAGCTGGGATGCCTGGAGAGGGACGTGCTCTTGTCCCTGCAAAGAGCTATTTGTCACATGTCTCTGCCTGCAGCCTCACCTGTGCCACTGCAGGGTTTGGCCTTGGAGACAACCTGAGTGCCACTGTCGGTCCCTGCTAATGCCCCACTGCTCAGCAGTGCCTGCCGGCATCCCGTGCCGTGCCATGCCGTGCCATGCCGTGCATGGGGTCTGCAGCAAGCAAGCTTGAGCAACTGCAGGAAGCACTAACCCAGCACCAGGGTGGCCGTGGTGGAAATGTGCCATTTGCTGACTGAAAGGGCTCGTGGGCAACCACATCCCTCTGCGGAGCCGTGCTGGGGAGCCGCAGCTGTTTCCTGCACGAGTGGACGACACTGATGCTGATGGGGCCCAAAAGGTTTAAAGCTCCTCGATGCTGCAGCATGGCGCTGGCCTTGGCGTGCCCAAAGGCTGAGCCATTGCCTTCACAAAGCCGGACTTTGATTTTTGTATAGCCAAGCCCCTGCCCTCTGATGGGGATCTCTCCTCTCACTCTAGGGCTTGGGACCATGCGGCAGCCGGGCACTTTGCGTGTCCATCTGTCCTGCCGTTGCCTGCGCAGCACCCTCCCTTGCAGCTCCAGCTGTGAACTGGCTCCTACCTGGGGCAGCACCTGTAAAACCCTTCCACTCTAAGGGATAAATCCACTCTGCGCAGGGATGCTGCCCTTACAGTCCCAGTTGTTCAATTAACATTGCTATAAAATTAAATAATTACTTTCTATCAAGCTGACTGAAGACGTTTCCCAGGGCAGAGCGAGGCTCAGGCTGACGCTCTCCTCAGATGCTCTTTGAAGATATTTTGTACCCAAAGAAGGATGAGAACACCCCCAGGGGTGGTGGTGAGCCCTGGGGATGGCGGTCAGCCTGGCCACGCTTGAGCTACAGGCGGTTCCAGGTGGGATAACTGCATGGGAAACAGCGATCTGGGGCTGAGCCGGGGGGCTGCAGGGTGGGCAGCTCCTTCCCCACTGCTGCTCTGCTGCGAGGGCAGGTCCAAGGTGGTGTTTGGCCCCATCTAGGAAAAATCCTGCCTGGTGGTGGAGGGCAGCCTCAGGGTGCTCCCAGCATGGTGTAGCTGGGCTTTGCAGCTGTGCGTTTTCCAGCAGGGGCGGGTGTATCTCCCCTTCTGTCTTTGCACCCACCAGGGACCAGCACCCCAAACTTCCCTATGGACCCCTTGTCCAAGGCATTAAGCGACCATTTCACCTCCAGCTCCATGGCACTGATCACTTCTGGTGAAAGCCCTTTGTGGTGGCTCTGCTCCTCCAGCAAGAGCCTGGGGAGAGCCTCCGCTCCCTGCCAGCTCTCTGGAAATGTCACCGTGGCCCCGAGCCCTGGCACAGACAAGCCCCTTACCCCCACCTCCCCATGCAACCCCTCCATGGGGTGACTCACATTTGACTTTCCTGCGGCGTCTAGTCCCTCTCGGCTGCTGCCATTGCACTGCGAGCTCCAGCCCCGAGCCCACACATTGCTCGGGAGGTTTATTATTAGAGATAGATTTGATTAGTGCCTGGGCCATGTGTTTCCTGGGGTTTCCCCTTATCCCTTCGATGCAAATCTGCCGTACGCACAGCGCATTGCATTGGCTCGCTGGGCATCCCTGGGCTGCCAGGGGTGCGGGGGCCAGGGAGGGAGGCACCCTGCCCGGCTCAGTGTCACCGGGTGCCGGGATGGGGGTCCTGGACCAGGCACCTTGCAGAGGTGGGAGCTCTGCACCACTTAGCAGGGGTGGGAGCTCTGTAGCACCTGTCCTTGCATTGCCTGGCTCCAGCGGGATGTTTTCTCCTGCAGAGAATGACTTCTTGCTCTGTAGAGGAGGCAGCTGCCCTGAGCCAGGAGAGCTATTGGGCAGCCCTGTGAGTTACTGCTTTCCTGGGCTTTGCCAAGAAGGAGCAGCTGTGTCAGAGCAAGAGGCCACGCAGCCACAGGGGATGCCAGTGCACGGGGCTGCAGGTGGAGAGCAGCAAGACCCCCTCACCAGGGCTCTGTGGCCCCAGGGGCAGCATCCCACCAGCATCGCAGGGCACCGAGGGCCAGACACCCCCGCCTGCCAGAGCAGCTGCAGCTTACCCTGCCTCCAGCTGGGACCAAGCATGGCACTGTGCACCCATCCTTTCCCTGTCCCCAGGACAGTCAGCCCGTGCCCCTGGCCTGTCTGCTGCTCACGACACGTAGAGCATCCCATGGGCCCCAGTAAGATGCTTTAAACCTGCTTTTCTCTAGTGCATCCATGTCCTGGAGGCAGGAGGGCTGTGCTGCCCTGTCCTGCATGGGCGATGGGGGTCCCAGCCAGGCTTGGAGCCTGGCACTGCCCTCGCTGCTGGCAGTGGAGGTGTGTGAAGCATTAATAACACAGCTTGGTTTTCACAGAGAGAAAGAGCCACCTCTGTGCTGCTGGCAGTCTCCAAGAGTATAGCTGTATATTTATTTTTAGATCTTGCCTCACCCTGCAAGTGGAATGGGCTTGATCAGCAAAGCTGTGGAGGAGTAGCCGGGCGGCACCACTTGGAGGTGGGATCCAGATCGCACCATGGTGCTGAGCACGCCTGCCCCGGTGTAGCCAGCACGGAGGGAGTGAGCTGCCATCACCACCACGGCTGCCCTGCTGCCTCTGGCCAGCAAAATACCCCGGCTGCCTCTGGCCAGGGGCACGATGCTGCAGAGGGAACATGTAGAGAAAGCCAAGCCAGACTGGGCCGTTACTGGTTTCTCCCTTCCCAACTGGCAGCGCATTCGTTTCTGGAGGTTTCTCCCCCTTTCCCGCAGAGGGGCTGGGCAGGGCTGCGCCGTGGCCGTGGCTGTGCCACCAGGAAGGGGCGAGGGGCACTGAGAGCACATCAGGACAGTGACTCAGCTCGGTCTGTCGGGACCTTTCTGCAGAAGCAGCTGAAGAGGGAAGGAAGAAGTAATACCTGCTACTTTCTATAAACATCAGTGGGGCAGCATCAAGGTTTTTTCCGTTTCGTTCAAAACCTCCAACTTTGTGCTTACCATGGTGATCTGCAACCGAGAGAGACCAAAAGGCTGCTTGCAGGGTGTGATGCCCTGTGTCCACTGCAGGGGCGTTGGGGGCTGAACCTGCTCACAGGGAACAAAGTCCAAAGCAGAGGAACTCAGCACCTCGCGGTTGCTCAGCCCCGCAGTGGCTGGATGTGGCCCATCACATCCCAGATCCTGCGGGAGGGAGGGAGCCAGCATCAGCGTCGGCACCATCCAAGGGACCACAGGCCTTGGAGCGAGGGCTGGGAGCAGAGGCACACCATGGCCACAGTGACACTGCAGCACCGGTGCTGTGCCACGTGTCGTGGCTCTACACGTGCATCTGATGTGAAGGATGGGATCACTGCTGGGCTTAAGTCTCCCGCTGGGAAAACCTGTGGAGGTCCTGGGAGGGAGTGGGAAGGCAGAGGCATGGCTGGGAGCGGGGGCTGCATGGTGCAAGGGCTTGGGGGAAAAATGCACCGGTCTTTGCACGTAGCAAAGGGTGGCTGTCCACGCACAGCCTCATCCCGCTGGTGCTGTGCCCCAGGGAGACGGTGGAGCCCGTGGCCCATTCACCTGCAAAGCTAAAGCTGACAGCAAAGGAAATAATGATTTGGCATTGCCTGCACTGCTTGAGCGTGGCGGAACGTGGCCCTGGAGCGATGGCCCCAGCCCTGCCCTCCGGCTCTCGGGGTTTTGCAGGGGAAACCTGCCTCTGAAAATAGCAGTGGGAGACTTGCAATTTCCACCCTAGTGTGCCTTCAAGGGGGAAGTGAGAAGCACTTGGGGGTGGTTTGTCCCTCCTCACTGAGCAGAGATCAGGCAGCGTGATTTCAGCTTTAACATTCTCGGTGTACGCTGTGACCGGAGCCCATCTCCTCAGCCATGCACCCCAGCAGTCCGTCCCTCCGTGCCCTGAGAAGCCGTGCCTTCTCGCAGCCACTGAGAACAGTACGTGGCTCTTAAATGCCTCCAGACATGGTCCCCATGAGCTGCCATCCTGCAGCAAGGCCGTGGCTGCTCCCTGCCCTGCCTGCTCCAGGACACAGGCAGCATCGGGCAGCAGCTGCCAGCACCCTGTTCTGGGTTCCTGGGTTAAACCCTTCCTTTGCTGTGTGCCACTGGTGGGAGAGCATCCATGGCTCTGTTCCCCATGCATCCTCCCAGCATAGTGCATCCCTCTGCATAGCTTTGCATACCACAGCATCCCCTCTCCACCCTCCCAACGCAGATGGGTTTGCATCCTTCAGCACCCACCTGCACACGGCTCCAGAGGTGCCACAGTCTATTTGGGGTGACAGGGCTCAGTTTTGCCCTGACAATAAAGTCTTTTTTCCTTCTGGGCTCTTGCCCCAGTGGCACTGCTGCAAGGAGAGCTGCAGGTAACAGGCAGACAGGGTGGATAATGTTTGACTCCGGAAATTTTTGGGGGATGCCTCGCCTTCCCTTTGAGCAGGTTTGTTGGGATATTTTCCCCAGCCCACTTGCCTTTTGCAGTCCCTCTGCTTGGGCAGGGCTGGGCCTGGCCCAGCCATTTGCTCACACACGTGCTCCCTTTGGGACCTGAAAAAAGGGGCCGTGGTGGGGGGAAGGGGAAGAGGAGTCATTTTGGGTCGAAACCAGTAACAGTGAGACTGGGCTGAGCACAGATGGCTCCGAGCACGGCTGCTGAGGACTCATTTCTTTCACCCTAATTCCCTGCAGACACGTACTCTTGAATGTGCCGGGGTCAGGATGTGCCCATCCCCTGCACTGACCTCTGTGTCCTGCCACTGCTGCCCATGCCTCGTGGCAAAGCTCGGAGCTGCTACGTGACCAAAGCCACGGGCTTGCCGGTGCACAGCAGCCAGCGCCACTGCCTGGCTTTTTGGCATGGGCAGGTGCACGGCCAGGGCCGTGGTGGCACACCGGCTGCCTGCACCCACGTGCAGCTGCAGAACCATGGCAGTGCCACGGCCATCCCGTTGGCAAAGAGCCACCACAGAGCGCTTGTGGTGCTTGTGGCCACATCTCGAGCAGCCCTGGCTGCCCGCAACGCCCACAACGCCGCAGCCCAGGCGGGAGCCGAGGGCAGCGATGGAGCAGCCTGGGGGGCCGGAGAGCCCTGGGGGGCAGCTCCAGCTGCCCACTCGTGCAGCCCAGGGGTGCCCACCCTGCACCTAGGTGTGACGCCAGGCCTGGCTGTGCTCCCGGCTGTTTGGTGTCTCCCCAGGAGATGGCACCCTTGGCTAGCCCAGCCCGGCTCCCCGCGGGGTGCTGGGTGCTCCGGCTGCCTTTGCAGCCCGCATCCTCCGAGGGACCCTCCGGCCTCCCCCCCGCCAGGCCAGGGCTCCTGTGCCAGGGAGGGTGCTGAGCCACAGCAGCCCTGGCCGCTCCCCGGGGCCAGCCAGGCCCCAGCGCCTCCATTTCCACCAGCCCCTGGTGCAAGGTGGGGTTCGGGTGCCCCCAGACACCCCACACTTCTCCCTTCCTCCCTCTGTACCATGGTCCCATCCTGCCACCACCCACAGGGCTGCAGCGGGGCATCATCCCAAGGATGCTCAGCACCCAACAGTGTCTGGGCGCTGCAGCACCCCCTGTGCCATGGGGTCTGCCCGCTTGCAGCGGCTGTGCCGGGGGGCTGCGGGCGAGCCCAGGGGTGAGCAAGGCTCCAGAGGTGCCCTCGTGCATCAGCAGGGATGATGCTGCAAGAACCAAATTGCTGAAACCTGGTGCAAATCAGGAGAGGGAAGCATTACTGAAAACCAGGCTGTGCTCAGGGCCAGCTCCTCAAACCTGGCAGGCAGCTCGGAGAGCAAGGACAGCCGGGTGGGAAAAGACCTGACTTGGCTGGGGGCTGGCACAGAAAAGGGGACAAAACCCTATAAATGCATCGTGAAGGGGCAGGGACAAGAGGCTTGGGTGCCAGGGCTGTGTGCTGAGGTGTAAAGCGTGGGCAGCAGATAAGGAGCTGAGTCAAAGGACAATCTTTGGCAGGAGCAGCTAATCAGATAACGTGGAGGTTTTAACCTGGCAGGAACAAGTCTCCGGTCCCAACTTACACTGGATTTTCTCAGGACAAGATGCCTTTCTGGCAGGACCCTCGCAGGAAGGGACTTGCAGGCTGCCGAGGACCTCTGCTGTTAATTTTTAACACTAAAAAGCCCGGGGAAATTCCAGAGGGCTGGAAGGTAGCCAGTGAGAGTCTAATATTGAAAAGGGATAAAAGGGCTGACCCTGAGAATTACAGACCAGGTAGGCTCATCTCAGTCCCTGAGCAAATTATGGGCTGGGTAATTGGGGATACTGTCAGCCAAAAATTAGAAGCTAAAAACATAATTAAGGTCGTTAGCTTGGTTTCATGGATGGCAGCTCCTGTCAAGTGAGTCGGCTTTGGTTTTTGGCATGACTCTGGGCTGGCTGATAAAGCTAATTGTGTTGCTGCATTATAATGGCTTTCTCAAAGTATTTAATTTACGGCCATGTGACATTTTCATTTGTAAAACTTGTATTATATGGAGTCAGCAGAGCAGACATCCGACGGCTGCAGCTGGCAGCGCAGGGGCAGTGCCCAAGGGGGCTAGTGATGGAGGAGGCCGGAGAGACCCGATTTTGCCCGGGAATGATGTCTTTAGCAGGGATGCTGAGGCGGGTGGTGAGAGCCGGTAGCCAGTGGGACAGGCAGCCATTCCCCTCGCACGGCAATCCGCTCTGTCCGGCCCAACAGGCAAAGCCCAGCCAAAAGAGGGGGGCACATGTGGGAACAAAAGAGCCGGATTTTCCCTGTTACAGCACAGCGAGGTCCAAGGCAGGAAGCAGCCATGGGACCCGGCCACCGATAACCCGACTGGGAGTGTAATTAACCATTGGCCCAATTTTAGGAGAAGGGTATGAACTCACAGGCATTTTGGCATCTCTGGACAAGAGGAAATCTCTGCTTGGTGGGACATGATTTAATGTGGCTTCTGGGACAAGCTCAAGCCTCTCTGTGTGTGTGCGCGTGTGCATCCAGCAAACTACCCTCGTGGTCTTTCCCAGCGCCATGGAAGCTGCATCCTCCTCTCTCAGCTACATCAGCTGCAGTCAAGCACTGTGGCTTTTCTGCAGTGGATAATTTGGGTCCTTTCATTTTTCCCAATGGGAAAGTTGGGCACAGGTAGGGCAGGGCACAGAGACAGTACCCGGGGCGGCCCAGGGGACTTTCCCTCCATCCATGGGTGCATTTTCCACCTCCATACAGATTTCTAATCTGTGAGTTTCACCTCTATTATACGCAGCGTGGCTTGAGTGGCGTCCAAGCCTTCCCTGGCCAGTGGGTCCCCTGCCAGATACTCCCCAGGCAGGGCTGTGCTGGGGGCTCTGGACCCCCACACAGGCAGCCTGGCTGGCTGGAGGGGCCACATCCAGCCCTGCTGTGGCTGCGGCTCCACTCGGTGCAGGGCAGGAGGAGGGGAGTCCTCACTGGCGCCACTTGGTCCCAGCCTGGATCCAGTGGGGATCCCAGGGCTCGCCAGCTTTAAACCATGAATCCTGCCCTCTCCCCGGGCATCCATCCGTCTGGCTCCACAGTAATGACGGCGAGGTGGCGGCACAGAGAGATTAAATGACTTGCCCAAGGTCCTGCGGGGAGCGATGGCCACCTGGGAGGAGCACCGGGCTGTCTTCCTCCTGCCTCGATGGAAAAAGTGCTGCATCACCCCTTTGCCAGGAAAACGATAGCATGGCCATGGGTACCGCATCCCCATCCCACTGACATCCTCTCCGGTGGAGGCAGTGGATGGTCCTGGTGGAACCTCCACGCCAGGACCAGGAGTGGGTGCTGCTGTCCTCTCGCCAGGGGGTTTGGTGCTGCCAAACCCTGTCCTGGAGCTGGAGGGTTTTGCTGATGCCCTTCCCAGGCTGGGGCCGGCACAGCCGGGGCCGTGACTAACACCTCCTGGTTTGCAGCTTGTTTACCTGGCGCTGGGGCTCCAGTTTGGATCCCTGACTCACCACAGCGCCTTCCTCCTCTGCTGTGGCAGCTCCCTGATGAATACTTTCCATTTTCCCATTACTTTAATTGCCCTCATTTGAGAAAACTGCTCCGGACTGGCTCTGAGCTGAAGAGACCTGCTACGCACGGCTGCCCCAACAGGGTGTCTCTGTGGCGCGGGCCATGGCAGGGTGGTGGGGTGGGACACCCACCTCGGTGGCACACATGGGGGACCTCTGTGCCATGGCGATGCTGGGGCTTGGGGCGTGCAAGGGGGGAGTCATGGGCAGCAAGTTTTTGGTGGCCCCGCCGGCTGCACACGCTGCGGCACATGGGCAGCCAGTGGCTCCAGCGCGGCTGAATGCAGCCCAACAGGTTTGCAGAGAGGCCGGTCCCGTTCAGCTGGATTTTTGGAGAGACTGGAGCCAGCCCCGGCACCAGCCACTTTCCGTGAGGTGCTGCTGGCTCCGGCGAAGCTGTGCGTGGCGCCAGGTCGTGGCCCCAAGCCACAGTGCACCTCGGCTGCGTCTCAGGGCAGGCACAGCCTGTGGCATGGGAGATGCCAGTCCTGGCCCCTGTGCCTCACTCCATGCCCACGCTGTGCCTTTTTTGGGGGGAGCGCTGCCCCATGGTGCTGGGGAACAAGCAGCCCCTTCCCTCCTGGAGGGACCCCCCAGGCTGGATTGGGGGTCCCTGCCCCACCTCCATGAACATGAGCGGGGGACACGCACTGGTTGCCCCCATCCCCATCTCCCCCAGCTCCCCACCCAAAGCTCTCCCAGGGGTGCAGCACCCTGCTCATCCTGCCCTTGCTTGGGGAGCATGGGAAGGTGCTGGTGCGGGTGCTGTGCCAGTTTGCAGGGGGGTCCTAAGGAGGTGGTGAAGAGCTGGGGACCATGAGGACAGCACGGAGAGGTGGCTGGCAACCTGCAGAGGGGCTTTTGGATAGGAATAAAATATCTGGGTGTCTCTGGGATGCAGGGCATGGATGTGGTGGGCAGTAATCCAACAACAGCAGGGAGGGAGGAGAGGGGGATGAAGGTAGGAGAAGAGCTGGTCAGGGAAGTCGTCAGAGCAGGAGCTCTGCAGTCATGTGCTGGGTGAACCCTGGACCCACAGCGAGGGCGTCAGGGTCTGTAGATCCCCGCAGGAAAATCCTCCTTCCCTGGGGAAGGGCCATGCTGCTTTTCCAACCTTGGGTTCAAGGGAAGGGCGAGCAAATCCCCCCAAAGCAGTGATGCAGGGGGTGGGGGGGTGGCCACCCCGCAGCTTGCACGTCCCTCCTGGGAGCATCTCCTGGGCTCGGTGCCACCAGTGCAGGAGTGGGTCAGCCCCACCATCCCGTCCTGAACCCATGGAACGGCGACCCGGTGCGTGCTGCGAGTGGCCATGGCAGGAGGGAGATGATTAAAGTAGCCTTTGATGAAATGAAAATTAATAAATGAGCAGGCAATTGAGCTGGCCTTTATTTACTCCAGGCTGGCAGCGTGGAGCCGGCGCGGCGAGGCCGCCGTGGCCGGGCCCCACATCAAACGGTGGGGCAGCGCCGGATGCAAGGGGACAGCACCGCCGCCTCTTCTCCGACGGGTTTTTCCTGGTCCGAAGAAACCTGGGAAGGTCTGTGGCTGCTCCTTATAGCCGGGCCCCATCCCATGCTGGCGGGGGACATTGGGGTGAGCGGGAGACGCCGTGTGCCACCGCAGCATCCAAGTGTGGTGGGCTGTGCCAGGCTGGGGTGCATTTTGGAGGTGCCGTTTGCCACGTTTGCCACGTTTGCCCCGTCCCCCTGCTCCGGGGCTGTTGTTCACACCTCTCTCCCGCCCCGGTGATGCTCCATGGGTGTCGAGGTCCCCACGGGCACCGGGGTCCCTGTGCTGGCCCTTGGCTTGCCGATGTGCAGGACTAGGGCTGGGAGGCTCCTTCCAGAGCTGGTGCGTGCCAGCGGGTCGGTGGCCGAGGGCAGAGCCAGGAGGCCAAACCCGCACCCTGTGCCGTGTCCTTATCGCCGCGTCGGGTGTATTTACCGGCTGGTGTTGCCGGTTTCCACTGGATCAAAAGGCACTGGGCAAACAGGAGCTGCCCGCCAGCCTCGGGCGGTGGCACACTGGGGACATGGCTGGGATGGGAACACACCCCTGTCCCTGCTCGTGGGTCCCCAGCACCCCATGGCACGGAGCTGCAGTGGGGGCACGAGGCTGCGTGGCCCCCACCGAACTGGGGTGTCCATGTGGGTGATGGACCCCCCACGTGCCCACCCATGCCAGGACTGGTGCTGTGCCCACCCTGGGGACGCGGGCAGTGCCACCGTGGGGCTTTGGCACCCTGGCTCTGTACCACCCATGGGGCCACAGCACCGGGGTGGCAGCAGCAGTGTGGGCTGGCCCCCGGGCGGGCTGCACCCCTGGGTACCCCCCTGCTCAGGGAGTGGCTGTGGGGGTGCACATCCCACCCGTTGCACCGTGCCCCCCCCCCTGCTGGGTGGCCAGGAGGGGCCTGGGCAGTGTGAGGGTCGTGCAGGGTGCGGGGGTGTCTCAGTGCGCCTGGGGGGGGGGGGCTGTGCACAGCGGGGGCCGTGCGTGCTGCAAGGGGCTGGGCACTGGGGGGCGGGGGGCTGGTGCATGGGGGGCTGTGCGAGGCATGGGGGCTGGTGCACAGCGGGGAGGGGGGGCATGGGGGGGCGGGTTGGGGGGGAGGGCATGCACGGTGCGGGGGGGCAGCACACGGGGCGGGGGGGGGGGCGCGCTGAGCCGAGCCGTCCCGAGCTGTGCCGAGTCGTGGCGAACCGAGCCGCGCCGAGCCCGCTCGTGCCCGAGCCGAGCCGAGCCGAGCCGAGCCGAGCCGAGCCGAGCCGAGCCCGCCTCCAGCTGTCAGCGCACCGCCCCTCCCCCACGGCAGAGGGGGCCGAGGCGGCCCCGCCGCGCCCTCCCCTCTCCTTGCATCCCATTGGCCAGGGAGGCCCTTTGTTAGCGGCGGATGCTGCTCTCCATTGGCCCGCGGGAGCGCCCGTCCGCGCTGCGGTGCCGCCCCCCTTTCCGCCTGGCTCCGCGACGCTGGAAACTTTGCGGGCAGCGCAGTCGGCAGCGGCGGCCGCAGCGCCGAGCACCGCCGGGGCCCGCACCGCACCGCCCACCGCGGCCCCCGCTGCCCCCCGGCCATGCGCGCCCGCTGAGCCGCAGCGGAGGCGGCCGCCGGGCAGTTTGCTGCCGTCCCCGGTTTTAATTTGATCTCTTATTTATCAGGGTTTGGGCTTTTTGTGTGATTGTTTTGCGGTGGGTTTTTTGTTTTTGTGGTGTTTGTATTTTTTTTTTTTTTTGTGACGCCCCCCTACCCCCACCCCCCCGCGCTCGGCGGCGGCCGCGGGGCGGCGATGGGCGCGGCGGGCGGGCGCTCCGCGGGGCGCTGAGCGGGCGCGCAGTGGGCGCGGGGCGCGCCATGGCCGCCAAGGACAACCCCTGCAGGAAGTTCCAGGCCAACATTTTCAACAAGAGCAAGTGCCAGAACTGCTTCAAGCCCCGCGAGTCCCACCTGCTCAACGACGAGGACCTTAACCAGGTGCGACCTGCCCCCCCCCCCCCCAACCCCGCTGGTTTCCCCCCCCCAAAAGCCGCCCCGCCCCCTGCCCGCCCCCACGCGGGGCCTGGGTCCCCGGGGGTGTCAGCTGGCCTCGTGGGTAGCCCGGGGTCTCGTGGGTACCTGGTGGCCCCACGGGTACCTCAGATTCCCCTGGGTAGCTTAGGGTCCCGTGGGTGGCCCCTTGGATGGCCCAGGACCCTATAGACAGCGCAGGGTCCCAGGGATGGCTGGGGGTCCCTGGGGCAGCGCAGGGTCCCATGGGTGCCTGCTGGCCCCGGAGCTACCGTGGGTGCCTGTGGGGTCTCCAGGGGTCCTGTGGGGTGCCTGCTGGCCACCTAGATACTGTGGGGCCCCGTGAGTGCCTTGTGCTCCTGTGAGCAGCGTGGGCTGTTGGAGCGGTGTGGGGTCCCGTGGGGTGCCCGCTCACCCCATGGATAGTGCAGGGACCCACAGGTATCCATGAACCCCACAGGGTGTTTGGGAGCCCTGTGGGTGCTGTCTGGTCCCGTAGGGTGTCTAGGGGTCCCATGAGGTGCCTGCTGACCCCAGGGGTGGTGTGGGATCCCATGGAGTGCCTACTGACCCCGCGGAGAGCACAGGGACCCACAGGTATCCATGAACCCCACAGGGCATTCAGGAGGCCCGTGGGTGCTGTCTGGTCATGTGGGGTGTTAAGGGGTCCTGTGGGGTTTATGGTGACTGTGTGGTGTCCCCTGGGGTTCCTGCTGACCCCAGGGGTGGCGTGGGGTCCCATGGGGTGCCTGCTGACCCCACAGATAGCCATGGCCCCCCACTGCCCACTCCCCTGGACCCTCGCCCCGTTCCTGAGGCCGGCAGCGCCTGCACTGGGGGTGATCCCAGCTCGTCTCGGGGTGCCCAGCAGCAGGTGGGGGTATCCTGTGGGCTCCATCCAAAGATCCCGAAAGTCCTGGGAAAAACTCGGCTGCCAACAAAACATCCCCTCCTGGAGGCGCTGGACGTGGCCTCTCCCACCCTACAGCCCCCGGCTTTCCCAGGGGGTCGGGAGAAGACCCCTGCCCCTTCCCGGCGAGGCTCAGCGCGGCCAGGCCGGGGGGCGGCCAGGGCTGGGCCTTCCTCCTCTTCCTCCCAGGCCTGACGCAGGCCCCAGGCTGGCGCGGCCGTAGCGGGGGGTGTTTGGGGTGCGGGGGCCCGTGCGTGGTGTGGGGTAGGGGGCTGTGCTCCCTCCTCCCGCACCTTCCCGGGCCGGGGCTGACATCCCTGCTCCCGATCCTATTATGGCAATGAGATCAGACATATTGCTGTGCTCGCTGGGGGGGCCTGGGGGGGGTGGGTGTATAATGAAATCTGAGGGCTAATATGGAAAAAATGTAACTGGAAAAAATGCCGTGGTGTGTGCGGGAAGGGGCGGGCGGTGGGGAGCGTCGTGGCTGTGCCCAGACAAAGGAGCTATCCCGGAGGGGGTTCGGGAAGAGCCCCCCGCTCCTGGCTGGCCGCTTCCTGCTGCCCCACCTGGGTTCTGCTGCCTGCTGGGTGCAGTGCGTTTGTGTTTTTACTGGGGGGGCTCAAAGCGTTGCACGCTGCCCCCATAGTGCCTGCCTGGCCCTGCTGTGGGGGGCCTGCTGCCCTCCCTGGGGACCCAGAGCCGTGTTTTGGGCAGCCCCTCGTTTGCTTTGTTCCCGTATGGGGTGGCGGGTGGCCCTGGTGGCTGCCACCACCACCGGGCTCCTGTAGGGATGGGGTCAGCCCCGTGCCTGGATCCAGGCCCTGAGTGGGGGCTCCGGTTGGGAAAACAGCGCAATCCTGCTCGGCTTCTCCCTTGCAGCTGGGGTGAAGTAATCCCGCTTCCCAGATAAGATGGTGGCTCTGGTAGCGTGATGCACGCACGCACCCTCCCGCCCTGCTGTGCAGCCCCCAGTGCTGAGGAGCCCCCGGCAGTGGCCAGCCCGGTGCTTGCCCCCTACCCTGCCCACCTCCCCTCCGAATTCATGCCCCTTGTCGGAGGAGGAGGCTCTGTGCTCCGGCGGTGAGCCTGGCTGGATGTGTGGGGGTGTGCTCGCTCCAAAGCACACCCAGGAATAACGGTTCATTTAACAGCTCTAAATGGTTTTGCTGCTTTAACTTTTGGGGTTTTTTATAAGCTTGGTTGGGTAGGGGGGATCCCATGTTGCAGTGTGGGGGCTCCATGCTCAGCGCGTCCCACTCTTCCCCCTGGACAGGGATCGTGTTGGTGATTGCCTAGAGTCAGGCTAGAAAAGCTCTTTTGAGTCATCTGACCTTTCTACTTGGCTTGCAGGAAAGGTGAAGGTACTTCACACTTACGCACTCGTGTCTTTTTTGGACTTTTATATCAGAATACCTGCGTGGGTGTTAGGAGCTGCCCCTCCTGCTTCCCGGGGTGCTCCAGGGTGCTGGAGCCACTCGGGGCAGAGACTGGTGCGTGTTTGCGAAGAGTCACAAATATTTAGCGGTGGTAGTGGATTCCCGTCGTACTTGGGAACGGAGTTAGGAGTGGGGCTGGGAGGGGGAAATCCAGCCCCAAACATCAGGATTAATGAGCTGGAGCTCTCTAATAATAATCAGACTTAGCGTTTCCAACTTCAAAGGGCTGCGCAGATGCTAAGTCTCTAATCCCGGGAGCGCTGTGTTCACGAGTTGTTTTTGTGCGTGGCTGTGCTGCTGGACGGGGGTCAGTGTGACTTGGGGTGGCTATGTGTGGTCCCACCACCTGTTGGAGCCCTGGCTGTGTCCCCCCCCCCCCCGGGGCTGCTGAAGGGAGGTGACATGCCCTTGACATTCCGCCCTCCACCCCCCCACCCCAACCTACGTTTGACCTTCTGGGGTGCCCACATGGCATGGGGAAAACTGGGTCAGTCGCCATGTCTGCTCCCCCCCCCCGGGAAGGTCTGTTGCTGTGGGTCTGTCCTGATGACCCTGGGCGCTGGTGTGGGTGCTCGGAGCCCTGCGATCCTGTGCTGTGGCAGGATCTAGCCCGTGGTCCCTGGCAGACACGATGCTGTTGATGGCTCTGTCCTGGCTGCTCCACCCACCTGTCGCCAGCTCTCTTTGTGCTGCCCCTTTCCTGGCAAGGGAGAAATTCCCTTTTCATGGGAATTCCCTCTTTTCCTGGCAAGGCGTGCCTGCGCTGGCACCGCACGGTCCCCTTTAACCTCCTGCAGACCTTGTGTGGAGGTCAGCTCTCCAGACCCTGCCCTGGGAAGATGGATGGGACCCTCTTCCATCTCCAGGAAGAAAGCTGGCCTGGCCAGCGGGACCCTCTTCCCAAGGAAGCCACCCAGGGCCCTGCTGGACCATAGGGGTGTCCCCATGGGGTCCCTGCTCTCCATGCTGGCTGGCCCAGGCCGAGCTGTGCTGGTGCACACATGCCTTTGGTTCCTAGGGAAGATGAAGCCCCCCACAACAGGAACAGGCTGGGAATTAACCTCAAAATTACGCTTGGCCTGAATTGGAAAAGCAGAGTGTAAAGCAGTTGCTTTTAATGTTCTCCATGCGTGTGCTCTCTCGGGGCATGGGGACTGGCACAGATAGAGGAATTTCAAGACGTCTTTCCAGCTACCAGTGTGGGGTTTTTTTCGGTTTTTTTCTTTTTTTTTTCTTTTTTTTTTTGAGATCTGGGCATGGATGCCCAGAGGACCACCCAGTTAGAAAATGGAGCTCACAGACTTTTCCCACTGCCTCCTCTTGCCCCGGCCTGTGACACCCCTGCCCAGCAGTGGAGGGGTGTGTGTGTGTGGTTATTTCCACCTCTCCCCTGTTGGACTTTATCACTTTCCTACTGTTCTGGCCTCTAAACAGCTGGCCACCAGCAGCCCTGGGACTGGAGAGTGTCGACTGGGCTCGCAGACTTGGCTTTGCTCTGGGGCATTGCATTGACGGGGCTGTGATGCCCTGGGCCAGGGTCTTATCCTGGCTCTGTGCATTGTCCAAAGGGCAAAAAGGTGAGGTATTGTGTCCTGGGCCTGCTTTTGCCTCCACCCTGTACTCCTTGGGGGAGGAGAAGCCCCTCTTTCCTGGAAAGCAGCCCCCACACTTGCATTCCCTGCTCCCAGCTGCTTGTATCATGCTGCAAAAATCCGCCTGTACTTGACTAATGATTAGGACCGAACAGGGGAAGATTCTCTGCAAATGTCAAACCCGCCTCCATCGGTGGCTGCAGCGGGCAGGGCCGTGGGGGGCACAGCCAGAGGAGCTGGGGTGGGCAGGGTCATGGTGGCTGTCCCCCACGGGCAGCATCCCACCCTTGGAGAGTGGCATGCAGGCGGTGAAGGCAGTGGGTTCTCGGGGGGGAGTGTCAAGTTGGGTGCTGTGGTCAGCTTTGGGTGCACTAAACCCTCTGTGTGGCCCCGGGGAAGGGACATGGTGGTGCCTTTGGGTGCTGGAGAGCCATCTGCTTTGCACACTTATTTGCTGCTGTTTTTTTTTACATGGCGCTGCACCTTATCTGCTCTGGCACACTCCAGCACTCTGGAGAGATGTTGTGGCTTCTCCCAGGTGCTGAGGAAGCCCCATCGTGAGAGGTGTTTAGATACGCCTGCGGGCTTTGGGGCTGCTCGAGGAGGGCGTGCTGGGATTACAAAGCCCGTCCTTTCCCACTTCCATTTTGCTGCTGCTGGACAAATGGCGCTGACCGCAGCCGACCCCTTCCAGCTCTTGCTCCAGCCGCCCAAGCCGATGGCAGCGCTTGGACCCAAGTGCAGCCCTGGTGCCAGGGCCAGGGTATTTGCAGAGAGACGGGCCGTTTGCACGGAGGGTGAATTCAACCTTTCCCCTTCCTGTTCCTCTGGTCGGTCGGTCACTCCCGCTGCCCACGCAGCAAACTGCCCTGGTAACTTTGTTCCTTGGGGTTTGCCGACAGCTGGGTCACGGTTGCCGGTGTGCCGTGCACGGTGACTGCCGGCCACCCCACGGCAGTGGCACCTTGTGCTTCTCGTGCCCCAGGTCCAGTCTGGTCTGGTTTGGCCTCTTCCTGCACAGTGAGATGTGTTGGTGGAGAAAACCTGGCCTGGGTGATTTGGAGCTTCGGCAGCAGCCAGGTCATGCCCACACCTGTGCTGCACAAGTATATTTTTGCAGGAGGTGGATGGAGAGGTGGCTGTCACCACGTGTCCAGGGTGGTCCCCGGGAGATGCCCAGGTCTTGGCCTAGAAAAAGCACAATTTGGGCTGAGCCCAGGGACAGCGAGCAGCTGGATGTGGAGCTGGGGGATAGAGAGTGCTTTTGCTCCAGGAGCGGCTGTGGACACCCACTGGCAGCACAGCAGCCTCCTGCGCTGGGGTTTGGCCCTGCTCCGTTGTGCATCGCCAAGTGACATACAGTGGAGGGGAAATACTGTACAGGCAGGGAAACAGAGATGTAAGCGGCTTAACCACCGAGGCTGGGCAATGTCCCCGGCCCTTGGGATTGCCGCCGGAGCATGGGTTTGCACAGTGGTGTTTGCAGAGCCTCCCGCCGGCCGGGGTCGCAGGTCTCCAGCGGTCCATGCAGCAGCCCGCTGCGAGCGTGCAAAATGTTAAGTGATGCCTGTCTCTCAGTTCCTAAAAGCTGTGCTGTGGGCAGGAAAGCCTGCTTGGGTATTGCATCCCATTCCCCTCCCAAACACCATGTCACCTTCCTCATTCCTGCCAGGTGATGGCTGCTCTGACTCGCCCATCAGCGATGTTCTCTCTGGCTCCAAGGTGTGCATAACTGAGCAGAGCTGAAACCACCCAGATTTCCTCTTTCAAGGTTGCAACAACAGCATTTGTGGTGACTTTCCCCTTGAGCTGTGCTAGAAATGGGTCCCTGCCTCTGGGGAACCCCGAGTGGTTCAGGAGGCGGTGGACAGGGGACCTTACTGTCTCCACTCTGGGGGCCATGCTCTCCTGCGGGTCTGGCTGAGAGCTGTGACCCTGTTGCCCTGCCCTGAGTGCAGGGAACAGCAGGCGCTGCTGCTGCTTTCAAAGAAGCTCCTTTTGGTGAATATTTGGACTGAACACATAGAGGTGGTGAGACAGGAGTTACCATGGGTTTACCCACAGCCTTGGCCAGGCTGGGGACATCGGACATCGCTTTCTCGTGGGGTTGCTGGAAGCCCTGGCACTGCTTCCCTCGTGCACAGGGCTCTCTGTATTCAGTGGTGGAGGCAGAGGCTAAAGCTCCGCTGCAATGGTCCATTTTTTTTCCCCTTCCCGCTCTGTTGCCAAGCCTGAACAAAACAAGCCCTGCCTCCACCCGAGACAGGCTGATTACGTCTGCCGGCAGCCTAAACAGATTATCCCTCCCGCCACGCGCTCGGAGCCAGGGCTCTCCTGGCGATGGATTCAGACTTCCCTTGGAGCACGTTGGGGTGGGTGGGGACTGGCTGTGGGGGCATCCCCAGCCCACCTGGCTGTCCCAGCACCCCGATGGGGATGTGGGTGCTCTGCCAGGGAGCTGAATTTGGACCCTAAGAGGAGATGTGGATGTCAGCAAAGCTCTCCTGTTCCACCTTGTGCTGTGAGCTCCTGTGGGGCACTGCGTGGCCGGTGCTGTGCGACTGCTCAGTGCTGCCAAGCACCCTGCTTGGCTGGCTGGTTTGCGTTGGGGAGGGAGGAGGTGAAGGTGCCACGGACAAACACAGCAGACGTGAAATTCCATCCAACAGGCGTGCTGCTTGGTGTCGCAGCCCACCTCCAGCCCTGTGACCTGGCGCTCTGTGGGTTGTTATGCTCCTGTGACCTGTTCTGCCTGCTGGAAGCGGGTGATGGTGCCTTCTCTGCCCTGGGGATGTGCAGAGGTTCCTTGATCACCATGGACTTTGGAAGTGCTGAGTGGTTCTGCATATCTGTGGATCCCAGTCCCTTGGCTGCTGGGAATTGCATTCCCAGTGCTGGTGAAGCTGGTTGGGGTGGGGTGACTTGTGTCCGGGCCTGGGCAGCATCAGCGCAGCAGCCTGACAGCTTTGTGTAAACGGAGCTGGGGCCGCTTCGTTCTCCACTTCCTCCCACCCGTGTGCTGCCAGTGCTGGCCTGGGTGCTCGGCTGGAGGCGGCGTGTGTCCCCCTCCCCGTGATGCAGCACAGAGCTGCAGGCCCAGGGCACCGATGCAGTGGCTGGGGCAGCGACCTGAGAGGCAGGTGAGGGGCTGTGAGCACCCGCAGCACAGCTCCAGTGGTGGGCCCTGAAGCTAAGCAGGGCCGGGCAGGATCAGAGGTGGGATGGGATATGATACCTGGGAGTTCCCAGAGGTGCGACAGGAAGCGGAGCGGTGACGCTGGGGCGTTTCTGCATGAGTCAGCCTCTGCTGGTCCCACAGGCCCTGATGGAACTGGCCACTGTGGGGCTCCAGCCCAGCCGCATGTCCCATGCAGTGGTGCCCCTGGAAGGTGCTGAGGCTATATCACGGGTTTTTTGGGTGCTGAGGTGCCGGCAGATCTCCCAGAGTGGTGAGGCACTGGCTTAGGCACCTCCTGGCCAAGGTCATGGCGGGTGGTTGGCTCCATCACCGCAAGCCGTGCCAGAGGAACCGGCTCTCCTCTTCCTGCCTGCCCTGCGAGTGTTGCCCCACCCTATACATGGATGCATCGCGCTGACAGTAGCTGCCTTCCACTCTGCTTTCCACATCATTTTGTGGCTCACCCCTTCGGCCACGTATCGTCTGAATAAAAGCAAAGCTGCCCAGTACCCAAGCATCCTGTGTGGCTGCTTCCTGCGAGAAACCGCCTGGAGCTGCCCTTCGAACGTCGTCAGACCTTGCGGGAGGTGGACAGGGCTCTGCGTGGCCAAAGGCATCCTGGGAGCCCCGGGACTGCTCTAATGCCATCCCTTAATGTGAGGTTGGACGGATCTGCTTGGGCAAGGGAAGTTTTTGCTCTGAGCTCTTGCTCAGTGCTGGGTGTTCCATTTTCCTCCTCTTGCTGAGCTCTCCGGAGAAAGCTGAGCTGGTGCGAAGCGACGTGCGGCTCTGGCTCCATCCTGGTGTGGTAACACTCCCCTGGACCAGCCTCCCACAGCGGCTTCAAGAAGGTTTATTTTAAACCTCGCTTCAGCAGGGCCATTCCAATGCAGGTGTGGTGGGTTTATTTCAGACACTTTATGCGCTGATTCATATCCCTTTTATTTATGCTTACCTCTCTGGGCATTTGCTTGGTTTTAGCAGTAGCTTGTTTTAGTTTGCCTTTAAAAAGCGCTGCTGCGTGTTCATCTGTTGGTGGGTGGAACCAGGCTGCCCACGCCGGCTGGCTCTAATTCATACCTTTCAGCTATTTTGGTTTCAATATCTGAAATTGGATGCTTCTGCTGAAATAAGTATAGCCCACTGGTGCGTTTTTGTGACACCCGTGAAGAAATGACTGTGCTCCATGTTAAGGGCATGTATTTCGGTGCTTGGTGCTTTATATGTGGTCAGTTGAGCCAGAATTGGGGTGTTTGAGGGCAAAATGATGTCTGCTGAAGGTTGTGAGCCAGGCAGGGTTTCGTGCCTGTAATAGTGGGTTAAGGCTGCTCGGTGCTGGCCCTGGTGGTGGTGTCCTCCGTTTGGGTTTCACGGTTACTTCCTCCCTGGTGTGGCACTCAGAATTGCGTACTACCTGTCACACGCGGTGCTGTGTGTGGCTGGATGCTGCTGGGGTGCGCAGGATGGCGTGGGATAGTCCTCTTGGGTGGGGGTGGGGGGAGCTGCAGTGCTGGGGCTTGGGTCAGAGAGAGGTTTTGCTCGTGGGGCTTTGCTGGGGTGAGCTCTTGGCCGTGCCTAGGGGCTCTGCTGGGGCACGGAGGGGAAGATCAGGGGGTGGAGGAAGGCTGAGCCTTGGGAACAGCTCTGCTGCCCGTAGCGTCACCGCTGGGGGATCCTTGGGACTCCACCTTGGCATGGCGGTGCTGAGTGCTGGGGATGCTGCGTCCTGCCTGTGCTGTCATCTGCTTCCTTGTTCCTGGGTGGTGGAGGCTACCTGCAATGACTTCTCCAGCACCAGAGCCGGTTGCTCAGGGCTCACCGCGTTGCCTCTCATGGGAGTTTGGGGACCCTCTTCCCTGCTGCAGTGGCTCATTGAAGGTGCTTCCTGGCTCTCTGGTGGGTCATCCTTAGCCATTTATTTGCAATTTTGCTTTTCCCCCCTGTAAAACAGAAGAGAAATTTGGGAAAGGCGTTGTAGGTGGCTCTGCCCAAGCCACACGGGAGACCGCGGCCCCGTCCTGGCATGGTAGGGAGCGGCAGGAGCCCCCCACTCCAAAGTCCTCCCCTGGCGTGGGCATGGATGTGTCACGGGTGCCTTTGGGTGGGGGCATGGGGCGGGCTGCCAGCGGGACGCACCGGGGGAGTGGCGGAGCACGGCTCACCCGCTGGGCGCTGGCAGCGTGGGCGGCGCGGGGCCGGGCGCAGAGCGGGTGCTGAGCGGGTGCCGCGCCGGCTGGGGGGCAGCGTGGGGGCCATGGGCGAGCAGGGCGCCAGCACCCAGGTGAGCAGGACAGGGCTGGTGGGGGGCTCCTCGCCAAACCCGGGGAGGGCTGGGGGCTGCCGGGCCAGCGGGGTGCCCTCCTGTGCCAGCGTGGCCCCCGGTGTGGGTGAGGCTCGTGCTGATCGTGGGAACAGGCGGGCGCAGGGATGCCCCGGGCCCCGGGGAGGGAGGGAGGGAAGCAACTCCCCCCAACTGGATCCCACTCCCAGCACTCATTTTTATTGTTTTTAATCCCCTTTACAGAGAGGGGGAAGGAAGGAAGGTCTTCTCAAATCATGTTTTCCCAGCTGCCGGGAGAGCAACACCTAGAGCTGATATGTCATGTTCTCAGGGGGGGATAAGAGATTTTTGTTATTTCTTTTTCACTTTACAAACAGTAAAAGGGCTCCTCCGGCTTGTTTCCAGTTTGCTTACTCAGTGCTTCATGCATTTGACAGTTTTTGGTGCATAGGCAGTTTCTTCTATTGTTTGCAGGGATTTTTCCAGAGGGGAAACTTTTTTTTTAACATTACAAAACCACAGAAACTGGCAGGAGGAATCTAGGGGAGGTACTGAATTGGAAACGGTTTTAAGCTTTAAGGGGAGAGAGTTAAAAAAAGAGAAAAAAAGAACGAAAGCAATGAGATTAACCAAATAATTTTGAGAGGAGCTGGGAACATGTGTCCTTGTCACTGTGCAGCTGGGCTGGGCGTGCACGGATGTTTCATGGTGGAAAGCAGCGTCCCTGGACCCAGGGGCTCCCGAAGCTGGATCTGCCCTGGGTTTCCTCCCTCCCGGCCCATCCCAGTACCTCTGCGGAGCCGCCTCACTGGTGTGGCAATGCCGTGCCACTCTTGCACACCAGCGTTTGGCCCCAACCCTTGCCAGGAATGGAGTTGGCTAATAGCTTGCAGCATGACAGGCAGCAGGAACGGTGCCCATAGGACTTTGCGGAGGAGGACATGCCTGGTGCCCATCCCCATCCCACTGCTCGCCATCACCTGGGTCTGCTTCGCGCCTGCCACTTCTGTGCCCAAACCACTGGTGGAGAGAGCCTGGATATTTTTTTTCCACTGATAAACGGCAGTGCTGCAAGACATTTCTTTCCGGGTATTCTTTCCCTTTCTCTTCCCGCCTGGCCGAATGAGCTGTTTTCCCTCTGCCTGGCTCTGACCTTCCTGCGTGCTCGGCCGTGGGCTGCTGGAAGCCGCTGGCGGGGAGGAGCAGGCTGGCAGGGGCCACCCCTGCGGGGAAACGGGTGTTGGATGTGCACGGCACGGGAAGCGGCTGTGAGCTGGAGAACTGCCAGCACTGGGTAGTTTTTCCTCTCTTAATTAACAAAAGGAAAACATCGAGCTCTCCTTTGGAGTATGTTTTTGCTTTGGAGTAGAGGCACGCTGCCGATGGCGAGGGGAAGAGATGTCTGTGAGGACGGGCTCTGCAGCTTGGCAGTACCTGGGAGGTTGATGCTCTCGGTGCAGTGCCATGCAGAAACGGCAGTTTAGTGTTTGTGGCTGGGATTTTACCCCATCCAGAGTCCTCATTTCAGTCCCGTTTGCACGTAGCGTACATAACACCATGGGCTGCCATCAGGCATCGTGTTCCCTGCACTGGCAGGGCTGAGTTTGCCTGTGTGCAGGAGCCTGAACTCATGCTGCTGCCTTCATACCGGGCACTGGTGTGGTTTCCTGTGGTCCCTGACCATCGATGCCCCACGGTGCTGGTCACTGTGAGCCAGTTTCCTCTGTGCCTGATGTATTTCTCTGCTGTTTCTTTGCAGGCCAAACCCATTTACGGCGGCTGGCTGCTGCTGGCCCCAGAAGGAACGGACTTTGACAACCCTGTCCATCGCTCGCGGGTAAGGGAAGCAGAGATGTCCTCTCCTCATGCTGTGGGTGGGGGTGGCAGGAGCAGCAGTGAGGGCCTGTCTGTGCCCGCATAGACGGCTGCAGCCCTGGGATTGCCGCAGGCATCTCCATGCACCCAGCCCCTTGTGCAAACCAGGAAACCAGGAGATGTTTCCTGCAGCAGGGCTTGAATGCCTTCTCTGGGATGTGAAGTGTCTGTGCTGGGCAGCAGGCTGGGGCACTGCACGTGCTGGGCAGGCTCAGTCCATGCAGTTTTATTGCATGCTGCTGTTGCTTCTAGATGCCTTGATGCTGCTCTGGTTGGCATCTGGTTGGCCTGACATGTGCCACACTGTTGGGAAGGTGCTCAAGCTGGCAGGATTTGGGCTGTGCTGGGACCATCAGTAAGGCAACCACTTTCCCTTTGGAGCTTGGAAACAGCTGCTTTATTTTCTGCAGCTCATCACGGGCATGCCCAGAGCCCTGGAGGGAGGCTGCATCCCATCCACTGATGCAGATACCTACCCCTGTGCCAGGCAGATCCTGCAGCAAGGAAGGGGGTGAGAGGTGGTTCCCATGTGCTATAACCCTGCAGAGCTCTGAAGCCTGGCAGCAGAGACCCGCAGACAGAGCGGGGCACACTCGGCTCCTGCCTAAAGGGGTTTGCTTGTGCCTTGGAGAAACAACAGCATCGTGGGGGGTTGGAGCATGCGCTGCTTTCCTGCCCTGGGAGGTGTGAGGCCCATAAGGGCATGGCCAGGCTGACGTCATTTCACCACTGGCTTGTGACGAAGACTCCCAGCCTGTCCCCAAGCTGCTTTTCCCGGGAACTTGCTGCTGAGGCCGCCAGGACAGGGCTGTTTTCTGCGTGGGAGGGATGGCAGTGGTCCGTGAACCTTCTGTCACGCAGCCAAAATGCTCTTGGAGCTGCTAGTAATAAAAAAAAAAATAAAAATTCTCCCGAGTGAACAAGAATTGAGTTCTGAGTTCAGCCTGGGGTATATGGGTCATTATTTGGAGTCACATCTAGTCGTAGGCTGGCCCAGCATTAAGGGGACATGGGACTCTGGTCCCCCCCAGAGCAGAGGCTGCCCGCTAAGCTGCGGCATGCAGAGGTCCACAGGGTCCTCCACAGTTTTGCTTGTCCCTGAGGACCTTGGACTTTGCCTGGAGGGCTGAGAAAAGCAAGATAAGAGTTGCTGCACTGGGGCTATGAATCTAGGACCTTTTTTATTTCAGCCTGCTCAACCAGTTTTTGCTCTTGGCTGAAAACAACCTGGCACACAGCAAAAAAAAAAAAGGCCATTTTCCAGCCAGATCAGTTCTCCAATCTGTTTTGCTGCGTGGCTACAGAAGCAGCAGTGCCAGCACAGTGCCAGGGGAAGCAGGACCACCAGGGCAGTACCTCCCCTGGAGGTGCAGCCACCAGCCAAATCGAGCTCAGGCACTGCTAGGGGACATCTAACATGACACCCTGTCACCCTGCAGGGCCAGGTGCTGGAATAGATGACACAGGATGAAGCTGAGGGCTGGGAGCACTTAGGTGAGGGATCCTTCTGGTGACCTGCATATCTTGAGTCTCTTGGAGAGCAGTGATGGGACTTGTGGGCTTCCTTTGGGAGAGGAGGAAAGTCCTCGTTCCAGCCTAGGAGCTGGAGGCTTTTGTCACTGGTTATTTTTGTCCCCTGCATGGTTAAACCAGGCCAGCTTGGGGTCTGTCTGGACGCAGAGAGGAATGGGATGGGGAAGCAACCCCGAAACAGCCGCCTCTTGGGTGCCCGCAAAGCCAGGCAGTAAATCGGCACGGGGCAATGCGGGCTGCTACGAGCAGACCTCCGGCAGAGCTGAGCTTTGCTTTGCAAAGCCCACAGCACCCAGAACCGCTGGGTTTGGGGCGTGAGGGGCTGAGCAGGAATACTTCTGCGACATTCATCATTCTTTAGGAACGGTCTCCACAGTGCTGGGGGGAGGTCCGCCCTACTTTTTTGGCAGCTGTGGGCCAGTGCTCAGTGAGACCTGAGCACATGTCCTGTTGACACAAGTCCCCTGCCACGAAGGGATTTCAGTGTCTTTTCTCTGCCCCAGCTTTGCGGTGTGCAGCCCTGGTGCCCCAGATGAGGCCTGGGGACTGGTGGGCGCTGCCGTGACCCACCTTGCTCTCTTCTCTTGCAGAAATGGCAGCGTCGGTTCTTCATCCTCTACGAGCACGGGCTGCTGCGCTACGCCCTCGACGAGATGGTAAGTGCTGCTCGGCCAAGGCATGTGGCCACTGTGTTCAGGCTGTGGGGATCAGCCAGGGCCACCTCTGCTGCCCTTGGAGGAGCCTGGGGTGATGCTCCTGGTACGAGACATGAGGCGGTCTCTGCTATACTGGTGAAGAGTTGTGCTTGCTGGGTTTGACTTAATGCCAGGCTGGGTTTGCGTGGGAGCTTGGCGGACAGCCTGCGGAGGATGGTGGGTGTTTTGGAGGTGTGTGAGTCCTACCTGGCATGAGATCAATCAGTTGCCAACAGATCCTGCTCTGACAGGGAGTGCTGAGGGGTCCCCAAAGTCATCCCCTCTCCTTTCTGTCCGTTTCCTTGGTGCCAGCTGGGGTTTGGTGGCAGTGAATCGCCTTGGCAGTGCCTGGGAAGGAGGCCCTGTCTGGCGATGTCCATGGAAAGTAGGTCAGCTGGAACGCCTTCCTGCTGCTTGCCCGCCTCGGAGCCGCGGCACATTGCCGGCACTGTGGGGAGACGAAAGGAAGGGAAACCTGTCCACTGCGAGCCGCAGAGCAGGACTGGTGAGCCCAGCAGGGTCAGCCCAGCCGTGACCGCACAGGGCTGCTGATTTATCCTCCTGGCTACCGCAAGCTGAAGGCTGAGGCTGCTAGCACGGTGCAGCAGGCACCCATGTGCCGGGATCTGCCCCGGTGGGCGGCTCACAAAGCCAGGCGTGCCGGGATGCAGGGCAGTGCGTGCGCACGCGTGGGGCAGGGACGTGTGGGGACCTGTGGCAGGGAGGCTCCCTGTGAGGGCGGTACGTCTTGGTCCTCGTGTGATGCCTGCAGCGAGGGCACCGTGGGCTGGGGAGGCACAGCAGCACAGCGGGCGTTGCTCGAGTTTCATGCCTTGTTTGTTTGTATTTTTTCTTGGGGTTGATCCAAGTGCCCTAAATAATTTAAAGGTCTCTGGTAAGAGCAGTGGAGGCTTTTAATACGTTTTTAGTGTCTCGGCAACCTGGTTTCACAGTGGGCTGGTGTTTCATGTCCTGTGCTGACAGGAGAGCAGTGTGTGGCTGGCTGGAGTGGGGAGGTGCCCCAGTCTGAGGCGGAGGTGCGAGGATATTGGGAAACAAAGGTTTTGATTTTTTTTGTTTGTTTGTTTGTTTGTTTGTTTTGCTGCTTGGTTATCCCGAGGAGGTTTACCTGCCCCGGTTGCTGCTGCGCCTGGGGAGGAGCAGGTGGGCCATGCCCCAGCCCCATGCCTCCTGGGCACCACAGGGGACCATGCCAGAGAGCACACGGGGAGCTAGGGGCATCCCACATTTCTCCAGGCTCCCCTTGTGCTTCTTCCCCTTGAGAAGGGAAAAAGTGGAAAAACCCAAACAAAAAGGGAGTACGCGCATGTGGAGCGTGGGTCGGTGTCCCAGGCAGTGTGACATACCGCCATGCTGGCACCTCTCCAGTCTGGGCCCCCTCCTCGGCCACTGCTGGGTCCCTGCACCCCTCCAGCCCTGTGCGCCATGTGGGAGGGCTCTGACCCAGCTGGGAAGGGGCACTGGGACTCGCTGCCCCCACAGCCCTTTGTGGCATGATGGGTCGCACTGGAGGAGGGCAGGAGGGCTCAGTCTGGCCTCGCTGCAGCCATAGAGGGAGAAGATGGTTGTGGCTCCTTCCTACTCATTGGGATCTGACACATGGTGTAAAAATACCCTTCTGACCTTTCTGCGGAGCACAGCACTGCATGGGATCCACGCTGCTGTTAGCCCCAGCTCTGCTAAAGGTGTTGCTTGGGCACAGCTTCCCTCAGCCCCTTCCAGCTCATGGCACCAGAGCAACCGCTGCTGTGCTGGCTGAGCTGGGGCAGGGAGAAAAGCCCCCCAGCAGGAGGAAACGGGGATTTTTGTTGCTGCTCAGCCCATGCAAGACCAGGGCTGGGGGCCTGAGGAAGGACAGACTGTCACTGTCTTCTTCCTTACGTGGGAATGTGTCCTGTGGTGTATCCTCCGCTTGACCTTGGGGAAGGTTGTTTTTCCAAACTGCCAGCCCATGACCCCTCTGCATCGGGTGCCAGCAGGGCTCAGCTGGCGGGAGCGGGGCACCCCTTCTGGTAGCTCCTGATGCCCCTGCACAGCCCTGCCCTCGCTCCATCCCTGATGGCAGGGCCAGGCTGACTCCCTGCGTACCGGGAGGCTGTGTTTACAGAGGGTCAGGTACCTCCCACAGCTTTTGCTGCAGTCCCTGTGGGTAACCTGTGGCCATCACAGTGCGCTCTGGCAGGACCCTGATCCCAGTACCCCCCAGCTCAGAGCTTACACCAGAACCAAGTGTCTGCGCAGATGTTAGCGCTCAGCCCTCGGCTGGTGTGCACAAGAAGGGGGGACCTGTGTGGGGAGTAGCTGGGTGCAGCGTGTCGAGTGTTGGGGCTCAGCTGTGGTGCAGCTTTCCATCCCAGGAAAGCATGGCTTGGAGGGTGCCACAGCTCCAGTGGGTTTGGGACCCACAGCCACCATCCCATAGGATCAGGCTGTGATGGCTGAGTGCTGTGGGTCATTGGAGGGGACTGGTGGCTCTCAGGCTGTCAGCAAGCATGTTGCTGCGGGGGGCAGGTGGTGAGGACTCAGCCCTGTGCCCACCACACCTTGGGCATTGCTGGCTGGCGTTGCTGGGGGACACTGGTTTCTCCCCCGAGGTTCTCGCCTGCTCGCAGCCTGCAGCTCTCCACTCCCAGGCTGTGCCGGTTCCTGTCCCTGTCCCCACTACGTCTGTGGGGCAGGGGGGGTAACAGGGATGGGGTCTCGACCAGGAGGTGTCTGTCCCACACACGGCAAGGACATTGTTTTTTGCATGGGGGATCCACTTTGCAGCCCATACAGGGGTGACTTACCCACTGTGTGCCCCAGTTCCCCTCTCTGGGAGCTGAGTGGGGGTCCCGTGGGGGGCTCGGTGTGGGGGCAGCCTCCACAGCATGCTGGGAACTGGGCAACAGCTGGCCGGAGACCTCCCAGGCAGCTGCAAGCAGGGATTGTATTGCTCTGTCTTGAACCTTTTAGGCATTAATTTTGTGGGTTTGGCAATTTCTGCTCTTATTAAAAGTGGGAGAGGAGGGAGGGGTGGGCGGGCTTGGGAGGGGAGCCCTGGGCTGGCGATGGTGGTGGAGATGCTCCCGTGCCCAGCCAGGGAGATGCTGCTCCTTGCTCCCAGCCAGCTGGGGAGCAGTGGGGTGAAGGGGTGGCTCAAAGCCCAGCCACAGGCTGGGGAAACCTCAGGGGGTCCCCAGAGATGTGTGCTGTGGTACGCAGAGGCCATGGGATGGAGCAGCCTTGGGGATGGGAGCCTTTTGCTGTGGGGTGGGCAAGTTTGGTGTTGGATTGGTACAGTTTGGGCAGAGAAATCCCTTAGCAGAAGGTGGGGCAAGTGGGAACAAACTGCCCCGCTGGCATTCAGCTCCCTCCTGAGACCTGCCCGTGGGTGTTCCTGAGCTGATCCCAAGCCTATGTGCCTGCTTAGCCACCTTCTTTCTGTATGTCCATCCTTCCGTCCGTCTGCCATATTTCTGAAAACTGAACCCAGTTCTGCATAACAGCTGTGATGGGAAGGTCGTGCACAGGCTGTGGACCTCTGTCCCCTTGGACCCAGGCTGAGCTGCCAGACTCGCTCCCCAGGGTCTCCCTGTTCCATGCTGGGTGCCGTTCCTGCCGGCAGCCCCAGCCTGGTGCCACCACCCGGAGCATGCCTGGCCGCTGGGAACGCCAAGCGCAGCACATCCCCTTCCCTTTGTGGGAGTGTGCTAGCAGCCGTTCCCGGCTAAGCCGAGCCTGCTCAGACGTGCAGAAATTCCTCCCTCCCAGCTGTGGGTGGATGTGGAGGGTGTGCGATCGCTCGAGGATGCCTTTCCATGCTGAACCACCGTGATTACCCCTCGGTACTGGCTTGCTCCTGCTGTTTGACAAACCTCTGTGCTGGGCCAGGTGATGTACGGGGGGTTGATGTTTCTCCGCAGCAGCTGGAGCGTGGCAAAACCACTCTTACACTGAGTTGAAGGAAACGGGAAAGAGGGTGGCAGGGACTTGGGGATGAGATGCTGCATTGCGAGTGTCTGAGGACATTTCCCCCATGTGCTTGCCAGTCTGGTGGCACTTCCTTGTTTTTCCCGAGAGGTGCGTTCCCAAGTTCCCCATTACATGGAGTGCGAGGCTAAAGCCTGCCAAAAACCTGAAGCCGAGCCAGTTGTGTCCACAGACTTGTTTTGGAGGTGGAAGAGTCACTCAAATTGCTTAGACGTTTGGTACTCCAGGATATTTGAAACTAGAGAGGATAAAGCTCTCAGCCTGTGGGGAAACAGCCTTGCCTGAGCTGGGAGGGATCGTGCTCCGTTACTGGAGGGGACATGGAGGCACCTGTGCCAGGATGGGGAGCGAAACCCCCCTGGCTGCTGCCTGCCTGGCAGCTGCATCCCAGCACGCTCTGTCCAGGGGGAGATGCCCAAACAGGTGCTGCTGGCTGCACCTCCTGACATGTCCTCGTGCTGTGCAAGGTCTCAGTCCTCCTGGGAAAACACCCTGCGGTCCCCGGGGAAACCGCTGCTACGGCTGCAGTGGGAGAGCAGCCCGGCACCGTGGTGCTTCGGTGGTTTGAGGGGTTTTGGTTGAGGTATGAGAGCTGCCACAAAAATAGCGCTGGGCTAAGGGGATGGAGCCAGAGACTGGCAGTGCAGAGCATTTGCCTCCTTTGTTTTGATTGCTGCGATCTATAATTAGCAGCCGAGGTCTCTATAAATATCTCTATAAATAGAGCCCTGCTGCGTGGGAACGTAGCGGAGAGGCAGTGGGTGTGCAGGAGGGGTTTTGCAGGGATGGAGAGCACTGTCCCCTCCCTCGCTGGACCTGCAGGTGGGTGATGGCCTCAGTGCTGCCTGAGAACAGATCCAGCCCTGTGGCTAGAGCAGGTCAGAGAAGAGGGTCTGGATTTCCTACCCAGCTTCTAAATGGCTCATTATGTGTTTGTGGGCCAGGGCTGGTCTCTGTGCCTCAGTTTACCCCTCTGCCACTTCCCTCGGGCTGGGATTTTTACTAGGTTGGCATTTGTGCCAGTGCTTTGCCCCCAGCAAGAGCTGCATTCTCCCTGGAGGTGTTATCCCATCACACCAGGCCTCTTGCCAGTGGCTGCCTGAGACAGAATAAATTCTGGCTTTTTTCCTTTGTGGATGTGCTGGTTTGAAAGGAGGACAAAATTCACATTCACCTGGCAGTATCTCAGACTTGCTGGTGTTGTGGATAACTAATGCCAAGGTGAGAGCATCTTCTGGATGGGCTTTCCCAGCTCCCCCATGGGGGATCAGGGGGAGCATCCCTCGGCATGACATGTCCTTCTCCCAACAAACTGGCCCTGCTCCATGTCCGGCACTTTCCAGCGTGGTGGGGTGAAGTGTGAAGATGGGCTGTGAGCTCTGCCTCTGTCCTGCCCCTTATTTGCTGGAGTCAAGTTGCTTTCTAAAATTAGGGAGGGGGCATTAAGAGCTGTTTAGGGGGCTGGGGTGGTTATAAGAAGGTGTTTAAGCCCTGCCAGTCCCACCAGTTTATGCAGTGGTGGTGGAAATGGGTCCATCCAGGAGCTCCTGGCTTCATGGTGGTGGTGTGGATGGGGAAATCATGCAGGACATGAGCTGGCTGGGATGGGAGTGATGGGCAGCGGTGGGCAGCAGAGCTGGGGAAAGAACTACGTTGGGGAGCAGGGTAGAAGATGATCTGTGGGAAGGTTTCACTTGGGATGTTTAGTGCATATCTCAAAGATGATGCAGTAGAAATAAGGAAATATCAGCTACCTCTGTGCCAGAGTTTACTCATGTGTAGGGGTTGGATGGTTGCATCCTCCACGGTGGCGTTGCAGACCCTTCCCAAGCTCACAGCACAGTAGTCCTGCTCCGAAGTCAGGAACTCGGGTGGATCGTAATAGCATTAACCCCGGTATGAGGGAGCAGGCATCCCTGCTCCAGCCCGCAGTGGCTGGGAGGGAGGTCAGGAGGGAGCTGGGAGCTGATGGGACTGGGTCAGGATGAAGAGCAAGGCCAGCCCAGCATCTGGCAATGGTTAGGGGAGCACCGGGACCCCTGGGCTGGGTGTATAAATAGGAGAAGAGAGGCCATCTCGGAGGTGGGAGGTCTGGCACTGCGCAGGGGGCTGCCGGGTCACATCTGGAGCCCCGTGTGGCCCCAGGCCCCGCTCCTGGCCATGGAAACCTAAGGAATTGATAAATGGGTAAAAAAGGAGACTGGTGTAAATGTCGGTGGCTGCTGATGGGGGATCAGAGGGAGGGAGGGATGCATGCCCGATGATGCTGTGATGCATGGATGCATGTAATTATTGTTTCCTAATTGACCCCCCTCCAAAATGTTCTTTATTTGGAAGAAAGGGGCATTTTAAAACGTCACTGTCAGCATTGCTGCACCATGTTAATTTTCATCATAGTTCCCTCCTTTGTCATCTATATTGTTAAGAAGCCAAGAATATGTGCATGTGTTTTTCTCCTCCTTTTCAGATCAAAGCAGTTTACTTCAGTCTTGGCACGGAATAGAAATTCATTGGCAGGGATTAAAAACGAACCTTAAACATCCTGGCCTCTACATCCTTACTTTTTCCACACGTTTCACCATTTAAGTGTTTCCAAGCTCTCCCTGCCCCCTCCTCCGTGGGAGCACCAGGCTTTACAAATCCCAGTTCCTCGTGTCCTCAGCATTTCACCGCACGGACACAATTTTGCCAGTGCCTCTGTTTGCCAGATCTTCAAGACTTTCAGTTTCTGTTTAGCATAAAAAGCTTTTGGTTTGAATGAAAGGATGTTTCAAATTTAAAACAGGCTGAAACAGAAAGGCTGGAGGGGAGCGGGTGTGGGAGGCAGGATGGTGGCAGGGTCCCCTGTTCCAGATTTTTTCCAGGGCGTGGGTCTGGCTTGGTCTTGTAGCTGGAGGACTTTCTGCCTGGCTCCTCTGGTTTTCAGTTCAAGCCCAATGGAGAGGGAAGGTGACCCCTTGCATGGCCACATCCTGCAGCAGTCCAGAGGTGATGTGTCTCCGTGGTGATTGATGGTGATAGTGCCCTGCCAGTCCCACCAGTTTATGCGGTGGTGGTGGAAATGGGTCCATCCAGGAGCTCCTGGCTTCATGGTAGTAGTGTGGATGGGAAATCACACAGGACATGAGCTGGCTGGGATGGGAGTGATGGGCAGCGGTGGGCAGCAGAGCTGGGGAAAGAACTACGTTGGGGAGCAGGGTAGAAGATGATCTGTGGGGAGGTTTCACTTGGGATGTTTAGTGCATATCTCAAAGATGATGCAGTAGAAATAAGGAGACATTGGGAATAATTGGGGAGCAACAGTTCTTTCCCCTTCAGGGGAGCTGGGCAGGAAAGGGACACTGAAGTCAGAGTGCAAGGGAGAAGAGACGAAGCACAACCTTCTGATTGCTCTACAGGAGATGTAGAGACTGCACAGGTGCTGGTGGTTCCTGACAGGGCTTGGAGATCTTTGATGGAGTTGAGTTTAATTTTCGATACTCCTTTTGGGGGAAAAAAATCCATGAACCTCCAGGGAGCCCTGGGAACTTGTTCCCCGGGACATCACTGAAGCTGGGACTGAGCAGCCTTGAAAGGGTTGGGAGAATAGACAGATCTTTATTCGTGGTCTTTCTAGCAGTAATGTCATGCTTGATGCTGATCCGGTGTCATTTTGTTTGTGGGGATTGGGTGTGGGGATCCCATAACGGTGGCGTCAGGGCGATTAGTGTCTTCCCTTTTCTGTCCGCTCAAAGTATCTGGCCCTAGTTGCTGCTGGAGGTGGGTCCTGCTGTCAAGACACCTGTGGGCACCTCCATGAATGGTTTCCTACCCTACCCTACCCTCTTCTGTTTTACTACTTTTAGTTTGGTTTAATGTGGTGTTTGGGGAAGTAATACTGCTCTAGCTGTAGAGGGGCAGTTTGTGGGGGCTGGGAGAACAGGGGAAGGCTCCTCCAGGGATGGCTCCACCAGCAGTCCTGGCACCTGGCTCTGGGGCCCCAAAAGTGCCTGGCTTTACTGTGATTGAGCTGGCTCTTTCTGTTCACATCTTCTTGAGCATGGATGGAGGATGGTGATGTCCACATCCAAGCCCCCTGAGCAGGGCGTTAGGTGCCTGCAGGACCCACTCAGGAGAGGCCCTGGCGTGAAGCAGTCTGTGGTGGGAGGTTTGGGAGTTAACAGAAGGCAAGAGAATGAAAGCTGAGTTGGGAGAGCTCAGTACAGCCAGCGACCTCCTAATGAACAAGCAGCTTTGATGACCTGGCCCAGGTGCTTCCTTCCTGGAAACAACACAGCCCCTATTGTCTTCTGCAGGGTGAGCTGCAAAGCTGGAATTGCTCTTATGCTGAGCAGTGAGGACAGGTTCAAGTGGCTCTGTCCTTTTTGCTTTTTCCCTGCTCCTCCATTTCTTGAGACCTAGCAAAGACATTTGTGTAGAAGACGTTTGCAAGAGCAGGGAGGAAAATGGGCTGGATTTGAAATTGCATTTATCTAGTTTATGGGAGGCAGAGTGACACGGGCGCTTGCAGCAGCTGGAGTCTTCATGACTTCTGGAAACTTGGGCTCTGTACCCGTGGCCTCCAGCCTGGCTGCACGCTCACAGTGAATGAAAAAATCATGGTGTGAAATGTTGATCCAGGAATCAACCCGCCTCTAATGGTATTTAGCAGTGAAGATGTCAGAGCTGGTAGCAAAATGACATAGCTAATTGCTGAGCGCACGATTACCCTCACATGAGCCCTTTGGGCCCTGGCTGGTGTTCCATCCTCTGCCTCGCGTGCTGGCCGCAGACCTGCCTTTCGTCTGCATCCCACCATGCTGCAAATGCCATAACAAAACAGAGCACTCCAGCAACAGCCCTGAATACCGCAGCGGTGGGTGACAGATGGTGGCACTGCTGTTTACTGCAGGCAGTTGCTCCAGTTGCTTATTCCCTTTTTTCTCTTTTTTTTTTTTTTTTTTTTTTTTTTCCCCCCCCTTTTCTCCTTCCCCTTTTTGGTGGAACGGTTGAAGTGAAGCTGGTGAGAGCTCTGCTGGAGTCCCTCAAGGCAGCTGAGGAAGAGGTGCAGTGGTGGGTGCCTTCAGTGCCTGATCCCAGCTCTCCACAAGCCAGGGCAGCACTGGGCTCTTGAGCATCCCCGGTCCATGGGTGGCCGTGCCTGTCTGCAGACATGCATGACCAGCCCACCCAAAGAACCAGCAAACTCAGTTTTCTTGCCCCACTGTTGCTTGGTGCTGGGGAGGTGGTGTGAAATGAGCTGTCTGCCGCATGGCCCCATACCTGCCAGCTGCACCACATGGTGGTGGGGACAGGGTCGGTTTTAATTCTTTCCAGCCCTGTCACAGGCCACTGGCTGAGGTTGGTGAGGACCACCGGTGGGCTGTGGGCTACGGGTAGGGTGACGCTGGGCAATAGTTCTCCCTTTTCCCATTGCATAAAGGAATCCCTAGAAGTGCCATCCCGGTGGCTGGCACATCCCTGTTCCTTGCCAAGGGTCCCTTCTCTGCTGGGTGGCGTGGGTATCCTGGCTGCGCTGGGTGGGATTTGGTCTTGCAAAACCCTCAGTGACAGCTCAGAGAGGAGGACAAGGACATGAATCAAACAAGGCAACGGAGCTGCTCCAAAAAATCAAAGTATGTTCCCCCGTTTTTCCCAGCAGAGATCCTGTATTCATTGATTGTTGACATGACATATGTGGGTTGGAGAAAGGCAGTGGCAGCTTCTGGCAGGGGAGGAAGGGGATGGGGGGGTGTGCAGGGTCTCTGCAAGCTGAGATGCTGATTACTAGGGGCAGCAAATAGCTTGCAGCTGCCTCCGCTCAACACGCTCTTTGTGGTGCTTGCAGCCACTCTTTGGATGCAGCTATTTTTAATTTCCCCAAGCACGCGCACAAAGCAAAGGGGGGTGGGCGATGCTGCCGGCATCCCCCCTTCCTGCTCCCGGCTCCCACCCCTTTCCCAGCCAGCCCTGCGCTTCCCGGCTTCCTCCTGGCCTCTGGGGAATGGGGGGAGCTGCACACCCCCCCTGGTTTTTTTGGGTCCACTTCGGGAGGCAGGCTTGGCTTCCCCCACCCCACCCCAGTGTGTACAGGGCGCTGGGAAAATGCAGAAATAAATAAATACGCAATTAGGCAGGCGTCCAGCCATGGAGGGGGGTGTGTTGCAAAAAGTGTCTCCGGCCAAATTTTGGAATGCCTGAGAAAGCGGCTGGAGCCTGTGGGCGAGCGCAGGGTTGTGGGCTTCCCACCGCCGCTCTCCTCCCAGCGGAGAAGGGGCGGCTGCAGCCCCCGAGGAAGAGGAAGGAGGGTGGCAGCTCCCAGCCTTGCTCATGGGGGGGTGTGTGTGTGTGTGTATTCCACTCCGCTGGCATCTTTCAGAATACGAGACAAGGCATTTTTGTGCTGGCGGTGTGATGAGAGCGGGGGGTCTCAGCCAGCCCTCGGCATGCTCTTGCCACGGCTCGAGAGCAAACTTTCCCCTGGTGTTTTTGGGGCCGAAAGCCAAGGTGTGCGTTCTGTTCAAGCAGCAACACTGTTTGGGGCTAATAAATTACTTATTTGCAGTCCTTGTTTCTCTGTTACGGTAAGCATTAGTGAATATTATATTTCTGCTTTATCCTGGGCATGCATTATTCATCAGGTTTGGAGTCTGTAAAAGGGATATCGTCAGGTTAAAACTTGTGCGGAGACAAGCCAAGGTCTTCAGTGAGGTTTTGTAAACTGCTTTTCTCAGGGTTACCGAATGCAGGGGGTTTTGCTGAAGTCTTCCACCTTTTGTCTGCGTTGTTTTGAGGCATTTCTGGTGAAAAATGAGAATTCCCAGGCAGGTTTTATTACTGGTCTTGGTTATTGAGCTATCATGGGCTGCAAGACACGTAAGGTGGAAAAAAAAAAAAAGCCAGCAAAATACTGCTGGTAACAGCATGTGATTGTGCTTTTGGTTATATATATTTTGTAAGATCTTTTTGTTTTGCCCTGTTCCTTCAAAGCTGCGGAAGAGGCTCTTCCCTGCAGTCACTGAAGTCTGACTGCAAGCAGGCAACAAGATCAAACAGCCAGCCAGTCTTGCTGAAAGTTAAAATTACCATAGGTAAATCACGTGCACGGCAACTTCACGTTACCCTTCACCTCCTTCCCGCAGGATCCAGGAGCTGATTTCTCTGAGTGTGTGCATTAACACGGCTTGCACCCTGCTACCCGCCGCAGGCAGCGTGGGCTCCTCTGCAACCTCTTTTGCTTTTAAGGGAGAGCAGGGCCCTGGGGCAGAGGTGCTGCTCGGGGGGCTGGGGAGAGCTGGGAAGGCTCCCACCTACCAGGGAGGGTTTTTCCCCCGTGTTTTCCTTTGCATGCACCCCAGGGCTGTGCCCCGTCTCCGCTGCTGTTGCATCCCTAGCCGTGGGGCTGTGGGGACGTGGCCCTGGGGGTCCTCGCTCTTGCATGCCCTGTGCGCCGTGGTTCTAGGTGCCGTAGCTGTGACTCTCCGTGATTTTATGGCCAAATAATTGCCCTGGGGACCTGCAGTGAGGCCGTGGGCTGCTCTCCCACTGTGACTGTCACCACGCTCCTCCCAGTGCAGTGCTTCTTGCAGTGTTTCCTTTGCTGTGGGCGACGGGGTCCCTGGGGGGTGGAGGTGGCGGGGACGGACACCCAGGTTGGGTTTAGGAGTGTCCTGGCAGCACCCTGCGCTCGCACAGGATTTCCACCCGTTGTGATGCTGCGGCCGGGGGAGAAGGGGGGTGTTTTTGGAGCCCACCCAACCTTGGCCCTTTCCTCCTTGTTTCGTCAGCCCTGTTGTAACCGCATCGATAAAGTCACAGCAGATCACTGGGGCACTGGGGAGCTACTGGGATATAATTAGGGTTTTGGTTCACTTTTCTGGCTGCTTTCCCATTAGGGGAGGGACAGCGGGGATTATGGACGGAGCAGATGTGTGGAGGAAGGGGATGTTTGGCTTGCACGGGTGGTTAATGCCATACACAGGCTGATGCTGGGGGGTGAAGTCTGTCATCCCAGGAATGGGGGATGGAGAAACCTCCTTGGATTCATCCCACTTGGGTGCACCAGCCCCAGATTGCTCCTCTCTGCTGGAGCCAAACCAAGAGGAGAGGTTGCAGGGAGTGTTCCCGGGAGCTGCTCATGGCTGTGAACTTGCTCCTCGCCCTGAACTCCTCTGCAAGTGCAGGAGCCAGATGTGAGCAGCAGGTTTCAGGAGAACATGCTGCTCCCCTGAGACACAGGGATGGTTCTGGCAGCTTGGTGTCTTACTCCCAGCCTTTGTCCCTGGCCATGGCAGGTGCTCAGAACACTTTTCCCCCTGGGTGCTGCTTGCCTTTGAACCCAGCAGTGCCTGCCCGGCCTGCTGGCCGCATCGGTGCTTCCACCGCACCCTGCGTGTGGCAGCAAAGCCCAGCTTGAGCTGTGTTGCCAGGAGGTCTCCTTGCTCTGCAACAGCTGTGTGTGCCTGTTGGGAGCTTTTCTCCTTGGAAAACTGCCTTTCTTGGCTAAAAAGCCTCCTATTTTGTGCCATTCAGTGGGATGGCCAGCAGTCAAAGGTCAGAAAATGCTCTCCAGCTACCCCCTTGGCTTTTGGGAAGGTCTGCAGAGTCCAAGCTTGTCTGGAAGCTGCTGGGAGCAGGGCAGGTGTGGGGTTGTCTATGGGGTGAGGTGTGGGGTGCAGGTTGTGGCTGCTGCTTGGTTGGCCATCCCATCCCATCCCAACCCCTTCTGCTTGGCTTGGCCTTTGCACCTCCAGCTGCAGACCCCCGAGCGCCCTGGGACCCCAGCCGTGTGGTATTCCCAGCCCAGCAGGAAGCTCTGCAAAGCTCATAAGAGCAGCACTGGGGAATAATGAGATTTCCAGACTAATTTGGCCAGATTCAAGAACTTCCACTGAAGCATCTGCGCCCGTGGGAGCTGCCCGAACTTCTGGCAGATCTGGTGCTGCTGATCCCCAGGGTTGTCCTCACCTCGTTTGCAGTTGTCAAGTGCTGGTGCAAGATGCTGTATTGACAGTTCCTTGGGGGTGAAGGTGGGGGTTTGGGGGAAACCCCACCACGGCAGCAGCGCTGTAGTGCATGGCTCCCACGGGAGATAACACAGCGTGGGATGTAACTGGCATCTGCTTTGCTGCGGCCAGACTGGAGCCCGCTCTTTCCCCACAGAAGGGCGAGCAGACAGGCATCGGGTGACCTGTGTGCGCCCAGTGGGGTGGGAAGAGTGTTGACCGCAAATAAACTGCCTTTACCCACTGTAAAGCAAAACCTACCAAGCAAATTTTCAGTTCAGCTAAGCCCAAAATAAGCCAAACCAGGGAGAACCCGCAGCTGTGGCCCTGCAGTACAGCACCGGCTCCACTGGTGGAACAGAGTTGGCTTGAGTGGGTCTAACCCTATGTCTTGCAAGAATGTTCAGCAGAGCTTTGCTGAGATGCTTCTGCTGGTTTTGTTCATTGCAAGGTGGTGCTTTCTTTCATTTATGTTTGTGTTTTAGTGAAGAAATGAAAATTTCTGGTTCATACAGAATAGAAAGTTTTTTCTTTTACTGAGACACCAGGAAATGTTTTGCCATGTTATACGCTCTTTCATTGTGGGAAGTACTTGCCATTTTTCACCTTGCTCTGTGTGCAGTTCACTGTGCTCCCGGAGCTGATGTAATGCAGGGCCTTAAATTAGCCAGAGCTCAAGATGATGGCTGTCAGATGTGGCTTCGCTTGGCTGTGACGGTGGTGATGGCTCGGTCTGTTGCTGTGTGTTTGCTCTGATTCCTCTGCTTGAGTGCGTTTACAGGAGGGGTTGTGGGATGGCTGGAGACCAGGAAACCCGTCCCTCCTTCCCCCTAAGTTGAAGGGGAGATGGATTCATTTAGGGAGGTATGGGGCTTTGATTGATTTAATTTGCCATTTTCCTTGTATAGCTCTTACCTTGGCCGTGCCCATCCTCGATGATTCCGAGAAGACAGAAGCAGCAGCTCGCTCTGCAGCTCCTTCTCTCCTCCCATATTTCTAGTCTGGATCTTCCTGAGTCCTTCCACACAAGTCTGATTTCTGGGTGCCACATGCTGTGGGGTGGCCTTGTACATCTTAGCCAGTGCCCGGTTTCAGTGCACTCCGCAGCACACCTCCATGCTGCCAGGGTGGTGGCACCTCGGGTGGCCCTTGGCCGCGGTGGGAGTTGCCCTTAGGTCGGAGCAGTGCTGAACAGAAGACCTTGGGAGTCATTCCAGCAGCGCTTGGTGCTGTAAATAATGGAGCCCACGTCAACTGCGGTTCTTTTCCCTCTTTGCAAGAAGACTGGCTCCAAAATTGAGCAGAGAGGGAGCTTTGCCCTGGGTTCATTTCGTAAGGTTTTTTCCAAGGTGCAAAGCCTTTTTCACTTAAATGTCTTTCACACTTTTTTGTAGCTGCTGTAAAGATCCTGAGCAAGGGCATTGCCTGTCTCACCGGTTTTCCTACCCAGCTATAGGCTTGAAAGTGAAAGATCTCTGGAGAGTCAGCGCAGCAGCCTCAGCCCTGGTGTGACTGGTTAGCAGAGCCAGCCTGGGCTGTTGGGCAGAACCTGCCCCGGTTCAGCCCCTGCTCTCCAGCACAGCCGATGCCCAGGCAGATGTTCAGGCTGTTTCCCTTACCCCCATGAAGCAGAAATTCAGGTCCAGATGTGGTTGAACAAGGCTTGAGTGGCTGGTCAACATGGGCGGATCTGAGCTCTCCACCTCCTGAGCTGTCTCCAAAATTGTCATCACCGTGGCTATGACCGTCTCTGTGTGGGTGACCTTAGGAGTCCTGCTGTGGGGACGTGGTTTCTGATGTTTTGGTGAAGCCCTTTGCTCCTGGGGAGGGACATGCGAGCCGGCATGCACGAAGGTGCTGGTGAGTGCCTGTACATGTGTGTGGTGCAGGGACCACCTGGGACTTGTCTCCTACACCGAGGGGGTGGAGAAGAAAGTTGACGAGGCCAATTTGGAGCAGTGCAATTTGAAATTCAAATATCAAGATGCAAATGTAGCCCGCCTTTCCTTCCCACCCCCAAATGACTGTGTTTCCCTCTCCAGGCAACTCACCTGCTGTGGTCCCTGCACCAAGCTCCGGTCCCTCTCTGCATGTACCGTCCCAGTGCATGGTCTCACTGGGCTTGTGCCATTGGGCTGATTACCATGACAACTTGCTTGAACGCTGCAGATACTTGCTTCCCCTTTGGCTGGGGAGCTATTGTGCCTGCGCGTTGGGGAGCGGGGAAGATGCCATGCTGGCAGCTGCAAGCAGATGGGGTCGGATCTGTTATCATGTATTCCTCCCACCGCCCTCTTAGGAAGGGAGGAGGACATTTTGCATTTGAAATGCAATTAAATCCCAGAGAACAAGAGGGGAGAGTAACTCTTGGGTTTGCAGGGCTGTGAGATGATGCCTTCAGCGTGGTGGGGCTGCCAAGTGCCCGTGCAATGCTGGGCTTTTGCTTTGGTCCTCAGAGAGCCGGCATATGAGTGTCTGTGCCAGGTTCTTTGTGTAATACTGGGCTTTTGTTTTGGTCCCCAAAGAGCCAGGATGGCCGCGCAGAGCGACCTCTAGATCCCATTCCCGGTGGGACCTTGTTCTTGTTCCCATCATGGTGCTAATGTTCTCTGCGTCTTCTGTCCCTCTTTCTGTCCAGCAGTGTTGGATGTGGAGTGTGCATGTGGATGGGTGCAAGCTCCCCTGAAGGGCTCCCTGGATTTGGGGATGCTGCCAAGGACCCAGAGGGTCGGACCCCTGCGCCGAGGGAGGTCGCACCCACTTGGTGACCACCGCTGGGTTTGCTGACCCTCCCTGCCTGCTGCGGGCGGTTGTGTCAAGACAGGATCCGGCTGTCCCCGTTCCGCACAGACCCCTTGAAGGCGGTTCAGCAGGAAAGAGGTTAACAGGAAGGAGGCAGGCTAGGCGCTGGCTGCCAGCTCCCGACCCGCTTTGGGGTGGGAGCAGCTGGGAGCTGCAGGAACGGTGTGAAAATCGAAAATCGCCATATAAGGCCAAGAGGAGCCAGCTCCAGCCTCCGGCACAGCCCCAGCCAGGCTTGCTCCGCTCCAGCACGCGCTCCCCGGATGGGCGCCCATGGGGGACGGGGCTGTGGATGAGGATGCGTTGCCCCAAACTTGCTGCCTGGGCACCCCTGGGGTGGGTGCTGCCCATGCCTCGCCGAGGTGGCGTTGGGTGGGAGAGGAGCCTGAGGGTGCTCGCAGCCAGCTTGCAGGCAGCTCGTGGCCTCCCTCAGTGTTTAGACTCGCTGTCTGTGGATGTAAACACCAACTCTGCTTAAAGTGGCCCCTGGCTGAACTCTCCTGGCCAGCCCCTATGCTTCACCCCCTCCCCAAACTGCTCCCAGGGAAGAAAATTCCTTCCCCCTGGCAAAAATGGAGCTGATGATGTTTCATCTCCTGGTAGAGGCTCGGGAGGGCTCTACAGGGGCTCGGCATGGAGGGACGGGCATGCATAGGGTTTGCTAACCCATCCTCCAAGCCCACCTCTCTGAGCCCGTTCCTTGGAGTAGGTGACCTGTGGCTGTGGGGAGCTCCTCCAGCAAAATGAATTTCAGGAGCCAGCTGTTGGTGCCCGTGATGAACAAGCAGGGGCCAACAGTGGGGAAATGCGTGATGGGGCTGGGGAAAGTGTTACGGCATTTATCCAACCAGGAGGGTGTTTCTGTGTCACTGGCCGCACACCGGGGCAGGTGTCCTGTCCTCTCCTCGTGCTGGCACTGGGTGGCTGCTGGCGGCACCACAAGCCACGTTTGCTGCTGGTGCAGAGCCACACAGGCACGTGCCAAGGCCACGTCTGCAGAGCACCGCTTCTGCCTCTGTGGGTGAAAGGGGGTGATGGCTTCTAGCTGGCTAGTGAGTCCAGGTAGCAGCGAGATTTGGGGGCATCTTCCCCCTGTTTCTTGCACAGAGGCATGAAGCGTGCCTGCAGAGGTGCAGGGGGACATGTCTTGCTTTTCTGTTGCCTGGTGCACAGCCTGAGTGAGCTGGAGGTTTCTCAGTGGCTTCACTGAGCAGTAGCTGCTGATTTGGGAAGGCTGCAGGTGGGGAAGGTGTGCTCAGGTGGCCAAGAAAAGATACCTGCCTCCTGCTTGTGTGGCACAGGGAGAGCAGAGAGCTGCCACAGGGATGGCAGGGATGGGGGAGCGCTCCTGCTTGTAGGGAGGTGTGGGATGGAGGAGCACAACCTTCTGCTCCCCTTCGGTGGGTGACTGCTCTAGTCCATCCTTTTGCAGAGCTCACAGAGGTTGTTTTCAAGAGCCTTTGTCTAATTTAATAAATCCAGGGTGCTCAGCCTGTTAGGTGATCTATAAGTGTAATAAAATCTGCCTGCCGCAGAGCTCCGGGCGCGTTGTGACCGTATCGATAGCTTTGTGCCTAGTGGCAGGAAGTCTAAAATGCTCATTAAAGGCCTGCTGCTGTGCCAGCCACGCTCGCCCGGGCAGCTCGGGTCACACCGTGGCCACCCCGCTGGCACCAGCAGGCTGAGCACCCCAGCAGCACCCCCCGGCCAAGCCTGCTGGCAGGGCCAGCCCCGGTGTGTGCACGGTGCATCCCCAGCTGTGGTTTAGGGAGGCCATGCATAGCCTCCTACGGCTGAAGTGAGCTCCTCGTGACTTTTCAAGGGGTTGGTGCTTTCTTGTTGATGCCCTCTGGGTGGGAGCGGTGGACGCGGCTCTGGTGTGAGCCTCCTGTGCCGTGCCGGTGCCAGGAGCTGCCTGCCCAAGCTGCATTGCTGCCCTCGCCCAAGGTATGGTTGTCTCCATGTTGCTCTGATGTGCTGGTGGTGATGGGGCAGCGGAGCCTTGCTCCCTCCCACGCTGCAGCAAAACCAAGATCCTGCTTGCATCCCACCTCGAGCACCGCTGTCGGCTGTGCCCAGGCACTGGGGATGGGCGAAGCTTTTAGCAAACACGGCAGCTGCCTCTGCATGGTACTCAAAAGTGCTGCGAATGGGCAGCGCACTTGTTGGCAGCCACCCTCATGAATATTTTAGCTCGGAGAATTAACATTTGTCAAGAAGCATTCGTGGAGGAAGCATGGATGTCTATTCTCCGGGCTCGCTGCTGCTCGGCAGCAGCACTGGGAGCCAGGGCAGAGCCAGCTGGAGCCGAAGCCCTTCCCATGCAGCGTTGCAGGGGTGGGATGGCAGAGCTGCAATCTCCCCCCTGGGACAGGCGGGCTCTGGTGCCAAGGCAACCAGCCCGCCATGCAAGATAGACAAATGGTTGTAGGGGGTTTTTTTTCTTCCCCTCCTGGTTCTTGGCAGAAAGTAAAATGTCCCTTTTGTTTGGTTTCCTCCTCCCCCTGCCCCATCGCCTTTCTTTAAAGGTTGTGTTCCAGATTTTGTCAACCCACGTTGTGTAATAGTGCTGGAGAACAGCGTGGGCATTGGCTGTGTCCCACTGAGGCCATGGCAGTGCTGCTCCTCGAGAGCTTGACCACAGGTTTACCTACTCGGGAAACATCTTGTGTACAGTTGCTGAGCCAAGTTCTGTTGTGTTTTAGATCGAGCTTCTATGATGCACATGTGTTAGAAATGATGGGGAAGGTACTTGGAAAAAAATTGCCAATTTTTCTATCTCAATAACCCTGTATTTCTGCCTTAGCCCTGCAAAACCGTATGGAAATGAGGGAGTCTTGCAGATAAACCCTGTTGACTTAAAGCATCACCCGCTGCTTCTGGCAGTTCATCACCCACAGAGCATCCAGCGCTGTGCATCCTCCTGCCACAGTGCCTGGGTCTCTTGGTAATGTCCTGCTTGGAATGTCTTCCTTCGGGCTTGTAAGAGGTCCCCGTTCTTTCTTTCCCTCCTTTCCACTGTTTTGCTGCAGTGGCTGGTTGTGCAACCTAAGAGCATCCATCCAAAGGTCCCTGCATCTCATCTGGAGGCTGCTGGGTTTGTGGATGCGGAGGGCACAGTGTGACTCACACCCTGGGTGCCCAGAAGGGAGAGGAGGAGAACATACTACAGGCTTTGTGTAGTACGGAGAGGGATGCTGCAAGCACACGTGTGTGTGTAAATATGGATCTGTTACACCAGAGGGAAACAGCAACACAATTGTTTCTTGGCTGCGGTTCCTTTGCTGGTACTGGCAGCGTGGAGAGCTGTAGCTGCTCATATGGTGCAGGTGCTGCCTTCCCTGTGCCGGCACGTGGTGAGCGGCAGGGGGCTGCTCCACTTGCCAGGCTGGGGGTGGCCGGTAGCACCGAGGAGAGATGCTGCTTGTGGTGGTGCCCGTAATAGTGTTCTCTACTGGTGCGCCCTGCCGTGCTGCCTGGCACACCCAGGCACCAGATCCAGTGGCAGGGTAGCTGTGTGTTCTGTCCCGTGGACAGCAGCATGGGAAATGGTAAAGGCAGGGTCAGTGCCTGGGGACGGGGCTGTCCCCAAGGAGGTGACCAGCAGAAGCCAGCAGCTGGAGCCCGAGCTGAGCCTGAGCGTCCACTCCTGCCTTGCCCAGACGCGAAGCCTCCCCATAGCTCCGGGGTCTGATGCTGGGTTCCACCATGTATCAAAGCACCTGCTCTTCAAAGGGCTGGTTGGAGTCCCAGCCTTGTTACTGCTCTGGCGTCTCTGCCGTGTAACACCTCCCAGCTCTTGCATTTATTTATTCCCCTCCAGTTGCTGGAGCCATGCAGTCCTCACCTGGCCTGGGACCAGCCTGGGGACCAGCTCTGCTCATCCTTCCCCAGGGATCCCCAGCCCTGAGAAACCCCTGAGAAACACAGGTGCTCAGAGGCAGGGAAGGGGTCTGTGTGTCCTCATCCCCTGCTGCAGAGCCTCTCCCATCTCCCCTGCTCCCACGCCACCGACCCACAGCTTCGGCATGCGAAGGCTGTCCCTCTTCTGCTTCCTTGGGGACAGCAGCCATGCACCATTGCCAGCTCCTTCGCCGGGATCCCCGGCTGATTTCGAGGCACTCCTGGGGTGCAGTGCTGCCTGAGCCCTGTCCTTTTCTTCACTGGAGTTTGTGTGTGTACACACGCGTTTCCACCTGGCACCATTTGCATTTCGCTTTGCTTCAAAGTGGCTGCGCTGCCTCCAAGGAAGGAAGTAAATGGTGTAAAGGAATTTACATCCTGAGCGAGCGAGGCTGCTGGTCCATCAGGTTTTATCTGCTGCTGAGAGGTGCAGGGGGGCTGCTGTGGGGTGGGAGGTTCATCCCCGGTGCCCATCCTGTCCCTGGCTGCAGGTGCAAGGGGGGCAATCCCAGCTTTTCTTGCAGCCCCTCTCCTGGTGTCCTGGCTCAGAGGCGCGGTGGTGGACAGGGATCCATGTGTCGGGCTGTGCAAGATGCCGCTGTTCACCCTCGCAAGGAGGGGTGTGCAGCAAAACCACTTCGTGGGGCTGGCCCGATGGGGGGGCAGACCTGCTCCTCCACTCCGGGCACGCTTGGGTCAGGGCTGGGTGTGATCAGCAGGGGAAGCTGCCCTGAATGCTGCCGTGGGGTCAAAGAGGGAGGAGAGCTGTCTCCTCCTAGGCCAGCTCCCTGCCAAATCCCTGTGGGGCCTCCCAGGGAGCAGAGGGGGGCCTGTGGCACGTGGGACCGAGTGGCCCAGGGTACCCATGAGAGACTGGGGCTCCCTCCTGCAGCTGCCCTCATCCCCTTTCTCCCCGGTCCGGGTTGTGTTCCCTGGTGCAAAACTGTGGGTGGGGAAGGGGATTGGACCCAGACCTCACAGTCCTGAGAGCACTGGCTGCGACGAAGGCCAACAAGACAAAAATGTTCCTAAGACTGTACTTGGAGCAGGAGAAAGTTTTTCCGTTGGGTTTTTATCGCTCCCGGAAAGCGGGGTTTTATTTTTGTTGTCTAAGACAAAAAATCCTCTTAGAAGCCGACAACCTGCGGCAGTGCAGGGCGGGCGGCTGTGCGTGTGCTGTGCCAGGGGTCTGGGCTCAGCTTCCCTTTCTCTCCCTCCCTCTATCCTGTGGGGTCTGTGGATGCTGATGCTGGTTTGCATGAATGAAAAGAGGAGGTTTTGGTGTCCCTGGTGTACAACCAGTCCCGATCGTGTGCCTACACTGGACACTGATGCTGCAGCACCCATGAGGGCTCTATGCCACCCCTGGGCTGTTGTAGGATGTTCCCACCTGGGGACACAGCTGCAGGGAAAGCCCTTTTCCTGGGGAAGGGGACTCATTCCCACAGCCCACAGATGGGTAAACCAGGGAGCCTGGGGGGCTGATCTGAATTTCCTAGGGTCATGGGCTGGGGCCATCGAGCTGTCCCCAGCTGCCCCTTCTTTGCATGGCGCAGGCTGCTTTTGGAGGGGTTTTACTAGCAGGGGAGCTGGTTTCCGTGGTAAAAACCTTAACAGCATCTGCCGAAAATCCATCTCCCCATTGGCCCGGCCATCTAGAGGGCACCAGGAGGCTTTGGCAGGGCAAGGAGGTGGCCATGGGCTGCTTTGGGTGCTCCTGTGATGCTGTCATCAGTTTGGAGGGGTCCCTCTGCCTGGTCATTTATGCCCCAGGTACAGGTTTGTGCCAGGGTGCCGGGGGAACCCCAGTGTCACTAAGCTTGGGGGGGCAGAAGTAGGGTGGGCAGGGGGGAGACAGGGCATCGCTGCTCAGGGAGGGAAGGCTGCGGGTGGCTGTGCTGTAATCGGATGAACCGGCGCCGCTCCAGATGGGCCTGTCAGCTCTCGTCTGCGCTGACACCCTTCTGGGTCCCTCCGCATCCCCTTAGGCTGGGGGGGAGCACTGCCTGTCCCACTCTGCTGTGTCTGCTTGGAGCAAGAGGGTCAGGAGGTGAGACTCTTTGCAAAGCCCATCAGACAGATAAGGTCTCTTCTGTGCTGCTGTCCCTCCCTGGCAATGTCCATGTTTTGTTAGCTTTAATGGGGAAAACCTGGCACATGTGTGTCTGTACTGCCTGAGCCTTTCAGTGCTGAGGGCGGTGGGGCCTTGCTGCTTTGCCACCCCTTTGCCCCACGTGCTACCCCACCACCCCAGACGGGTTGGAAACCCAAAAGCTGGCCACTCAGTGCCTTGCCTGGGTGTCCCCATGCTGCAGCAGGGCAGCCATCCTTCCCTGGGTGTTTGGCGTAGGAGTGTTTCACTGGCAGCAGTGGGCTGGGCTGGCAGGAGTTGTGCCTGCTGGGCTGTGTCCCCAAGTGTGTGACACAGGGCTTTGCTGTGTGCTGGCATGGTGCACAGGTGGGTATGGGTACTCGTGGGCAAAGCATCTTGGTGTGTAGGATCCCCATGTCCACCAGGAGAGGTTTTAGGACTCAACTCCGCACTCATCTGCTCTCCTCTTCTTAAATGTTACTCCTTTCTCTTTCCCCTTGCAGCCAACCACCCTCCCACAGGGCACCATCAACATGAACCAGTGCACGGATGTGGTGGATGGGGAGAGCCGGACAGGGCAGAAATTCTCCTTGTGCATCCTGACACCGGAGAAAGAGCACTTCATCCGGGCTGAGAACAAGGAGATCATCAGCGGGTGAGTGCAGATCTGGGGATGAGCCACCACAGGGATCTTCCCTTAGCTGGGAGGAAGAGGAGGGCAGGTAGGACCTTGCCCCAGGCCAGGTGTGGTGGGAGTGCGTACCCAGGCTGATCTCTGAGTGCCCATCACAGCCTGCTGCAGGGACAGTCCTGGGGGTCGGGTGTAGCTGCTGCCTTGGGGTCAGCTCCAGTCTTCTCCAACTTTTTGGCAAGGACAGGGTTTCCTTCCCCTTCCCCACTCCCCTGCCTGGCAGACCCCTGCCATTGCCTGGTGCTTTGCAGCTGAGCAGGGGCCTAAGCACCCACTGAGCCACCAGATTTATGGTGTGAGCAGGACTGATTTCAGCAGAGACCTGTGTAGCCATCCTTTATTTGTCTTTGCTCCATGCCTAGTGCGTGTGCTTGGTCATGCCGGGCTGGAGTGTGAGGCTCCCCAACACGCCGGCCACCTTTCAGAGCCAGTGCTTAAGGAAGCTCAGCCTCTGCCAGGAGCCTGAGAGCCAGACCCTGGAGCTGAGATCCTCCTGAATCACTTGTTTCTTACAAAGGCCACTGTTTCACGGTTTTGTTGTCTGCCGATGGGCAGCATCCTGCTCCCGGCTGCAGAACAACACTCCCAGTGGCTTTTACCCCAGAGGATGAGCTGAGCTATGCTGGAGCATTTGTGGGATGCTCAGAGGATACATCAGGTGCCAAGGTGCTCCTCGGCTGGCCGTGGCAGCTTCAGCCCCAGCAGAAGGTAGCTGTTTACTTGCTAGGGAAGAAGCTTGTCCACAGGGTGAACATCAGGACAGGCTTGGAGCTGATGGGTGCTGGGGGTGAGCCCAACGGTGCTTTTAGGACCATCTGATCAGGTACCCAGCCCGCTGGCACAGGTCCTGTCCACACACCAGCGGTAGGTCCCATAGTCCTGGAACTGGCGTGTCAGACCCTGAGAGCCGTACGCCATGGTTCTGGTCCATCCCTGGGCAGATGTGGCCTCTTGGGGCTGTCTGCTCTGCATTTGCCCTGTCCCTGTTCGGACTTGCCTTCACAGTGCCCACCTTGCCCCGCTTCGCTCGCTCCCTGCATGGGATGCAGCCCATCCTCCTGGTCCCAGTGGAGCATCTGACCTCTGAGGATGATTAAAATATCATTGCTCATAGGAGTGCCGGCTGCTGGGGTGCAGTTGCTCAGCAACACTGAAGATTAAGCCACTAAAATGAGCAAATTGCGGTAGATTCCCTGACTCCAGGTGCTGGATGGTGACCTAGGAACATCCTCGTCCATCTCACGTGCCAGCTTGGGTCGAAGCCGGTGCTGGTGAGGGTGCAGAGCTGCGGGAGAGCCGAGCTGCCAGCGCGCAGCAATGGGCTGGGATGGTGCTGCTGCTCACCTGTGAGCATTTCCCTTGTGGGATGTCTGGGGCTCAGTGCCTCCCTCCCAGAATTCGCTGACATTTGAAACTAGAGCAGGAAGCTGAAGGGATGAAGCGCTTGCTCTTTCCCACTCTTCCCAAGGCGTGATGTCACCTGCTTGCCCGAGCCCTGGCAGCAGCAGAGTCGGTGCTTTCTGTTGAGATGATTTCTATTTCCAAGCATTTCCTTTGGTTGTGACTCCCTCCGTTTTGGTAAATACTGGCCGAAATAGGCATTTTTCTAGCAAGAGCTTGGGATTTTAATCAGATGAACATTGAAACTTCCCTGCTCTACTGAGACGTGAGCGTAGGCGATCCCTGCTCCGTGGCCCCGTTTGCAGCAGTGGGGTTGCAGCGGCTGCGGAGCCGGCTTACAGAGGCACAGGGGAATCACGGCACAGAGGAGCCAGCTCTCCTGCAGCCAAGGCAGGAGCAATGGCTACTCCCCAAAACATGGCCAACCCACACGCCTTGCTCTCTTCTCCTTCTCCCCAAACTCCAGTTTGCAGCTCAGCCTTTTGTTGCCAGTCCTGCCCACCACACGGGAGGGAGAGGCATTGTAGAGCAAGGTGGGGCTGATTTATTGTTCATTGGCCCGGCACTGGATTTTGAAGCAGCACGTTTGCTCCTGACTGCAAGCATTAATCATCCCGAAACAGTCCCGCTCCGGGTCCAAGCCAGGCGGGTTTCATTTGCAGTTGCAGCACGACAGGAAGATTTCCCTGGCCGGGGGAGAATTTGTTTTACGTTTGTTGCATGCTTCTGGCATTTATTGCTTAACCAAAACCCACTTGATGTGGTCATCTGAAAACGCTTTACAGCAGCAGCGTGCAAAGTGGGGGGAACAGGAGAGGGAAGCAGGGACATCTGAAGCAGGAATGTTTCCCAGGGGTCCACAGATCCCTGTGGAGCTCACAAGAGATGCAGGGGCAGGTCATCAGGCCGCAGTGGGAGGGCACAGGAAGGTCCCCCAAAGAAGCAGTTTGTGCAGGGGATGGACTTCTCCATGCCAAGTTCACGCTGCTTTTTCTTGGACAAAAGCGCCTTGTGTGCAGTGTGCGGCCATTGGCATCGCTGAAGGGGAAGGTCCCCCCAGAGGCTCTGTCCTTCTCGGCTGTCTTTCAGAATCCTTGAATCCCTGTCCCACGTCAGCCTTGGCCACGGCCTTGCTCTTGCAGCGAGTGGGGTTTGAGCCAAAGCACTCTGGGGTCATCTGTCCTCCCCTCCTGTCCTGCCTTGCTTTTCCCCCAGGAGCGGGCTGGGGTGATTTCTGGGTACTGTTTACCATGTTGAGCCTGACGAGGTTGGAGAAGCTGAGCTCCTCTGCGTGCCCAGCCCCAGCTCAGGGGTGTGCTTATGGCCAAGTTACAAACCCCGGGAGGCTGAGGTTGGGGGTGAAATGTGGATGCTCCGTCTCTGGAGCTTTGCAGGCAGCTGGAGGAGGGATGGGGCAGCATCTCCCCAGGCAGTGTGGTCAGAGTCACCTGCGGAGGGGAACAGCTTTGGGGTCCGCAGCCTGTGGGAGGCTGTCTTGCACCCCATGATGGCGTGCGAGCATCGCTCCCGTCCCTGTGCACTGCCCTTGGGCACAGACCTCACCCTCTGCTTTCTCTGCCTGCAGATGGCTGGAGATGCTGATAGTCTATCCGAGGACAAACAAGCAGAACCAGAAGAAGAAGAGGAAGGTAGAGCCCCCAACTCCCCAGGTAACCCCACGGGGGGACACACTGTCACCCCGTCCCTTGCCCCCCTCTCGGGGCCATGGCATTGCCCAGCTCCTGGGGGAGATGCCCCCCCCTCCCAAACCAGCCAGACCAGCAGGCTGCCAGCCTGGCAATGCTGCTGGCATGGAGGGTGAGAGCCAGGGTGAGCCAGGGCAGCAGGTCGGCGTGAATTAATTCCTGCTCATCACTTCCCAGGGTCACATGCTGCTTTCCTGGCTGCCTTGGGGCCACATTTAACTCCCCCCAGGCGCTGTCTTGTGGCACTGGCCCCTACACACGCTGTCCCAGGAGCGGCTGCGAAGCTGCGTGGTCCCCTTGGGGGACCAGTGAGAGGTGCTGGCTGTTCACGGGCCATTTTGGCAGAAACAGGATGAAATTCCATCGGGCTCCGGTTACCCCCTTCGAGATGACCCTAGAGATAATGGGAATGAAAGGAAAATACTAAAGGCCAGGGCCAGGCTGGGAGCTCCGGGGGCTGGAGCCGGGCTCTCCAGGGACCCAGCGGTGGCTTCGTGCTCACTTTGACTATAAATGGTAAAAAGTGGGGCTGTCCGTGACTCACTGGTTCCTGCCGGGCTCCCACGTGGCCAGAGTGGGGGAGAATCCCACAGATGGGGAACGTGACCCCAGGGCCACCCTCGTCCCTCGCCGGGGATGAGAACAGCCGCGTCCCCGAGACCGCCTGACCTCTGGGCACGTGTCCCGCTGCTGTGGGGGACCGGCTGGGAGGGCTCCTCCGGCCGAGCTGGGCTGCAGCACTGGGGGACTGAAACCAGCACCAGGGCTCCCCTGAGCCCCAGTTTTCAGGTCCCGTTCGATGAAGTCTCCAGGGTGCTCCTGGTGCAAACTGGGTCATGCATGGGTTTTGTACGACGTTCATTTGAATCGGATTTCCACCAGTCCATCAGATTAAGAGGTTCTGGGCAACAGGAAGAAAAAATGGGGGAGAAGATGATGCTTTTTTGCACAGCAAGCTTGAAGTCTGAGCCACCCTCTGCCAAGGGCTGGGACTGTCACAGCCCCTTGAGTGGTGGCTCTGGTGATGCTTTAGGGAAGGTCTCTTCTCCCTCCATGGCCAAGAGTTGACATGTTGTGAGTTGCGAATCGTCAAGCCCCAGGGTGGGGGCTGCCGCATTCTGGGTACCCCAGTGAGCTGATGCAGCAGCGCAGGGATGCTCACCCCATCCCTGGCTCAACACTAAATACAGGCTGGGTTCAGGAGGGGGACGGGGCAGAGAGAAGGGGCGCAGAGCCAGAAAAACATCATTCTGGGTTACGTTTCATCACCATGGCAACTTCTTGGAAACCATACAGGATCCGAGCTCCTGAGCACCAAATAAGGGAAGCAGCTGCGGGAAGGATGCTGGCTCCCCACGGCCAGACAGGCTCCCCAGGTACTTGGGGGAGCCTGGGGACACTTTTCCCCACCTTGGCGGGGGGTGAGCCATCCCACAGGAGCTCAAGCTCAGGCTTGTGCGGGAGGGAGTGGGGTGGTCCACCCCGTCCCCATCCTGCTCGCTGCTCTCCTTCCACCCAATCCATCCCATCGCTCCCAGCCCCATGGCACCAAAAGAAGATTCTAATTCACTTTTCTGAAAACAACCTCCATGTGGGTGGGACCTGCTACCAGACGGATGCTGTGTTGCGTCGGGTGCTCATGAGCAACCTGTAAAGGCAGAAGAATCATCTTTCCTTTGTCTCCTGAATCATGTTGATGCAGGTGGCTGGTCTGGGGAAGGAGAGAGGATACTGGGGAGAGAATCCCCCTCTGTGAAATGGCTTCTCCTGAATTTGGCTGCTGTTCAGCTTGCTTTCTGTGTGCCGGCGGAGAAAGCCTAATTTCTTTCTAAAGACGGCTGCACACTAATCTGGCAGCAGATCGTGTCTGAGAGCCACTCAGGCAGGGATGGACACCTCTATGGTTCGACAGAAAAATTTTAAAACAATAGATATTTCTGCTTTTTCTCAATCCTACACATAGTTTCTCCTTGTCCATGTTACAGCAGAGCTTGGCTGCAGCTGAGCACTCCTGGGGCATCAGGGCCATTTTCAGCTTCCTCCATCATTTTGCATCTTCCCCCTGCAAAATCACTGGGGTGGGAGCAATGCAGGTGAAGCTGGCCATATTGCTGCAGCTGCAGGTTTTTGGACATGTTGTTAGGTGCAAGCCTAGAAATGTTTTAATCTTTGCTTTGCAAGCAGGTTGCAGTCTTGGTGGGGAAAGAGGGCAGGTTTCTCTTGCAGCTTTTGCCATCCTCTGGCAGAGTGGTGCGGGCAGCAGGAGAGACTGGGCTGCCTTTGCCTGCTGTACCTGGGAAATTGAGGCAGGATTTCAGGCTGAAATGTGGGATTTGAGGCGCTGCCCTCTGTTTGCACAGGGGTGTGGCAGGCTCAGCTAAGCAGAGCGTGCCCAGACACGCTTCAGGTAACTGAAGGCTGGTTTGGTTGATTTTGGTGCACACTCCTTTTTGGAGCTGTTCATAGCACTGAGCAGCAAAGAGTTAATTTCTCTGCTTGCTTATAGACTGCTTTTTGGCCCTCATATCTCTGTCTAATTAAATACATATCTACAAATAATTGTACGGGGGTGTGAGTAAGGGATATATAAAAATATATATCCTGAGCGGGTGATGAGCTTTGGGCTTTCAGTTCAATGAATGAGAGTTGTTGAGGGTGGAGGGGACCTGGGAGATTGTCTGGTCTGACCCCTTGCTCAAGCAGGGTCCCCTTGAGTGGCATGCCCGTGAACTCTGGTTTGTTTACCTCCAGCACTGCATTCCCTTAAAGTGAAATTTCCCAGGGGATTTCTTTTAAAAATTGAGGTCATTTGCTGCTTGTTGTGGCCGTGCATGGAGCCAGGACCCACTCCCTGGGAGATCCCCAGTGGCTCCAGCACAGCCTTGCAAATGCCAGTTTGGAGGTGCAGGGCTAAAACCCCCGGTGGTTTGCTGACGTGGGAGGGGGGACAGAGGGGATGTTCTTCGCAGCCTGTGTCCCCAGCCCATGGCTGCCAGCTTGGGTGCTCCTGGATTCCCCCTGCTCCGTGGAAAGGGAACAAGTAGCTGGGAAAATCTCCACAGTCTGAAGACTTTGGAGGGGGGGTTCGTTGTCATTGATTTATTGGTGGCTTTAAGGAAAATAATCTGCTAATGCAGAAGCTTAATACAGCAACAGCAAAACATCTGCCAATGAATAAAGCCAAACCCTAAACGAGTTGTGAAAGCTGCTGCCTCCCCTGGTGTGTGCACCAAATCTGGGCTGTCCGGGCTGTGGCCACCAAAACTGCATCATCTGAGGGACTCCAGACCCCCTTGTTAGCCAGAGAAGCATTTAAGATGAGGGGTATTGTTTTAAAATAGCATAAAGCTCAATGCAACATTGTGTTTCCATTCTAAAACAAGCAGCCTCTTGGGTAACCGAAGTGGCTGGGAGGAGTACAGCACCGGTTGGGTTTTATTCTTTTTATCAGTGGCCTGTAGCAAACCAGCTGTGACAGATGAACAGCGCAGCTGCTGGTGACTGGGAATTAATTTTCTCCTCTGTCCTGTGTCCTTTGGTTTTTTGATGTTAGTTATAACACTGAGAAAATGCAGTCCTGGCAAATGGGACCCAGGAGAGAAGCCTGGTATTGGTCTGTGTGTGTGAAAGGCAGAGACAGCCCGCGGAGGGACCAGGGATGTGCAGAAGGACCAGGGACATGCAGGGGAAAATGGAGCATGCTGTATTTATTTGCATCAATTACAGAGGGTGCACTGTCACCCCAAACTGGGTTCTGGTGGAGGTGAGGGGAGCATTTCCAGGTTCCCTGTGAGTGAGGACTGACAGACCCGTTTCTCCGTGGGTCTGCGGTGTTGCACATGAATTTAGGTGCAAAGCCCCACACATGCACCGGGTGAGCGTTGGGAAGAGCTGCTGAGCTGGAGCGTAATTGGAGCCATGTGGGACCCTGCACACTGGGAAGAGTCAGGGCTCCTCTCGGGGCTGGGCTGCGTGACCACAAGGTGGGCTTTTCCCAAGGGGTTACGTGGAGGTGGCCACAGCGTCCTGCACACCGTGCTGGGAGGGATGGTTCGTATTCCAAACAAAGCCAGCAAGCCCCTCCGCTGCTCAGCGCTGGCTGAAGGTCTCCTTCACTTACCAGCTTGCCTTTACTCTGGATCTTTTCCCAGTTGGATGCGTGGGGAGGTGCAGCTGGTTTGAGGAGCCCTCCCCAGGGAGGGACAGTGAGGGACATCTCCTCTCTCACTGTAAGAGCGGTGATGGTCCCTTTGGCCAGAGAGGTCCTGTCCCCCTGACGCACTGCCCTGGGGCAGGGTTTCCACCTGCAAGCTTGTCCCCTTGCGAATGTGGCAGTGGCACATGGCTGAGCAGCCCCATCCCTGTCCCTGTCCTGTTGTGGCATGCATTGTGAGCAACACCCAAGCTGTGTGGCACCCATGGCTCCAGGGACAGCCCCATGGGGACCCTGGGTGCGGAGCTGGGACAAACCCCTCTAACCCTGCTGTCTCCCCTGTTCTCTTTAGGAACCTGGTCCTGCTAAGATGGCCGTGACCAGCAGCAACATCCCCAGTGCAGAGAAGGTCCCTGCCACCAAGTCCACGCTTTGGCAGGAAGAAATGAGGGGCAAAGACCAAGCGGACGGGAGCAGCAGCATCAGCCCAGCGCAGAGCCCTGTGCAAGGCCAGGCTGGGGCTGCCAGCTCCCTGAAGGATCCCGTGCTGGACAGCAAGGAAGGTGAGGGACCAGGGTGCCAGTACTGGTGTGATGCTGCAATGACCTGGTTCGGGTAGCTGAGCTGGCAGAAAACCACTGTAGACGGAGAAATTTTCTGTGGATTTGGTTCCTGGAGCATCCCAGCAAGGAGGGGGAGGCAGACCACGCCCCTGCTGTGCAGGGACCAGAGCAAGGTCCTGGAGGCTGGAGTTCAGAAAGGAAAAAAATTGCTTCACATGCTGGAAAATCACAGCGTGGGACCCATTTCTGCCCCAGCAGGGAGATGGGGCTGCCTGCCCTTGCAGGCAACACTGTGCTTGTGCTGGGGTGGGGAAAGCCTTTTCTCACCCATCTGAATCCCTGCCTGGGGCACCCAGAGGGTGCAGGGCCATTCTGTGCTCAGCCTGGGGTTTGGGGGGGCTGCCAAGCCCTGAGTGCTGCTTCCTTCTCTGGGCCCCGCGTCAGGGCCCTGTTTGTGTTTGGTCTCCCCGATGAGTCCCTGGAAGAGGCTGTGCCTGTGGCATTGTTCTGCTTGGAACAATAGGGCTGGGGACTCTTCCTGCTGGGGCCACGGGCAGACCCCAGGTGCTGCGGCCGTTCCCTTTATCTGCCCACTCGGAGGGGGGGATGCTTTCCACCCACTCGTGGCTGCCAGGAGCAAGGTGTCCATCGCCTTGTGCCCACGGAGACATGGCCAGTGCCAGGTTGGGAAGGATGGGGATGGCGGTGGGTGCAGAGTGGTGACTGCAGCTGTCCCTTTCTTGGTTTGAAGGTTTAGGTCTTTCATCCTTGCAAGTCTGACCCAAGGGTTGGACCAGCATCCCCAGTTCTCTGCAGACCATCCCACCATCTCCACGGGCATGAGGGGTGGCCAGGTTCGAAAAGCCAAGGGTGCAAGAGGTGGCACAGCACAGGGCTGGGGCCCAAACCGTCTTTGCTTTTTTTCTGCCCCTGTCCTGGGTGGAATCGGGGTGTTCTTTGTTAAAGTGGAACTTGGACTTGAAACCAAGTGCAGTGACTTCTCTGTCCCTTAGACGAGAGCTCCATGAATGGAGAGCGGATAGACTGTGGGCGGAAGACGCGTGTTGAGAGCGGGTACTTTTCCTTGGAGAAGACCAAGCAAGACTCGAAGCTGGAAGAGCAGCAGCTGCCGCCCCCACCAAGCCCACCCAGCCCCAGCACCCCAAACAACAGGTACAGTTATCCCAAATCACCCTCGCAGGAGCATGCCCAGCCCTTTCCTTCCCCAGGTACCCGATCAGGCGACCGAATGATTCACAGCTTCTCTCTGAACTCCTTGGACTCGAAGAGCAGTTGTCTCATGCACAAGGACTCCAGCAGCAGAGATGTAGGAAGGGGAGCTGAAAAATCGGGGCGTCCCCTTTCTTTTAAAGCCAGCCGGCAGTACACCACCCTGGCCGACGTTCCCAAGGCCATTAGGATCAGTAATCGTGAGGCCTTCCAGGTGGAGAGGAAGCGGCTAGAGCGGAGAACCCGGGCCCGTAGCCCTGGGAGAGAAGAAGTGGCCCGGCTCTTTGGCAGTGAGAGAAGGTAAGGGATGAGTGGCTGGTCCCCTTGCATGCTTGCAACGGCAGCAAAGCTGTGTCCCCACCACCGCCCTGGACAGAGAAGGTGGCATTTGCCGGGTGAAGCCCCTTTTTATTACAGTGCTCCTGGGTTTAAGGATGCCCATCCACCCCGACCAGGAGCTGGGATGTCCTTAGTAGTGCCGGCAGGCGGGTGTCACCCTGCCTGGCTGCTCCGGGGACAGCTGGCTGAGATGGTTGATGTTTGGTGGCTGTATTTGCAAGCAAGCCCACCCTCTCCGTCCCCTCCCTGGCATGGCACACGCTGGCAGCTGGTACCATTAATTAGGTTAGCTCTCTAAATGGTGTTAGTGCCGGGTGCGTTACGCAACTGCCTAATGAGCTGAAAGAGGTTTCAAAATGTCATGGCATTAATCTGGGAGAGGAGAGGCGGGTGCAGTGCCAAGGCAGGGCGCAGCGGGCTGCAAAACAGCTTAGTGCGGAGGAGGATGGGGAGGGCGTCCACACGCACGCCTGTACTGCGCACCGGCGTGCTTGGCGCTTTCCAGGCGAGGCAAAGGACAGGCTCGACTTGCCCTGGGAAAGATGCATTTGTGCAGTGAAGGCAGCAGAGCAAACCGGGAGACAGGCCCCAGGCGAGAGGGCTGCCTGCCAGTCTGATTTTCTTGCCCTGGTTTTCCTCCGGGCATGTTCTCTCTCGCACGGTTTCAGCAGGCGCTTCTCTTCCATTTCTTCCCAGCCCCTAAAGGATTGTTTTCCAGCCTGGCTTCCGAGAGCTGGGAGCAGGTCTGGGAAGCATGGTGTAACTTTGTACTGGTGTTGCTGGTCGGCAGGAGGATCCCAAACTGAGCCCAGCCCCAACAGCCTGCACAGGGAGTGCTGGATGGGAAATAAAAGAGAGGAGCACGGGTTTGACTTTCTCTGCCTCAGGAATTGGGGCTTCCCCAGGATTAAGGAGAGGGATGCCACATGGGTCCCTTGGTCACCCGGGCTGGGGCTGGGAAGAGGCTGGTGACTGCTGGTTTGTAGGCTGAACTGGTGCAGCCTGTTGGCTCAGGTGTGGGTGAGGTTGTGTCCCTGCTGGGTTTGCTTGCACAGGATGCCCTGGCCAGCACCTGCATTCCTCCGAGGTCCCTTGCTCAAGCCCTGGGGGGATCTTGCAGCACTGGGATCCAGAACAGAGCTGGGATATGCCAGCTGAGGACAGGGAGGAGCAGATTTACAGGCAGATAACAGGGCCCAGGAGAGGAAGCTGATGCCAGAGACTGTCCTTTTGTCAGCCCCACTCATTGCCTGCTGGTGGGTGCCTTTTCCAAGGAAAGTCTCTTTTTTACCAGCCCAGCTGGGCTCCTGGAGCTGTTACCAGGTGTTTTTGCTTTATCAATATTGGCAAAAATTCCCTTACGTCAGCCCAGGGCCTTTATCAGAGCAGGACGGGTGTGGGGGGAGGAGCAGGTGCTGCACCAGGTTTGCACGTGGGTGCTTGCCCGTGGCGCTGAGCCCGTCCAGTGTTCATTTGCGAGGGTGGTGATGGCAGAGCAGGGCGAGGGTTCCCTGCCCGCTGGAGGGTTTGGCTGGGTTTGGCTGGAGGTTGCAGCCCGTGGCCCTGGAGGAGTGTGCCCTGCGCAGGGATGGCTCGGCGGGCGGTGTATGGGGACTGGCACGTTTGCTTTTTCCTCCGGTAACCTGGGAATTGGTCCAGGCAGGTGGAGAGGCCGTGTGTCCCGGAGCTGGGGTGTTGGAGTGTGTGGGTGGGCTCGGCAGGGCATAACAAGGCAGTCCAGTGTGCCACCAGAGAATTAACATTCACCAGCACCCTGCTCAGCTTGGCTTGGCTGCTTTTTAAATTTGAGTTTACTTAGTCCACATATCCCTGTCATTTTTCTCCCCTGAGCTCAGTCTGTGCTGTTTGAGGTTGAGCAAATACAATAACTGACTTCCATGCTGTGGGGTCAGCTTTTTCCCCTGGGTCTAACACCATTTCTAATAATCCTTCTCAGTAACCCACTAACATGTCCAGGAACGCTTGCCTGAAATCACTTGCCCGAATGCCAATCCCATAGGCGCCAGCCGGGCATCGTTCAGATCTGCCTTTCATCCCTCGGTGCAGCCAAACAAGCTTGCTCTGATTCTGTTGGTATTTTTGGCTCGTTCTCCACCCCCCCCCCCCTTTTTTTTGTTTTGTTTACCTACCATGATCAGTGCGAGTGTCAGAGCTATGGATGGAAAAAAAAATAATTTTAGGTACCCGGTGCTGCATCCTGAGTGACACACCTGTAGGCTTAGCTCCAGATGAAGCCGTTGTTCAAGGCTTCTCGTCCTGTTCCCTTACAGTAAGAGGTATTACGTGACTTAAGTGCAGGACTGTGCTGGAAATTTTCCCTGTTGACCATTTATACCTGATGCTGGCTCCACGCCCCATGCAGCCGCCTGAGCTCACAGCCGCTCAAACATGAATCAGAAACCAGGAGATAATCGCTGGGATTTTGGCGGAGCGACAGAGTGCGAGTTCCCTCTGCTGGCACACGGCAGGACAGGGCTGCCAGCACCGCTGCCCACACCTCAGGCATCCGTCCCCATTTATCCCAGCAGGGCTCTGCAGCTGCAGGGATTAATCCTGGCACATCCCAGCGGCTTTGGGAAGGAGACCACCAGCGGGGTGGGGAGTCCTTTGGGTGCAGAGACCCGGAGCCCCTTCCTCTGGGTGTGCGGCTGCAGGCTCGTCCACCTCCTGCAGCTCCCGGGAGCACTGGAATTTCTGGGTGGCAGGCTTGGCTTTCCTTGCACACTTCCAGGGATGCAGCCTCTAAAACCGTGGCTTTCCTGGTTGACCCCATGTTCTGCGCATGCTGGCAAGAGTCTGCTCTGGCATCTGCTGGATCCGCTGTAGGAGCGTGGTCAGGGGGCTGAGGCGTATCTCTAGCTTCCATAAATAGCAAAGCTGCCTGAAATAGCTTAAAAGACTTTTCTTTCTCAAATTCCTTCTCTGAATTCTTGAAATGTATGGCTCTGCTCTGAATGCTGCTTCTACCCGTAGAGAGGAGTGCCTGCTCTCCCAAGTATAGTTTGTTTTTTCTTGTAAAACTATCCTCTTGGTTTTTGTGGACCTTTGGGGAAATTCCTCTTCCTTTTCCTGACACTCACTGTCTTTCTTGCTTTTAAATAATGAATGAATCCAATAAAAACAAGCCCTTTCTTCCAATCAAAGAAAATCACTGTAATGATAGCTCGTGCTGGTCTTTATAGCTTTCCTTCCCAGTGCACGCAGCCCTCCACCTAACAGCTGAGATCTGCAGCTTGGGTTTAGTGGCCTGGAAAAGATTAACAGCCTGCATGGCCGAGGAATTCCTTGGGACGAGCTTTGTTAGTTGAGGAAGCACTAAATGGCACCGCAGCTTTTAAAATGTGTCTCTGTACCTGTCCGCAGCCTTGTTTGGTCCACACAGAGCTGCTCTTCAGAGGGAGCAGCTCTCTCCTTGGCATGGTGGGGAGGAGAGGAGAGCCCTTCCCCTCCCCATCCCCCCAGGATCTCTAGCAGTAGCCTCTCTGAAACATTGAGCTAAAGGAAAAAAAAATATATGATTCTTTCCTGTAATCTGGATAATATTAACCCTTGGGGCTGTGATTTGGTTGCAGTGATTTATTTTTCTCCTCCCTTTTTCAATGACAAATTACTGGAATGATTTTGATTTTGTTTTGTATGTAGATGCAGATATATAATTTCCTCTTCTGTTCATTCATTTTCCAGCCTTGTTTTCTTCCAGGTCTTGTTGCTCTCCACCTTCTCCTGCTGTGTTGCTGTGTGACGTGTCCACCTTTACTTCGCCTGCTTCGCTACCATCTCATCTCAATCTCAAGCCGTAGAACAACCTGGTGGTGCAGCCCCTTTCATGAGAAATCAACCTGCTTTTAATTTTGTTTTATGGTTTTTGGTTGGGTTGTTTTTTATTTTTTTTCTCCTGATTTGTTTTTCTTCAGGCACACACCTAATAGGGCACAGACAATGTTAATTCATGGACCTCTTACTCCCTTCTAAACTGAGACTCAGAGAAGGCTGGGCCAGTGTAAAAAGCGTTAAAAAATCGTGACTCCAAAACAGTTCTCCGTCGGCTGGCTTACACGAATGGACATCTCCTGAGCAGAACATCCCAAGGGGATTGAGAGCTCTGCATGAGCCCGGGATCTGCCCACTCCCAGTCTGCAAACTGGGAGGCAGCAGGGGCTGAATAGATGTCTCATAAAAACATCAGAGAGATTGGAATTTACAAAGCAAAGTCTTCCCCACCAATGTTGTCCCTTCTCTTTGGTTATGGGCTTCGGTGCGTGGTCCTGGCAGCCTCTCTCTGAGCAGCAGTGGGGGCCCCCAGCTCGCTGGGGGATGTGATAGGCTCAGACTTTTGTCTCACTTACAGAATTTGGTGCAAATGTTGGTTGAAAACTGAACATCTCATGATTTTTGAGCCCTTAACCTGGTGTTCCTTTTTGTGGGAAATGTTAAAACCGATTTTTTCAATAACCTGTTTCCCCTCATGTGGTTGCCATTGTGATTTTCATGCACGTTAGAGGTTCACACGGAGCAAGCAGCCCTGAGTTTAGGTGCGGCACACGTGGGTCCAAATTGTGCCTCAGGAGCACACTCGGACTGAGCTTTTTAGGGAGGTTTGAAATTGAGCTTTAAACCTCACAGCTTGGAGCTCAGCTGGGGGGTATGTTGGTGGTGGGCTATTGCTGCACGTTCCCAGGTTGTGATTAAAGCCCTGAGGTTGATACCTGCCCCCGAACCGCTAGACACACAAGCATAGACACCAGCAGGTCCTTTGAAAAATCCAGTATTTCCTCACCTGTGGGTCAGTGAGCAATTTTTCATGCTGAAACGGTGCTTTTAATTCCACCTGCAAAGGTTTGTTGTTTGCTCCTTCTTAGGAGCATCCCATGTAGGCTTGGTCCGGGGTTGGCTCCAGCTCCATCCACATTTTTTCATAGTTCTCCTCCATCCTTGGAGACATAAGTGCCATGGTGCAATGGGCCACCAAGGTGTGCTGTTTGAGAGCCCACATTGTGCTCCCTGCTGTTCATACTGGCTTTGCAGACCAGTTTGAGAGGAGGGTAGAGCCCTGGGGTTTTGCAGGGGGTGCCCTGTTGTGCCTGCACAGATTGCTCCTCATCTCTTCATGCCTCTTCAGCTGGCACAGCCTGCAAGCCAGACCCGTTGTCTGGAGGCATCTACGGACACTCCTCACTCAGTGCAGCACTGGGGAGGTTACCTGCGTGGGGCTGAGGTTTTGCAGGGTGCTGTTGCAGTGAACCCGTAGCCACCCGTTACCTCTGCACCCCAGCTTGGTCTGATGTGTCTCTGCTCTGTGGCCTGGGGGGCCGTCACCAGCTGCAGTGCTAGGGAGTAAAGACAAAGCTTAAGTCAAAGCTGTTCAATAATCCTTGCTTCTCAAAGGGCTGTAAAATATACAAGTAAAAAGTTACTGCTGGTTTTGCAAGGGTTTTCTAAATATTTAAGGAAATACTATTCTGAGCTGAGTAGCATGAGGTTTTTCCCCACTTTGGCCATGGGTAGAATGATACATGTCAGATCGGGGTGTTTTGCCCTGGATTTGTGCATGCTGGAGCTTGCAGAGGAACAGGGACCCAAAGCCAAGTGTGAGCGAACACTGGGTCAAGCAATTCTGCAGCCTTACATTTGTGGGATTGTACAGCTCAACACAGTTGCTGTTCTGGTCTTTAAACCGCCTTTGGTTTCCCCTTTCTCTCTGTTTTCCAGGCGATCCCAGGTAATTGAAAAATTTGAGGCATTAGATATTGAGAACGCGGAGCACATGGAAACGAATGTGTCGGCCGGGGCTGGCCTTTCCAGCGAGACGCGGCAGGGCAGGAGCGAGAAGAGGGTTTTCCCACGGAAACGGGTAAGCTGCTCAGCCAAGGTCTCACCGTGGGGTTTGGAGGATGGCACCTGGGACCCGGCAGCCCAGCACAGAGGGTTTAGCTATAGGGTTTAGCTATAGGATTTGTCCCTGTGTGGAGCAGGGGATCTGGAGTCGCAGGCAGGCACATGCAGGAGCCAAACCGCTGTGGGTGCTCAGTCTGCGCTGGTTTGCTGCTTGCTGCTCCGCTTCCTTGGCCCAGCTGCAGATCAGAGTGGGAAATCAGGTTGTCTTTTTTTTTTTTTTTTTTTCCTTCCTCCAAAATAGAAAGAGGGAAACTTCAGATCTGGCGTGGCAGGACACATCAGGATGGGGTGAAGTAACAAAAGAAACAGGCAATCTTCAGAGTCCCAGATGCGGTTAGGTATATTGGGAACAAATTAATGCCTGAAAGGACAAAAAAAAAAGTATTGCCAATGAAATGACACTTGTTCTGAGCCTGAGATGCCCCTTAAATAATGTGGATTTTTGTGCCATGAGCCAAGAGAGTGGGACTTGCTGTCCTAGTTCCTGCACTGTTCTGGGCTAATGCTGTTTACACAGGACTTCGCTTGCGAAGGTGCAGCTGTGGGTGCCATCCTGGATGTGTCTGCATCTCCTCTGTCCCCGCATCGCCGGGCAAAGTCACTGGACAGAAGGTCCACAGAGTCCTCTATGACGGTGAGCTACCAGGGCCATGTCCTCTGCGGTGGGGGAGGCTGTGAGGGGCCTTTCCCAGGCAGGTCCAGAGAAAACTGGACTGTCTGCTGCTTTCGCCAAAGCCAGCACGTAGGACATGGGATGGACTCAGATTTGGAGCAGGTTTCAGTGACCTGAATCAGGTGTGACTGACCCTGACAGTCACAGGGGCTCAGCAGGGGGAGAGCTGTGTTTTTCGCCTGTTCCCTTCTACTGTTGCAGAAATTAAAATGCAGAGTCTGGCGAGGAGTCCTTTTCCTTAAAGTACAGCAGCAGCTTGGAAAGCAGATCCCCGTTTTGCTAATTGTTTTCCTCTGGATTGCTCCGTTTCCTCAGTGCTTTGCTTGGTATGTCAGACCCTAATTCTGTAGGTCACCCTGGAGATGTTGGGTCACCTCGCCTGGCCAGAGCCCCTCTTTGCCCTGTGCTGTCCCCCTGAACTGGCAGAGACTGCAGCACAGCATTTCCAGCTCAGCAGAGGGTCAGTGCAATTTTCTGGACTCAGACCAGGTGCTGGGTCATGACTGATGCATTTTCAGAGAGCTAACGTGGCCCAGCTTTCTAATGCCTCTTCCTTGATGTTTGTGCAGTTGCAAGTGGGTGTGAGTGGGACGAAGGCTGTGAGGAAGGGCTGAACCTGCCCTCCTGAGCTTTCCTCCCTTTGCATATTTCAAATGCTCACCAGACCTGGAGGCAAACAGTACAGAGCAAACACAAAATTGCTATCCTCTCACCGCCCTTCTGTAGGAACAAAATAAATACACGTGCTAATCTCTCAAAAAGATTACAGACCTATTGTAAATACAAGCTGCATTTTTTGTGGATGGACAGCTTCTGTTCAAGGACTTCTCAGAAAAATGCAGTAGCTTGGCATTTCTGTAGCTTTTCATGTAGACTTGTACAGCCACAAGAGTGATTTTTAAATTCTTGGTGGTAATAAAGAGGTGCAGTAAGTGCACGTTAAATGGCAAAGCACATCATCTAGTGAAGACAAGAAAATTATGCAGTCAGTGGGAAGAAAACCTTTTCCTTGGCATTAAGTACACCTTTATTGTGCCACTCCTGTTATAAAAGTGGCAACATATGAAAAATGTGCACGCCTGCTGGCTTGCAGCGGTGATTGCAAGACTCTCCCCTACCCATTGGGTTCTCTGTGTCAGATCAGATCAGTTTTCCATCAGGATAAAAGCTGAGGGAGAGTTCATCCCTTGTTAGGCTCTGTAGCTGTGGCTTGTGTTGCGTGGGTATCTCTTCCATCAAGTGCTTCATCTGTTTTGGGTTTCTAATGTCTACACCCTGCAGTGGCAGCTGGTCCCAAACTTCTCATGCTTCAGCAGCTTTGCAGCTTCAGGCAAAGCCCGTGCTCTCCTGCCTGCCCGAGCACTCAGGGAAAGCAGCTGGGTTTCTGTGGAGGAGCAGGACCTGCAGGAGAAACCTTCCCCCTCCAGTGCTTCTGTAGCATGTCGCTGCAGCCCAGTCTGAAACACATGCATATACTGCTTAGCAGCACCGTTCCTCCATGGATGCTCCTACAGGTTTGCTTACATTTTGGAGAAAACCAAGAGGTGTAGTAAAGTAGTATGAATGCTGCTAAAGAGGGATTTATCTGCTTTTGTGGAAGATTCTTGCCCTGTGCTTCTTCCTAGTTGATAAATAACAAGCCTGTGAAAAACTGTAACTCTTGCAATCCTTCTGTTTTCCTTCTCTGCAAAGTGCATGGTTGGGAGCCAGTTATTTTTGATCCAAAATGTAGATTATTTGCTTGACGCTCTCCTGCAGTACAGGAAAGGGCTTTAACAGGACCCAGACCCCAAGAGCACGAACCCACCTGCACTTTGGCAGGGAAGAGCACGAACCCACCTGCACTTTGGCAGGGAAGAAGCAGGTCGGTGGTGGTATTGCACTCGCAGGATAGGTTGGGGCTAAGATCAGGATTCCCAGCTCTCACAGCCACCTTCAGAGATGGACGTACTCATTGCAAATGCAATTTTCTCTATAGTTTGTTCGTGGCTTATCACTGCCTCGTCCGCAGGTCCTGGTGGGGCTTGGTGGGTTTATTGCCTGCAGCCGCATCACAGCCGAGGCTGCTCAGGCTGGCGTCTGTCCGCTCCCTCGATAGCACATAGTTTTTCGTTCATAATATATAATAGAGGGACAAAACTGCCTGCGGTCTTGCCAGTTCCTTGTTTCCCTTCATCTGTAATGCTGGTGTAGCAGTAGGAAATTGCAAGAGAAACGCTAGGAAGGAAACAGCCTGAATAAACCATACAGCAGGTCTCTCTTGTTCTGGGAGCAAACGGTTAGCCACCACGCAGTGCAATGATACAGTTTGGACTGGATGACCTTTAAAGGTCCCTTCTAACCCAAACTATTCTACAGTTCTATTAATGAAACTGTTGCTAGCCTCTTCTATTGCTGCGCTGTGTTTTATCGAGCCGCTGCTGTTGTCTTTTGGGCACAAATGCTTCCCACCCCTCTGATCGCCTCTCTCCTTTCTTGCAGCCCGACCTGCTGAACTTCAAGAAGGGCTGGTTGACAAAGCAGTACGAGGACGGACAGGTGAGAGTCCTGGTTTCTGGCGGCTGATGCTCTCTCTGACATCTCAAAATGATGCTCCAAGTGGGAGAAACCAGTTGTAGGTGCTTGGGCAGAACACTGACAGGGAATTCGTACAACTCTCTGGAGCCAGGCAGCAGTGGCTGCGTGCAAGCCCTGTGCAAACGGTGTTTGTCTCGGAGCAGGAATAGCTGGTTCTCTGTCCCGGGGAGATTTCAAAGCCCCACAGCTGGATATTGTGTCGTGGGTTTCTAGGGAGCCAGGGCAGCTTGAATAGCAGCACTGGTTTCAAGTTCCTGTTCTCTATTAGGCTCATCTCCCTTGCGACCCAGCAACCTCTTTGGCGTCAGTAATGAGGCTCAGATCAGGTCTCTGGAGTGCTGGAGAAAAGACAAGGCCAAGAAATAAATAAATGTCTCTGAGTTGGCACTGGGAAGCAGCCACTGCCGCTTTCCTCCTGTCCATTCCCGGAGGAATGTGGGATGTGCCGCCCTATCGAAGGCTCAGAGACAGGCAGTGTGCCGAGGCAGCGTGGGTGCCCTAGCTGGTTGCAAACTGCCCCTTCCCTGGATTTGCTTCCCTCCTGCTCAGCCCATGGAGGAAGAGCGAGGGCACCTTGCCCGTGGCTGTGAGCACCGTGGCCAGGGCTCCGCTGAGTGTCCCCACTGGTGTGCTGTGCCCTGGGGCTGTAGGCAGCCAGAGGGAGAATCAGCTGCTGGAGCGAGCGCTTTGTTAGCTGAAACTGCCTTGGGTAAGCCTGTGCCTCACCGGGAGTGTGCAGAAGGCATATTCCTGTAGAGCAAGGGCCAAGAACAGGCTCCAGCCCAGTTCCTAGGTTCTTCGTTCATTCTGCTGCTTCATCTGCAGCATGAATGTTTTACTCTTGAGTTTTGGGGTTTTTTAAAAAAAAGTCCCTCCAGGGTGTTAAGTGCAATCACTAAAAGCGTCATCCTTGCCAGCAGAGCTAATAGGAAGGCTCCGGCTGCCCCCGTGGCTCTCACCGTGTTTCACTGCCACACGCAGGGTTGGTGCTGCCGGGGGTCTGGCACTTTGCCGGTGCAGCGGTGCTGAGGAAATCAGGGTCCTGGAGGTGCAAACCATCACGGTGTCCCTTGCATTGCTGCCTGTCCGGGTCTCCCCTTCGCCCCCGGGGGGCCTGTTGGTGAAGCCGGGTGTGGAGCTGGGAGGGGAGAGGCTGTGAGCTGCCTCCCTGCGGGATGTCTCTGCTGGGTGGCCTGTGACAGGCTGCTCAGGCCCCGCTGCTTGGGAAGGTGCAGGACTGTCATTGCTCTGTCTTGGTTGTTTCCTAGTGGAAGAAGCACTGGTTTGTGCTGACTGACCAGAGCCTGAGATACTACCGGGATTCCGTGGCAGAGGAGGTAATTGTCTTCCCCATCGGTGTTTACCCATCGCTCTGCATCCAGGGGAGCCACAGGTGCTCCCAAACTGATCCTGACGGGTTGTCTTCCCAGATGTCAAGGTCCTGGAGCATCGCCCTTCAGGGCTTTGTGCTTCTTGAGGACCTGCTGCTTCCCTCCCTGTGAGCCCACCATGCTTTGGGCTTGCAAAGCATTACGGCTTATTTTACCTCTTCCCTCTGCAGGCAGCTGACCTGGATGGAGAAATTGATTTATCCACATGCTACGATGTTACCGAGTACCCGGTTCAGCGAAACTACGGCTTCCAGATCCACGTAAGGAAAACTTGAGGAAGAGTCTGGCTGCAGGACAGTTGATCTGGTGGCTCATGCTGTGCTGCCACTTGGAGATGCTCGTCCGTGGCACCTAAGAGAGGCCACTCGGCATCACCCACAGTGCTCCAGAGAGCTGCAGCCTTGGGTTGGAGAGCCAGTTTTTTGGCTGGGGGAAGAGCAAGAGGGAATGGGAAGGTTTTGTGTCTACCTTAGGATCTCAGCTATGCCAAAACCGGCCTGGTTGCTGAGAAATGCTAATTCCCACTGTGTGCTGGGGGATGGAGGGGCTGGCTGCGGTCTCCATGCAGCCAGCAAGCAGTGCCCCACACTGGGTGCTCAGGGCTGGGTGCAGGGTGGTATGGCGGGGGGTGGGAAGGTGCTGGTGTCTGCAATCAGCTGCTCTGAGCTGATCCTGCTCTCCACAGACGAAGGAAGGGGAGTTCACCCTCTCCGCCATGACATCGGGCATTCGTCGCAACTGGATCCAGACCATCATGAAGCACGTCCGCCCCACCACTGCTCCTGATGTAACAAGGTAAAGGGGGGAGTTTAGCAGCCCCTGCATTTGTCTGGTTTGCTATGCAGGAGTAATTTTTCCCTTATCCCTTTTCTTCCCTCTTTCCGAGCCTGTCTGTTCCTGGAAGCTGCAGCGCGTTCTCACATCCCTCTCTCTGGGCTTAATTTGGATACGCTTTGTGGGGATGCTGATATGCTGAGTTACTCTTACGCGTGCAGATTTCAAAGAGGGTTGAAAATGTGGCTTTAATTTGTGCATAGGAATATGAAATACTGTTCCTATATCAAGGCTCCTCTGGATTCCCACCAGGTATTGTGAAACCACTTGGATTCAGTTGTGCTGGGTTCCCCCTTTCCTCTGGCTACTGTTCAGCATGAGCTGCCCATCCCCTCCACGGGTCACGGCAGCACGAGCCCAGGGTTCAATTTAGAAGCTGTTTGGCTCTGATATATTTTAAACTCCAGCCAGCAGATCGTCTTCCCTCCTCTTTTGATCTTCCAGATAGCTGCCGCAGCTTGTTTCCCCTTGTGCCTTAGTAATGCTCGCGTCTCCTCCTGCTGTCAGTGCCAGAGGAAGGGACCCCCTGCTTCACAGAGTACCTTCTGTGAGCACTTGTGGCTGCGGGTGAAGGGTGTTTGACCTCACAGCTAACCGTGCCAGCCACATTCGTACGGGCCACCTCTTACAGGCTTCGTGGACACGGCCGCACCGTTAACTCCATCTCCTGTCCTTACCGTAGCTGCAACGAGCAGGTTTTTGCCAGGTTTGTCCCAGCGTTGATGGAATGGCTCTTCTCACCTGGTGCTGTTGACCTGGAGATGCTCCAGCCTCTCCTTCCCCATCCCGCTTGGCACTCAGCCACTCTTTCCCAGCCCTGCCCGAGCTCTGGTGGATCTCGTGGGGGTCTCGGGGAAGCCACCTCTCTCCTCACTCCTGTGTATGTTTGATTTCCATGCAATCCCAGGAAAAACTTCTCTTTGAAACTATCCGTGCTGAAGCCCAGGTTGGAAAACTGTGTTCTCTCCTGTATTAACGTTTTGTGGTTTGTATATCTCGTGATTCACTGCATGCTCCTCCTTTCTGCACCTCGGATGGGAAGGCCTGCAGTTTCCATTTATTTTTCTTTCTTTTTTCGCCGTCCCCCTCCTCCCCACCCCACCCCCTTTTTTTTTTTTTTTTTGTCTTTAAATAAAAGCCAGAGAGAAGGGAAGAAGCAACCTGGTCTTGACACTTGATTTTCCCACACTGGTATCTTCCGATGTGACTAGATATGAAGATGAAGACCAAGGAGATTTGAGGGGACCTCTCTGCCTGTAAAGAACCAGCTGTATTTATAGCCTAACAGGTTACTGCAGCACGGTGGTCCTGTGCTCACTGTCTTTGCATCTGCCCCAAGCCCACATGAAGTGGTTTGACTTGGCTCACCCTCATGGGAGGGTCCAAGCGTGGGTACCAGTTGGGCAGTAACTTGTTACGCTGCATAAGTAGAAGGTGACTCTCAGTCCCCCAGCTGGGGAAGAAGAGGGTGCGCTTCTGGTGTTTTCCACTGAGCTGGTTGTAGATGGGGTAGGGTCTGGCGTGGGTTAGTCACGTTGCTGAGTTGTTGCTGTGAGCTGCAGGGCTGTGCCGTGTGTGAAGCAGGGCTGTGTTCACCTGCTGCCTGCTCACAAGCCCTTTGCCGTGTGCCGGGGGATCCCAGCCCGTCCCGCCTGGCTTGGGGCACGTCATTAACACCCACACCTGGGGAGCGGCTTGGGAACAGGGCTGCTGGGAAGCCAAAGGACAGACTGCCAAAGGCTCGTGATGGAGAGGTGGTGAATGTCTGCAGAGCGCAGCCAGGGTGCAAGAGGGAAGTCAGTGTGGATGCTGGGCTGTGCCGGGAGGGCAGCGGTGTTCACCCCATCCCTGGGGCCAGTCTGACTCTGCACACTCCTGCCGCCCTCTCCTGTGGCTCTCATTAACCCACTGCCATGTCTCCACCGAGCCAAACACACGTTTTCTCGGTTGCTCGAGTCCTAATTACTGTTTATATTGCTGTGTGCGTCAGCACCTGGGGTGGGGGCAGATGCTGTGCTGTTCCCTGTCCTCAGCAGTGCCCTGCAGTCTGCAGAGACACTTAATTACACTCTGCTGACGATGACCACGCAGGTATAAAATAGCCACAAGAAAGAAGGTGGCTGCTTCAGCGCTGGGTCCTTGTTCAGCTCGCAGCTGCGGTGCGAGTTCCCCAGCGCTCCCCCAGTTCCCTGCAGCCTTCGTGTGCTTCTTGCACACTGCCACGGCGTGCTCAGCTCGCACCACTCCCGCAGCCACCTGTATTAAAAGATAAAACCTTTTTGTTTTGACCTATAAATACCATTATGAGGCCAAGACCCCCTCCTCCCATGTGATGTGGCTTCATTTTGTCTGGGATGGCGGAGACGTGAAATGCTTAAGCAGAATTAATTGCCATGGGGCACTTGCGGGAGATGAAGCGAGACACTTCGGGTCAGCCTTCTGAGTCTCTTCACTCAGTTCCCAGTGGCTGCCCCTCCGCTCCCTGACACACATCCCGTGCCCTTTGGGAAGCAGTAGAGGAGAAAGGAGCTCGCGAGAGATGCTGCCTCCAGAAATGCTGAGATTCTTCACGGGTATTTTAGAACAGTGTAATTTCTGTCTCTCAACAACATCCGAGGGGCCCCAGGACACCCTGTATTTCCTAGTGCTCTGCTCCATTTTAAGACTCGACCTCTTCCCCGCTTTACTTATTTAAAATGCAGCTCTAATCGCTAACTGACTCCAGATTGAGTGCCTGGCTTTGGAGTCGTGCAATATCTTCTAATGGCTGAGGAGCAAGGTGGTTTCCATCGTGGTGCCTTTTGGGTTTATTTTATTAGCTGCAAGTGACAGAGCTGAAGAAGGAATTCTCTCTGAGCTGGTTTTAGCCTGTAACTGCCAGAGTTTCTTGAAACCCAGCTCTACTGAGCCTGTGGTGCATCGGAAGATACTAGCCCTGGACCCATGCAGAGTCATCTCTTCTGCTCCATTCTTTGTTTTGGGCGTATGCACATACCTGAGGTTGTTGGCTGCAGGAGCTGGGGTGTGTTACGGAGGCAGGAGGAGAAGCTATGCTGCTGCTGCTCCCTCCCGGTCGCGGCAGTCTCGGTGCATGCGGTCCCGTGGGTCAGAGCCCCGTTAGCGGTGATGTGCCTGCAGCAAAGGGCCCGGGGAGCTGCTTTCCAGCTCTTCCCACTGCACCCTTCTAGAAAGCTTGTCAAGGCTGCACTGGAGGCTGAAGCCCGGAGGGATGCCGTGGTGGTGCTGGCAGCAGGGAGAGCCAGAAGTCAGCCTGAGCAGCAAGGCTGCACCTCGGGAGGCATCTCGGGGGCTTCTGATAGCAAAGAGGGTTCAGCAAATGCCTGCCGCTCCCTCAGAACGGGCTTCTGCCAACTTAGCATACTGCTGTTTTCTTTTTTAATTTTGATCTGCATGTTACAAGGCTGGCATGTCTACGTTTAATAAGCTAATACTGCATTATGGATTATCTGTAGGTTTGGAAACGGTATTGCCTTCCCCTGTTAACTTCCCTTGCTTGACAAGTATGTCTCCCCTCTCAACCCACCACCCTCTAACTCAGCACTAAAAATCATTCCTTGCTTGAGAAATCGACATTTTCAGTGACTTCCACGGTGTGTTGAGTAACTCTTGCTCTCCTTGCTGCACCAACAACTGTGCGTACGGCGTGCAACGCCCGTGCCGGGGTGGCTGCCCGTGCTGCCCGTGCTGCCCACAGGCAGGTTTCCCCGGGGGAGGTCTGTGCCTTCAGTGCAGATAGCGGCACAGAGAAGTTTTCGACCCGTTAATACCCCGACTTTGGCAAGCTCAAGGAGCACCTTCCCCCTGTTACCCAAGACCTGTGGGAGCTGCTCTGTGCTTCTCCACCCCGCAGCTCCGAAGCCAGACCGACTTTGGTGGGACTGGTGGCATCCTCCCTGCCAGCACGTGACTATGGCCGCGGTGACCGGCGTGTGTGCATGGAGCCCCGCAGCCGGGGAGGCGGGCGGCTGGCCGGCCGGCTGGTGCCGCAGGAGCTTTGGAAGCCTCTTCCCCACCTGGCAGGACAGCTCAGGGTTGTGCCTCAGCCGTGGGGGGCTGCTGGGTCGTGGTCCCTAGCCCGGGGGTGGCTGCCAAGGAGGAGCGAGGTTGGGATCGGCCGCTCGCCGGGGGCCGGGACGTGCTGGGGAGCAGCCGGGGCTGCTTGCACCAAGGCTTTGCGCACCAGCGTGACCCCGGGGAAGGGCAGCGGTGGCTCCTGCGCCTGAGGGGCGAGGGGACGGGAGGGGTAGGGGGGCACCCACCTGGTATTGGCTTGGGCTTCCAGCAGCCCCTTTCCACCCAGCTCTTTGAGGCATGCGTGGGAGCGCCTGGCCAACTTGAGCACCCACTGACGCCTTCCTTCACCCTCTCTCTGTCCTCGCAGCTCCCTGCCGGAAGAGAAAAGTAAAACAAGTTCTTCCTTCGAGACTGGTCCAAAGCCGAGCGAGAAGCCAGACGCAGAGCAAGCTGAGCTGGACCCGGAGCAGAAGCGGAGCCGTGCCCGCGAGCGCCGGCGAGAAGGACGGTCCAAGACCTTTGACTGGGCTGAGTTTCGCCCCATCCAGCAAGCCCTGGTGCAGGAGCGTGCAAACGCTGCAGACTCCTCCAGTAGCGGCTCTGCCGCCTTCCCCAGGGACACTGGTGCCACCGACGCCGACCCGGGAGAGCTGGAGCGGGAGCGGGCCCGGCGGCGTGAGGAGAGGCGCAAGCGCTTTGAGATGATCGATACTGTGGACGGGGCAGGGTCAGAAGAGGCACTAAGGATGGAGGTGGACCGGATCCTGCCCGTCCCAGCAGACATCAAACTGCAGAATGTCCACGTAGAGATTGAGCAGCGCTGGCACCAGGTGGAGACCACCCCGCTGCGGGAGGAGAAGCAGATCCCCATCACACCCCTGCACCTCGCCCACGCTGAAGACCGGGACGAGGGGCTGACAAAGCAGCACTTGACCACACTGTTGGAGAAGGAGGTAAAGCGGCATGTGTGGGGTGCAGGCTGCCTGCTGAAATGGCCTTCAGGCCACTGCAGTAACTGTAGGAAGCCTGAGCAAGGCTTCAAAAAGCTGCATTTATTCCTGCTTTGTAATAGCAACGAGTAGGGATGCTGTGGAGTCCCCTGGGGAGCTGGCAGGGCACAGATCCGCATCCGTTCCCGTTCAGCCCTGCCAGCAGCTTTCATGTTCCCACGGTTGCAAACAGGGCTGTTCTTGCAAGAGTGGTACTTCATTACCCCCTCCCAGCCCCCACCCCTGCTGGCTGCTAGCCAGCCTGCTCTGATGGGATGGGTACAACTGATGGGCATGGACCAGGCTCTGAATTCAGGCTCGTAATTCTGCATGGCTCTGCAGCTGCAGAGATTTGCGTCTGCAGTTATGTCTACAAAGCTGTAAACTGGCTGTAGCAGAGTTGTAGCACGCACCACAAAGGTTCCCTTTTTGTGGAGCCTACATCAAACAATCTTAGGATTTTGGGAAAAGGAAGGAGGAGACTCAGCTCACTTGGAAGAGGTCCATGGCTGGGGTAACAAAGGTTGTTGTTAGTTGGGATTAAGGTGTATTAGCAGGAATGAAAGGGGTGCAGGCGTGCAATAATCAGGAGTATCGCTGATCTGAAGCAGGCTGGGATTTGCCAGGGTCCCGCCTGGCACGAGCTGGTGCCGTTCATCCTTTGCTGCAGTGAGCCTTTAGAAAGTAAACTAACTCATAACGTAGTTCTTTCGGGGGGGAGGGATTTTGCCTGGCAAAATGAAATCCAGATCCCAGAGCAGAGCAAAGTAGCGGTGCCATCCGAAGTCCCGTTCATTCTGCTCCACATCCCCTCCGAGCTGCTTGCTCCGTATGGCCAACCCCCTGCCCACTCCCTGGATACTGTCCCTGTTTGTGTCCCTCCAGCTGGAGCAGAAGCAGAAGGAGGCCCTGGAGCTCCTGGAGCAGAACCGGCACCTGCAGGACCAGCTGAAAGTGGCACTGGGACGGGAGCAGAGCGCCCGGGAGGGCTACGTGTTGCAGGTAGGAACGTGGGGAGGAGAGAGAAACCCATTTTCCTCTGTGCCCGAGGGGGACCCTGGTGGGCTTCAGTCTAGGGGACATCAGAGAGGGTGCAGAGATGTGCACCACAGAGTGGCTCCAACAGATTTGACCTTTTTGCAAATACTACTGATTCTGTAGCCTTACTGGAGTCATGCTTAACAAAACCTCTGATCTGGGATGCAGTAGACAGAAGGTAGCATTACCTACTGGTGTCCTCGAGGGAAAACAAAACACAGCCATGGCAGACGGATGGGACCTCAGCAAAGTCCACCTCTGATCCCTCCTGTACTGTGTTTGTCTATGCAACAGCTATTGCCCCGTTTCTGTGCCCCAGATGTTCCCCTCGGGCAGCAGGGTGCACATGAGCCTTTCTAAGCATCGTGGAGCCCAGCAGTTGCTCCTGGATGGGTGGTTTGTGTGGCGGTTACATGGGCAAACACAGCACAGCACCTTCCCCACAGCCCGGGTGGGCTTTGCACCGGGACGACCTGGTGTCTTGGATCACTTTGGTGTTTCTTCTGTTATAAGATGCCTTTCCTCAGCAGAGCTGAGAAGGGTGTTTTGGAGGCTCGGGGAAAAAGAGACGGGAGTCTTTTGGGAAGCCTTTCCTCCCCTCCTCCAAACAAAATGCACTTTTTCTCGCCTTTCCTCTGGGAGTGTCCGTGCCCAGAGGAGCCATGACACATAAAGGGCAGCTTCTGGCTGCTCTCCTGAGTCCGTAGTTCTGTTTTGTGCAGGGACAGAATTTTGACCTGCTCAAATCTACTTGGCCAAACTGGCTCTGGATCAAAGTGGCCACGCGTGGCTGCATGCTGCACGCCTGTGGTAGCAAACCTGGTGTTGACGCTGAACCTTCTGTCCTTATTTCTCACGGGAAAAACAACCCCTGAAGAAGTTGCACAGGCAGTGGAGCCAGCCCAGGCAGGGGGGCATCTTGCCTTCCTCGCCGGAGATCTCCTTGGAGGAGTTATTAACAGCGCATTTATTTCTGGAGTCCCCGAGCTGACAGCACTTGCTTGGAGGATTTCCATTTTCACTTGGCAGTGTTGGAAGAGTAACTAACTCCCGCTTCCCTGGGGCAAAGACATCCGACCTCCCTTTGCCTGGAGCCCAGAAAAATCAGGGATTGGGGCTAAAAGCTGGATGCTGAATCCACTGTCAGATTGGCTGTGTTGAAGTTGGCCATAGCGCCTCAATAGGAGGAGGGGGAGCAAGTCTACAGAAGGGCCGAGCAAATCATTGCTGCAGTGAGAAGTGACCCAAACTTTGACCTAGAAGTTGGAGAGGGTTTTTGGAAGGGTTGGAGGCTTTTGCTTGCTCTGGTCTAATTGTTCTGGGGATTTCCCTTACGTTTTTCTGGGAGTGGAGGGATTAAAGTCCTGTTGCAGAAGGGAGTAACCCCACCAAACCCTGCTGAGGTGGAGGGATTGGAATCATGGGGGGCGGGGGTCTGCAACCCCAGACTGTGGGCAAACATCACAGCATTTTTTTGGGCGGACCCTCTGAATTTCATGTGCTCCGTATCTCCATCATGCCTGATTTCGGAGAGGTTCCTATGTTGTCTGTGGGGAGGGGCAATGGAGGAGCCTGACTGCTGCCAGCCCATCTCTCCTGAGCTGTCCAGGGGGCAGCAACCCCCCCTTGGCAGCATGACCAGCCCCATATGGACCCCCAAGCAGTGCCCCGACACAAAAGATGCCGCACATTTCGTAAGGCAGCCGCTGAGATACCCACCCTGATGCATGTGCTGTGCACCGAAGCCTCTCTGGCCTCGTGTAACCCCTCTCTCACTCTGAGCTTCCTCGGGACGGGGCACCCCGACTTGGAACCCTACTGGGAGAAGTGACAGGGGCTCCTGCTCCCCACAAACGGAGATGTGCCGCAGCTCTGGGCACAGTGGGCGGGAGGGGTCACGTACTAACCTGTCCCGGGTGGATGTTCTTGCATGATGTTGGTGTAAAGCATGAAATTTAACTTAACATAACTGAGTGTCACATCTGTGGGCTTTCCTTATCAGCAACCAGAGTACAGCAAGGCAGGCCAAATTCTTAGGCTTCACGCTGTGCTTCTCTCGCCTCTTCCTGTCTGTGTATTTTTTTTTAAAGATACATAATTTCTGTTGCCTTTTGCATGACTCTGTCTGTGAGTTTTCTCTTTGCATGCTACATTGCTTTGGTTTGCATCTCACAAAGGTTGGTTTCTTTTATTTTATGTTCTCATCACACTTTTTCCCTCCCTTCACTTGCCAGGCTTTTTATTTTGTCCTTTGTTGGATTTTTTTTTTTGCAGGTAGAGAAATTAGATCCTCCCTAGTCTTAAACTTTAGCATAACAACATCTCTTTAACACGATGAGCAGCCACTAAGTCCTGTTTGGCAATCACAGAAATGACATCGCCACGCCGGCTGTCCTGTCTCCCTGCATCTGGGTGGGATGTGATGTCATTTGCTGTCACCTCACTTTCTGTTGTTGCTTTTGGTCGGTAGGACTGTGTTACCTGAACTGTGCACTTTTTGTTTCACAACAAAACAAACATGCTAAAAAAGCAGTTCCTTTCTCCTCGCCCTGTTCCCATCCCCTCCTCCTTCTCACCCCTCCTGGTTTTCTCTCGTCTGTCGTCTCTGTTTTACTGCTGGTGTTTCTTTTTCATTGTTTTTTGGTTCTATTTGATTTTGGGTTTTTTATTTCCCTTTTAGCCTGTTACTGTACAGCTGTTTTGATGTTGTGGTCCGTGTTTTCTGTTACTGGAGAGCAGTTGTCGCTCATTCAAAAAAAAACCAACCAAAAACGTTGGTTAAAACAAACAAAAAAAAATTGTGCCAAGAACAAATCATCCCAATTGGAGCATGTGGGTAGCAGCCAAATCGCTGCAAGGAGGTTTTCCATGGCCTGCCTGGCCAGAGGTGTGACACTCAGAAGGGAGAGCCAAGAGTGTTACTAATCTAGTATTTAATCAATTTTTTTAAGACCGAGGTGGCCGCCTCGCCATCAGGTGCCTGGCAGAGGCTCCATAAAGTCAACCAAGACCTCCAAAGCGAGCTGGAAGCCCAATGCCAGCGTCAAGAGCTGATCAATCAGCAGATTCAGTCGCTGAAGCGCAGCTATGCCGAGGCCAAGGACGTGATCCGGCACCACGAAGCCGAGATTCAGAGCCTGCAGGCGAGGCTCAGTAACGCGGCGGCCGAGCTCTCCATCAAGGAGCAGACCCTGGCCAAGCTCAAGAGCGACTTGAGGAGCGAGAAGGAGAAAGCCAAAGAGCAGCTGGAGGAGTGGCAGCACAGCGAGGCCACGCTTAGCTCCCAGCTGAAGGCCAGCGAGCAGAAGCTGAAGAGCGCAGAGGCTCTCCTCCTGGAGAAGACCCAGGAGCTGCGGGACCTGGAGATGCAGCAGGCTTTGCAAAGGGACCACCAGAAGGAGGTCCAGCGGCTCCAAGACAGGATCGCGGACCTGAGCAGGCAGCTGAATGCTAGTGAGCAAGCGCGGATCCTCATGGAGGAGAAGCTGCAGAAGAATTACGAGGCTCTGCTGGAGAGCTGTGAGAGGGAAAAGCAGGTTTTAATACGGAGTCTGAAGGAGGTGGAGGATAAGGCCAACGAGTACGAGAACCAGCTGCAAAACAGCGAGCAGCAAATGGAGATTCTGCAGAAGGAGAAACTGAGTGCAAAATTTGAAGGCAGTGAGCTCGTCCACCAGCTGGAGGAGCAGCTGGTGATGAAGGAGGCCAGCATCCAGAAACTCGCAGAGCACATCAAGGAGCTTGAAAGAGAGAGAGATCAGATCAAATGTCGGTTCCATGAGCTCATGAATCAGGTTGCCGAGTCAGATAATGAAGTTGCGAAGCTGCAAGCCAAGTTGAAGATGGAAGAGACCAACTACCACAATCTGGAGCAATCGTTCGAGGAGGTGTCGGATCAGTTCCAGGGTGTGCAGGAGGTGCTGAAAGAAAAAGAAGAAGAGCTGAGACACGTTAAGGAAATGCACTTGAGAATTGTGGAGAAGAAAGATCAAGATCTCAGTGAGGCTTTGGTTAAAATGGTTGCTTTAGATAGCAGTTTAGAGGAGACTAAAGTAAAGCTAAAGGCCAAGGAGGAGGCTTTAAAGAAATTAGCTGGTGTAGGCACAGGTCTGTGTGCTGAGGAGGTGGAAGACCTTGGCCCCAGTCTTGAGGCTGACGAAAGTCATCCATCCCAACCAGGGCAGACCCTGCAAACTCAGGATGTCCTCCCAGCTCTGAGTTACGCACTGAAGGAGGAGGACGATGAGGTTCTCCAGACCAGCCAGAGGCAAGCGGAGGAGTTTGGCTCCCCGTCCAAAGCTGTAGAGCTCCAGGACCAAGAGTTGGTTCAGAAAGCCTTAGCAAAGCCTGATGTAGGAATCATGGGGGCCAAGAGGCAAAGAATCCGTTTCTCAAGCATCCAGTGCCAAAAGTACATCCACCCAGACGGATCGGAGAAAAACTGGACGAGCAGTACCTCTTCGGACACGAGCCAAGACAGATCGCTGTCTGAAGAAAGCATGTCATCAGAGCCAGCTCTTGGTTACCCATCATCAGGAACGAGCGACTCTGAGACCTATCTCTCCATCATCCATTCCCTGGAAACCAAACTTTATATTACAGAGGAAAAACTCAAAGATGTAACGATGAAGCTGGAAAGCCAGCACGGCCATAATCAGGAGACACTCATCGCCCTTCACCATCAGTGGGCCAGCACAGAGTCTCAGCTGCGGGAACAACTTCAGACCAGCTTATCCCAAGTCAGTTCTTTGATCTCACAGCTGGAGAGTGAGAGGCAGGAAAAGTTCAAGCTCATAGAAAATCATGTCAGTGAGCTGGGAAGTTTCCAAATGAAAAATGATCAAGCGCTGACTTGCTTAGAGAAGTGTAGGGAGCAACTAAGATCTTTGCCCGAATCAGACAAGGAAAAAGAGGGCGATTTGTTCCTCGTTACTCTGTCCAGCATGGAAACAACCTTATCAAACGCAATCTACACCTTGAGAGGGGCGCCAGTCCCATCGGAGTATCAGCAGAGCGATAGCCTTATCACGGAAGGCTCCACTCCAGAAGGAGTTTTTTTGGGAGAAGAGGAGCGTGTCTCCAAGGAGCATGTCCCCAAGGAGCAGCGAGCGGAGATGTTTGACGCCAGCCAGCTGAGATGGCTTTCCGAGAGAGTGGCATTTGAGGCCTCTCTCATCAACCAAATAGCGGAGTCTTTGAAAAATGCAAGCTCTGAGATATCTCAGCTTCTGAGAGAGATGCAGGGAACGGCTGAGGTGGTTCTGTTGGAGCCAGCAAATGTTTCTCATACAGCCGTTGATTTGGCCAGCGTCCTATCTAAGAAGCTGCTGCTGGAAGGGGAGTTCTGGAGCCAGGTGGAGGAGCTGAGAGCCCACTTGAGCACCAGAGAAGGAGAAACTGAGGGCAAAACAGAAACAACAGGTTTGGGCCCTTCTCCGTGTTTTCTCAGTGCTGTAGCAGATGCCACATTGGTCAAGGCAGAACTCGGGTTTGTTGCACAGAAAATGAGAGAATCTTTTCATCAGAGATTAAAAACAATCGAAGAAGACCTCCATAATACCAAAACGGCTCTCCAGCAGCATAAGTGCATGTTGGAGGAGATCATCAAAGCGTACAGGACTCCTGATTTTGACGGAGTTATGCACCAGATTTCTGAAGCACTTGAAATTCAAAAAGATGCTTCAGAAAGAGCCCAAATCTCCTGGGACGGGAGCTGTCTCCAAATGGTGCCGTGTCAGGAACTAGCCAAGGTGGAGGAGATCGGCAGCCTGCCAGAGTGCAGTAGCAAAGCTCTTGTTTCCATTCAGGAAGATCTCGCCCAACAACTAAAGGACAAAGCGAATGTTCTGAAGGAGATCTCTGTTGCCTTACTCTCTCTGCCTCCCGAGGAGGCAATGAGAGACTGTCAGAAGCTCCTGAAGATATCTGAGAGTCTTTCCTATCATTCGTGCATGGGAGACCTTGAACGGTATTCCTCTTTGTTAGTCCATGATGCAGTTGTTCAGGCTCAGGTTTGTTACGCCGCTTGCAAAGTCCGGCTGGAGTACGAGAGAGAGATGAAGTCCTACAAGGAGTCCTTACAGAGCATGGATGCGCTCTGCCAGGAGCGCGTGAAAACAGTCTCTCTCCTTCGGGATGAGTATGAGGACTTGCTCCGAAAGCAGCAGGGTGAGTACGGCGAGGTGATCGCCATGCTGGAAAGGGAGAACGCCGATCTCAAAGCAAAGGTGTCCCAGCTTGACAGCCAGCGAAGGCTCTTGGAGGAAGAGGAGCACAAACACAGCAAGAGCTTGAGCGAGTTACAAGGACGGTATGAGGAGGAGATTCGAAATGTGATAGAGCAACTAAACAGGACAGAGGATGCTCTGAAGGCCGAGAGGACGGAGAGCCTCAACCAGCTGGATGCCATTGTCCGTGACAAGCAGAACATGGAGCGGTATCACCTGGAGCAGATGCAGATGCTGGAGGACAAGTTCCAGGCCAAGATCAAGGAGCTGCAGGTCATCCACGGCGAGGAGCTGCAGGCGCTGCAGGAGCACTACAGCCAGAACCTGCAGCGCCTGCAGGAGACCCTGGATGAGTACCAGAGGCAGCACCCGGAGGCATCGCCCACGGCGGGCCCAGGTGGTGGGGACCCCTGGGTGGCCGGTGAGGCGGGGGGCACTGGGCAGGGCCCCGACAGTGAGCTGGACTCCATGCACGGCCTGAGGGAACGCATCCAGGAGCTGGAGGCCCAGATGAATGTCATGAGGGATGAGCTGGAGAACAAACATCTGGAGGGGAACGCTTCCACCTTGAGGGAAAAGTACCAGAAGGACTTTGAAAACTTAAAGGTCTTGATATGTTTGATGCTTTATGCTTTCTTGCTGCTGAGTGTGCAGGAGGGTGCATTCGGTCCTGGGGTTCACTTGCTGAACCGAGGGGCGTCCCCCAAAAGGGCCAGCGTGCCGAAGGAAGCCCCAAGGTGTTAGAAAGCCTCTGTAAAGCATGGTGCTGCCCTTCCCTCCATGCTGGGCTATTCTAAATGCATTGCTGAGGGCTTGGTCTCAGCGGGAGGGCTGGTTGTTGGAGGTGGTCTCTGCATGTGGAGGGAGGGAGAGTTTCAAAGTAGCTTGATAACGTCACGTTCTCCTTCAATCCGAAGACCGTAGCGTTTACCTGAGGTGTACATTTTGTTTGTGACTTCCCTTTAAAAGCATTCCTCAACTCTGTCTTTCCCAGTCTGATCAGATCTCCAGTCTGTCTCTGCCACTGTCAAAAACGCAGGATGAAATGGAAACTTAACAATCTCAAAACGTATGTTCCTGGGGAAAGTAGCTGCGAAGGGATGCCATGCTCTGTAGCAAAGCTCCTCTGCACGAGGCTTCAAGGAGAACCACCCTGGTGGTGCACACCGGCGGTTCCTTACATCGCAAACGGCACATGGTTAGGGGAACCCAGGCTGGGTGCAGAGAAATGCCATCCTTCAGACTGCTCCGCTGCTCAGGCTGGCTCTCAAACTAGCCTGAGGTGGTACAGCGACTTAAAAAAAAAAGCCTTGGGTTTGGTGTTTGGCTTTTGATGGGGGAGCGTTTCCAGTTAGGAAGTGGCTGAGGGCAGTGGAGGACTCTGGGCAGCACCAAGGGAGGTGCTCGCAGGTTGCTTGGGCAGCCGACAGGGCAGCGGTGCCGGCTGTGCACGGAGACCGTGCTGGCCAGGCTTCCATGGAGCAGTTCTTCAGAGCCGGCAAAAATGTGGGAGAGCTCGCTTCCAGCCACAAGACCCTCGGCACACGTTTGGGCTGAGGGCGAAGCGTGGCTCAGCTCCAGCCAAAAGCTGGTTTTAGCCTGGGGAGAGCAGGAGTTCTGCTGCATCCCATCAGGGGCGAGTTGGGTGGCGGGGGAGGGGGAGCTGCCGGGGAGATGGGAGCGGAGCGGTGGTGTGCCCTGAATGCCGTCTCCTCCGTTGGAACCCCTAGGAAGGAAAAGCCCTTTTGAACCCCCTGCTCAGGTCAGTGGGACACACGGGTAACGCCTTGGCCTGCCAGCCAGGCACCAAGCAGGGTTGCTTGTACCAAGGCGTGTTCCTTGGAAGAGGCAAAAAGTCCAGAACCAAACTGGAGGCTGAAAAATACGAGGAAGCGGTGAACCTGACCTCCCGGCTGTGTTTTCAGCTTTGGTCTGCCAAAATGTGCAGTTTTCTTGGCAGGAGGGCAGGCAGCATCTTCTGGGCAGAGGGGTCCAGGAGGAGAGCAGGGGGGACCGACCTGTCTGTGCGCCTTTGTAGGAAGCAGAGGGACAGCCAGCAGGGTAGAAACTCCCCTCGGTTAGAAAGCTAACGCGGCGGCTGCAACCCTGCCCAATTTACAGGTTTAAAGGTGCTCGATTCTTCTCTTCTGAACCTGATGGAGAACATAACATCGGTAACACGAGGTGCTGGTTTGTACATGTTCAGATGTCCTGGATTTATAGCAATGCATTGACAAAATGTTAAATACCAGATCTACAGCCAGCCCTGTAGAGGAGCCGTCACCATTCTCCTCCAGCATTAGAGGCGAAATGAAGAATCCTGCAAAGCTGCTTCGTGCCACTCCGTAGTCAGCCAAGTCCAGACAGGTTCTGGCACTGAGTTGGGAGTTTCAAAAAAAAACAAACCACCAAGGCTGAGAAAGCGAAGAATGCCTCAGGATTAAAACTTAAAGAGGAGGGAAAAAAGCACCAGAGCTGAAAATTGGGGATGAGGGTGGCATAGGGTACAGAGCATTACACAGCAAAGTGATGCTGAGGATGTTGTTAGTGTAGGGCAGTGGCGTTAGGCTGTTGTGAGCACTTCTGTCACCGAGGGAGTGAATTTGTTCCCCTTAAATCTCCCACGGGGTCCCAGTGGACCCTGAGTGACAGTTCTCACTTCCTCTGGAAAACAGGAGTGCGAATCAAGAAGAAATCCGTTGAAATCAGGAAATAATGCCAGCCCTTAACATCCAGCGGGAGAGAAGCCCGGTGCAGCGCTTGGCATTGTGGTTGCCCCCAGATGCCTGGAGGTGGTTTGTGCACCACGTCCCCAGTGCGTGCCCGCTCCCGGCTCCCGGCTCCGGCCTGCCTGTGGCTTTGCTGTCCTGCCTCTGTCCTGCAGCCGTGTGTCCGGCCGGGATCCCCGTGCGCTCAGCGGGGCGGCAGGGCTGGCGCTGAACCGCAGACAGGTTTTTGCATTGTCCTGCGAAGGCAGGAGCGGGGGCTGTGCCTGGGGCAGGAATGGGCTGCCCTTGGGGACCTCACCCCTGGTGACCCTGGTCCTGGCCTAAGTTCATTCCCAGTGATTTGATTAGCGAATAATTGCTCATGCAGCATTTGAAGCGATGCTTGGTTGGGAATTAAGGTCCTGTTGCCGTCACGAGTCACCTGCTTTCCACCCCAGAGGTGGCCGCATAAAATCAGGCGTTGCAAAAGAGCCAAGGGGCACAGCAGGCTTTGGGTTTGTGTCTTTAACGTATATTTGCATTCCCCGATTGGGTCTGACCCCAGGCCTGCCCTGTCCTTCCCTTTCACTGGAGCTGTCAGGGGTCAAGGGGCTGCAGGACAAGTCCTGACCTTGCGAGGTCCATCCTCAGCTGGCTCCTCCGTGACTGGGCAGGAAGAAGATCCCCATGACACAGAACTTGGGTGCCGACTGACGTGCTGGCATGTGGCTCCCAGCAGGCTGGCCACCGCTGTGACACCGGCCCCACGCTCCTGGGCCAACCCCTTCCCCTTGTCCCTTCTGCAGGCAACATGTGAAAGGGGCTTTGCAGCCATGGAGGAGACACACCAGAAGAAGATTGAGGACCTGCAGCGGCAGCACCAGCGGGAGCTGGAGAAGCTGCGGGAGGAGAAAGACCGTCTGTTGGCAGAAGAAACGGCTGCCACTATTTCAGGTACAGGGACATGCCAGAGGGTCCCCTGCGGTGGGGCAGCTCCGTGTTGATGGGGACACGGGGTGGTGGTGGCTCCAGTATAGAGGAGCAGAGCATGGGTGGGATGAGGGCTGGGTGGGGATCACAGGGACATGGGAAAGGGCTGGTAGGAGGGATGTTTTGGATGAAGGCCCATCTCCTGGTCCTTCAGGCTCGGTACCCATCTCCTTGGCTGTAACATAGCCCGATCCATTTTCCATTCTCTCTCAGAAAGGCATTAGTCATTTTTGTGGTTAATTTATTGCCAGTTCCACACTGAATTCATTCTTCGGTGTCCCTGGGGAGTTATAAAGTGCTGGAGCCCAGGGCTTCTGCATTAGAGGTCCTACAATCCAGGAAACAATATGTGAATTAGACAATTGTTTGGACTTTATTAAAAAGTGGGATTTGCAGAAGCCACTTCACAGCCAGGGGCACAGGCTGAAGCAGTAGGAAATTTGCTGGGTTGATTCAGTTTTTGTTCCTTTAAAAAACAAACAAAACCTCAAAAAAAAAACCGCCCTTGGGTGGAGTGGAGCTGGGTGCTAACACTGCTGTCCCATGCAGCCATCGAAGCCATGAAGAACGCACACCGGGAGGAGCTGGAGCGAGAGCTGGAGAAGTCTCAGCGCTCCCAGATCAGCAGCGTCAACGCTGACATCGAGGCCCTCCGAAGGCAATACCTGTAAGACCGTTGTCGTCCTCTGTCTGTCACTGTGTCTGATGTGTGTGGAGGACCCCTTCCTCCCCTCTGATTTCAGCGATGGGTTAGGGGCAGACCTGTCATCACAGGGTCCTCTTCCCTTGGTCCTGACTCAGCTGCAACTATCAAGAGTCTCCTGGTTGCCCCTAATCTTTCGGGCTCCAGGTCAGAGTCTCCATACTTCCTAAATTCTGCTGCTTCGTGGTCACCAGGAGTAGCAGATGTGAAGACACAGTGCTGCTTTTCATGCAGCTGTAGCAGCAGGGTTGCTCAAACAAGTCTAACTAGGCGAGGAGAAAGCCCATACCTTTGTTTGTGGCAAGGCTGTCCTCACGTGGGGGCTGAGCAAGGCAGCCAAGCCGCTTTGTTAACCTTGATGCGTCTGCGTAAGAGTGCAGACACGCTCGGTCTTGAGTGCCCAGAGCCAGCTTGATAGATCTCAGCCCAGTTTTTGGAAACCTGAGGAAGTCCTGCCATTTAACCCCGTAGAGCAGGACCTCCCATCCCTTTGGTGTCCAAGCACCGCTGTGCCGGGAGCGGGAAGGGTTGGCTCGCTCTGGGTTGAGGTTTTTCCCAAAGGGAGTATGCAAGTCATTCTCTTCCATGCTGAGATCCCTGCTGGGTTGTGCCAGGGTGCTGGAGGAAGAGTGGGCACGGGTGGGTGTGTGCGGCGGGGGCACTACCCAGCGCGTGTTTTGCCAGGGAGGAGCTGCAGTCGGTGCAGCGGGAGCTGGAGGTGCTTTCGGAGCAGTATTCGCAGAAGTGTCTGGAGAACGCCCACCTGGCGCAGGCGCTGGAGGCTGAGAGGCAGGCCCTCCGCCAGTGCCAGCGGGAGAACCAGGAGCTCAACGCCCACAACCAGGTGAGGGTCCCCACCGTACCCTGGGCGGCTGGCGGGGGGTGACGGGCAGCACGGCGGGCTCTGCAACGCACCGTGGCCATGCTCCTCCTTCCCGCAACAGCTCTCCTCCTCCTCTTCCCAGGAGCTGAATAACCGCCTGGCTGCGGAGATCACGCGATTGCGGACCCTGCTGACCGGGGAGGGCGGAGGAGAGGCTGCTGGATCGCCTCTCACGCAGGGCAAGGACGCCTACGAGCTGGAGGTGAGCTCTGCCGCTGCCTGTGGAGCCCGGGGAACGTGCCAGAGCCATCCATCGCTCCACACACTGGCTCTGCGTGGCTGGGCAGCACCGTGCATCATGGGGTGCAATGGGGCCGGGAGCTTTTGGAGTCCTTCCCTTCTCGACGTGCGAAGCCATACACCCGCCTCTCCTCCTCCAGCCCTGCTTGTCCCCTGGGATCCAGCCCATGCAGAGTAGTGGGGAGAGAAACCAAAGGGCGTGCAGGGAGCACATCAGTGGTGCAAACTTGAGCAAGTTCCCGAGAGACCCAGCAGTAATTTCCTTGCATGAACCAGAAGATGGGTGAACCAGCAGCTTTGTGGTGCTGGCGTGGAGCCATCACAGGGCTGAGCCTCCAGCTGTGGCTTGGTTGCCACCAGGCACAGCAGGCGAGCCTCTGGGGATCATCCTGTGCCTTCTTGGGTATGAACACACGCTGCTTTTGTTCCCACAGGTCCTGCTGCGGGTCAAAGAATCCGAAATCCAGTACCTGAAGCAGGAGATCAGCTCCCTCAAAGACGAGCTGCAGACGGCACTGAGGGTAATGCCAGGGAGGTTTCTGCAAATCTTCTTACGGGCTGTGCTCTGCTCCCCTGCGTGTGTGTGCTTAGATTTTGGCTCACTCACACCCACACATGAAACAAAATACTTAATTTTTCCCATGAATGAAATCGAATACCCATCTTGGTGTTGTCAGTAAAGCACGCCGGGACTGTATCAGCTTAGGATTTACCCCGCAAGGGAGACCATGTGGGAAAACATCCCCTTTGGTGTTTTTTCCCCATTTCCTGTCACTTCAGATCAGGCTGGCAAAAATAGTCAGTGTTAGAGAACTGCCCAGCCTCCCAGCATCGGATCTGGTGTGCTCTGGATGGTCCCTTTGCCAAGGCCATTTCTGGGAATTCTGCTTGTATTCTGTGTCTTTGCTAAAATGAAAAGCCATGAACAAGTAATCCCGTGACGAAGGGGCTGCAGGCACAGGCAGCGCTGTACGCTCACCGCGGGGCTCGCAGCCTTCTGCCTGTCTCCGGCCCCGTCCCGCTCTTAGGAGCCTTGTGTGAAATGCGTGCATTGCCCCAGCCAAACATTTCTCCCCACTGCCGGCTCTTCTTCCGTCGGTGTTTGCCAGGCTCGTCTTTCAGTGCATTTACAAACCCCTCGGCTCCAGCTGTCTGTCTGACTCCACTGGGTTGTTCTTGCTCCTTTGCCAGGATAAGAAATACGCCAGTGACAAGTACAAGGACATCTACACGGAGCTGAGCATCGTGAAGGCCAAGGCAGACTGTGATATCAGCAGGTTGAAAGAGCAGCTGAAAGCAGCCACAGAAGCTCAGGGAGAGAAATCCCCTGTGAACACCACTGTATCAGGATATGGTCAGTCCTCCTCCAGCAGCTCTAAGCAATTCTGGGTTTCCCAAGCTAAGCCTACAAGCACTTGTGCAGTAACGGGTCCAAGTGTAGGACTTGGCACGGTGCTTTTTTCCTGTTCCGTGCTGCTTCCCACCTCCACTCCCTGCACGCAGCCTTGCCAGAGTGGCAGCGCTTCCCTCCAGCCCACAGACGGGGAGCTGATGGGCTTTGAAAGCCTTCAGGCATTTTGCACTGGGAAAACCTCATGCTGCACGCGGTGCAGGGGAGCGGAGACCCCCGAGTCTCCTCTGCCCTTAGGGCATTGCTGCTTGAGTGGGGCTCATCAGGGCACTGGCTGGGAGGGCAGCAGAGCCGCAGCCCTGCTCCTTGCAGGAAGGTGGAGGGCACCATGCTAACGCAGTTTCTTTTGCTTCTTCCCAGATATTATGAAATCAAAAAGCAACCCTGATTTCTTGAAGAAAGACAGATCCAGTGTTAGCCGGCAACTAAGGAATATCAGGTCAAAGGTGAGCGTGGATCTCCTGCCCGTGTGATGGGAATGCCCGGCGTTACACTCCGATGGGGGTCCCAGGAGGGAAGAAATTGGTAGGGGAAAAAAACTGAGAATTTCCCAATCACTAGTGCTAGCCTGGGTGGCACTGGGAAGAAAAGCGAGCTCTCAGCTGTGAAGGGCTGGCCGTGCAGCCAGGCAGCACCCAGCAGGGCACACGCGCTCCTGACCCTGCCGAGATGGAGGCGTGACGCTGCTCCTGGTTTGGAAAAAAGAACAAAGTTCACCCTGCTCTTTGGTCTTTCACAGGAGGACTCTCCCAGTATTTGCTCCCTGTTTGCAGCTGAAATTTAGGTGGTGTCAGTAGGTGGGAACATGCACATCCTTCTAGGTGTTAGTGTTCATCACCGCAAGATTTTTGGTCTTTATGTGGAACGACAATGCCTTGGTCCTGGGTGTATGTAATACACGCTTTGCTTGTGTGTTAACGTGGCGCAGGTGTGTTTCTCTGTGTACTTGGCTGTGGGTCCCCAAGCCCAGTGATGCAGTGCCCAGCTGCCCTGCTTGGCCTGCTGACAGCCAGAGTTATGTGGTGGTCCACGCTGGCTGTTGCTGTGGGACCACAGGGATTAAAAGGGCTGAGAAAGCCGCTCGGGAGTCATCGTTAAACGTTGGTCAGTTGGCAAGAAGATCAGCTTGGGCAAAACCTGCTTTGCCTCTCGCCACTCGCTACCTGGTGTCTCAGGCTGATGTTTGAAGTGGTTGGGACCTTGGGCAAAGCAAGAAGCTGGGCAGGCAAAAAGCTTCTAGCTCGGTGCCCGTGCTGGGGAAACAGCCACCACCCCGGCTCTGCGAGCGGCGGGTGGCCAGCTTGGGGTGTCCGTGCTGCACCGAGGAAAAGCAGAGAGCAGCTCTGCGCATTCCAGGGCAGCCCAGACCTGCTGCTCCAGGTCTGCTGGTGGGTTTCCCTTCACCACTTCAACTCAGACCACTGACCTTGTGGTTGTGTGTGTTGCTCAGTGGGGGAAAGAGAGGAGAGCAAGCATGGGCTGTGCCTGCTCGCATCGCCACCGAGGCGGGGGGGCTGGGGCTGCGCAAACGCCAATGCATTTAGGATTTATGAGCTTCTTGTTTTGTTTTGTTTTCTTTATTTTGCTTTTTCCTTCAACAGTCCGTTATTGAGCAGGTCTCATGGGATAACTGAAATGAATCCGAGTCCAGGTTCCCTGCCACGTAGGTAAACAAACCAGCACCCACCAAGCGCCGCAGCTGCCCACGGGAGCAGCCCACTTTTGCATGCACTGCTCACACCTCCATGGCAAATGAGAGCCCCTCTCTTAATGACTGACTGGTTTATTTACGGCTAATTATTTTACGGGGGGAGGGGGAAGGCGAGGGGACAAGTCAGCGTGCCCAAGATCCGTATGAAACAGTCTCTCTGGCTCTTCCCTGGGGAATACGGCTTTCTTGCCTTCCTGCTCCTCCCACCCTCACCAACACAGCTAACCATCGTGGTGAGGATTTGGACACAGTGGGGCACGTTTTCCTGTTTGCTGTGTGGGGAGCGTGGGACACTGAGTGTGCATGCTTGAATGACTGCATGCCTCAGACTAAACTTCAACAGCCAGGTCTGGTAGAAAAAATAGCCGTTTTGCTGTTAGCCAGGTGGAGGCGTGGGTCAGTGATGCCTGTAAATGCGTTTCCCACAAAAGCCAGTGGCATGTAAAATGGTGGCCCCCGTCCCAGCTGCAGAGGGGGTCTCCAGGGCCACCCTGAATTTCCTTTGCCCGTAATTGCTGCTTCTTTAGGTTGATCTGTGCCTGAGCAAAAGAGTCTTCCTTGCCCAGTAACCTCCTCCTCCTGCTCTCCAGGCTTCCTCCAGCTCCCCGGTGTCCACCCTGCTGCTCTCCATCCCTGTGCACTGCGCCTCCACGCTGGCCTGAGGCTTCCGAGCTCATCCAGCAAAAGGAGGGAGCTGATGAGAAATGAGGCTGATCGTAATGACCCAGTTATCTCAAGTAACTGGAGCAATAGTTAATTTACTGGCCCGTGGTAAAGAGTGAGATTAGAGCACCTGCAGAGGGAGGTTAGAGAAAAGAGGGGAGGCCCCCAGCACAGTGGCAGAGGGGTGGCTGGAGAGCCCCGGGAGGTCTGATGGAGGATCTCTTTATCACGGATTTCATCCTACATTAGTCTCCCTTCATCAGGCTCCCCTCATCAGCAGCTCGGATGGGTTGTGAGACCGCCTAAGGGGTGAATTTACTGGAATTTGTGCTGTCAGACAGGGTAGTCTTATAGTTTTCTGTTGTCTCCTTCTGCCTGGTGAGAAATCAGATGTGCAAGCTGGAATGCAGGGGTTGCTGCCCATTTAAAGAGGCCCAAAGTAAACTTCCTTTAGGAAATCTGTGCTCAGAGGCTCGCATCCCAAGAGACTCTGCTGCCCGTTGAAAAGAAAGCATACAGCATTTGTAAACCCAGACCAACCCATTCCAGTGTTTTCATCTCTGTGTTGCTTCACAAAGCCGTTCTGTATTTGTGGGCCTGTGGGAGCAGAAACATTGAAAGAAATCCAGTAACCATGGGAATGTGCGCAGCCTGGGGGCAAGTTTATCATGGAGTCCTGCCTTGATAAACACACGTGGAAGAAAACCCAGCCCAAAAATCTAACCTGCTGTTAGGACCGTACAGTCCTAACACCACAGTCAGGGAAGTAAAAGCGTGAGGGGAGATGGCTGCGTGTTAGGAGAAGGGGCTTTGTGCTCAGGTCTGTGCCTTTTGAAGCTGCCACGTCTTGGTCTGTAAAGCAAGTAATGGTCCAGCTGCAGAGCGAATCCCTTGCAGGTTGCAAGGAGTTGGCTTGCAGGCAGCGGTTGCCTGCAGGGCGCAGGTGGACAGCTGCCCGTGCTGGCCATGAAAGCTTTTCCAGCACACAGCAGCAGAGCCCTCGCTCTGTGGGCCTGGCAGCAGGGGGGGCAGAGGTCTGTGCCCCCTCAGCAGCAGCGAGCAGGGACAACTCACTGCTGCTCTGCTCCCCTGGAGCAAAAGCCACAGCTTCGGGGCTGCAGGAAGGAGGGGAGGCTGGCTTTAGCCTTGTGCGGCTGGGTTTGCGGTAAAGCTGTCGTACAGGGGTCCAGCGCTTTGCTTCTGGGTTTGTACCCCTCACACGGCTGTTCTCCGGGCTCCCCATGTGTAGGCGAGAGATTTCACAACTCCAGATGCCGAGAGCTAGCGGGGCAGGCTTTTCCTTTGGCTAGCTGAGCGTGGTGCCTTGCAGTCTGGCTGCTGCATTTGACTTGGATCAGCCACTAGATCCTGCCAGACCTGAAGCAAGCGTGTAGCCAGTCCGCTGTCTAACCCTGTGCAGTAGAGGCAGCTTTGGCTTGGGACACCCCACTGGGGTTAGAGAAAGGGTGGGATTGTCACTGGCAACAAAAACACGGTCTCCAGGGCTGCTTGAGCAAAGCTTGCACGTTGACCGGAGCCAGGGCTGTCCCGGATGGATGCACGTTCAGTCGGTGCTGCGGGCAGGTGCGGGGGACCGGCGGGCAGGTCCTGTTCAGCGGCGTGATGCCTTAGCATCGCCCATCCCAGCTGACCTCCCCGGGGCTCCCGCAGTGCCAGAGCTCCGCTGAAATTGCCCACGGCACCACAGGCTCTGGGGGTCATTGTCCGAGTCGAGCTAACCCTGCTTGCGGCATGGCGTGCCTCTCATCCACTCCTGCTGTGTCAGCTGGTTCATTTGCAATCTCACCCTCTCTCTAGGTGCCATTCACCAGTAACCGCTCTCCATAACCACGTGGTTTCTCTTAGCATGGCCCACTAACCTCTCCGCCAAGGAGGCCATTCTCCTGCTGCCCGCATCTCCTTTGCCTTCCTGCGTGCCAGGTGCCCGCTGCCTCCCGTGTCCGACGCTCTCTGTCTTTTGTCTCTCCCAGAGTCTGAAGGAAGGCCTGACTGTGCAAGAACGCCTGAAGCTTTTTGAATCCAGGGACTTGAAGAAAGACTAGTTCTCCCCGCTCTGCTTGACCACGCGCACCTCCCAGCTTGAGGCAGCACAGCACCAGCACCGTTTGTCTCTCGTTCCTTACGACTGTCCTTGCTGTCGTTCGTCTTGACACCCCCGACGGGACCCGGCACCCTGGTGGCGGTGCCCCCTGCCACCCCCTCGCCTCCCCAGCTCCTTTCCCTGCTTGTGAGATGCTCCAGAGACTCTGAGAAGGAGAGGAAGGGATCAGGGTGGGGGTTTTTTCCCCCCTCTCTTCAGCGCTTTGTAGGAGAATCCTTCTTTTACTGTAAACCATTACACTAAGTGTCAGTATTAAGGCTCAGTAGCCTGTTAATAAGCTAGCTCTGTCGTACCAACTGTTTTGGTATGCAAGCAGGGCCTGGGTGGTATCGGCCATACCTAGCTCTTACTGCTGTCAAGAGACCCAGTGCTCAGAGCACACCGGGAGCCTAATCTAACCGTTGATCTCGATTGCATTACTTGCACCTAAGAGGGGGGAAAGCCTGGGGGAAGCTGTTGGGGAGCGCAAGCCTGTGCCGGCATACGCAGCCTGGAGGTACAACACTGTCGTCTCGCTGGAGAAGGATGCAAGAAATGATTCTCCTGCCCCGTGACTGTGCCGTCTCCTGAATGTAGGCGATACCGAAGCCCGGTGAGCTTTGGTGGCTGCCCAGGTGGTTATGGATAGGGAGCTGCAGATACTCGCGTGCACCGTCGAGTCCGCCCCATCGGCGTGTCTTTGCCTCCCGTCTCGCTGGTGGTCAGTTGGTGCTTCGGGGGCCGAGATGTAAGATCACTTTCTTGCCTCTGTTAGATCAAGCCCGGCACCCTCTTTTTTTGCTGTTACTCCCTTCCTCTCATTGAGTCCCGTGTATCCCAGGGTCTGTGCGCATGTGAAACTCCCTTTTCCTAGTCAAAGGAAAGTAGAGTAGAAAGTAGAGCCAATATTGACTGAAAATGCACAGTGCTCAATGCATATAATGCTCCTTTTTTATCAGCTTCTTGAATTCAACTCTTCTTGTCAGCAGGGCAGCTCCTATTTTAATTCTTTGATCTTTTCCTGAAATAAAAATCTCAAAACCAGTATGTGCTTCAGACCTTCTCAGTCCTAACAGCTTTTGTATTTAAAGCACGCAGTTTAGCACCGTGAGACCGATGAACAGATGCAAACTAGAAGTGAGTTGAGGGAGCTGGTAGCACTAGGTGCAGCACGCGGCCAGCCGAGCAGAGGCTGTCTTTCTAGAAGCAGCCTACGCTGCCTTGCAGCAGGACAGCCCAGGCATGGTGGCTTCGTCCCAGGCTCAGTTTCAAGATGCCACCTGTAAAGACCCCCGGTCCTGCCTCCCCGATCGCCCTGGCCAGGAGCAGGGCTGAAGCAGCATCTGGCACGTTGGCGTCCCAGCCCCGTTCAGCTGCCGATCAACCTGCATCGCATCGGGCTGGGCTCCTCGAGATGCGCCCCAGCCTTCACGTGGAGCAATTCCTCTTGTCTTTTGGGTGCGTAACACGAGGTTGGAGCAGGCAGCTCTGTCTGCTTTCATGGCTGGTGTCGGGTCTGTTAGGCGGGCGGTACAAGCGCAGCCCTCAGAGCAAACCCTGCTGCAGCCACAGGGCTGGTGACAGCCACCTCCAATCCTGCCAGGTTGGCCCGTGGCAGTGCCGGAGAGGTCACCCTCATCCTGCCCCTCGGAGCAGCCAATTTGTGTTTCAGCCACCAGACCCTCAGCCGGAGATGGCGTCATCTAAGCGCAGCGTGGATCAGGCTCTCATCCAGCTTGTGTGGCCTGGCCACGGCCAAGGGATCGGCTTGACACATCCTGGGGCACGTGTGGCCGCACTCCGGTCCCACCCGTAGGAGCCCTGCTTGTCCCCAGCCGAGACGCCTGTGCCATGCAGCAGGCAGAGCCCGTACGGGGATGCTCTGCCACTGCGATCCTCTGTCATCTGTGCCTGGGTGTACTTGGAAGTCCTGGAGATAGGAGCAGGGTAGGAAAGATGCTCAGCCGCTTGGATACAAAGACTTCTCCCTGATCAGCAGACACGTGCCCTCTAAGACGTTTTGACGTGCAGCCACTTGTCCTAGTCCGAGCCTACCATAGCGCTTTCTGTGATCTGAGCGCTGGAGCACCCGGGAGCCTTCCCAGCCGCGACCCACCTGGACCGCCTCTCTGATCAGCCATCAGCAGCTCCCAGGAGTCTCCGTGCTGCTGCTTGCGTTGTGTTTGCTTCGACCCATCAGCCGGCAACCGCCTTAGTCCTGCTTCCCACCCCACTGTGGAGGAACCTGGCCTGTGTGCCCAGAGCTGCTTGCCGTCAGCCTCTCCCCTGCCTGATGGGAGTCCAGACTGGGGAGCCCCCATGTGGAAATGGTCACCTTAGTGCTGGCCTGGGACTGTGGAAATAACAGCTCTCCCCACGCTGAGCGAGCTGATGGCCAGCAGAAGCGGAGAGTGGTGGCGATAAACCCCAGGTACGTTGGGCATGGTTAGCACTTGCTCTTTATAGCTGTGATGTGGCGTCCTGCTTCACTTCCAGCCGAGGAGATCCAGATGCAGCTCTCCCTGGTTGATGCCCTTCCCAGATTCAGCCTTTTCCAGGTCAAGTGCACATGTGTTGTGCTTAGAAGTCCACTTCTGGAAGAAGGTCCTTTGTCACTAGTGGTGTGTGGGGTTTCTCTCTCCCTGGCAGCTTCTTTGAACTGGGATGTCTGGGTCTCTGGTGTAACCTCACAGTTGGGTGAGGCGTGCACGTTCAGGTCCCCATGCCCACAGCACCACTTCAGAGGCACCTACGAGCAGTTAAGGACAGTGTTTAAGTTAAAGCAGGGACACCAGTGCCCACCAAGCAGAGCCGATTGCAGGACCCGTGGAGATGGCAGTGCTGTGGCCCAGGTTCATCCACATTCGGGCTGTTACTGGGGTGGGAAGGTGATGCCACCCACTGTGGTTTGGGTAGTGTGTGCACCTTCTGGCTGTGTCAGGAGATGTCACCTGGCCAGGTACCTGGCTTGGTCACATCCCAAGTCATCTGCTCAGCTCTCGGCAGGGATAAAGTTCACACTTCATCCCTGGCCGCTCCGGCTCCATGGTGGGCTCTGTGCCCTGGCAGCTGTGACCTGGCAGAGGCCCTGGGCCACAGCGCTAGGATGGTGTGTCAGCCTGGTCATTGTCATTGCTCTTCCCTTACAAGATGTCACTGGCTCCAGAAGGACACCCTCCTCCTCCTCCTCTTCTCTCAAGATATATGGTGGGCCTTCATCCTTTCTAGCCAACCAAGCAGAACTTGCGCTGGTCTCCTTGCCTTGTGGACCCTGACCTTTCTTACACCCCCTAGCAAATCCTGCTTTATCTTTGCATACTTCATTTGCCCAGAACTCCTTTCAAGCGTGAGGACTAGCAGTTCTGTACCTTGCTACTTCCAATACCACATCGGTGGTGCGGAGGACGCAGGATGGACCCTTTCGGATACAGCACTGAGCATCCTGGGGCTCCCCACAGAGGGGTTTTCTCTGCTCTACGCGTGCTTATACCAGGAAGTCCTCTCGTGCAGCTTGGTGTCCGGCCTGGCACTACGGTGTTGAGCCTAGTGAGTAAGAGCTGCTTGGTTTCTTCGCCAGTGCTCCTGCTCCGAGCCTCACTGCTCCGTGTAGAGAAGAGGTGGGGGGAGTGGGGGACGCACGCGGAGCAGTCAGTGGGGATTGTCCGCAGCTTCTGACTCGGCATTTGTAAATACATTTATGTGGGGTTTTTTGGTTTTTCTAGAAGGCGTGAGGATGGGTGCAAGGTCACTGCAGTGTGTCGGCCAAGGTGGCAGCGCTTCGGTGGTGGATAGTGCAGGAAGGCAGAAGAAGGTGTGATAGAAATGCAGTGGCACAGGGAGCTGTGCAGAGCACAGGGTGCTGGCAGCGAGGGGGATCTGGAGATCTCTGCTTGTGCTGGCCCCAAATCTCCCTGTGAAGAGAGGCTGTGGGGAGTGCTCTTCTTTAGACACATATGAAAACACACTGATGCTTAGAGGGGGGAAAGGTCACCCAGGAACACCTGTGTACTGCTCCTTTCCCGTAGAGGTGCCCGTACACTGAGCAAGGGATCGTGCATCACTTCTGGGCCACTCGTGTCAGTTCTTCACCCAGGGCAACAAACGCGCTGTCCTGCGTCTCCCCGGTGAGGCACTGCCGGGGGGTCCGGTGCCAGCAGGAGCACAGCTGGATTTTCTTCTCCTCTCTTTCCTCCAGTCTGTTTGTACCTTACTGCACAGAACGTGTCGGTCTTTGCATCAGCCCCTTTTTCGGGGTTCCCTGAAACATCTGTGAAAGGATTTGAAAGGAGGTTTGCTAGGAGTTGCGTATGAGCAGGATCAGCGCCAGGGGATCAGCTGCTCAGAGGTTTGCTGTGTGGGAGCTTTTATTTAATACGTGTTGGCCAGCTTCTCTGGACCTTCAGATAGCTGAGAAAAGCAAAACAGGCAGGTTTGCTGGGAAATAACCCTGGCACTAACAGGAGGTGTAGCAGGAATAAAAGGTGTTGGATGGCAGGACAGAGGAACACGGTATGGAGGGACTGGGGGGGGACTGGCCACCGTTGTCATGGCCACCGTTGTCATGGCTTTGGCAATGTTTAATAAGCCAAATAATTAATCTTATTGCTGAACTTCATGGGTTTAAAATACTTATGGCTAAGCAAAGGGGGCTTTCATGAGCATAGTGGTGGTGGTGGTCTCATATGCTGTAGCTTGTAGGAGCAGCCATCGCCCACTGCGGAGTTAGGCTCCTTGGAAAATTAAACCAGAGACCCTGGCTCTGCTGTCCCGAGGGTGCACTGGGGCTGAGCACCGGCCGCTTGGCGTCGTCAGGATCAGCCACGCTCCGGGCAGCACTTCACCAGGTGGGAGCTCTGTATATGGTGTCTTACGGTGATAGCTATGAGTTTGGGGGGGTCACGAGGCAAAGGAGGAGGGGGGATGCTGTGGCTGCGGACAGCTGTTCCCAAGGACCGCTGCAGGCTCTGCTCCGGGCTGCGGGCTCGCTCCGCTTGCAGCCTGGCAACTAGCTGAGCATCCCTCCAAAGCAAGAGGCATCCATGACCTGCCTTTACATTAAAGAGAGAGAAGCTGCAGCATCAACAAACAGACAAAAGCGTAAATATTTCTGCAGAGAGCAGTGCTTTAAAATAACCAGGGGGTGGGGGCCAGCTAGAGAGCTTACTGACAGCAGCGGTCCTTAGTTATCCTATTGCTTCTTCCCGCTCCAGGCTTCACCCAGCTTCCAGGATAAATCAGTGGCTATTTAAATTAGAAAGTGTCTGGAGAAGGGGGGGGAAAGTTCAGGGAGGAGAGGGCGAGCTCCCCGCTTGCACTGGAGGCTTTTGGAATCGGGCAGCATGGGGGCCAGTGCGGCACGGTACTGGCCATGGTGGGGTGGCCTCGCGGCGTGGGCCGGTGCCAGCTGTGTGCGGCGAGGCAGCGGCCGCATCCTGCTCCAGATGCTCTCAGGGCACCGTGTGCGCCTGGCGGAATGCGTGAAACGTGTGAAACTGTCGGTAGCACTGAGACGGGAGGTCTGGGAAGAGTCAAGTGCAACGAAGGTGCAGACACAGACACCTTCCGATGGGCTCCAAGGACTTTCCACCTCCCGCCCCCCCCCCCCCCCCCCCCCCCCCCGTTAAATTTTCCAACCATCTGCGCTGTCTCCCCTGAGACAAACTGCATCCTTCTTTAAACGTGACCTTTTCTTTGCCCACATATTAAAAAAAAAAAAGCAGCAAATTGTGTTCATTTGCTTCAGAACTAGAACTGTGTGCTGATTTGCAAACCAGAAAGTCTGTTTTGTTTTTCCCCCTGTAACAGAGGCGGGCTGGGCTGCCTTCGTAGCACTGCCCCCAGCACTGTGACATGTGGCACCCTGGTACCAGCTCTGTACCTGATTGCACTTCCACTAGACCTTTGCATTTTTTCCACAGCTCGGATACAGTACTTGGTTGTGAACACTTAAGCACGCGCACGCTCAGCGTAGCTTGCCTTTGCTCTGTAATTTTTTTCCATTTCTTTTTTAGAAAAAAAGCTTTGTTATTCTTCTCTTTTAAAATAATTTAAAACCTGTATAGTATTCAACGCACGCAATGTAAATATTTATTACTCAACAATTAGTGGAGGGTTCTCTTTTGTGACTAAGTTGTGGTTTTGATTTTTAAATCTTGCTCTAACATAGATGTCCGTGGGCTGGGAGAGGAGTGCCCACCCTGCCCAGCCCAGCCCACCTACCCCGATAAACTGTTTTGTTTGGTTTTGATGACTGTTATAAATATCTTTTCAAACCTTTTCTGCTGACCTACACCTTTAGTTTTGAAGATATCTGTCCAAAGATTGTGTACAGTCTGTTTGAGAATTGTAACCTTACTGCACTATAAACTTGGGGTTGGTTGTTTTTTTTCATGCAGAGAACTCGGTAATCTTGTATTTGATAGTGACATTAACACCACGCACATGCAAGCTGTTACCTGTTATACGGGGCAGCAGTAACTACTCGGTGAGAGTGCACACAGCCCTCTGCAGAGTAGCTTAGGGCTGGGGTCTGGGAGGCACCGGTGTAACGCTGGAACTCACTTGTGCAGCCCAGCCCATCCGAGATGCTCTCGGACTTTACCAGGGACTGACGGCCCCCGTGGTACAGCCACGCATCCTCCAGCAGCATGGAAGCGCACTGTAACGTACAGGATGTAACTTCAACCATAACTTTCAGCACAACGTAGTTACTACTGAGTTGAACGTAGGTGATCCTGCAGTACAAACCCCTCCTTGCAAGAGGAGCCGACGTACTGCTGCAGGAGCAGGGAGCTCCAGGCTGGAACCAACGCAGGAGTCAGCCCCAGCGGTTCGCCCTGCCTCAGCCTGAGACTACTAAAAGAAACCGAGGGTGTGGGATTTACTAGCAGAAACCTGATGAGTCAGACAAGTTGGTACTAACTGAACTAAGCCAGCTGGCCACGAACTCATGAATCATGGGTGCAATGACTATTCTTTCTTCATGCTTTCGTCACACACCGCCTGTGTGCAGGACTGACAAGAGCACTCACTCCTAGAGACAGCAGAGGATGTTGCAAAACACTGAAGACTATGGTAAGTAGAAAGCAGATGTGAACACGCAGCCTTTGACCCGTGTCCACCCTCCTGGAACCTGGAGTTCTGGATGACCTGAGGTTTTAAAGAACCATTGATTGGAAAGGATGAAGGTTCGGGGAGAGAGAGGGAAGTTCTGCAAGGCCGTGGGTGGTGTCCGAAGTGGCCGTACAGGTAATAACAGTCAGTTTTCCTCCACCATCCTAATGAGAACAGAAGGCTTGGCCTTAGCTTTAACCGACAACTGACCTGTAGCCGAAGGGGGCTCGTTCGGGATGCAAACCACGCACACACCGCTCCCTACCACTCGTCCTCTGGAAGTGACCCAAAGGAATTGTGAGCAACGAGGATGCAAGAGTCACTTCCCAGTTCCTGCGACGATGCAACGCAGTGGCCAGCCCCCCGCCTGCGACCGGTGACGTGGCCAAGTGACAAAGTGGCGGCGGAGCAGGGTCAGAGGTACCCGGGCAGCACTGGGATGCTGAAATCCCTGCGGCTCAGCCCCAGGAGCAATCCCAGCGGGGTGGGGGGCGGGGAGAGGAGGAAGCACCGTTGTCCTCAAGCCCTGTCCATCCGTAGGGCGGAACGGCCTCTTTTAATTGCCATTTTCCATAGAAATTAGTCCAGGAAATTAAGTCTCACACAAGATTTTTCCCCTCTGCAAAGGGGAATGGGTGTTGGAGGCTCCTGTTTCTCAGTTCGTGCGAGTTCCTCCCTCCTTCCCTTCTCCCTCCCACTTGTTTATTTCAGTGCTTTTTTAAAAGCCACTCTTCCCAATCACCTGCTCACGGTAATAGAAATGTCATTTTTCTCACAGTATTTATTCCTTACAAATCTTGTGTGACATGCTAGGTTCCCATGGATGTAGCTGATCATTTTTATCTTGTAAATATAATTACCTAACTTTACATTAACTATATCGTAATAAACTATTTTTGCACCACCCTTTGCATGCTGTGTAGTGAGGTGTTTCTTTGAAAAAAAGACACTACAGAAAGGATGCAGCAGAGGCCAGAGCCTGGAAATGAGTGAGCTGTTTGCTTTTGTAGTCGCACTCCACAAGGAAAATGCAACAGGTAGCATTTTAATAGCAGTAACACGTTTACAGTAGTGTAAATCTAATGCTTCTGAACAGCATTTACTAAAGACTGACCTTTCTCGGCTTCTTCCATAGTTGCTCTACCACAGGTAACAGTAATGCTTTTCCCCCAGACCCAGGGCAGAACAGCCCAGCAGTCTGTTGATGTTACTCCGTGTATCCTAAGTAACACCTAAGGCTTTAAGTAATTTTTAACAATTTGGAACAACCAACCCCCAAGGACTGCCTGGAGTGCAAAACCGGGATGACGCTGAGCTTTTCTGTGGAAATGGTTTATTTAGTAGTGCCAATCGCAGCACTACTGTATCGAGCAAACCTGGTAACAAAAACATCAAGACCTTTTTTCATTTTGCGAGCTTTTGAGACACTGTATATTCAGGATAAAGTAATTCTTACACAGATGCTATTTAGTTTTGAAATTCTTAAGCTTACACCCATCTTTGTTCCACCCTGACCTGTAGGGACACATTCACTTGCTGTCCCCAACCTGCTGCCCAGCACAGGCGGGCAAAGTCACCAAACCAGAGGACACGGTGTCCCACCACCTGAATACACCGGGGTTTCCTTCTACCACTCGGCTGTGACGCTGGGGACCCAACTGCTGCTGCGTCTGCTCTGAAGACAAGCCCGACTGATCCCCAGAACAGTTTTGTTCCTTTCCAGACTCCCTATGCCTGCTTGCTGGAACACGAGCTGTCAGGATCTGTTCTCATGCTTTTACACTGGAGCTCTGCTAATCTCAAGCCAAAGGAAATGTGTACACAGTCAAAACGTACTTGTTCTCTGCCTTCCTACTTTCCAGAAATTTCCAGAAATTTCTTTTTACAAACTTTTAAAATCAACAATTAATGCCAACATAAGAAACATAAGGCGCTTAACCTCCCTGTACAGACTCTGGCTTTGCTGTAGCCCTCCTGACTCTTCCTTTGGCTGTGGAGGTGGAAGAGCCACTGGGCCTGCAGGATCCCAAAGTGGGAAACATCCATTTCACCGCTGAAACGTGCCCAGCACTGATATGGACGTACACACCTGTGCCGGGGCGCAGCGGGGAGCCTGCCCAGGGTTTCAAGCCCTACGAACGCAGTTGTATCACAACTATCCTCACAAAACAAGTCGCCAGGCAGCTGGGTCATTCCTCTAGCATGGGAATAACCCACAGGAAGGCCCCTGGGGCACTGCAGGGCACGGGACACCCCTCCTGGGGGGAGCTCGCCGAAACTGGGGCTGATACAACAGCACCGACACACAGAACACCGTGAACGCTGACGGCTGAGGCAGGGCTGCCGCCAGCCCCCTGAGGCGGCTCCATCACTTATGACCTTGGGGAAAAAAGGCGTAGTTGGCGGGGTTGTACTCTTCCCAAATCCTCTCAAACTCATCCAGAAAAGCCGTCACGTACTCAGCGTCGTCGGTGACCAGCACGTTCTCCCGGTTGTTCTGGATAGCCTGGGTAGTCCAGTTGAGGGAGCCCGTGATGAGCAGCCGCCCGTCCACCACGGCGAACTTGTGGTGCATGTAGCCGCTCTCCTGGTCGTGGCGCACCGGGATCCCTGCAAGGAGACAGGGTGCTCAGCACCGGCCGTGCCCGGCGCCGGCCCAGCCCCGGGTGCCGCCTCACCGGCGAGGCGCAGCGGCCCGATCTGCGAGCCCCGCAGCGCCATGTACTGCGCGTCGGTGAGGACACGGACCCGCACGCCGCGGCGGTGCAGCAGCCGCACGGCGCGGCCCAGCTGCGGGCTGGAGAAGGCGAAGAGGCAGAGGTCGAGCGAGCGGCGGGCCGAGAGCAGGTGCCGCAGCAGGCGGCCCAGCGAGCTCTCGCCGTGCGGCAGCGGGCAGGGGCACGGCCGGGGCGCCGCGCCGGGCGCCTCCGCCTGGGCCAGCAGGGCCTCGGTGCAGCGCGGCGGCGAGGGGAAGAACAGCACCTCCCGCCGCGCCCGCCGCCGCGCCGCCAGCGCCCGCCCCAGCCCCAGCGCCAGCGCCGCCGCCCCCCGCCGCCAGCGCCAGGCCCAGCGCCAGCGCCGCCCGCCCGCCCGCCGCCCACATGCCGGCGCCTGCGCGGGGCCGCCGCCGGGACGCGCCCTCGGGGGGCCGGGCCCGCCCACGGGGCCGGGGCGCGCCGCGGCGGGGCGGGCCGGGGGCGGCGGAAGGGCCCGGCTGTGGCGGCGGGCGGCCTCTCCCGGCCCTCCCCGGCCCACCTGCCCCTACCGACCCCTCGCCCCCGCCCGGCCCCCCGCGGCACGGCCGGGCCCCGGCACACGGAGAGCCCCGGCCCCATCAGCCGGTCCCCGAGGAGCATCGCGCAAAGGGTGGGGAACGGTGCCCACGGACCGGCCGGTTCGTTAATTCGTTAATGAACTTGCGCACATGCCAGCTGTCGATGGCGGCAGGAGCGCCCGCGGCATCGGCGCCAGCTGCGGGGCCTGGCCCGGCCCACCCTCCGGTAGCCCCCGGGCCCCCTGCCCCGACGGGCGGCACACGGGTCGGAGGCCACGCAGGAGCCCGGGGGGCGCAGCCTCAGCAGCTCCCCCCTGCTGGCTTTCCCGGGGGCAGTTGCCGTCCCGGGGGCAGTTGCCGTCCCGGGGGCAGCCGGTAAGCGGTAAGGCCATGGTTTCCCACGGTGGTCACCCCACACCGGGCTGCCTGTGCCACAGCCCCGTTCCAGACCAGGCCAGGGACCAGCCAGCCCCGTGCACAACTCACCGCTGCCACGAGCACAAGGAAGATGGTGAAGCCTCAGGCTTGACCTCGGGACCACTTTTTGTCTGTTTCGGAGGAAACCACACAGAAACGCCGGCGTTGCTAACGGGCGCTTACACACAACCACAGGTTAGAGACCAGACGTTCAGGCTGGGTCTCGTGGGAGAGCTGTTCTTTAAAGGATAAAAACACTTCAGCGATGGAGAAGGTCTAAATGCCAAACAACATTTTGCCTGTTGCGGTGCACAGCTCTGAAGAGGGCCAGAACAGCTTTCAGGTACAAAACCAGAGTAGTAGCTCACCTAAAAGGCAGGCACAGGAGCGAGCAGCAACCCAGCACCGGCAATGCTGATTTCCTCACCCCTGCTTTTGTAATTACTTCTGTCGCTTTTATCCCACTGCTAGTGGGCTCCGTTTTTCCCTCACGGAGGAAGCAAGACACATACCTGATCTGAAGCTTCCTTTAGAGCCTGAGCACCTCTTTTGTTTCCCGTTTCCTTACTGACCATTGGGAAATGCAAGCCTTTTTGCAAACCCTGAACAGAGTAATGCCTTTTTCCAAGCATAACATCCTGCAGTTGTTTTATGTCCAGTCAAGCATTTTCAATTAATATCAATTAATAATGAATCTGAGCATCTCCTGCTCCATATGTACAAGAAACTAACATATAAAGTTAAGAGGAAAAGGTCTATTAAGTTCTGTAAATTAGATCTCTGCTAAGATGCAGGAGTTACCGTGGATCGGCTGTTGTTTCCCCCACCACAACACACATACACACACTGAAAATCAACACAAAACTAGGCTTTGTCCGTCTTACAAAAATAGCTCTTAATGAGATTTAATGCCTGTCTCCATTTTACAGATGTTCCAGACAAAAATCAACCTGCATATTTTATATATAAGAACAGAACTTGTGACAAGTTGGAACATCCCCTCTGAGCTCGAGTCTTGTTTGGATGAGTGTAGAAGGTCACCTGGGTAAAACCTGCCTCTAGCCTGTTAAAAACATCTACGGTAATGTCAAGTTTTCCCAAAAATGATCCAGAAAAAAGACTTCACAACAAAAACAGTAATTCCTTACAATACAGATAAGGAATATCTGTTTAGGTAATTAAAAAATGCACCAATGTTTCCATGAACTATTAAGCAAAAATGGCTACTATAGAGTTATATAAGAAGGGAGCACCTACAGGTTGGATCTCCTCTGCTTAACTTAAATAAGGAAGCTAGAAAACTATTTCTGAAGACAGAAGAACACCAGCAACCTTATCCTGGTGAGGTTATCTTCACTACCTGGAAGTTTCGCAACCACAGGCAAAACAAGGCAAGTATTTTACCATCTGGACAGGCGAGCAAGCTGCATTTTGAGAGTTCTTACATTAAAATTCTCCCTCCCAGACAAGATTTCCAAAGCAAATGCTGAAAACCGTCTCAAGTTAAGATATAAATAAATAAAGTGGAGTTACAGGACTCCAATAGGATATCCTGACTTATGCTACAGCAGAAAATAGTCTCTTCTTAAATCCGAGCATAAAGTGGTTTGAAATAATTTATGTGATCCATACCCTGTGACACGTCACTTATTTTTGGTTCTCGTTCTCTCAGGCATTTAGGAGATCTATGTGGGATTCGGAGAGATTAACTATATCCACTCCCAAGAGTTCTGGATGTTGTCACAGGTATCAGAGTCTTGCCAATTATATTTAAAACTGAGGTCTACTGCCACACCATAATGCTTAACGAGGACAGTACAGGATTTTAATTAATTCACACCGATTCTTTGAGTGTTGGTGTATTTTAGTCTTGAGTGTGCAGGTCTAGATTTAGAGTTGAGTTTCAGGACAGACAGCAGCACTACTTATTAGCACTTATTAGTCCAGTCTCACAGCAATCAGGAAAGACTCAAGTTGCTCTTCAAGTTAGTTGGAGGACCAGGAGAACAGCGATGAAGTTTCACTATCCGCCTAACGCACATGCTGCAGGCTCAGCAGTGGTAACTCGGAGTTCCCTGCCAGTATCTGAAGGCAGCAAGTGAGGTTGGGCACTCTTTAGTTCCGGGACTCTGAGGACGTTGGGCTGCGAACTGTTGACATCAGGTGGGACTTGTATGTCTTGCTCAGGCCAGTCATCCAGAACTTGAGAAGCTTGACGTTGTCTTCCTCCGCAGCTCCCAGGATGCTCAGCAGTTTTTGGGTATCCTCCTTGGGTCTGCTGTCCACTTTAGTGAATTTAAAGAGGACCTTCACTTTACTACAGAAACAAGAAACTCCTGTCACTATTACAATGGACTTGCAGGCATCAAACAGGGAAAGAGCAGTAACTGTAGCTTCTCTCAGTGCCTACTGCAACTAAATGTTAATAAAAGTTTCAAACAATATTCTGTGGAAACTATTCTCATGCTCTGAATGAAGAAGGTGGTGGTGGTGGTGGGGAAGAGTACGAGAAAAGCGGGGATTAGTTAGGGGGATTACTCGTTTTCAGTAGTAATATGCATATTTCTAGTTCATTTTTCCATTCTAGCAGAAAGTAAAACAATTAATCGTGACAACTGGGAATCTCCCTGGGAGACAAATCCAGTGCCCATCTGGCCTTCAGATAAAATTCACAAAATTGTAATGTTCCATGAATTATTTCGCATGACTGTCTGGTCTCCCTTTATAACTGCTTGCAGCTTGCTTTGAAATGTAGTGCCTGAAGGTGCAATCATGACATCTGTTTGGCATGTTATCTGCACTGGAATATAGCGCGCATTGACAGGCATGTATGTATTTGCATGCTTAATCCTCACAATGTACGCAAGGCAGACAAGTATTGTCATGTAGGTTAACCTCCAGATGTGTGAACTGAAGCATAAAGGTTAAGAACTGCTGAAAGCCAAAGAGAGAGTTAGGACTAGAGCAGAAGGACTCCAGTATCCTTAGCTCCCAACAGTAAAGCCAACTACTGTCAGTACTACAGCAGCAGTTACCTGACTACCAGTTTGTCCTGTACTCAGCTGGAACTGTGCCAGGATTAGTGCTAAAGCCGTTTCTCTGAAACCAGCGTAGTCGTACTTACTTCATCCACTCCTCCTTCAAGCAAACAAGGCACTGATCCACAACATCCACAGAAAGGTTCTGGTTGGTCAGGGCAGCTTCAATCTTGTTCAAGATTGTAGGGCCAACTACAGCGTGAGAAAGAGGGGGGAAAGGGTGAGAAAGAGGACACACAAGCTATAACTTACCCCTTACCCCTTTACTAGTTAATTGTTAGCAAGGACTAGTCCATTTACTCTACGGCCTGGGCCTTAATACCTGCTGGAATTACAGACAAGGATACATATTTGTTCTACCTGTTATTCTGTTTAAGAGCACTAGTCTGCACTCATTTGTCACCAGTATTTTGGTCTGGTGCATTAATGCAGCCTCCTCTATATGCAGAAAGCTACATTACCACAGAATCGTATCACAGAATCATAGAATCGTTTAGGTTGGAAACGACCGTTGGGATGATCGAGTCCAACCAATAACCCAGCACTGCCAAGTCCACCACTAAACCACGTTTGAAGTCTCCACTTACTCTGGATTTAATGTTCCTCTTACCAAGGGCAGTTCCAAGATACTTAATAAAAAAATAAACCAAGAACCAACCCAAGGCATTCCTCTCCTGGACCACTATTTGGAATTCCCCAGGAGGCTTTTTTCCCCCCAGCAGTCCATGGCCTAGTAAGTAAGATGCTGTGGTGGTGAAAAGACTTTTCAGTCACTGTTTTTGTCCAGAAGCTTCTGAACATGCACTTGTTGGATGGAAAGTAAACTAATGTAATTATTCATGTAGGATTTACAACAGGAAGAACACTACAGAAAGAGTAGTCTCTGCTTTGCATTGCACCTGTAGTATCTTCAGAGGACAGAGCAGAAGGATTAGCCATCTGCCGTGTCTTTTGAGAGTCAGTGAAGCCAATTCATCTAAATTAAGACTTCCCAGAAAAACATGAGACTGATGGACCTGACTCGAATCATACCCAACTGCAAGTGTTCAGGTCCTTCAACAAAGTAGGAGAGACAAATAAAAAAGGTCTGGGTATTTCTGTATCAGTCATACTTGTCTGCCAATTGGAACATGGGAGATGAATAATGTCACAGTCCTTACAAACCAGACTTACTCAAAATAAATGCACAAGTATTCCAGAATAGACACCGTTCGCTGTGGGTTACAGAAGAATTACCCTGCAATTGCTACTGTATCCATGCTACAGATTTCGTATCTCATTTCTGAAAATTCATAAGCAAAATACTGATCTGGTAAGGCAAACGCTTTATGATTAAACGACTCACCTCTAATAGCTGTATTATATAATAGCATTGTATACTGACCTGGCTTCTACTCAGACTTCGTTAAGCGCCAGTACACGAACAGCTTAAAAACCAGTTACAGCTTAAGATGCTCTTTTAATCTCAGTGATACAGGCTCTTTCTGCTTTCAAATCACCTACCTCGATCTGCTGCAACAGGGCTACCACTGGTCACAACAAACTCGTACTTGTTGAGGGACTGCTCATCATCAAACACAGCTGGGTAGAGGCTGGACCGGGTAGCAGCACGAACCTCCACAAGCACCGCAAACTCTAGAGCAACAAGAGCCCAGAAAAATATTAACTGTACTAGCCTTGATTCTAAAATACAGCTATGCACACTGCTCTGAGAAAGCACACCTCCATCAGCTTGAAGTATCTGGCCCACCATTAACTTCTCCCCAACAGGAACCAGGACTGTCAGCTATATCAGTGCTTACAGCAGGAGTCACACCTTTCAACTACTGAAAGGTCACGGGGAAAACAAAAAGTGCTACAGGTTTTAGTTCACACAGCATTGTTAGACCATCCGCCCATGCTTAATAAAAAACCCCCCAAAATCTCATGTTCTTCAACAAAAGATGATAGGGAAAGGAGAGGGTTCTGCAACAGGCTCTTACCAGATGACAGTATGTGGGGTGGGATTTGGACATGTGGGCTAAGCCCTAGGAAATTACACCGATATGCCTCTTCATACTGGTCGCTATAGGGGATGATCCGCACACAGCCAACAGGCAGCATAGTCTAGAGAGGGAAAGAAACGTATCAACAGAGACACTGGAGTTAAACAAGTAAAGTACAATTTTCTCCCTGAATTCACGCTCCTGATTTAGGGGGATCAGAAGTACCCTACTCAGCCTTATAGACTATGCAGTTGCTGAGGACAACCAAGACATCCAGAGGTTGAAAGTTCTTTGTTTGGTGGGTGTTTTTCCATTTTTGTTGTTGCTTTTTCAAACCCATGTAATTTAGAACACATTCTCCAGGAGATGACATGTCAAAGACAGGTCATTATGAGGCTGGACTACTAGAAAAATACATGTAAAAATATGCAGCCAGGAAATAAAGGAAAAAGTTTCTACCCGTAGCACATCAAAAGCAGACTGGACAAGATCTGTATCTCGAGCTTTCCAGATGACCTGATTCCCCATCAGAACATGCCAAGCCAGCATGCGGAATGCTGATGCCCCAAGAACCTGAAAAAAAAAATTAAAAAATTTCTGCATTAGCTAGGAAAAGTAGTGAAATGCCTGCTTCGCCCTGTTGAGCTGAACAGCAGAAACGAACATGAAAATTTAGCAGGTCTTGTGCCCAGAGTAATAGCTCTAAACCACCAGTGCCAAGATCAGAATTTCTTTGACAGGTGCGAAGGGCATCAGACTGTCATGCAAAGCAATATTCGCCCCCATCTGTGGTTTCAAGAACAAAGAGCAGCAAAGTACCACTTTGCCAATATGCCCGCTCAATGACCCAATTCAGTATCAAGCACATGAAGAGAACAACAGTTTCATTTCTCAGTTGCTCCAAATTCTTCAGTGCTCTGGCTGGACTGCATCAACCAGCCCACTTGGCCAAATTAGCAGGTTTGGTAAGAGGCACACAGGCCCATTTGGAATGGAACTGAACAACTTCTGTTAAACAAGAACTTTCAGGCATTCTCTGATCTGGGTTATGTACACAACAGCGATTCAGGCATAGAAGGTGAAACAATGTTCTTAGACAAGCCTCCAAAAGCACACACGTGCAATACACCGCTGTAGTTCACTAGCTTCAAGCATTCAAGCATACTGGGAGACAGTACAACTAAAGGAGGCTAAAGACATAAAGCAGGTATTTGTCAGGAGTGTCCAGGAAAACAAGCTGGTATGAAAAAGACTTTGGGTCAAATGCACTGAACCTTCCCCCTCAGCCAGGGAGAACTGGAAGCACTGGTGAAAGGCTAGATCTGTACAGAATCATTTGTTTTGTTTCTAAATGATTTTTTCCCCTCTGAAACATTTTTGTTTTAAGCAAACAGTACTTAGCTTTGAAGATGTCACACGACCTCTGTATTAAGTTACTGTTGTCACTGCTTTGGGAAGAAGAAAAGCGCAGAGTTTGAGAGAAATCATATGATCCCATCCCACATGATCAATGATCACTAGAGGCACACATGATCTCTGAGGAAGCGAGCGTCCTTAAGAGGTGCAGTTCACACCATGCCCCAAGCTGTGCAGGCTCTGTGCTGAACACAGAACCAGGAAAGAAGCCTAGACTGCAGGAAATACATGTATCTTTGAAAAAAACATTATCAGGAGAAAAGAAGTTATTATCTTGTGAATTCAACGTCAGAGTAACTGTGCTTCTCTCCTACCTGTCTCATGTGCCGGAGAGACCGAAAGACAGACAATCTTCTGTGAGCCACATTCCAGCTATTGCAATCTGGCATCAGAGATGTTTCAGGTGAGCATTTAGACAGCTCCTGCCCTTCCACAACATCTGGCTGGGAAGAAGGCTTCTCTTCTTCCTCAGAACCATCCCAACCTTCTGACTCTTCTTTCAGATCTAGGAAAAAAAGGCAGCGGTCATAAAAATTGCTGCTCTCTAAGAGAGGGAACTGCCTCAAAAGCGCCTACGCATGCTGCAGCCGACTGATTTTGGCTGCATGTGGGAAGGCAAGAGTTCAGAACACAGTAACTGAAAGTACTAGCAGCACAGACACACCTAAGTGTTATCGAAGTTTATTAACTCACATAGAAGACAACCACTAAAGGGTCAAGAATGAATTTTCACCTACAGAACAGAAAGTCACATCTTTTGACCAATTATCCGTTCTCTACTCTTTTTAAAGGTCATGGCCAAAGCTTTGAGGAGGGTTTTGTAGACTTTAGTCTAAACGGATTAATTCAATGCAAGAAAAAATTGTCATCCTTTAATTTTAGAAATTTTGTAAAAAAAAAAAAAAAGAAGTCCATATGATGTGACTGCAAATTCTTTTGGCTGTAGAGATTCATCAGGAGGGCCAACCCAGCCAGCCAGAACAATAATCACAATGATGCAACACTCCTAACTCAAGTAACAAACACCACATGCGCATGCAGAGAGCCTAGGAGGCCAAGGGCCTTGATTTCACATTCCTGTCCCAGTCATCTCCACACGGGAGAGCACATCAGCTACTGTGGAAACTGCCACTAAGGTAAAGTTGATGAGTGATGGCTGTGCTCATGCTGCTGCTGAAAGGACTTGGTGTTTTACCATCTAAAGCATTCTCAAGAGGATCTTCCAGCTCTGGAAATTTCTAGCTCACCTGCAAGTTTTTCCATCTGAACAAGGGTGTCTTCTGTTGGTGCTCCTTCCAAAAGTTTCTCTGTAAGTCGGCTACCACAAGCTTTCAAAAGCCTGGAGACATTGAAAGAAACAGAAGTAGCACTCATTAGGCCTGCTTGCTAGGTGCAAAAATCCAGTAAGAAACTCGGTGCGATGAGCTCAACAAAGAATCCAGCCACACACCAATTTGTGCTTCCTTTCAACACATCAATGTGCCTTCCTCGGTGTGATAACTATCAACGCATCTTACAACCGCCGCCACTCAAAGTCACCTACCATTTTGCAACCACTTGGTGCAACATACTTATCCCCCATCCAAGTCACATGCCAGTGTTGCAACCCTCTCTGTGGCATCTTTCCAGGGAAGCCTGAGGAGCAAATCAGGCACTGGAGCAACCGAACTCCCACAAACATACCGCTGTGCCAAACGGCTGCGCCTCCCACGCTGCCTATCGCAACACACAGGCACTTCCAGGTGAACAACCACTGCACTCCAAGCGTGAACCCGAGGTACAACACACTGGGGGTACAGTATCTTTTCTTTCTTCCATGCTTACTTTTATACAGCATGGCCTTTCCGTCCAGATAGAAATGGCTTCCATTAGCAGCCACGTTAGTAGGTTTACTTCACAGCAACAAGACTTTTTTTTGTCCTAAAGGCATCAGCAGGCTCCTGTCTTCCTGTGCTTAGCTCCTTCCAATTCAGAGATTACTTCTGATAGACCAGGGGCTGCGCTGCTATTCAGCAAGACCTGGGCAGGCTGGGGAGCTGGGCAGGGAGGAACCCAAAGAAGTTCAGCAAAAGCAAGTGTCGGGTCCTGCCCCTGGGGAGGAACAGCCCCCTGCACCAGCACAGGCTGGGGCTGAGCTGCTGGGAGGCAGCTCTGCAGAGAAGGACCCAGGAGTGCTGGTGGACAGCAAGTTGCCCATGGGCCAGCAGTGTGCCCTGGTGGCCAAGCCGGCCAGTGGTGTCCTGGGGTGCATTAGGAGGAGCAAGGCCAGCAGGTCAAGGGAGTTGATCCTTCCGCCTCTACTCTGCTCTGGTGAGGCTGTGCCTGGAGGGATGTGTCCAGTTCTGGGCTCCCCAGTTCAAGAGAGACAGGGAGCTACTGGAGAGGGGCCAGCAGAAGCTATGAAGAGGATCTCTCAGGAGGAAAGGCTGAGGGAGCTGCACCTTTCTAGCCTGGTGAAGGGAAGACTGAGAGGGGATCTTATCAAGGTCTACAAATATCTTAAGAGCCAGAGACAGGAGGATGAGGCCAGGCCGTTTTTCGTGGTGCCCAGGACAAAGGGCAATGGGCACAAACCACAACACAGGAAGTTCCATCTGAATATGAGGAAAAACTTCCTTACTTTAAGGGTGACTGAGCACTGGAGCAGGCTGCCCAGAGGGAGGCTGTGGAGTCTCCTTCTTGAGACATTCAAAACCTGCCTGGACATGATTCTGTGCAACCTGCTCTAGGAGAACCTGCTTTAGCAGGGGGTTGGACTAGATGGTCTCCAGAGGTCCCTTCCAACCCTGCTTGTTTTACGATTTTGAGACTACTTAGCAAAGTCCAACTTACTACCTCAAGTAAAAATACCCCAAACACTCAAATCACATTTCCACCCTTTCAGAATATGGCAATATCCTCTTCATGAAGGAGCAGTAGAAGCTAGAAACACAAATGGCATTACCAAGCAAAGGAAGTATGCAAACATGCCCACAGGTTTTCATCATTGGTCAGTGAGGTTAAGGAGCGGGCTGCATTGCCGTTCCGCTGGTGCAGGAAGGGAGTGAAGGCTGTGTTCATCCGCTGGGCACGCTGAGGGCACCCATACTGCTCTGCTTCAAACACCTGCACCACAGAATAAGAGCAGTGAAAGAGACCGAAGAAGACAGAATGCTTACATAAAGCTGAGCCAAAAAAAAAACAACCAGCAAAAACACAAAATGAAAAGGGTGCATCACACACAGGCATCCAAAATATATTGTAAATTATGGGAACAGAGAGGGAAGGGACATCTTATTCTTAGCTTGACTAAAGTTATCATTAGGCAATGCCTGTGCTCCAAAACCACTGTCCTTAACAACTTCAGTTACTTACATTTCTAACAGAGCTACAGTCTAGCAGTTACGTCTGTGAAGTGTTATGACTGCCTGAAAATGACAAAGGCATCCTGTTCCTTCTCTCCTGCACCCCCAGATATGCACCATCCTCTTGTCCCTTGTCTCAACCTTAATGACCACCTAACTGCAATGAGCAGCATCAGCTTTTTGACTCAGCTGTAAATCAGCTGTCATAATGTTTTATTAGCGTTGAGTCAAATGGACTCTGTGCATTGACCTACCTTAAGTGCTTTGCCCTGAAGCTCATCAATGATGCCTCTGATTTTTCCCAACAAGAAAGGCCAGGAGTTGATGAGGTAAATCCGGTCCATCATGATAGTGATGATGCTGTACCAGCGCTGGAAACCTCGAGCCAGGCTGTCTTTGATAAAGAAAGTGTGGCTGAACACAAAACCGTGCTGTTCATCTCCAAAAAAAATAGGGCCTTCACGTCCTGGGCAGACCTGAAGGGCAGGGACACATACACAAAAACAGTTAAGCACATCACACAGCTGAAATGGTAATAAACTGAATAAAGCTTCCTGCTCTTTAACACACTTGATGAATAAAACAAGCCTTTTTAGGCTACTGTACAAAAGGTTTGGTCAAACAGAACTTCAGAGGTATTCTACAAACACTACAAAACATTCAATTTAACCGTATTTTAAGAATTCAGCTCTATTCAACTACGAAACTGTTGAGAATCCACAAGGGATGTTGCTGATCCCGACACACAAATGTTCACCAATCTGTAAGGTTCTCCCTTCACTTCTATGAGATGCTGAATGTTAATGGTCTACAAAAATCAAGTATTTCTTTGTACTAAACAAAGATTCCAACATCTTTACCAAAAAAACCCAATAAACACCTAGGAGCAAAAACAAGAAAGGGAAATTTTTTGGTGTCACAAGGTGACAGGAAGGAAACCGCAAGCTTATCAAAGATCAACCTTAAAAATTACCACCAATCCTGGATGGAACAGACTTGTGTGTCTGACTTTCCACCTCCGTCCCCCTTTGTTTCAGGCTGCACAGAGAGCCAAGATGAGCAAAGCACTATCCTGGATTTGAAATTACACGTAAGTCCATAAGCAGGTTTTCTCCCTGTACTCCCAGGACAGTTACCTCACAGCTCAGACTACGAACACAGGCCTGGCGCACGATGCTGAACAACTGGGGGTGGTTTGGGTGCTGGTGACTGACGTACTTGATAGATGTTTCTTTATCGTGGCTGACATATCCAGGATGTCCTCCTGCAAGAGAGCGGCAACCCTGAAGACAGAAAAGCAAATCCAGCCATAAATAAGCATGCAGTTATTTAAGGTTTCCAAATGCCTCTGCATATTCCCTTAAAAATGTAGGGAAACGTCACCTACACATATAGGTAAGAACACAAATAGTTAGAAGACAAGAAATATAAGTCAAGGTCAGGATGTGAACCCAGCTCCTCACATAGAACTCCCTGCAATATACTTCCTCTGTTCTTATGTTCATTTTCCACTATTTAATTTGGCTGTGAACATGGTGCTGGTAAAATTCAGTTAACAGCAGCTGTGAAACCAACTAGCCTAACAAACCTGGCCATAATCTAAAGGAAAACAAATAACAAATATCTCAGAACACAATATTAACAGTAGACAACCATGAGAACAACCGAGAACATACATTTGCTCTATTGTTTTAATTGCTTTTGCATTTTTTCTCCATTTCCTAATCAATACTGCTCTTAAAATTACTATTAAAAGATAACCAGACCTAATCTGATAAAGTAAATGCTCTTCAAGGACGAGGAAAGCATTTCTCAGACAGAAGAGAATCACACATCACAGGGTTTAAAGAGACCTCGAGACAACATCTTATCAAGGTCTATATACTCAACAACAGTTCCTTCATCCTCTTGTCATGGATCATTATGGTGCATGAGGACCTGGAGATCTTCTTGTACTAGCAGTCACATACAAAACAACTGCCGTTCACATGTTTTTTTTCCTCTCTTAAATGATTAAATTTGCATTCCAGAACCCAAGAGCCTTTTAGTTAAGCCAAAGGCCTCTGCTGCCTGCACACAGACCCACACACCTACCTCACACATGTCTGACTTCTTTGGCCCTGGGCTGCTGGAGTCGGCACTGGCACCTTCTGCTGGGCTGTGCGAGCGGATCCGACTGCTCATCTGAATGCCACCCTCCTCCTCTTCTGCCTGCTCATTCTGCCCCGAGATGTCCCCGCTGCTCGCGCCTTGGGGAAGCGGTGAATGCAGAACCTCAGTACAAAAGAGGGTGCGAGGACCGTGGAGCTCACAAAAATGGCAGAGGGCAACAATAGCGTTCATAGTGAGAGCTCAGCACATACGCCAGGCCTCCTGCAGGCAAGGGAGACACACACAGTATCAGTAACCAGATATTAAAGCATCTCTCCGGCAGCATTGGTGCGAGTCCTGCTGTATATCCCTCCAGGAGCAGCTGGCCTTAAGCTCAGCCTCAGGGACCAGCACCGCTCCACCAGGGGCGACCTGACCAACGACCCTCCGTGCCCTGGCGGGATGGGGCCCGGACCCCCGCGCCCCGCTACCCCTCAGGCCCCGCCGGGGTGGAACAGGGACTGGGCCGGCCCCCCACGCCCGGATACGGCCAGTTTTACAGGGACAGGCCGGGGTCTGAACGACCAGAGCTCCGTACCCGGACACCCCGGGCCCCTGCCCGGGGTCCTCAGGCCGCAACGCGCCGGGACCGGCCCCACTCAGCGCGCCCGGAGTCCAACGCCTCAGGCCCAACCGGCCCCGGCCCGGCCTCCCCCTCCGGGCCCCGGGCTCCTCGCTCCCGGACCGGCCCGCCCCGGCCCCCCGCGCTCGGACGGCTGCGGCCCGGCCCCGGCCCGCTCACCGCGGCTCCGGGCTCCCCCGCCCCGGCCCGTCCCGTGTCAGCGGGCGCCTGACACAGCCTGACCCGCCGGCCCGTACCATCCCTAGCGGTAGCTGGGGGGGGAAGACGGGCACACAACTTCCCTGCTGCCCACCCGCCGCCGCCGAGCGGCGAGAGGGAGGAAAAAGCGGGACAGAGGGAGCAGGAGGCCGTTCGTACCGCGGTACCGAGCCGGTCCTTCCCGCCGCTCTCCCGAGGAGCCCCACGCACCCCCCCCCGCCCGGGCGCGGCGGTGCCTCGGCCCACGACCGCCCTGTCCACCGGGGCTGGGCAGAACCATTACCTCAACGCGAGAGGGGGGCAGATGAGGAGGTTCGGAAGCCGCCTCCTCCCTTCCCTCGCTGTCCGCTGCCCCGCCGCAGGGAGCCGACAGCAGTGCCCGACCTCGGGGGCAGGACAAGCCGCCGCCTGCGACCCTTCGGCGCCGCAGGCGGAGCGGGCCGCGCTCCCCCGCGGCGGGGTGGTGCGGGCCGCATGGCGGGTCATGTGACGGCGGGCGGGGCCGGGTCCGCCGGGTCCCCCCGCAGGGTGGCGGGGCGCTCAGCGCGGCCGGGCACCCCGGGTCCCTGCAGGACACTCGGGGCAGCCCTGGCAGGACGCAGCGGGTGCTTTAATTCCTTAAAGCACCGGGGATGAAGATGGAGGCGTCCGTGAGGGACCGTCTTTTCCTGCTCCGTTCATAAAGCGGTTCCATGCAGCCGCTCAGGCAGGCGAGCTCAGGCTGGGCCTTGCAGGGACGGGCGCTCTGATGGAGATCCTCTCCGTTAAACCCCTCCAGTTTCTGTTTAGGGTATCGGGTTTTATTAAATGCCTGTTTACCTATAGAAAACCACGATGGAAAAATAAACCAAGTTGCATGTGAACTCGTAATCCTTTCCAGCCTCAAAATCGTGAAATCACTGCATCCCACACACATTTTTACATAGGAGTTGATCCCTACAGCTTTCTGAAAACACAAGTCCTGCCCTGCATCCCTCCAGGCCTTACTACCAAACAAAAGCCTTTCACAAGGTAACCACACAGATCATTAAGCTGAGTACAACTTGTACTGGAATCCCAAGAAAGGGCAGCTACGGCTAATACCCTACAATACGTGCCTCTGGATTCAAGCAGCCACGCACAGACTAGTAATTACACCTCCGAAGACAACAATTACTCAGAGGGTCAGTGAGACGGATGATTATTGTAACACAGAGAAATTAATAGAAATGTTTAATCCAAAGTCCATCTAATCCCAGAGTCCACCTCGGACAAGGACCTGTGGTAGCACTTCCCAAGGAAGACTCACTGTTTGCAAAAAAGTAACTGCTATTCCTACCGGAGGTTGTTCAGGAGCATGCCGAGAAGCCACCTGCAGAGCCTGAAAAACTCTTGAGCCGAGGGCACCGCCACACACAGCAGACAACTAGCAGCCTCCTGCCAGCATCACATGTCCTGAGAAGCAACAAGAGATCCTCCCCCCCCTAAAAAAAAAACTTAAGGAAAAGCCAAACACAAAAGACCTGCTATCTCATTTAAGACAAAACTAAGAAAAACTCGTTTGTTATCTTTATTTTTCAATAGTACATTTAAACAACTTCTCAGGACTAACCTCCTCAGCCAGTCTGGCCATGCAGAAAACATTTCCTACGTTATACAGATCACCTATGACAACACATACAACGGGTCGCGGCTGTACTGTAGAATAGCGAAGGGAAGTTGTATAGGAGGAGGCAGCCGGAGTTACGCAAAAGCATGTGGCACAGTGGCAGCGCTACAGGTGTGTTAGCAGAGGTGGCTGACTGGGGCTCCTGGGTGGCACAGGAACAGGAGGGGGTGGTTGTACACAGCTTCTGACCATTCCTTCCTTCTTGGCAACATTTAATAGCAGCGAATAGTAGCTGAGCTAGAGACCCCTCCTGTGGCTAAGAAGTGTAGTTGCACGTCTCATCTACCTTCAGAGCTGCGTTTTGTATCTTTGCTAATTAAGGTGCCTGAAAATAGGAGTTAGATATCAAAGCATGCACTCAGTATTTCGTGAACACATCTTGTGGCCATGCACGATGAGAAAAACTAGCCACAGGACCTCTGAGAGACTAAGGTTGGAAGAGCACAGCACGCCGTATTCTTATATTTGATCAAAAGTCTTTCCCTGCAATAAATACAAATTAAAACCAGAAAGCTCAAGTGTTCTCAAAGCGTCTCAGCTGACCACAGCCCATGCAATTAGTTCAAAGACTTGGAGGAGCTACTTCATTAAAAATCTGACTTAATTTCAACAGTATCTCAAGACATGCAGATGCCAGACCGTGTGTGTTTATCAAACTAGTACTTAAAAGCCCTTCCCTGAAGCACTTTCGGTGAATGCTTTATCTACTGATTCTACAGGTGGGACCTGACTTTGAAAATTCAACAGCAATCAGAGTTTAACAGCACAACTACCCACGTCAGAAAAAGGAACCTTAGCAGTTCTCTAACTTTAAAAGCATTTGCCCTCTTAAAAATCAAATTAAGAAAAATAGTGTAATATATCATTTGAAACTATTACATAGCTATTTCTACCATCCTTTTGATGTGAGCATGGATTTGTTTTATCTACTTTAGATAAAAAAACAAGAGAAGATGTAGCTGCTATTTGCCAGCTGCACGTATTACTTTGCTTCTAATTCTACTGATAGAAAGCCATCCTGCAGCTCTCAGCAGCTACATCCACGCTTACTAATAGGAACTAGTAGCATAAAAGCTCAGCCACTACAAAGTGGGCATTTCTGGTTCTTCTCCAACTTCACAAAAGCATCCTGCATACATTCTCCCTCGGCAAGTGAGCCCTTGGCAACGAAAGGCGAGCCATCCACATTTTTGTATAGGTGGCAGTTTGGGGTTAGTCATGTGCAGTCCTTTCTCTGAGTACCGCACATGGTTGTAAACACTTGGACAACCCAGCTTTGTGCTTGAGCCCACAGCATTACTAATCTACTAATTTAACACTTCCACAGTACCAGAGAGGAAAATTGCATAAGTATGTTCAGCATTGAAATCACTGCAGAATTAACTAGGAAAAAAAACCAAACCCTTCAAAAAATCGTAAGTATCTTTAGCTACATGACTGGTAAGGCAAGTTATGAAAAAACCCAAGATTTGGCTTTAAGATCAGATGTAAAAGTTGCCTTCAAATATGGAAGTCTCTATGATAGGAAGCACAAGTACTCAGTGGTGAGCTACTAACACTATGGACCTACGCTGTGTTCAATACTAAACTGCTATTTTATACTTTTAAAAATATCGTTCACCACCTAGACATCAGCCTGGGGACATCTCTTCTCCTAGAAAGCATACCGCTGTCACAGAGGCTCTGCTAGAATTAAGACACCAATTTTACATGAAAACCCCAACAGTTCTGTATCAGCACTGGAAACCATTAAATGGAGTATTTTCAGCCATGGGTGACCTCAATACATTCAAGCTTCACATGGCAAGAGCCAGAAATGCTTAGCTCCCACTTAGGCTCCTGAAAAAAAGCTGGCAGGTTAGCAGTAGCAAGCAGCTCCTAGTCAGGCATTTAAGTAGGAAGCACTGGATGCTGAGCTCCTCACATTCTGACTTGATGACAGGTTTATTTATGCCTGGTAGTAGTAGATTTGCACTGACATGAAGTGTTCCAAAGGTGTTTTAACAGTGAGAATCTCCAGATACATGACAACTACAGAAAATTAAAGAGCCCATTCATTTAAGGGGTGAAGCACTTAGAAGAATCCAACGACAAAGTTTCTACATTTAAAATAGTGAATTAAAAACCAGATAGCATTCCAGCACGTTATCGCCAAATAAAATCCTGCGTTTTGAGAGCTGTATAGAATTCTGTTTATGTTCCACATAGAAATTATTTTCTTTGGAAACAAAGATCTATAGCATCACCTTCACTTACACTGATTTCCACCACAGAAAAGTATTAGCCTGTTGAACACCTTCACGCCAATTCTATAGGAACAAAACTTTTCATTTCTCGCAGCGTTAACACCTTCATATCTAGAATCCTCCAGAACACCTAGGGTTTCTCCGATTATCCTTTTAAGTCTAATAAGTTTGATCTAAGAGCAGATGTTATTAGGAGGTATTTTGTACCAGAAACTTAAAATCATAAATAGCTGTCACATATGGATTCCCTACAGTGATTTCTGCTTTTCAGCAAAACCGCCTTACAAGGGCTCGTTAAGACGCCTATCCTTTTGGGAAGAACACAGCTCTTATTTCACCATTTAACAGACAGCAGCCTGCTACACTGGACATATGCACGTCATAATGTAGAGAATTTACTTAAACTCCACCCCTCTCCCCCCACCACACATATGATCAATCTGCACTCTGAGCCAACTTTAAATACAGAATAACGAACCAACAATTATCTTGTAAGTGAACCAACACTAGTTTGTATTCTTCCCTGAATAACACTTTTTTGCAGAAGGAAAATAAAAAGGACTGCTACAGAAACACAGCAACATTCAAACCCTTTAAAACAAAAGGTAGATTATTTAATGCATTAACGATGTTAATCTGAAGATAAATAAATCCACAACAGACTTTTAAGTTTCTTTTGAGATTTCCTTTTTCTTTGCAGAGAATATTTCTGATATTATACAGTACTGAGAGGGTGTTCTTTTATTTTCTTAATGTCCAGGTGAAAAGCAAAGCTCAGTTCTCTCTGCTCTCTTCGTGGAACTCCTCAATGCCCTATTCCAGGCGTGATTCTTTCATAAGCTTTTACTTGAAAGCGGAGTGGTGAGCAACATTCATTTCAAGAATAACTGGATGGTTTGGTCCCTGAGTCATCTTCTTGAGAGCCCATACTCTGGAAAGGAGAGAATTATTTCTTTTCAAAAACAGGTCTGAAGGCTTATCTTTGAGACAGACAGTTCTTTGAAGCTAACAGGTATGAAAATAAAGTGCATATGAAATAACGTGCACTTCCTTTTTGTTTTTAAGCACGATGTTTATGCATGTATTAATAGTATGTAATTAACACTGTAAATACTGACATTCAGTGCAACATACTCACTGCACTGAATCTCTTACATACTCTTACATAATACTAAATCAATTACCTTCTGCACAAACTGAGGGTTCACAGTGATCTCTTGATCCATGGCTTTCAGTCGTTCATCAAGCTCTATACATTTCAGCATCTTAAAATAAATATATAAGTTGATTATTTTGTCCAGCTTGTACACGATCTTCAAGATATTTTATGGCTGTGCTATGCAGAATCAACAACTTTTCCCATCACAAAAGTTCCATGTCAAAATGTTCTCATCCGTCATCTCCCAAACAAAAGCAGCAGACCATTTTTTATTCTCTTTATTTTAATCCATGTCTTCCTAACAAACCCTTTCAAGGCCACTGACAGACAGTCCCATTAGGGTCAACCATCTCAACCTATAGGCAGGCTATTGACAGCCAGAGGAAGTGGCTTGAAATCTAAAGCTCTAGAAACAATCTTTATAATCTATTCAATTCAAGGAATTTCACATCACCAACATTAAGCTGTCAGTCTTCTGAAACTTCTCAAACTGTACAAAAAATACAACAGGGAACACACTGACAGTAACTGACTTACCAATCTAAAACCTTTAAATGCCAGTACTTTGGAGGTGTGAAATTGTCAAATAGTGATTCAAGGTCCTCAATCTCTGCGTGTAAATTACCTACACTGGCTTCTCCCAGCAGTTCTCTGATTACAGACTAAGATTCTTCAGTAGGAATTGCAAAAGCAGTTACTATTTTAAAGATTTACCTCCTGATCAATGTTATGAAGCATAGCAGGATTGTTATATTTTTCAGGATTATCATGGAAACAGACCATACCATCTTTCTGATTAATACTTGCAAAGATTTCACCATCTTCTATCTGAAATGAGAGAGGGTTTAATGTAAGGTATCACTAAGAACAGAATTTCAGGTAACTACAACACACAGACTCCTTGTGGAATCATCTTTAACTTGTTTAGTTTTTATTTCCTAACAGCTTCCTGAAGACAAATGATACTTTCTGCCTAAGATAGGGCATGCATCTTTTAAGACTTAAGTCTTAAAAGAACACTCTAAATGCCACAGCAGACTGACAGTATTTCCTTCACTCTGAAAAATAACGGTTCTTCAGCCATTCAGCACACACACAGCCAATCTAAACACTTAAAGACTTCTTACGTTGGATCAATTTTTAAATTAGGATAGTTTAGCCAAGTCACAAGACTTACCATGTGGAGGACGTATTTTTCTGCTTCTTGGGGCCCTGACAACTGCACTCGACTTGCCATGTCTTGTAACGACAATGTTAAAAAAGTCTGAAATTCAGAAAGTATCAAACCATTAAAACAAGATGTTAAGAACTTTCCCTATCCATCCTCCACGGCCTATGCAATCTTATTTTTGAAGTCCAATGGGAACCAACAAGTGGAACACCTAGTTATTACTTATAAAAGCACCATGAGAGCGGAGTCAGTTCTTCCTCCAAAGACTTTAATTTGTTAGTTTAGTCTGTACACATGCACAGTGCAATGGGAGTCACGACTCCATCTCAGCAATTCCTTTTTACCCCAGACACAGTCCTGACATGTCCAACCTCTTCCCTCACCTTTTTACATGAATAAGGTGACCTTCCATCCCTTGAATTTCCTTCAAGAGATGCGCACATTGCATTCCTTCCGAGGTTAGTTCTACTGCAACAGGCATCATTTGAGCTTGCCAAAAGAGAGCTTTCCCCTGATCATCTTTAAGGATTAATCTGATCTCTCAGCTGAAGGAGCATATCACTCCACTGCTTCTGTTTTTTCTTTTACTTCAGACACTTCCAAAATCTGTCCTATTCACTCACTCTTCTCTAATGAAGTAGCCTGTGAAGTTCAGTTTTCCTATTTTTCAAATAGAGATGCAGGTCATTGGGTAGCAGTGCTTAAAACTTTTTTGATTATGTATGAAAATCTCATGGGCAAACACCTCTGACAGACATACTGAATCACCTTTTAAATAGTACGTAAGTAGCCAAATTAATTGGTTTTTCTATACAGAACATTTTAGTCTCATTTTTTTCAGAGACACAAATCTTATTTTTAGTCATTTCTGTGACATTACAACATTATCATTTTGCTGTGAATTTAATACATTTCAGAAATACACTCTGAGAAAAACTATTCACAACTTCTCAGCAAAACAAAGCCCCTACATCTTACCTTGGTTAGCCTCTGAATATTCTTTTTGTAGAGAGATGACAAGCATTGCTTAACCAGCCCCATATTGTTATCCCTTGTGAATGTTTCACTGTGTTTGTTCACGAGATTTCGAAGCTCCGAGGGTTTATTGGTTGAATAAACTTGCGCTAATTCATGGTAAGCATTGCTAAGGGGCTGCAATTAGAAAAGTGAGAGAACCCTCCTTAAAGAACAGCATGTTCAACCAGCTTCACAAAATCTATTCGCTCCTTCAACATTAGCAGCCATGCAGTCATAGAACTAAATTTAAGTAGGTCAAGAATCTCGTAAAAATACACAATGCCCATACATGGCTTCATGGCAGTGATAGATCCTCATACACTAAATCTGTACTACTGCAATATAAGATGTAGTAAACATCACTCAAGGAACTCTGTGTAACAGTACTAGTTACGGCACTGCAAGGAAGAGTCCGTGAGCTGACCAGCATACGAAGTAAGCTGAATTCAAGGCAAGTAGCATATTGACTAGTCACAGCCCATTATATTTGTTCTATCCCCTAATACACAGTCATCCTTGACCACAACACATCACAGCATGGACAACACAAACTTAGACGGCGAAGACTAGTTCACCTGAATTACTTTAAAATGGCAATTGTTTGAGCTTGATTATTAGTATCTGAAGTTAGAAGATGATCTTTGGAACTCTAAAAGTTTGGTCACAAATCAACAAAGTATTAAATAAAACCTAACTTTTTAAAGTGTGTTATTTACCTAGGATCAGAACTCTCTTGCTAGCAGTTTTGTCCTCCACCCTACACCTCCTAATCAGAATGCTTATGGACTCCAAACTTGCAGGTTTTTCAGAAGCTTTTACTCTTTATAAAGCTGGAGTTTTGGAACAAACCATTTAGCATTTCATACTTTAGCTGGATGAAGTTACAGGTTGAATGTTTTTACAGGGACACTGCATATTGAAAGCCAAGTGAAATTTGAGTCTTGCTTGAGTTCTAACACAAAACACTATCAAGGGATGTGCAGTATCAGTGAAGAGAACATTGGTAAGTACTGCTCAACCCTGAAGTTTTTTTTAAAGTTAAGTTTAAAAACCTGTATCGCCAATATGAAAAATACAGTTTGTAACAGATGTTGAAGTTGCCAGACAATCTTCAGCTACCATACGCTAGAAAGGCAGCAAGAGGTTGTACTCCAGCACATTGTGCATTATTTCCCGTGATCTGCGGTGTTAAAGTAGTACCATCAAGTGAGGGTAGGAAAAAAAGTAATTTACAAATTCAGATTTTTTTATTCTATTATTTAGCTGTATTCACAAGACTTACCTTAATGAATCTACCAACTATCTGGGAAGTATATTTTGGTAGCTGCTGAACTTTGCCAAGTAGTATCAAAGAAACTAGAATATACTTTTTATACGATTCCAACATAATATGACTGACTGCCATGGCTGGAGTAGTTATTGCCTAAGCAAGAAAGAAAGAAATGGAACAGAAATTTAGGATACTTACTGGTAAATCCTGGTAGCTACCACATTAACAAAAATCTCAGTTTAAAGCTGCGTGCAGAAAGGATACAGTGACATATGAAATTCACCTTTGAGCACTAAAGCTTAAGAAACTTCTGTCAAAATTATCAAAAAATGCCCTAAAAAAGTAAATTCTATACAAACTACTCAAAACATAGCACATTACAGTGATGCCTACCTTAAAATAACCCTGTTTAGATATAGACCAAGGAAAGAAGCTTGGATTTGATCTTAAATTGTACTAGAAACCACCTGTAGCTACTTGTTACCAGGAGTGATTATACGGTTCCTGTAGAACCTGGATTTACAAAGATCCTTAACAAGGTTTTATAAACCTATTAAACCATCAGAGCTCCTATTTAAGTATGCTGAAAGAGGTCTGCAGAATAGGGAAAAGGAATTTTAGTTTACTGTGATACTGCTAGCTACTCAAGAGCTGACCCTTGTTTACAGAAAAGAAAAATGCCACACCAGTTTATTTTGCACATTTGACAACATTTCCCTCTTGTACACACAGAAAGTTTTCCCAATTTTGTGATTTTCTCCTCTTTCACAGAAAAAGTAAAAACATAAAATACTGTAATAGCCTTGAAGAAGTGTAACTCCCCTCATAAAATTAGCAAGGTCTTAGCAAAACCACTAGGCTATTTTTTCTTTAAGAACACACAATTCTGACTGTTAGCCTGTGAACTGTTTCTATGCTAGCAGTAATAAGCAGGCATCTGACAAATATTTATAGGGAGATAAATTTAACATCAACCTTTGAGTTGCATAGTTCTATGGTGGAATGGTTACTTGGCTGTAAGAGACCTTCTTAAAGGAAAACACCCCTAAAGACTTAGTTTGTTACTTCACTTCATATGCTGAAGAGTACAGAAGAGCTAATAGTGAATACTAACCCAAATCAGTTTTTACGTATCGCTATGACGAACACATGCTAAACCAAAACCTATGTGAATGATGAACAACGGTATAGATCTGTTAGCAGAATTATATCCTTAAGGTTAAATATGAAAATAAGTGGAGGCTGCTTGTACATTGTCAGGTTTACAGCTTTTATTACTATCCTCGGTGGCAGTTCAAAGATGATACGTTCTCTCAGCACTATTACACATGCTACTTTTGCCTTTCAATTGATCACACTTTAGACTTACCATTTTATTTAAAGTTACCTGTTCATAAAAGTAGAGTGCTCTTTCAAAGTTCTTTAGCCCAGTGTATATCATCCCACCATAGTAGTAGTAACATAAAAAGTGCTTCGCATCATATGCCCCATTCTCTTTACAAATATCCATCATGTCCACATCTAGATACGGGAGGGCAGGTTTAAAGCATTTTGCTAACAAACAGAGCTACAAGAAAATAAATCAAGTTTTCGTAAATTAGCCATTTCCATTCAAATTTCCATAAGGAAGAAGTTGAAACCAAGTTCATAGAATCACAGAATGGTAGAGGTTGTACTATTTAATAAAGCTCACTCCTCCAAGAGTGGAAAAACAGTGCACGTCAGTAGTGCTGTTGCACAAATTATTCATGATACCCTTAACACTGATTGTGAACTGTTATAAATTATATGAATCCTTAAGAAATTAGACTTTGACAAAGTTGCTTGTAACTCCAGGCCTTCCAGACTACCGTGTTGGCAACACTAAATATTGCACTAAACATTCCTGTCCAACCCTAAATCCCAGGAGCCAAGAATGAGACACAAGTGCAAATTCAGGCCAAAGACACAGAGACAAACATGCCTTCTGTCAAACTTGAGCAAACAGTAACTGGATGTTACACTTATACTGCCTGAGACAAGCTGTGTGTGACTTTCAGCTCAGAGAGAAGGGATGCCAAAGAACTTTCAGAAGTTACAAACAAAACCAAAGGATCTGGGGACATGCGCTGAACATTTAAAACAGAAGGGATTTTTTTTTCCAGTATATTATTTATTACTTGGGGGAAAAAAACAGTTAAAAGCCATTTTTACATTGCAATATGTGAACATGCATTTCCTCAAAGGGTTATAGGTATTTTTTAAGCATTTACTTTCATAAAAAGCCCTTACGCATCCCTTACCTGGCAGAGATCTGCATGTATTGAGGTCAGCTGGTTTGTGTTCATCTGCATCTTGTCTATGGCTTGTCTGAGAATGCTAATTCCTCGCAGGGGCTGTCAGAAATTACATCTCTTTCAGATAATTTCTCATAGATGGCAGCACATTGGATCTTATGTTGACACTTACAAATGAAAAATAACACTAATTGACAGGTTCCATTAAGTAATACTTAACTTGAGGTTCCCTTTTTGTAGGATACTGCAGTCTCCCAGAAAATAAAATTAACCTTGGCTATACAACTTCTCCTGATAAACTAAATAAAGTGATCAATTCTGATCCACAAAGCCAGCCTCATCAGAAGTACAGTAATTCGTAACAATAAGAAAACCTTTCTTGACTCCATGGCACCATCTAAACTCCCACCAAGTAACAAAGGCAAGGCTCTCGCCTTACTCCACTTAGACCAGACTTGATCTCTACTTCTATTTCAGGCTAGATTTCACTGAAGTGGCCTGAAAACATCAGTATCTTAGCAACAAAAACACTGGTCAAAACCCAAGTTTCCTTTACATTTTAAAGCATTTCATTAAGAGCATTATATAACACTGGTGAGAATAACACTGAAACTAGCATCACTGACTCACCAACGCTAATAATTTTTACAACTCTCTCCTACTCACGCACACACTGTCTGAAGAACATTCTTGGTACTACACACCTCCTAGTTTGCATGACAGCACGTGTTTTCAGGTGACTCTTCCCCCCAAGATTTATCTTCCTTACGCTTTTCTTAAAGTAATGTTAAAATCTTGGTTAAGGTTCATTACCTCTCAGTAAACTTAACAAGTAAGGAACTGCACAAAAATATTTAATGTGAAGTTAGTGGCAAATCTTTATGAATTGAATAAGAGACTGCTAACATTCCCTTTAAGAGCCTGGATGTGTAAGTAGTTTATTTGTACTAGATGACACTTGCTTACCTGTTTTCTCTCCACAAGGGCATTTGTTAACTGGTGGCACAGGCCAGCAACTAAATACAGTAAAAAGCAAACAAAAAAAAACGAACACAGTGAAAAAACAGTAACACCAAACTATCCAAAAACACACAAAGTCCAAAAGTAAGCTTAACTTACAAGTGTCTGTTGCATATCTAATGTGTTCCCCGTTGCAAGTGCTGATAAAAAGCTGCACCTGTGAGAATAACGTTTCGAAGTCAGGGATGCTGGGCATAGAAAACTTGACAAACCTAAAACAAGCAAACAAACAAGAAGTTTAGCACTTAACAATGAAGATGAAGCTTTTTTATTAACCTCCAAATGTCAAGTCTCTGTAAGATACATGTAGATGCTTGCAAACAGATCTGAAGTGTGTATGACAGATGGCATACCATTTCCTCGGGAGCTGCACAACATTTGAAAATACACTTTCCACACACACCCCCATTCTCAGTCTCGTGCAAGTCACAATTTAGAACAAACTATGGTGAACAAAGATCACTTTATCTGGCACAATAGTTACAATCATAATAGAAACACTGGCTAAGGATGGTGAATTGTAATACTCGGCCACACAACTTCTCTGGACACTTCTGCCTATCCTACATCCACCTCTTCCTTGAATGTGCTCAACTATTCTCAACTATTAAATTATTAGATGTGTATCTCTTGTTAGGAGCTCTTTCTCTTCACTTCCAGTTCCTCTCCATCTCCAGCGGTTGCGTAGCACCCTGCCACCTTGCACATTGCTTCTTCTGTAAGGTGAACTATGATTACACTCATCTGAGGACAATGAAAACTCTAGCTATGCCTCCCAGAAACATCATAAAAACATACAGAAAAAACTCTGTTTAATGCTGTTGGAAGGTACACAACCCTGCCCATACTGCCGTTGCTATACACTGTAATATGCAATTCAAACCTACCTAGATCACGACCTATCCTTCCCCACAAGGTTTATTATGACTGTCCAGGTTACCCGCTGTCTCTGTCTCCCTTCCAAGCCTTATTCTACCAGCACAGGAGTTTGCCATGCCACACTTCCTGCCAGCAGAGCTTTCCTATATGCTCCACTGATACCATCCCTTCAAATAATATATTTTAAATATTATTTCTTATGAACAGTTATGTTCTTCCTCCACCTGTTTTAACGACTGCTTTCATATACTCTACAATACAATTATTCTGCTAACACAGTACTAACGCCCTGCTTTTTGCAAATTCCATAATGCATTTTCCTGAGATGCTAGCGAATTGTCGTATTAAGTGCATTATCTCTATGTATTACAGTCATTTTGTTTCAAAAGGATAATAGAATGAATGTCTTTAGAAGAGAACTTTAAAATAATAGTAGAACCTGTAGATGCTTCACTTGTGGTTAGGTATAGCTAGAAACAATAGTTTGAGCTTCAGGGCCAAATATCTTTACCCCTTACCTCAGCATCACCAAGACAATTCAAGTATTATCTTAAATTACAGACAGCAACAAGACCCTCAATGCTGTCTACAGACAAATACCCAAGAACTATGATAAGAACCTAGGCTTCGCTGGAGAAGAAAAAAAAACCCACCAGAAAAAACAAACAGGGTTGCTTCATGCTTACAGTTCAGCACATTTATGCCCTGCCAATCAAGTTTCAAAAGTTAGTTTTATACCTTTTTGCAGAACACATATAAAAAAATACTTAAAGACATAAATAAGAGAAATAGATACAGCCTTAAGGAAAACAACCCCTCAATATTACCATTTGACAGTAATGGCATTTACAAGCTCCAGAGGGGTTTTTTTTCCTTTTGGAAATACAAATTTGCCTTGGTATTTTTACTAACAAAACATGCATCATTGAAGGAAACTAAGCACCATTCTAAGAAATGCAAGGCACACTTACAAGACAGCAAGAACACCTAATGAGTGTTCCTGCACATCCAGGGCACCAAGCACCGTATCCAGATGGGAAAGATTTTTTGCTAGCAGTTCTCCGCTTTTATTGATCAGTTCACAAAGCTGGGTCATTTGCCCTGAAATACAAAACATCATTGTCAAACTCTAATTAGAGAGCACTCATGCATTCCCATACTTCTGGCTTACACCATCCTTCCCTATATAACCTGAGGAAAAAGTAGCACCACCCAGAGAATTTACTTTTCTTTAATACAACAAGCATTCATTTTCAACATGAGGTACCCACCACATGTTTTTTTACCAGGTGACAGCTAAGCTTCTGGCCTTTGGGATTGCAAAGGAAGGCCCCAGAACACAAACACAACATGAAAAGTGGCATCAGCTCACCTCGTTAGAGATGGGGCTTCAGGGTCTTGTATTAACGCCAGGCTCTCTCTATGCCAAGTCTACAAAACTTTGACCAGTGTACCGTGATGCCAAATTCTGCCTCATGTGGGTAAATCTATCTGCACTTGTGCCTTCTAGGCATTATGGGAAGAAACAAAACCAAAACAGTACAAAAAATAGTGTCCTCCTCTTTCTAAACCATCCAGTACCAGAGCTTGTTCCTTGCTGCTTCTCAAGCGCCCTATCCACTTTTCACGTCTGCTCATAAGCATTTTTTTTTGGAAGTAGACATTAAAGTTACAACTAGAGCACCTACAACAAAAGAACTTAAATATCTGTTCTTAAGTTTACTTTGCATACTAAAATCTACAATGTCATTTTATTTGCTGTGAGCTACGAGCACAGCATGAAAGGCAACTATTTTGTATTAGGAAGGTACAGCACGCCTGAAAAACCTTACAAAGGAAGCAGATCAATTACGACGAACTGATTTCAAACTCTTCCTCCCCCCACAATTACTTGAATCAAAACCAGGCCTTTCTGAAGCGGAGTATTGTTTCAACGTTCAATCCATGCAGATTAGGGAGAGAAAATAGGTTCTCTCACCCTCACAAAAATCTTTGTGAAATGAAGAATAGTGCCTCTATTTACAGAGATTTATGCTATCCTCGGTGCTCTGGCCTTTTCCTTTGAAAAAGAAAACCTGGGAAGCCCTAGCAATGAAATGTTATCTTTGAAGTAAGAGGGATCAGAAGTTCCAAATGGGGGACCAGAGTCCAGGAACTCCAGAAACGCATCCCCAAGACCACGCTCTCCATACATAATTAACACTCCAGGCATAAGCATGGAAAGGAAAGGAATAGGGCTTCTAAAAGGCTCTGTGGTTTGATAACGGTATTCAGGCATTGCAAAACTTGAGTTCTGCTGTCCTCCCTAGTAGAGAAATCCACCCATTCTACAGTTATCATCTATCATTCCACTAAACAACAAAGCAAAAACCCACCCCAACAACCTTCTACCCACAAACACACTTTGAAGAACTTACAGAGCAAGTAGAAATACCCATACCAGGCCCAACTAAATGTCCATTGATAACCACAAACCAACACATGCACACAGACCTCTGCGTGCTCTCAGAACCTCCAGCTGCCTGTCTGGTGCCTGGATTTACTTTCTCACAGAGAATGTCTACCCAGCGAGCGCCCGTAAGGTGAACCAGCCCCCCTTGAACCTTCTGCATCCATAAAACCTCGTAATAAAAAGTTCTCCAGCTAAATTACACGTGTACAAAGAAATCGCCTTTCATCTGGTTTGTACCTGCACCTTGCGGGTATAATGTGCCGCTTGTATCCGATATCCCCTGTAAAAACGCTCTGTATTTAATAAGTTAAACCAAAGTATGAGAAAGATGAAGCTCCACCCAAAAGTAAAGCCTGGGGCCACAGCGGAAAGCATCAATTTTTGATCAGTTCCAGGGAGCAAACATCCCACACACAGAGCAAGGGTCAGACAAAAAGTTCAAGAACTAGGAAACGCTGTGCCCACACACTGGAAAATGAGGAGCGTGGCAATGAAACCCCAGAATTCCAGCCAGGGTTATTGAAGCATTTTCTGAACACTTGCTCATGGCAACCCTGACGGGCCGCCTGTCACACACCTCTGTGGCCAGGCGGGACTCTCCCGTCCTGCTCTACCTTGTCCCCAGGAGCCAACGCTCCTGAGATGTGTTCTGACACCCATGCCAGCACCCGCACGCTCCCCAGTTAGGGGACAGGCCGGGCTGTACAATCCCAGTTACATCCCTGCGCTGCCCGCTGCTCCCCCCTGATTTTCCACCGCCGGTGCCGGTTCACGCCGCTCACCCAGGCCCTCCAGCCACCCAAAAGTGGTACCGTGCCGCTGCCCGGGAGAGGCGCGGGGAGCGCCGCGGAGCGCACGGCCACCCCCCCGCAGGCCCCGGCGGCTAAACGGCGCCGGGCTCTCCCCGCTGCATGCGGCCAGGGAGCCCCGAATCACAGCCCGGCACGGGCCCCGCCGCAGCCAGCGGCCCCCGGGAGCGGCCCCGCGCCGAGGGAGAGACAAGAGAGCGGGCAGGCCCCGGCCCGCCGCCCTCTCGGGGCCCGGCAGGCTCCACCGGCCGCCGCCCCCTCCTCGGGCCCCCTCTTCCCGCCGCCACCAGCCGGGCCCACACGCGGCTTCCCTCCCCCCTCACGGTCACCTTGGGCCGAGAGCTGCCGGACGCTGTTGACGAACTGCTCCAGGGCCGACGCCATCTTGGCGGCTGGCGGCGCGGCCGCGCGCGCTGCGGGCGGGCCGGGCGGGGCGGGGCGGGGGGAGGAGGGGGCGGCGCGGGCCGGGAGCGGCGGGGGGAAGCGGGAAGGAGCCACCGCTACGGGCGCCGCCGCCGCCAGCCAATCAGCCGCCGATGCGGGGGCCGCGCGACGCCCGCCGCCGCGCGTCACTTCCGCCGCTTCGCCACCTCTCGCGAGAACCGCGGTCGTTATGGCAACCACCGCCTTCCCTCCACCCGCCCGGAAGCGGCGGCCCCGCGTCATGCGCAAGGGAGGCCCCTTGGGCGCGAGAAGCCGTGACTCAGCAGAGCCGGGGGGGCGGGGGGAGGCGGGCATCGTGACGCCATCGTGGCGTCACCCCTGCGCGACGCGGGCCCCGCCGTTGGGGCGTGCTCCCGGGGCCTGATCCCGGGGCAGCGGGCGCTGGGAGGCTGGATTCCATGTGGATCCCCCTTGGCGGGGGAGCGTGGTTGGTGCGGGAGGTGGCTGCCGTCACGTTCCGTAACGCTCGCCCTGATCACCGGGGACCGTCATGTCCCGTGTAACACTCGCTCTGATCACCGGGGACATGGTCCGAGTTCTTGATGCGGGTTAATTCGGTTTATGGCCGCGTGTTTTCCGTACCTGCAGGAGCATGGATGTTGAGGTGACGCGGCCCTGAGGTAACGCGGCCAGGGAGCGTGTCGGTCCCATGCCCTCCCCTCACGAAGCAGGAGGCCTTCCCCCTGCTGCGCAATGTGTGCGTATTGTTTCGCCGCTTAGTCAGAAACATCAAGTTGTGCTGAAATCCCCTTGTAATAAACAACGTGCTCCCTGTGTGAGTGAAAGCGGGATACAGATGGACACACCACAGATTCTCCCGCCTAACCTCGCTGTGGCATTTACCATCGCATACAGCCTGGCTGGCAGTTCTCCTTCCTTCATGCTGTGACCTTCCCCAAATCACCTGATCTCTACAGCCTGTTTGCCCTTTCTGTGAAACAAGGACAATATATTCCACTGGAAAACACTCTGGAATTGAAAGATGAAATAGTTTGGAACCGCTAAAGCCGTATTATTGCCGTCAACCAAAATCTTTTCTTTCCCAGCTCAGCGGTTGCCTAATCCTGTTAGTCACCCTCGGAAGCCTCCCCCTTCTTCAGCAGCTTTAATCCCCACAGTGTTTTTCGACCAGAGTGATCTTTGGTCCCGTGTCAGAACATATCAGAAACATACAGACTTTCGCCGTGTGCTCTCACTTCTTTTGGGTCGCAGACTTTCATGGTGTGCTCTCATCACTTCTTTTGGGGCCCCAGACCTTCATGGTGTGCTCTCAGCACTTCTTTGGGGTCCCAGCAGTATCTCTTAAGGGTTCCCGTCACCCGTGGGGACAGACCTGCACTACATCCAGTGAGACCCTGGGCAGAGCGTGCCCCCTCCCCATGAACTGGGAGAAACGGGGGTATTTTACGTCAAGGCTTAGCTGCACACTCACCACCTTACACAAGCCCCCACACCGTGCAAGTGCCCCCGAAGCCATACCCACATCCCGCTGCGGGCAGAGGGGGGTGTCGGCAGGGGACCGGGGGGCAGAGGGTCCGCAGGGGGAGGTGGGGCGGGGGCGCGGGGTGCCCCCGAGGCTGGGAGCCGGGGAAGCGAGGCAGGGGCGGGGGGAGCGGGCGGGGGCACCGCGCCGTCGCAGGGCGCCGGTGCCGCTTTAAGGCGGTGCCGCCGCGCCGGGCTCGGCCAGGCACCGGGAAGAGGAACTGGGCTTTGCACTGCCGGGTCGGGGCAGCACAGCGCCGGGCACCGGGCGGCACCGGGCCCCCCGCCGGGAGGGATGGGGCGGGGGAGAGGCGCTGGGGGCGAGGACGGGCCTTTGCATCCCCCCCGCACCCCTCTTGCGGCCCCTCTGCTCCCCGCTGCGTCCCCCCCCGCATCCCCCCCGCTCCTTCCTGCTGCTGCAAGGGGACGTGCTTGCCAGGGCTGCCTGCTTGCGGGGTGCTTGCGGGGTGCGTGCTTGAAATAAAGGCCCCCCTCCCTGCCCGCAGAGCCCCCCATCCCCTGCCCCGAGCCCCCCCCTCCACCATGATTTTGCTGAGCAGCTTCTTGCACCTGCGGCCTCGGCGCTGCGGCCCCTGGGCAGGGCTGGGCAGGGGGCTCGGCCCCACAGCGGGGTCCCGCAGGGCTCTGCGGGTGCTGGTGGACATGGACGGGGTGCTGGCCGACTTCGAGGGAGGCTTCCTCAAGAAGTTCAGGGCCAGGTACCCCGACAAGCCCTACATTGCCCTGGAGGACCGGAGGGGCTTCTGGGTGTCGGAGCAATACGGGCGCCTGGGACCTGAGCTGAGTGTGAGTCTGTGCATCCCCTGGCTCTGCGCGTGTTGGCTCCGCACCCTGCGGCTGGAGCTCCGGCCCCACGGGACCCACTGGCTCCCCACTTGTGGGTGCTGTGCTGGGGAGGGCTGTGGGTTCTGGCCAGAGGTCCCACCCAAACACAAGTACAGGTCGGCACACAGGAGGGCTTCCAGTAGTGCCTTTTTTCCCAGAAATCCCGCATTTTTCATGCACATCAGTCTTCCCCCCCTCCTCCTTTGCATGCATGGATACAGATAGATGTAAAGAAAGGAGATCTTTCCAAACATCTGTTTTTAAATACCCCAAGTTGCATAGCTGGGGTTTTCTAGCTTGGATTTGGCCAAGCTGCATGGATTGGTACTGCTCCTAGATGGATTATTTCGTTCCTCAACAGCAATGTGAGGGGTGGGTTGCAGCAGAGAAGTTGAGAGCAAGCCATGCAATTGATGCTTCATGTGAGGGCTTACTTAAAACAACTTCAAGCCCTCCCATGCCTGAAAATTATTGTATTCATTTTAATAATTAAAGCCTAGAAGCAGTTTTCTTTATGTTGTGCTTTATCATCCAGCGAAGGGCTGAGTGCTGTAGAAAGTCAGTTTCTGCCTCTACAAGTTCCCATCTCGATGGGATGTCTGCAGTCTCATCTGTGGATTGCAGTTGCGCTAGTTGAAAAGTGTTACAGCAAATGCAAGTATTCTTGTTGTTACTGGTATGATGGCTCCAAGGAAGGGAACGTGAATAAGGTCTGCGGCTCTCCCACTGGCCAAGTCCTAAATAGCTTGATGAGCTGAAGGAGTACTGAGTCCTTTCTAGTTGGGATTGCTGAAGGGGAAATGGAGGACATCATTCATGCAGTGAGGCAGATGCTGAAAGTTTGGCAGAGGAATGCATGATAACTACGTGGCTGGGGTTTTTTTTTTCCCTTGATCTTAACTACTTTGGATGTGTTAAATTAAGGGAGCTTGTCATGTGTCTGCTGTGATCACGTAAAACCACCAAAACCTTGGGCTTAAACAAGTAGCAAAACTTCCACAGGCTGACCTCGGGTCAGCCCTGATTTCACCTGTGGTTTCAGACCAGGGATAATGAGAGTTAGGAGGCACTCTGTGGCTACAGGCACGTGGGCTGTTCCAGTCTCCTCTCATCAGAGAGCACTATCAACCAGCTGTAGGACACCAGAAAGTAGGAGCCAAGGAGTCCAACGAGCTGTAGGTCCCAGCTCTGAGAGGGACAACAACAGCTCAGCAATACACTGAGCACACAGACCTGGAAGGATGGGGAGCCCTGGACGGGCAAGGAAGTTGCTCATTGATAGAGATAAGAAGAAGGAAATCGAGGGTCTGTCCTGCCTGGCACATGGTGGGATTCCCAGCCTGGGGGATTTTTCCATCTGCCAGGCAGCTTGCCGGGTGCAGTGCCTCAGGGAGTTATTCTGGCTCTGGGAGCCAAGCGGGTCTTTTCTTCAAGACGAGCTTAGTTCTTCCCTCATCAAGCTTGATTGCAAAATCCTTTTTGACATAAGTAGAAGCAGAATAGCTATGGAAGTCCTTGCTGCAGGAGAACACTTCAGCACGGTTTGAAGTGCTTTGCTGCATCAGGCCACGTTTCTCAGATGTCTCTTGTGCAACTACAGTCAGTATCTTAAAAATAAACCATCTTTTCTCACCGGTCTAAAGCAGAGCAACAGGAGTTTGAATGCTTGCCTTGCCCCATGGCAAACTGTTAAGGTAGCTGCTCTTGTCATGGTGCCAGGAGGCATTTCTGCTGGCTCTCTTGCACCGAATCAGTGTGTTCCATTATGACCATGTGTGAAGAAAGCTTTTCTTCCCTCCTCTGAATGACCAATGTTTGCTGCTGCTCAGGCAAAAGGAAAGAATGCAACAGCTGATCTGAGTAGTCTCTCCTTTTAAGTTGGGTGTCTGCTCTTCACATGTTATCTGGGATCTTTTGAGAAATACAGGGTTTGATCCTGGCTCGTCATGTTAAATGCTTGGTGCCCAAATAACGTAATGGCTTCATGCATTCATCTTCCTGAGAGCAGGCAAGGTGTGCAGCCAGCATCCCGGCATGGGCAGCCAGCAGGATGAAGACTGTGACTCCCTGAGTGAGCCCTGCGTTTACTCTGGGGCATTGCTGCCCCGAGCCTGGAGTTTCCAGCGAAGACCCCGTTGCTCATGGCTGCCTGCTTTCTTCCCCCAGTACCAGTGTAGTAAAGGCAAAACCTGGTGGTTACCCACTAGATTCCTACTCATCAGGCAGGAGGGAGTTGCAAGTCTAGCTGGCATGTCCAGCCAGCCTGTTTGTTGCCGTGAGCTGTAAGAACCAGCATCTAAGTGCCACCGAGGCTGCTCTCTCCTGCCCTGACACTCTGCCGGCTCCTCCCTACCCTTGCAATACAAGAAAGCTGGAATGGGCTTAGAGTTCCTTTTGTCCCAATTTCCCTACCTCAAATACAGAAACAGGGGTGCTCAAAATGAAGGTCAATCCTTCAGGGCAGGGCTTCCTTCAAAACTGCTCCCAGCTGCAGCTACTTGGCAGCATTGCAACACTGGCATGAGGCTGCTTCCACTGCCCGCAGCCACGTTGCAGCACTCCCAGGCTCTCCTCCCCGAGGACACAGCGTCTGTGCAAAATAATTGCTTTGCTTGGCAGCTGACAAGCTGTTACCTGTTTGAGGGAGTGCAGGGAATGCTGTTCCTTAGAGCTGTGTCAGACCCATCACAGGCAGCCCTTGGACTCTGCCCTTGTCCCGAGGTTTTGCTCCCTGTGGTCTCTCTGCTCCGCTCTCCCTCTGTGCCATACCGGTGCACTTGGGATGCCGACCTGGGTGTTAAGCGTTTCAAACCCTGCCTGGAGATGCTCTATTTGCCTGGTAGACCTTGCCCAGGCATCTCTGAAGAGGAGCATCTGCATTCATCCTGACATTAATTCATCCCATAATACACTTTCTCCTATGAGAGTGGTCTGGCTGTGAATTTCAGTGATCTGACGGAGACAAATAGGCCAGACAGCATCCGTGGCTGAACAGCATCACGTTACAGCAGGGCTACCAGGGCTCGTCGCTGGACCACGTGGAGGTGCCCCTCCAGATGCAGACCCAGGGTTTGGTTTGATTTTGGACAATCTCTTGTGTTTTGCCTTGAAGGACCGTGCCATGCCCTCTGTGTCTGGGGCTGCACAGGCAAAACCAAGCCGGCTCCAGGGCATCTCTCATCTAAATTGCATGGGACGGGTGCAGGCTGGAAGATGGGGAGCAGAGGCACCCACAGAGGCAGGGCAGGTTAGCAGGAGGGGACCAGAGCCAGCACTCCTGCCTTTCTCACCATCACCATCCTCTCTGTCCTAGCAAAGGGTGGGGAAGATGCACATGCAAGAAGAAAAGTAGCAAGAAGCCCCGTGCGCTAATTGCTCTCTTTCCCCTCACAGGAGAAAGCCATCAGCATCTGGGAATCCAAGAACTTCTTCATCGAGCTGGACCCACTCCCCGGAGCTGTGGAAGCTGTAAAGCAAATGGCAAATTTGGCAGAGTGAGTAGGAACATGCCCACGGGATTTAGGGATGGATGGGGGAGCAGCCGTGGCTTTGCAGGCTCATCCACCTCCTGGCAGAAGCACTGAATACATCAGCATTAAAAATACCTCCCGGCCTGCCGAACGTGGAAGGAAAGCAAGGGCTTTGACTCTGGGGGCAGTCGCCAAGAAAATCAGCCCCTTGCCTTCATCTCTGCTCCCATAAGGGTAGTCAAAGGGGGAACATGCTTGTCCTGCAGGTGTGGGTGCACATCCTGGGGTTAGGATCCTGCGAGATGGAGGACTAACACTTTAAATCACCCTGGTTTGATCTGTGTGTTGTGGGGGGTCTGCTTTGGGCGCCTGCCTGCCCAGGCACACAGTGGGGTCCTGCAGAAGCACCCAGGTGTATCTCAAGGGGGAGCAGGGTCTGATCAGCATGTTTGGCCACCGAGTGACACTCTGCCCCTGTTTTTCTCCTCGTGGCAGCACCGACGTGTTCATCTGCACAAGCCCAATCAAGAAGTACCGCTACTGCCCTTACGAGAAGGTGAGCAGCTGTGAATCCCAGCTCCCTGTCCCCTACTGCGCTGCTCAGCGCATGCCAGCTGACCCCTCGTGCCTCTGGCTGTAAATCAGCAGTGATATTGCCCTGCCCCACAAGTTTTGTTCCTAAGCATCTTGGCAGAGCAGCGGCTCTGCCATCAGCTGACCCCTGCCACTGGCATGTACTGAGACGCTTGAGCTGAGTATTTCATCACGTCAAAAGCTGCTTGGCTTTAAAAGCACTTGTGCTCCAGCAGCATCCAAATCCTTCCCACTAATGAACTTAATTAAGAGAGATGTGCGCCTGTATGGGGGCTGTAGCTCGTGCCGTGCCCTCCTGCTGCTCCACTGAGCAGCCCCTGCCCCATCCATCAGCCTTCCCCAAGCTCACCGCTCGCCTCCTGCCTTCCAGTACGCCTGGGTGGAGAAGCACTTCGGCCCCGAGTTTCTTGAGCAGATCGTTTTGACGCGAGACAAGACGGTGGTTTCTGCTGACCTGCTTATAGACGATAGACCTGATATAACAGGTAAGAGGGTGGCAGGAGTGGCCAGAGGCAGCCCTGAGGGCAGATGGCACCTGGGGGTGATGGGTGCTGATTTCTCCCTGTTTAATCAGGCTCTCATCAGGGGGTTGTATCCGCAGGCTCCTCATGTTGGAGTAGGGACAACCTCTGCGTCTCATGGAGTTGTCTAGAGAACTGACCTCTCCACTTGCTTTGCAGGGGCTGAGCTGAACCCCAGCTGGGAGCATGTGCTCTTCACGGCCTGCCACAACAAGCACCTGCAGCTGAAGCCTCCCAGCCGCCGGCTGCAGTCCTGGACCGACGACTGGAAGGCCATTCTGGACAGCAAACGCCTGCCACCTGGCCAGGCCACCTAAACACCAGCCTCCCACAGCCAGCCCAGGCTGCAGCCAGCCGTTCGTGTCCATGTGGAGTCCTGCTGAAGGCTGAAACCACAGACAGACAGACAGACACTGTGCCTACTACAGAGAGGAAGAGGAGGGTGAGCTGAAGAGCCACAGCCACCCAGACCCAGAGAGCAGACCCCAGCCTGGCCATGCCACAAGGGACCAGCAGCAGGATTGCCCCTGTGGACCTGGCAGCTCAGCTGGGGGGGCATTTTCCACTGGCTCCTGGGGTCTCAGTGCTGCATCTGCACCCCCTGCAAGGCCACCCTGGCATTTCTGATGGACAAGGTCACCCCCAGCATGTCACTGCCCTTGTCAGTGCACTGCATGGCACAGACCAGCTCTCCATCCTCCTCTCCGCATTATGTTGGGGATCATCTGCATGGTTTGTTTTGCCCTCGCAGGGCTTCATACAGAGGAGACATCCCCCCGGCCTGTGCTGGGTCTGGGGAGAGGGGCAGCTGGAAGGGCAGGGGGAGCAGGTGGACACTGCCCAGACTCTCTGCACGGACTCAGCTGCACTGTTCCTTGCAGCTGATGAAACCCGACAGCTACATGCTTCCCCGCAGGAAGTCCCTGCAGCAGGATACAGGGACAGTACCACTCCTCCCGTGGATCTGGCTGTGGAGAGCAAGCCCTGAGGCAATGTCACACCCAAGATATAGCCATCTTCCAATTGGCAGGAGGAATCCCCACTTGCCCTCATCCCTGAGGAGCTGCCGCAGCTTTAGAGCTGAGACTTTATGAAGAGAGGGGCTCTTCTCCCGTGCTCATTACTCCTGGGCTGCTTGCCCAGGGCATCTCTGGGGCAGCAAGCAGGCAGTGGCGGCACCAGCCTTTCCTAGGAGCCAGGTAGTCCCTGGGGGTGCTTATGGCTCACCCTGCCAGCCAGCGATCGGACAGTTGCTCCTTGGATTTGAAAAGCAGGAAGGTCTGCACAGACAGGCTGCATGGTCACATCACCTCACCTCCCTCCTCCTGGTAGCATCTGACATCAGCCTGCCGGGAAAGCTCTGGGTGTGCATCTGCCAGGCACCCTGCTTCCACACAGAAGGTCCTGGGTGCTGCATCCCACCAGGGTCTGGCACAGAGATGGTCAGTGTCACAGAGCTGCCTGAGAAGATGCTGCTGTGTGGGGATGTGGGGCTGGTGGAGGAGCTACAGAGTTGCTGAGAAGTGGGTAAAGCAGACATACCGTGGGTGTCCAGAGGGCAGGCTGAGGGTTGTGTTGGTGGAGGATTGTCACGGCTGCAGCCGTGGATGCTGGTTTCAGTCCTCACGTACTGTAAGGGAAGAAGCAGAGGGGATGTTGCTCTTGAAGGCTGGGGAAGCCCAGCAGAGGGGCCTATGAGGCTGTAGCATTGGGTTTGTTCTGCAGATGCCTGCCACTGTCACTGTCCCAGCTCTGGATGTCTGGGGACGGAGCGTGCTGCTGGCCCTGCTTGCCTTCTGCTGGGACCCCTGTGGCCGAGGTGTTTGGCCACCTGGCTGGTGTGAAGGGGCTGCAGCATGTGGCTGTCAGAGCCAGCCACCACTGCCAGATGGCTCTGCTGGGGCTGCTGAGCTCTGGGAGCAGCCAGCACTGCTGGGGAGCTGCAGCTGGACACTGAAAAGGGAGCGTTTGGACCAAGAGACAGCTCCAAGAGGAATGCTTTTTGCATAGCTGTGCCCACAGCCTCTTCCTGCCCTGCCTGGCCTGTTCCTGCCTCCCCGAGCCCACACCAGTCCTGCCCTGAACTGCAGCTCTGCCTGGCCCCAGAGAAGAGACATCCCAGCTGCTGGGGAGAGCCGGTGTCCCCCCGCTGCCCGTGGCACTGCCGTAAGGCAGGTATAGCCTGGCTGTTCCAAGCAGGAGCCAGTGCTGGGCTGCCAGCAAAACCCCAGGGATGTGCTGGGTGCATCAGAGCTGGCATGCAGCACTGCTGGCACCACAGAGGCTCTGTGGCCCCTGCTCCTGCCATGATGTCTGGGATCCCACTGCATGTCTCTGCTCTTCTGGCCCAAGGACTTGCTGGCTGCAGGAGAAGAATTCCCCACTGAGACATGTAGCCCCATGGGCAGCGGCAGTAGCCAGGGTTAGCCACCCCATGCTGCTTGCTCCTGCCTTTGGTTTGCCTCTCTCTCCTATGGGCCCCCATCAGCACAGCAAAAAAACTGTGTGAGCTTAAAGCTACATAGCCAACAAATAGCCTATTTCAGCAGTGGCAGCGGCCTCCCACCATGTCCAGGACACAGAGGGGCTACTGAAGGTGGTGCTTTTGAACCTGTGCCTTCCCCGGCTGCTGCAGCACCAGGGATGGAGCCTGCATCATCTCCCATCTTTCTGAAAACCATCCTGTCTCTTGGGATGGGATGTGTCTGTAAAGACAGCATGGTTGGCCCATGGTGCTGGGAGTGACATACCACAAGCATTTTTTTTTTTTTTTTTTTTTTTTTTTTTTTTACACCACCACCCCTGTTTAAAGCACTGTGTATGTTGCTGAGTGGTGGGCTTGGTTTGGGGGTGTATTTGGGAGGGATGTTTGCAATATGCAGCCCCCTGGCCAAGAGCCACCTTGGCTGGAGGGTTTGCAAGCAGGGAGCTGAGATGCTACACGAGGACCATGGGCAACCACTATGGCTGCTGAGCATCACATACCCCTGGGCTCTGCTGGAGCCCCACCAGCTACCAGCCCCTTCATGCAGCTAGGATGGCCTCATGGGGTCCAAGCTGTTTCTTTTCCCAGCAGCACCATGTAAAAACAACTTGCCAAAGCTCTCCAGAGCCTTCTTGCTGCCCATCCTCAAGCCAAAACTGGAGCTGGTACATTGCTACAGCAGCTGCTTCTTCCCCCAAGGCTGGGGCAGAGCTGAGGGATGCGGGTCTTTGGGGGCCAGCAGGTATTTCCCCCTTGGTGGGACATGTGATACCAGAGAGACCATGTGAGTTCATGCCAAATGTACTTGAAAGCAGAGCTGGAGTTTCTCATGCGTGAGGCTCTGACTCGATGCACAGAAATCCCGAGCAGGTAGCTGGCCTGTTTGCTCCCACCAAGCTCAGGACTGGGAGATGGCTCTCCATCGCCCAAAGGATCAGCCCTTTCAGTGTTCAAGCCCTTCTGTGGCCAGCTAAGATGTGCAGAGCTTTTATTTTTAAATGCACATCTAAAAACTGAGGCTGATGAGGAGATTGCAATAAACACTGGATTTTATTGGCATCCAGCTTCTTAGAAATGAAATTTGGGTCTTGCAGTTTCCCACCTGTGGCTCTGCCCTCAGCATGGGGATGGAGGGGTTCACCTCCACGCTTGGGAAACTCCCCTTGCTCAAAAAGCCTGGACCCAGCCCTGCTGCCCTGGCAGTGCCGGTCCCCTGTTAGATGCTCTGTGGGCAGAAGTAAAGCTGAGGGATGGTTTTGGTAGCAATCAGCTTCCTAAAGATCTTTTGTAATAAACAAAGCTGTGAGGTGTGTCTCCTGTTGGGCTACAGAGCAGATGCTATAAAAGGGACTGGAACCGTCATGGGCTGGCTCTCCCCAGGGTTTCCTACCTTGTCCATCACTGCAGGCTGCTCCACGCAAGGCCGCAGGGCATCCACAGGTTTCTCCTGCCACTGTGGGGCCATGCCACAAGGACCCCTGCACTTGACCAGTGCCTGTATGCTGTGAGCAGGGAGGGAGGGCTGCAGGGCTGGGAAAATCCCCATTTCTGGATCAGGCTGCGGGTAGTGATGCTCCAGTGGCCTGCCCTGGACTCTTCTTGCCCTGAGCACAGTAGCTGGGATCAGCACAGCATGGAGGAGGTGAGTGCTGATGCTGGGACAAAGCATAGGAATTGTTTTTTTCCCCCCCCAGGTATTCAATGCAGCACTAACTCACTACCACGTGCAGCTTTAAGAACAGTTTGGTTTGCCTCTTCCAGCTCAGAGCACTGCATTAGATAAGTTACAAGTCCTTGGAGGTTCAATTTGCCCATTTACTGGTGAGTCCAATCCTGCCATAGCTCAGCCCCTGCCTAGATGCTACAGCAAGGAAAAACGTGGTCTGTGCCATAGCCCATGCCAGAGATGTGCGTTTCTGGGCCTGAGCCGTGCTTGGCGGAGACAGGACAGCGCAAGGACTGACTCTGCTGCCCCGATGCTGAGGTCAGGAGTGTCCCGCAGGAGGCAGTGACCTGCCCTGCTGTACCATGAGACAGCAGGGAGGACTGGGCATTTGCACTGGGGCTGGGGTACACTGTCCTCACACTGGTGAGACTCCAGGACACGACGCGAGGTGTGAGCAGGATTGCATCTGTGAGCTGGAGGTGCAGCCCTGCTGGAGCTGGGACACCCCGGGGGCTCCTGGCCAGCATGGGGACAGGGTGGTTTGGCTGCCAGCTCAGGCAGCACAGCCTGGACTGGGTGTGCATCCCCCCAGGATCCTGCTGTGGGGCACACAAAGCTGCCCTGGGGCTGGTTTGGGCAGCAAGCACCTCTCTGCCCTTGCAGCTGCTTCCTGGGGCTGCCTCCGAAGCCTGGCAGCAAGCACCGGGCCCCAGCTGCTTCTCGTCCCCCACTACCCCTGCACCATGCTGGAGGTCCCAGCTCCCCAGAGGAGACACGGTCCTTTCCCTGGCGCAGGGACAGAGGCAGCGGGTTTGACACCAGCTCTGCTAGGAGCCACCAGCCAGGCTGGCACCAGGGCCACATGTTTCCCAGTAAAAGATGGAGCAAGGTGGAGGAACCGCATCCCTACCAGTCATCACAAACTGCTGGTGTACAGTTGACCCACAGGTCCGCGGCTGCATCTGCTCCTCCACACTCTCCTGCATACCTTTTTTCTCCTTGAAAAGCCTCAGGTTGTAGTTATCACATATCTTCCGGTGACAAGCACAGTTTCCAAGGCAAGCAGAGAGGAGCAGGAAGGTGTTGCAGTTCAAGTTACGGCGGTCAGGCTCCCTTCTCTTTGTCCCCAACTGCTCACCTTTCCCAGTGAATCGCAGGCTTTCCCCACCTGTCTCAGGTACATCAGGGACTGCCATCACCACCTCACACAGGGCACCAATTGTCACCACACAGGCAAACTAGCAAGCTGCAGCAAGGCTTTACCATGGGTGAGATTCTACTGTCCATAAATCCAGCTGCTACTACAGGTTATTCCTCGCTGTCCACATTGCTTCTCCAGGCTTCCGGAGGTCACACCGCACCCTTCCTACTCTCTGCTTCATCCAAACCTCTTTCATCCCCAACTCCCCTCTCTCACCCTCCTCAGAGCTATTTAACTATTTTGTGGGAACAAGCCACAGCTGTACATCAGCCAACCCACCGCCCCTGAAGCAAGGCTACAGCTGTATATTATCAATGTTCATTAACCCACTACCTTCATTCCTCTACAGATTGGAGGTGGTGGTGACCTGGCCCTGGTCACCCTCAGCACAGGGGAGCATTCTGGGATGGTGCCAACAGGAGCCTTCGCACCCTTCCCATGGCCAGGGGTTGCAGTGGAGCAGCACTGCCATGGGGAAAAGGCTGTCAATAGCAAATATGCCATCCCTAACGTGTAAGCACTGCCCTCGGCTGGATGCTGAATTTGGGCATTGCACTGGAAAAGTCCTAGGTGGAAAAGTTCACAGCCATGGTGTGAAGCCCCTTACCTGCCGGGAGTGCGGTGCCGAGGGAATTCGCCCCAAGAGCCACCCGCTTCACCCCGGTCCGAGCTGGCCCGAGCCTGCAGTACCCAGCAGCGTGGGAGCAAGCGACGCTCACACCTGGATCCCTCGGACGCTGGCGCCATGCGGGTGTTCGTTAGCTCTTTCTCATGTTGGCCAGTGCCCAACTAACTCTGACCTGGTGCAACACCCGGCGAAGCGGGAGAGCGAGGGCTGCGGGGCCAGCTGGGGCCAGCCCTGACGCAAGGGCGGTGGGTGTCGTGGGACGCAGCCAGGGCAGGGGGCAGCGGGGGGATGAGTCACCCCCATGCCCAGGAGGGGAAGGAGCACTGATGGCTCAGCCCACGGCAACCACTGGACAGAGTTTTGCTCGGCCACCGGGACCGGTGTTGGGAGGGGAGCAGGATGGTGCCCCGGGGTCACTGCTCAGGGCCAGGGTCTGGAGCCCGGCGGTGCCCGCGCACCGTAGGCAGGATGAACATGGAGATGAAGGAGAAATATCCACTAGAGGGGACTGTACGATCGTGTGTGGGAGCGCAGCTGCCAGCCGGGCTGCGGAGCAGGATTGGGCTCCTCCAGCAGCAGGGTCAGTCCTCCCTCCGGCCCCCAGCCCTCCTGGTTATCCCAGCCCGGGCTCCCAACGCCCTCCACATCCCTCCGGGTGGGCACAGCAGCACAGTGTGCCGGGGCCATCCGGAGCACCGTGGGGTTCCGAGGAAGCAGCTGCAGGCGCTGGGGAAAGGTGCTGGGCTGGCCCCTGCCAGCAGCCAAGCCCCCCCCTCGCTCACCTGCTGCCGCGTGGCATGGGGCAGGGAATGAGGTGAGCAAAAGCATGGGAAACGTGTGGGTTAGGAGAGGAGCTAGGGGTCTATAGGGTCCAGATAGAAAATATCCTGGAAAAAATACCCCCCTTCTCCATGCCTCCCTGCTTAGCTCTGTCCCTGCGCCCCCCCGGGACCCCCCAACACTCCCAGAGCTGAGACTGTTCAACCTGCCCCTGCAAACCTGAAATCCCCCAAGGACCCAGGGCCATTACTTTGCTTTTTCTACCCGCTCACCCTGAAGCCAGAGCCCGTTGTGGGGGGCAGAGGAGGGCAGTGCCATGGGTGGCAAGGGCAAGCGGAACCGGGATGGTTTCTGGTGGTTTCCTCTCTCCTTCCCCTTCTCCCCCAGCATCACGATCATTTCCATCCTGGTAGGATTAATGAGCTTTGCTTCTCTATTTGTGCACGAGGGCTTAAGTAACGCACTCCCTGGAGAGGAATAAAACTTCCCTTACCCCAGAAGTGCTGGGGAGGCCAGATCAGAACCCACGGTGATGGGCTGCATCAGCTTTCTCATGTCCTTCAAGGCTCCACACACATTATGCCCGACATCCTGGCAAAGATCCTGTGAAATGTTTATTTGCGACTGTGTTAACAAACATGCTTGTGCAACATGTTGTGTTTAGACGTGAGCATGCCACCTTCTCCCTGCCTCCCCGGGGCCAGGCTTGTGGGCAGCGTGGGGCCAGAGCTCACAGCAGCTGGAAACCGACTGCTGATGCTGCTGACGCTGCACTCATGAGCACCGCCGGGACCGGCAACCCCAAGCACGAGGCCACCTCGCCTCCTGTTCCCACCAACCACCAAACCTGCTGGCGACATCCCACCAGTGGCTCTTTCCTGGAGGTTCCCACCCCACGCTCCTGGAGCAGGGATACAGCTGGGGGAAGGGTCTGACCAAGAGCTTGTACAGCCCTGGTGTGCAGCCGCTGGCATGTGGACACGAGGGCTCCAGGGTTCCATCCAGCTCCATAAATACCCGTCACAGGGGAGGGCTCTGGCCTCGGGCCACCCTGTGGGCAGACACCCATGGAGCTGGGCTTGCACATCCTGCTCCCACGACCACCCTCGATGGGTCTGAGCTTGTCCCCATCCCCAGCTCCCTCGCCCACATGCTTCTCCTTGGCTGGCGGGTGCCAAACTGTTCCCCAGGTGGAGAGGGTGCCTTGGGGAAATGGTGCTGCTCCCTTCCCAGAACAGACTTGCCCTGAATATACAACTGTTTTGAACTTCAACTTGCCAGCTTTTCAGGGAAACTTGCCTTGGCTGTGTCTAGGTCCAATCCCCCATGTCCCAGAGTGTGTGTTCAGCATCCCCAAGTAGCTGGAACTGAAACTGCATCTGGTCTCTTGAGATCCAGGGAATGGAGATTAAGAGCAACAACTGAAAGGCTGTTAGCGGGTGAAAGCACTTGAGGGTCTATGGAAATACAGGGACTGTCCCCAAGCCCTGCAAGTCCCCTGTGACCTGCTTGGTGCCTGTGGCTTGTTTCCATCATGCCAACCCAGTGGGAGCCCCAGCCGGGCAGCACCTGCACTGCTTTCAATGCTTGCACGTCCGCCAGCGATGGTGGTGATTCATCCAACATCTCCTGGGGATGTGGGGACGGCTCCAAAATGCCGGCAGACTCGGGGAAACTCCCAAAGGTGCTGGGAGATGCAGCGGGGGCAGCTGTGGATGCCAGGAACCAGCATCTACTCAGTAAAGGGGAGGCAAGGGGGCCCCATCGTATGTGCCAGGGGATGTCCTAGGACAAGGCCCAGCTTGTGCTGCACGGAGCGAGTCCTTCCAAGGTGGAGGGATGGGAAAGGCAGGGACCTGCTACACTTGGTGCTGCAAAGCCACCTGTGCACAGTGCTGGTGCCACCCACACGAGGCTCAGTGCCATCACCGTTGTGTCACTGCGGAAGGCGCTGGCCAGGAGCGGGCAGCAGCCGGTGCCTGTCCTCAGCCAGCTCTCCGTCTCAGTGGGACTGGGATTGCTGGTGCCCATGTTACCTTTTGCGGCACTGTGCTCACCTGCACGAGGCTTTTGGCCAGGCACCAGCTGGGAACCACCTGGCTCATCACCCCAGCCCGGGGGGCTGCTGGGGCAAGCCGTGCCCCGTCCTGCCGGAGGACCCTGCTTCCTTCCCATCCCAGTTACAGCTGCGCCAGCTGATGATTCCATCAGCCCTGAGGCAGCATTGCAGGGAGCAGGTCCCCGCAGCTTTTCAGGTGTTACCACCCCCTCCTCTTGCAGGCACTGCCTTTGCTTTCAGTCCCAGACCCCTTCTAACCCCCTGCAGCCTCTGGAAAAACGAACTGGTGCCTTGGATGCCTGTTTTATAACAGATTTTCCCTTTCTAGTCCAGCAGCATGGTCTCACCGCTGTGCTGCCTGCTCATACATCTTGTACATTGTTTATGGCAGGGCGAGTGCTCCCGGCTGGGCTCCTGGGGACAAGCACTGGGGCAAAGTGGCAGCCACAGCCTGCCCGGGCACAGCCCGTCGCTGCAGCAGGGACACAAGCGCTGCCGTGCTGGGGCTGCTTCGCCCGTGCAATGGGCTCCTCTTTGCAGATGCCGCTTGATTCTCTGCAAGACATACCAGTCTGCAAGGAAGCACATCTGGCTATAAACCGTGCTGATCTGGCAACAGCTGGTCCAAAATCAGTCTCTGGGCTGCCCACAAATTTTCAGATTATGAAAATGGTGGCACAAAATATGTTATAGTTCCTTCACATGTAGCGGGGTTGGGGCTGCCCACACCTATGGGTGGCAGGAAAATAGGGAGGTTAGTGTCCCACCCCCATTGGCATGGGTCAGAGACCGGCTCTGTGAGGGGGTCCCTGCTTTTGAGTGCACATAGAGACCAGAGAGTCCACAAAAAAGGGCAAAGCTTTATATCTGCTCTGCCTGGTGTGGCCTTGGGGCATGATGCCCGATTGTAGCATCCCCCTTTCATCAGACCCCCGTGCACGAGGACTGTAGCATCCTCCTTTCATTGGACCCCCATGCACAGGGACCGTAGTATCCCCCTTTCATCAGACCCCCATGCACGGGGCTTTTTCAGCAGCGCTTGTTGGCTAAAAGGGTTTCAGAAATTCCCAAACATTTAGGGCTGCCTATTCCCAAGAAAACAGAAACCCTTCTGCATCTCTCCCCCCAGATCTGCAGCACTGCAGCCCCAGCAATAGCCCAGCACCCATCCAGCCCTCAAGACCGCTGCTTTCTGAGCCACCCAGCTTTGTGACATGCCTGTCAAACACGCTGAACATGCTGGCAGGAGGGTTTCTGGTACAGCACCTGCTCTCACCACGCAGCATTGTTCCCTCAGAGCCCAGAGAACAGCAGCAGCTCGACGCAGTCTGACCCCCGTCAGACCCAACCGGCTCCATCCTGCTCCGAGGTGGTTGCTTCATCCCAAACTAGCTAATTCTTGCTGCTTTTTGTATTCTAGCTTTTGAAGGAAGGAGGGGAGAACAAAACAGCCCTCGGGGTGAAGTTACCTTCTTAATTAACAAGGCTGAGAGCTTTGCTGATACTGTGCAGAAGGAGAGAAAAATAAGGAAAACTGGGCAAAACCGGAAAGGATTGGGTTCAATTGTCAAACCAATTAACCTAGATCCGCGCTCTCCCTCTGGATAAATAGCTCGTTATTATGTAATTGGTTGGGCCCAGCTCCTGATTGAGTGAAATTAAAATCAGACACTTAACAAGGCAACCTGGTGTGGAGACGGGACACAGGAGCTGCCTGGGGAAGCCATCCTCGAGGCAAACCCGAGTGAGAGCCCAAGCTGTGCAGGGAGAGCTGGAGCCTGAGCTCAGAGGATGTTGCTGAAATCAGCATTATCTGGACCATTGCACCATCCTGGACCCAAAATGTGGCCGGGATGGGGGATAATTTGGAAAGGCTCTGGAGACGGTGAGCAGGTGGGGGGCCCTGACTTAGCCAAACACTTAAGCATCTGCATAATTGCAATGTAGCTGCAAGTCTGGCTCAGCTCAGCGAGGGTTTTAAGCGAGATATGTGGTGTGCTCAGTCAGGGACAAGGCGATTCAGGAGCTCTTTTGTCTGCAGAAGAAATAAAATTCATTGTAAACCCTACCTGACCTTTTCCTTCATGCTCTGTGTTAGGACCCATCTGCCCAGAGAGGAGGAAAAATTCCCTCATTACAGACTTTTAAATCTATACCTAATAAAAAAAAAAGCCACTAATCCTAATAAATCAACCTGAGAAAACTAGCCAGCACTGTAGCTGAGCAGGCTTTTCCATCTGTAGGATTGATGAGTTTGTATGTAGTGGGAAATTTAAACATAGTGTTTAGGAAAGGGCCGCGGGTTTCAATTAGCTTAAGACCAGACAAACATGTTTTTCTGCTGCTGAAATGGAAGAGGATCTCCTTGCGGGAGGGCTGGCCTTTCCCATCCCCTGTGTTTTCATCTACCCCTTTTCCTGCCTGGAAATTATCCATGGAGAGAGTGAAATCTGCAGAAAACCACCATGCACAGCTGCACACCGTTTGTGCTGCCGTCTCAAGGTGCGATAGCAGCTTTGCTTCCAACCGAGCCATGCCAGCGCCGGCCGGCTGTGCCCGCAGCTGCTCGCTCTCCTGGCGCGATCCCCTGCAATATCTGCGGTTCCGCCCAGAATTTTTGGGGTGCTGCCCTGCGTCCGGCTCATGCTGGTGGTAAACTTGTTTCCAGCCCCCTGGCCGAGCCCCCAGCCCTGACCCCCATCCTTAGCAAAAACCCGCTGCAGCGCATGTTGCAGGGATGTTGCTTGCTGTGCAATGCAATGCAGGTATCTTTAAAGAAACAAACACCCTAAATTATGCAGCTTTTACTTATCCTGCTACCAGGCACCCTCGGCTGCTGTGTCTGGTGCCTACAGTGCCAGCCACGCATGTTCCCAGGGTTGGGACAGCCACCCCCTGAGGCAGAACCCCAGGTACAGCTTTAACTCACCTGATCATTCTTGCCAGCTACTTTAATTCTTGCTAATGAACTGAGTGTCCCGAGAGGTCCTAAAAACTGCCACAGGTCAAACAGAGACCAACAAAGGGCGAGAGCAGCCCAAACAAACCCTCCACCCCCAGCTGGCAAAAGGCTCCAGCAACACAACGTGTCTTCAGGGAAACCACCCGCACTCTGGCTGTGCCACGTGTGTTTATTGACACGGAAAACAACCGCCCTGTGTTCTCCAGCTCTGTTCCCCAGGCGCAGCCCACAGCCACCAACACCCTTCCAAACATCCCTCTCCCGAGATGCTTGGTGTCTGCCGCACTCTGAGAGGGTCTGAAGGGTCCGTCCGCGCTCGGGCAGCTTCATCCGATGCTGAAACAGGCTCAGGATTTTCCTACGAATGCCCCAGGATTAAATTAAAGAGGATTTAAGCAGATGGTCGGTTCTCTGCTCTTCATAGTTGGCAAAATGGGAACCATATCGCTGAATTGTCTACCAGCACTAATTAATGTTTGTAAAGCGCTCTGCTCTGCAAACTGCTGCCTACGTGCTAAGTGCTATCATTAGTATTATTACTAAGCTATTTATGCCTGTTCCAGTGCTTTCTCTTCCTTGTCCCAAAGGGCTTTCCCTCTTCCCTGTGCAGATGTACTGGGGCTAGAAAGAGGAATCAGCCCTCCCAGGCTCTGGCTGTCTCTAGCCCAGGCTCAGATCCCCAGTTTGCTGGCAAAACCCTCCGGCTATGCCAGCACCACTGGGCTGGAGCCACCGGCTCCACCGTGTGAGGGCAGGAGCAGCCAGAGACCCAGAGGGTCTGCCCAGAGATGGGGTTTAGCATCATCATGCCCAACCATGGGCGAGATGGTTGTCTCACTGCCTCTCCTGACTGCAAAAGGGACATGATGCTGCTTCTTTGCCTCCTTCATGCTCCTGCAGGGAAAAGCTTTCTTGTGCTTAAGGCGCTCTTTGCATCCCTCTCTCTGTCACTGCATGGCAAAAGGTTTTGCAAGAGAAGGAAAGGATCACTCATCCTTCCTAATGACCTAAGAGGAAGAGCGAGGCATGGAGAAGGTTCAGTGATGGATGAGCTCAGCCGTGCTCCGTTAAGAGGCCCTTTTCCCCGTGCAACAGCCAGGCAGTGACGTCTGCTGCCACCGTCAGATGGGACGACACATTCCCTACAAATAGTATTCTGCAAAACTGCAGGATGGCTTCTCCCTTCCCTGCTCAGTGAAGCCTTCATCAGAGAAGCACCTGACAAGAAATCGCCGGTGCTGCCTCTGGAAAGCAGTGAGAGCGCAACGATCCACCCATGGGAACCGCTACATGGAGCAGCCGATGCTCCCCACAGCCCGTGCCAACACACCAGAGCACAAGATCTTTACCCTGATCAACGTCCCTGAGACCCTGCTTTGAACTCCTTTGCTCAATTAACCTAACCAGACAGAACAGTCCTGAACATCCCTGCTGGCATCTTTTTGATACCAGAGTGGCTTTCATGACTCGGTTGGAAAAGATGTTGCCCAAGATACGAAACTGGGGCAGCACCTGAGCGGGAGCAACTGAAATACAGAATGCACCGAGCCAGGTTCCCAGTCTGCTACAGGGACCCAGCAGGCAGCATCCACAGCCCTGCTAATTCAGGGTGGGGAAGGCATCTGCACAAACAGCAAAACAACTGGGCTGAGGACTGATGCTGTGCTGCTGACAGGAGGTTTACGGCATGAAGCATCCTTTTTTTTCCCCCCCATAGCAAATGCGTGAGATGAAATGAGACTCAGAAAGCTGGATGTGGGATGCAGGCAGAGCAGGCAGCTCCTGGAGTGGGAGCAGAGCTCGCTCCGGCCAGGGCAGGAGCTGGCACAGGTAACGCCAACCCCACTGCCCTGGGCCGGGGGTGCATTTGTTCTGCCGAGGTTGTTTGGCCCAAACAAAGAGTAGCAGAAAAACACAGCTCCAGCAAGCGTGCGAACAACATTTTCTACGTGGTTTGAATTATCCATGACTTTTGACCCAAGATTAAATCTAGTGTGTAACTGGTGGTTATATATTGAGTCATATGAACAGGCTATTTGCGGGAACCCCATGTTCTCCAAACAGCCTGCGCCCCGCCGGGGCCGACTGCAAACCGCTCACGTTTTCTAGCCACAGCACCCTGCGGCTTTTGCATCATCCTTTTAATTCAATACTTACAAAGCATTCTTTTTGCCCAACCAGTATCTCAAGTCCAGAACAAAACAAACCCAGCAACACCGTGAGTGGCCAGCCCAAGGATGCCAGATTCCCTGTGAAGTTTTGCTGCTTGGTGGCTGCTCTGGTGTCTAGTAAAGGGCTGGGCTCACGCTGCAGCATTTTTCTCAGCAGGAGCTGTCTCTCCATCAGCAATTCTCCTGGCACGCATAGAAATAGCCTTTTGACTTCTACCTCTGTGTGCAATTTAGGTGAAAATGAGCACTGGAGTCAGAAAGTATTAGCAGGGGGTAAGTGGCAGGTAAATGGGCTCTCCCAGGGTGCGATGCCCGCCTCGGTACCCGCTGGGAAGGCAAAAGAGTTTGGCACAGCCTGGCCCTGGCTCTCCCCAAACTCATTTTTAGCTCTTTGCACCTCTGTTCCCTCTCCTTAGGGCTGTGGGAGGCTGAACCAATCCACCTTTCCCAGCCAGCCTGGGTAAGAGCAGTAAAAGACTGTTATCAGCAACAGCGATCGGGTAATACTCCTGCGAGTACAGTCCTGCGGGCTCACCCAGGTGTTTCCCAGTGCCAGTGACTGGGATGGTGCTGGCACAGCCCGTGTGTGCCAGAGCCCTTTGCCTTCCCTCTGCCCGGGCAGCCTGGGCACCCAGGGAGGACCCAAAACGGTGCTGATCCAGGGGCTGCCCAAGTCCCTGAAAGGCTCCGGTGAGCGGGACGTGTGTTGGAAGAAGTTTGCATCATGCAGGGGGTCCCCACGGTCCTCTGCACACCGGGCTGGCAGCGGGGACCTCGCAGGAGCAAGGCAGCGAGGCGTGCATGAGGGGCGCGGGGGGTGTGGGTCCCACCGCCCTGGATCCATGCAGGCTGCTGGGGAGAGATGCCTGGATCTTTCCAGCAAGGATAAATTAAGGCTAAATCATCTCTTTCCTCCTGCAATAACTCACTGGCTGGTAGAAGCCCAGTGGGAAGAGCGTGACCTCGGTGTGGGCTGGTTGTGTGTCTGGCTGCACTGGTACAGAGCTGCTCAAGAGGCATTTCGTCACCAAAAGCTCTTTGGAAAGCCAGCCACTGTCCCCAACTGTCCCAGGAGGGATGCTGGTGACATGGGAGGTGAGGAACACTCCAGCCCCGGGTTCAGAAGGGGGACAGCACCATCCTGACGGCCCCAGGGCCCTCCTGAGGTCCCCTGAGGATGGTGGTCCCCAGCAGTCCCCCCACCAGCGCTGGCTTTGCTGTGACCCCACGTGCCCCACCACCCCAGGTGTCCCCCAACCCTGCACACCCGACCCTGCCTCCCCATGTCCCCTCGTGTTCTATCCCACCTGCCGGCAGGATGCCGGCTCCTTGCTGGTCTGAACTGGTGCAGGCATCAGTGTTGGGCTTTCACCTGCTCCCTGCCAAGGTGGTTCTGCATCGCTTTGCAGTGAAATAAAGGAACAGCTGGAGGGAAAAATCCACGGTTAGTAAACAGAGCCGAGCAACTGCAGACCTCTCACCCAGGAGAGGAGGGCAGGGAAAGTGGAGCTGCTCGAGGGCACCCAGGGTTGGATTTCAACACCCTGCAGAAGACAAGATGCTGTTATTTAATCGTCTGAGTCCCAGCTCTCCCTGTGCTGCCTCGTGTGTGACGGTGCTTGGTGTGGCCGCAGAGCCCCGCGCTGGTGGGGGGAGCTGGGTGGGAAGGGGGTGGTGGGGGCCCAGGGAAGAGGCTGGGATTTGGGGTCGGCTCTCAGGGCTTGCTTTGCCCTCTCCCCTCCCCACTCCTGCACAGAGGAGGGTGATGGTACAAGGAGAAGAGGTGCCTGGGGGTGCCCCCAGGGCCTGGTTACCTGGCAGCCCCTTATTTCCACAGCCCCTCTGCTTTGCTTTGTTGCTCAGCTGATTGCCCTGCCGCCTGCCCCAGCCTGCACTGCCTTCGGGTCACCTGCTGTCCCTCCTGGCAGTGCCAGGTCCCACTGTGTCCCTCCTGGACTGGGGCAGAGGATTAAACCCCTGAACCACAGGCAAAAATGTACATTTTAAAATCTCACATCTGTTTTTTTCCAGGAGGGGGATGGGTGACTCTAAACATGCACCCTGTCACCCATCCTGTGGATGCCACTGCAGTTGTCAGGGGATGCTTGTCCATCCCCAGGGCTTTGCCCTGCATCACCAGGTAAGGTCATGCCGGGACAATCCTGATGCCAAGGTTTCTTCAGCGCCAGCTGCGATGGCTCCATCCTGCTCCACCTCCAGCACAAATCACAGCAAGCTATAAATCCCTGCCAGCCCTCAGGGACTCATCCCCAGGGAGGGCAACAGTTCAGCCCTGAGGCAGCAAAACCAAAGATCATGTTTTTCACAGGGACAATATCACCCACAGGCACAAACAAGAGCTGGGAGCAGGGGGGTGCTGGCATCACAGCACCTCAGGGTGGCACCAATCCTGCCAGACTGGTGCAGGGATGACTTGGGGCACAAACCTCTGGCAGGGCAGATGCTTCCAGCTGGACTCAGCTCCTGACGCAGCTCCTGTGTAAATTCTTATGCCAGCACAAGGAAAAGGGACTGGCCAGTGCAATGGGGGTGCAGGGCAGGAATACTCAGTGTTGGGGGGTTCAAGGAGGTGCCGGGTGTTACTGCACTGCGGAGGGGCTGTGGCCAAAGGGGACAGGGATGGGGCTGCCCCGGCAGGTCCCCACTCCTTCCCCAGCCCCACACTCTACAAACCCTCCTGTTTCTCCAGTGCCTTCTGGCCCATGGGGACCTGTCCCCACCAGCCCTGGCTGAGCTCTGCCAGCAGAAGGATTTGGAATATTTGGGGAGACGTTGGACCAACCACCACAGGACGCACCAACAGCCCCACACCAGCTTTCCATGGCATCGGCAGCTGAGAACGGGCTTGATTTTTTCTAGTGAACTCTTCAAGTCCCTGCTACTCAGGTGACTTGGGAATCTTGATTTTCTTTGAAAATGACGTGTTTCCCTGCTGTGGCGGCTGCAGCAGAAAGCCTGAGCCTGCGAAGGGTGGCATGAATTTGTCACTCAACAAGATTAAAGGGGCTCTTGGCACACAAGTGGCAGGCAACCCCGTGGGTGAGCACGAATGGCTCCCAGGGAGTTATCGGGCACATCCCAGGGATCTGCCAGGAGGCCTCCATGGGGGTTATCAGGCACATTCCAGGGATCTGCCAGGAAGCCTCCATGGGGGGTTATCGGGCACATCCCAGGGATCTGCCAGGAAGCCTCCATGCTGCCGGTGACTGCCACATGCACCGACGTGACAGGGCCCATGTTATTCCCCATCACAGGCCAGCTCCGCAATCTCCTGCACAGGGAGCCGGCAGGTTATTTCTCTGTTTGTGGGTGGGGGAGGTTGATAAGAAGCGGGGCCAGGAAGCAGAGAGCCACTAAGCTTTTTGTCCTTGGGGCTGCGCCATGGCAGGCAGTGGGTGACAGCGAAGTGCCAGATCCCCACTGGTGATCAGAGGGATGTGGTGATTTGCCTGTTCTTCTAGATAGAGCCCTTGTCACACTAGAGATAAAACACTCTTGTCATCTACTGCCTGTCTCATGGCCGATGTATCAAACAGCAAATTGGTGCCAGCTCCGTGCAGGGAGAGGCTGCCAAGGAGCATCTTCCTAATTATGGTGGTGCCGCGTCACGCTGTCCCCAATTTCTGTGACTTGAAGGTCTCCAGGTCTTGGATAAGGACCACTGACCTTGCTCGTGGCTGGATGCTGGGCTCATGTGATGGGCATAAGCATGGCCCTGCTGCAAGCCACAGCCACTCCCTGCCCTCCTGTCCCTGGCTGCATCCCCACAGCACGGTCTGAGGTCACTGGCCAGCGGCTGCTTGGTGGCCATGAGCTGGGTTTTAAGGGTCATACAAGCTAGGGGCACCCACATTCCTCGTACGCTGGTTTTCTAGTTCAGTGCCCTGCGCCACTGAGGGCAACAGTCACGTTTTGCATTGAGCAGCGGCACAAACTCCCTGACCTCCTTGGGGCTCACTGGGCACAGGAGCTGCAGCGAGAGCCAGTGGGGGTTTCCAGCTGAAGGCTGGTCCTTTGGAGAGCTGCTTGTCCCCGCCGGTGGCCCTTGGGGGAGCACCCCCAGGGAGCCTGGCTGCAGGAGAGGACAGGGAGAGCTTTGGGCTCTGTCACTGAAGGACACCATGGGAACAACACAAGGGTGCAGGCAAGGCTGCCTAGGGTGTCAGAGCGCAGTCCCTGCCCCCACGGCAGTTGGGATGCCGTAACATCCCAGGAACAGCCCGAAGGTCCCGTTCCAGCTCCCAAAATGAAAACAAAAGTCCGTCTTGTTCCCGTCCTGTTTTCAAAGCCAGAAAGGTCAGGGCTGCGAAAGCCCTGCCAGGCTGGGCAGCACTGCCAGCTGCCATTGCCTGCTCCGACCTCGGCACATGAGGGGACTGGTGCGTGCTGCCGCTCCTGCCCGGCTACACGGCTCCTCGCAGGCTGTGCCTGGCTGGCGAGAACCACAGGCTGCCCCAAAAGCCTGTGTTTGGAGAATCTTGCACCTGAGTTCACACTCCTGTTCCTGCTCCCTGTGCTGCATGGAGAGAGGGAAGGGGAGATGCGTGGGAGAGAATGCTGCATCCAGGAGGACCACACCAAGGACCCCCTGTGCCTAGCACAGCCTCGAAGCCTCCAAACCCTGCTGCAAAACACCATCAGCTCCCAGCATCTGCCCTGCCACCACAAAGGGATTTCCTAATTCACCTGCAAATCCCCTAAGCCCAAACAAGGCTTCGTTCTCATTAGAAGGGGGCCATCAGAGGGGCTGGTGCTGCCAGCATCAAGGGCTTCACAGGCAGCCATCCTGCTGGGATGGCTGGGGGAGAAATGCAAAGAATCTGTATGTCAGGAACAGCAGCGTGGCCCTGCCATCACCACGTCAAGCTCCAAACAATCCCCCTCGTCCCTGTGCTCGGTGCCTGCATGTGCTGCTGCCTGCTCAGCAGAGATTATTAGCAGAGAAAATCGTTAAGCACAGGGCCAAGAGCTCAAGGGACACACGAGCGCCTCTGTCACTTGGAAATCAATCCCAGGCATCCGCCTAAGCCGAGTTTCCTCCAGCCCAGCTCAAAGCGACAGCAGTTTCTCTCCATTAGGGAGGAGGAGGTGGAGGTCTGGCCGGGGTGGATGCTGGTCCTGCTCCAGCCTTGAGCCCCGGGCGGCTGCTCCCAGCGTGGGCTGGGAGGATGTTGTGGAGCAGCATCACATCCTGCTTCCCCCCTCACTATCCAGGGGTGGAAAAGGTGTACAGGGGACCTCCAGGAGCAGGCAAAGCTGTTTGCACAGCATTATATTGTTATTATTAGGGATAGCCACCCTGCCCGACCCTGCAGCAAGCAGAACTCTTTCAGGGACCCCATGCCTGTTGCGCGCAGAGCAGCACACCCAGCAGCCACCACTGACCCTCTGAGCACCCTGTGTCCCCAGGGCAGCTTTGGCATTCTTGCTGACTCAAGCCAACGGGGTATTGACATTCGTTTTGACCTTTTGAATCACAAGGATGTTCTGTCCTTCCGAGCCAAGTACAGCCTGGATACCCTGTGGGTGGATTATACTGTATATACAGTGGCTGCAAATATGGAGTTGGCAGAAAAGAAATGTGTTTGTGTGCTTGCAGGGGTGCGGTGGTGGTGGGACGAGATCGAGGAACTGCTGCCAGCACCTGGATTTCCTCCCAGGATGGCCAAGCGGATGCAGCACACCAAGGGAGAAGGACTGTGATGGTGGCAGGAGAAATGCCAGCGGCTGGTTTGCTGGTGGGGAGAAGGGATCCTGCAGAAGCTGAGCAGCAGCCCAGCCCTCCGGCAGCCTCCCCTGTGCCACCAGCTCCGGAGGCTGCTCCCAGCTCCCTGCCTTTCCTGTCCTCTAGCTAATTATGCTTTTTGCTTTGAGAGAACTTGAAGAACTGCAATTAGAAGACAACATGCAAAATCAGCCATGAGGGCCCAGCTGGCTCCCGAGGATGCTGCCTTCCCTCTTGGCCACCCAAAACCCCCACCTGGGCAGTGGCAGAGGCTGTTTCGGTACAAAACCTCCCCCAGCCCCAAAAGCTCAAGCTGATACGAAAGGCAGCACGCTGCAGTTCTCAAAGGTGTAACATACAGTCACCGACAGAACGAGCTCATGGCACTAAATCAGCATTTCCCTGCTGTGAGCGTGGCCCATGCCCTGGCATGTACCAGACCCCGTGCCCTGCAACGGCAGCCCTGGCAGGAAGCGGGACAGAGAGTGGGGTGCAGGTTGCATGGGGCTGGGGGAAGCCATCCCCATCACCCTTTCCTCTCACAGCCCTCGGGAGCCGGAGCAGGTTCCTGGATGGGGCTGCCTCCCCTCTGCAGCCAGAGGGTTTTGGCAGGGGGCTCCCACACGGTCTCCCCAAGCCCTGCCCACAGCCAGGCTCTGCCGCATGGCCGGCTCCATCCAAGGCTGTCGCAGCCCAGATCTGGCTGCCCTGCAGCCCCACGGCGCCAGGGAGGCCGACAGCTTCATGCTCCCGGCCCAGATGCACCACTTATCTCTCCCCTCTCTTGCCCTGACACATTTTTTCCTCTCTCTCCATTCCCAGCTGGCTCGTAGGACTCTTATCTCAAGCCCTGAATCACCCTTTCCCAAGACACTCAGCAGCATCCTTCGCAAACCCATTTCCAGGGGCTTGCGCACAACATTAGGGGCACAAGTGACAAGCTGGCAGCAAAACCCTTTTGCCTTACATCTTTAATGCCACATTGATGTCCTCAAACCCCTTCCAGCAGCCGAAAGTAGCTGGCAAAAGCAGCTTGGTCCATCACAGGGCACAGGCAGCCAAGCGTGGACCCCAATGCCCAGCATTGCCTCGTCACTGCTCGGCTGTGGCCATGAAATCTCTGGAGCAGAGGGGAAAACTGTGTTTGAAAGCTTCTGCAAGCCCGAAGAGCCCAGAGGGTTAATTCAAGGCATGCTGCTCCGAGGACAAGGTTCACACTCGAGTCAGCTGCAGCCTTATGTTTTGTAGAGAATAAAAAGCAAGTGAGGTGCAGAGCGCAGGGCTGGGAGCTGTGGGATGGAATGGGATGGGACAGGAAGGACGGGATGGACAGCCTCTGCTGATGCTGCCCTAAAACCACATTTGTGAGCATGAGTGGAGCAGCAATCCCACAGCTGGCTGCTCAATACATCCTGCAGCACTGAGCAATGACCAGCAGCCATGCCAGGTGCTGGACAGGGCGCAGGGAACCAAGCACCACAGTCTTACCTTGCTCAAATGCTTGCCCTGCTGCCAAGCAAGGCTCATGCACTAGAGCTGCCCCAGTTATGGTCAGCCCTGCCTGGGAGGTGGCAGGTTCCTGCATCTTGCAGAGTACTTGGTGGAGAAGAAATCAGTACCTCATCAGGTGTTTCCACCACGTGGCTGGTTCCTCCACCCAGTCACTCAGAGGAAAGGGGTGATGTTTGCTGTGATCACAGCCTAGGCCACATGTCTTGCCAGCGTGGAGCAGTGTCACAGCACTAGCAAAACCAGCCAACTACAACAAGGCTTTAACCATCACATACCAAGTTAATTTCAACAAGCAGTTCCCTCACCTTGCTGTAGCACAGCCACAAAGTCCCCACAAGGTTGCAAAAGTACATCTACCATCTAGGCTGCTTCTTCAACCTCTTCAGGCCAGTCCACCCTGCTTCTTGCCTCTGCTGCATCCACCTCCAGGCCCCCTGCTTCTCCCAGGACCTCTTCTTATCTCTCCTACACCCAGGGCACACTCCCCCTCCTCCTCCTGCTTCTTCTAGACCTCTCATTACCCACTCCTTCAGCTATTTAACTGCTCAGCAGGAACCAGCCACAGCTGCACATTATCCACGTCAGCCAACCCACCGCCCCTGAAGCCAGCCCACAGCTGTATATTATCAATGTTAATTAACCCAGCTTCATTCCTCTATAATTCCTCTACAGAGCAGGTCTGCCTGGTCTAACAGCATGGTGAGGCTGTGGCCAGCCCTGCTGTCTGCAACAGCATCGCCTGAAAAAAGGGGCACCACTAGACAAGAGCAATGTGATGTGTTTGAGAACACACACAGCTCTTTACACTGAGCAGTGACTGCACTGTAAAGACAATTCCTTGTGTTTTAAGGGGTGGAGGTTTCTGTTTGCTCATCTGCTGGGTTCCCCCTGCAATTGCCCAGTTCATGAGCCTGTTAGCTAGTTTAAAACACCATAAAATTTAGCACAGGGAATAAAAGAGGGGTCTCCCTCTGGAGCATATGGACACCAGCACCTGTGTGGAGAGGTTCAAACAGGGTGAAGGCTGGAGCAGGAACCCACCAGCCTGGCAAGGAAATGTGCCCGCAGGTTCCCACCGTGGGAGTAGCTCTGTGCACATGCACACGCGTGTTCATGTGGATGTGCATGCCTGCATGTGTGTATGCTTGTGTGCATCCATATACGTGCATATGCACATGCATTTCCAGCCCTCTGCATCCCACAGGGACAATGTTGTGTCTAGGTGGGAGAAGCCTGGCTGGAGACACTAATCCCTGGGGATTTGGCTGTGTTTCATCAGCACAATGAAAATCACACATTTGCACACCCTCGTGTCCAGGCTGCCTCTTGGGAATAGCCCCTGGCCTGCACCTTGTCCCAAAGCATGCCTGCAAACTGGCACTGCTGTCACGGGGGCTCGGCACAGGGGCTTTGCTTCGGGTGGCCAGATCCAGCCTGGCTCAGCCTTTCCTGGCTCAGAGGAGCCGCTTTCCGCCCCTGAAATAGCAACTCAGATGATGTTCACAGCAGCTGGAGATGATGATGCAAAATGCTCGTTATCCAGCAGGAACAATTAAGACTTATGGCAATTATCTCCGCAGTACTGAGAGACGCTGGAACGGGCCGGCCGGCAGCCAGCTCCCGGTGTAATCCCCGGGTGGGAGAGACACAGGGGCCAGCCTTGCCAGGAGCTGCCATCGCCATGGGAGGAAGAGCAAAACGCAGCAGCAGCATCCGAAGGGCCTCCTGCAGTGCTGGGAGCACTGGTTTGGGGCAGGAGTGAGAGCAAGGACAGGCAAGAGTTTATCTGACAGCCAAACGCCCCTCTCTAATGACATTTGTTTGCATGATGAAGTGGGCACGAGGAACTGATGAAATGGGCTGAGCCACGCTGGGTTTAGAGGATGGTGTTACGGACTGAATTGCTTCACATGATGCTCCGGCCTCCCTCCCTGCCGGCTGCCATTGCGGGAGAAGCCAGGCTGGGCTCAGCGTTATCCGTAAGGTAGAAAAGGGCAAAAGCTGGCTCCAGGCTGGATCGAGCCATAGGCATCCGATGGTCACCAGGCTGGGCAGCAGCTGCTGAGCTGGGCTTTAGGGCACGTGCCTTTAGGGGGAAAAGTCAGTCTTCTAGCTGAGAAATGCCCATGGGGTAAAGGCACAACAGACAACTTCACTCATTTCTCAAGTCAGAACAACAAGGAGGGTTTTTCTTTTCCCCCTTGACATTGTTTGAAAACCTTATTTTGACATTGTTAGCATGAAGCAAGCCCTGCTCCCCGACAGCTGCTCGGAGCCAAAACCGCAGACCGATCCCAGCCTGATAAACAACTCCTCCTCAGATAAATCAGAGCATGGCCAGGATGGCGAGAAAGCTTTTGGGCCGGATGGGATGTGGCTGAGCAAAAGATGCCCTGATGCCCAGGGGGTGGCCAGGAGTGAGCGAGTGGGAGCTGGAGGGAAGCAAGGAGCCTGCTCTAGGAAAATCCAGGCCATTTTCCATTGAAAACTTTATCTGAGGCAAACATGCCGTCACATCCTGGCCTTGCTTGTGCTGGAAGAGCCAGCAGAATTCCCGGGAAAGCTTCACTACCTGGTTAGCAAAACCTCTCTGATATGCTTTGTTTATTAGCAGCTAAACATTAACCCCTTGGCAAACAGGGCTCCTTGGGGCCGCAGCCGTGTGACCGTGACAAGCCCCATGGGCTGCCAGCCCCAAAAACAGGCGAGAGCTGCCAGCACTGCTGAGGAGGGGGACAGGCTGCCCCAGGCAGGGTGACAGGAGCACCCGGGGGTCCGGGCTTGGCTGTGGTTGCGAAAGGGAGCCCAGGGCCGGGGAAGAAGGCCATGGCCTTGGTCCTGCAGAAATGCACCTTTCCCCAGATCGGGAGAAGGATTAAATGGTTTCTCAGTGGAGGTGGATGGAGACTTTGCCGTTTCCCAGTGCCTGGATTTGCAAGGGAGATGTGTCTCCCACGATGCCAAGCGCTGCCCCAGAAACCCACTCACTGCTCTGGCATATAAAACTGCAATTCCTCAAGGACACCTGATTAATCTTCCAAAGCCCACGTAAAATTTGTCTGTTTTCAGTAATTAGGCCAATTATCGTGAAACTGTATTTGCAATTAGAGCAAAGGACAGGCTAAAATCTGAACCTGATGCCTTTTCAGTGGTGCCAAAAAAAAGTCTGAACAACACTTGTTTCCTCTCCCCCTGCATTAAATAACCAAAGAGCAACACTTTTAAGTGCTCAAACATAAGGTAATGGCTTTTGCTGCCACACTTGAAGGGAACCTGACAAACACACAAACAAAGCCTGACCCACTTTAGCAGAATAAGAACTGCACCAAGAAATGGAGCAGGGATTCACTAATGTCCTTAAAGCAGCCCTATTAGCAAGTCTTTGCTACAAGCATCCAGATAAATTTATCTTGACAAATGTGTCCTCTGAACAGAGGGAGCTGTGAAACCCACCCTGTGCCCACGCGCAGGGCAGTGCTGCTCTGGGACCCAGGGATGCACGAGCGCAGGGGATGCACACACACACAGGGATGCACGCACACATATGGATGCACGCACACATATGGATACACGCACACATATGGATACACGCTCACTTGCAGGGATGCATGCACACGCAGGGATGCACGCTCACACGCAGGGATGCACGCTCACACGCAGGGATGCACGCACACACAGGGATCCACGCACACACAGGGATCCACGCACACACAGGGGTGACACTCACTCGCAGGGATGCACACAGGGATGTCTGTGTCCAGGGACACACAGGTAGGTGCTGTCCCGCTTCATCACCTGCCCAACATGCAGGGTGTGCATCCAGCAGGTCAGAGATGCCCTAGGCTGGGCACTGGGCACTGGTGCAGGCTCTTGCAGCATTGCTTCAAGGCCACGAGTACATATCAAGAGCGCAAACACCGCTGCCTCGTGTTTTGCAGCACGTGTTGTGTGGCAAACTCATTATTTGTAAATAAAGGCAGGGACATGGCTGAGTCACTGCGCCGCAGGAGAGAGCCAGCTGGGAGACGGAGCTAGTTTTGCCCGGTGGTAACAAGGGCACATCCCCCCCGCAGGGGTAGGTTTCCTCAGGGACACCCCAAATTCACAATCCAAGCTCCTGCCTTGCTTCTGCGAGGTGACTTTCACCCCTTTGCACTGGGTGGAAGCTGAGGCTGGGAGTCTCAAGCCCGACTCTGGGATGACCTGGTGGGACCCTGCCAGGACTGGTGGCTCCCAGGACCCCCCACCCCGGGATACCCCAGCGCTGCCCAACGGAGACAGTGAGCTTCAGAAACGCTTGCACCCAGAGATGGGCCAGGCTGGGGGCTGCGGCTGATCCAGCGTGTTTTCCCGGATCCACGTTTCTGCGTAGCTGGCGTTGCGCAAGCAGCCCTTGGTGCCAGCCTTGCCCACGCACTGGCATGGGTGCCTCCCCATGGTGGCACACAGCCTGGGCCAGCCTCCCTGTTTGCTCAGCGATGGGGTGGCACCAGTGAACGAACGTCACAAGATCGCCGGGCACTCCCTGTGCCCTTGAACCATCCCCATGCTCCCTCCGAGGCTCGGTGCACCGAAGCGTTGGCCTTCCCGGCCAGGCCAATGCGCTGCAGCTCCGACACCCAACCCCGAGCTACAAGCAGCTTGGCCAAACCTCCTGGGCCACCTCTTGTCCCAGGCTCTGTCCTCTGTACTGGGCTGCCTGGGAGAAGCAGCCACTCTCCTCAAGGACAGCATCTCCTGGGCCATGGGATGACAGCCCTCCTCCCCACGGCAGCCCTGGGACGGGGCACTGCGGTTTTCCCAGCAGCAAGCGGCTGTGCCAAAGCACGGTGAGCTCCCGGAGGCACCAAGGTGCTTGGGACACGTTTGGTGCTGCTTGTTGATACCAGCTGGATCTTAAACACCAACAGCACCTGGGGCACCAGCAGCTCTGGGAGCGCATGGTGATGCAGGGCTGCATGTCCCGGGGCAGCCAGACCTCCAGGGCCTAAATCTCTTTGGCTAAAACATTACTTCAGCGGATGAAGCTTGACTTACGACCTCCCCAGTTCCCATCAGCACCCCCCAAGAAGTCTGGGACACCAGGGTCCTGAACGACATCAGGACTCAGAACAGAGCCCAAGACCAAATTCCCATCTGGTCAAAATTAGGGGGATCTTGGCCAGGAACCTGAGCAGTTGCAGGATCACAGCCACGACCTAAAGAAAAGGTTCAGCGTTTCTGTGCTGCTGACCACAGCCAAGGACTGGAGCTGGAACTTCTCATTCTTATCACCCCATCCCAGGTGGCCACAACCCTGACAACACCTTCCCGACTTAGCAATACAGACTTATCCCAGCACGGCAGCACAGCAAGACTTAAATAGAAAATCAGGCTGACGATGCAGTGCAGCAGCAGGAGGAAGAGATAAAGTTCAACCTGGTGATAGCCACACAGTAAAAAATTTTAACAGAGCTGGTGGCAACAGCACAACAAGCTCCAGATGGTCCGGCAGCAAGAAGTGGAGCCCAGTGAAATGCCAGACCATCAATATAAAAATGTGAAGTCATTGTAAGGAAACAGTGAAAGGCACAGTCACCTGGTGCTGGATTAAGTAACTGGTGGTAAATCCCTCAAAAGTTACCTCTGGAAGCAGACAAGAGGTGCAATTTGTACAGAAATGACAAAAAAAAAAAAAAAAAAAAGAAAAAAAAAAAGAGTAACACTGGTATCGTAAAGGAAACAGGCAATAACAAAAGAGGGTCTGGATATAGAATATTTGATCAGCTGGTTTTCAGGATAATGGGTTAACCAAATGTCTGGGTGAGCAGCAAGTATGCATGATGGTTTTAAGATGCCGAGATCAGATGGTTTGGAGACATTTGCACATTTCAGAAACTGGCTGTCCAGCAAGTGAATTATACAAAGAGCCACAATCAAATGCGAGGAATGGGTTGATCATTTGCACTTCAGGTTTATTACCAAATCCAGGGGGAAATTACTCTTTTCATTCAACACTAAGCAATTTTGTTCATGTTTTAGCTGCCTCACTAGTTTTCATAGGTTGCTCATTCAAACCCTTCTGCTGAGGAACTGACAGAGGGTAAAAATAATACAGACTGAAAATGAGGTAGAACTGCAGACCAACACCAGCTCCACAGAACAGCAGATGGTCACACAGCCCTTCCGTTCGAGATGGAGACCCGACAGGCCTGCAAAGTGACATGGATGAAGAAGACCACACTGTGGGCAATATCTAATAGGAACTGCATTGCAAGGAAACAACCCAGGCCATCAGTCACCCTGTGAGGACAAGGGTCTCACAACTTGGAGCTCCACAAGGGCAGGTGAAGATTAGGGCACACCAGCACTGCTCCTCGCCTGAGGTCAACACTTGTCAGCATGTCAGCTGGGTCTCACATCCCCCTGCAGTCCTCACCAGGGATCGGGATACACCATCATGGTACAGACAACAGCTCTACTGTGCCCCTCATACAAGCTGACACTCAAATGGTGACCACACAGTCTCACCCAGCCAATTCACCAGCATCTTCAGTGATGGAGGAGCCTGTCAAACCACAACCCTACCACAAAACATCTTCACTCTCCCCTGGGCTTGCCACAAGATGTGACAAGCCCCAAAGGAGGGAGATGGGTCACCTGAGGGAGCTGGAGGAGCTGTTCCCACAAGACAGGGAAGGTGAGAGGCAGGGACAAGGAGGCACACTAACTAGATAAAGCTGTGTGTTTCAGTTGCTGTGGAAACACATGACCCAAAATGGGAACTGAATGACACAAAGAAATGCTGATTGACAGGGCTTTAGGTACGGCTGAATGGTATCTGCATGTTGTCACCTGCTCTGACGACTGCCTCACTCACCCACAAGAGGCAGGCGCCCAGCAGCCTAGCAATTATCTGCCCTCCTCCATCAAGCCAAGGGGAGAGTTTAAGATGGCACAGTACAGAGAAAAGCATCCCCCACAGAGCCTGAACGAAGCCTTGCTTTAGAAACAGCCCATAAAAAGTGACAGAAATGAACCTCTCAGCTCAGCTCCATACAAAGGACACGGCATCCTGTACCTCCTGCTTGGCTCAGTCAAGGAGCATAAATACCACCAGCCTCCCCGCAGGGATCTGCCCAGCAGGACCTGGGCTCCCCCGGGCTCCTTCCTCCTTCGCACATTCCAGCATCAGCGCCTGAGCCAGGCTCTATTCCTGACAGTAGGAACAAAGTGAGCGATTACATCTGCTATATTTAGAACAAACAGTCAATACTCCACATGTTTAAATGGTTACCAGCATTTTCATTTGATATATAAATAGCTTCTGTTTGCTTTTTCAAAAGAAATTGGTTTAAACAAGAAAATTGCCTTCCCAGTCATCCTCGGCTCATAACTGAGCAGAGGGGCCTATTTCAAATGAAAAATTAAATTATGCATTTTCTCTAGGCCAACTCAGGAAGAAAAACTCATGACTGTGGCTGGTATTATTAGTGCTGCAATCCTTTGTGTTGACAGAGGGGTTTAAAGACAGCCACAGCCATTTGCTGAAGCGAACTCTTGAGGCCGTTTGGTGCAGAGAGGCATCACCCTCCATCTCCCAACCTTGACCACACGCCATCTCAAGCCGCCTCTTCCACCCACAGGTCAGTCACGCCAGAGCCCCATTTCTTCCCCGTCTCCCAGCTTCACAGCAGCCCCAGCCCTGACACCAGATTTGTGTCTCTCTCCCTCCAGATTCCTCCAGCTTCCAGCTCAGGCTCTCAGCCAACGCTCCAGCTTGCTTCCCCTCCGACTGATGTCAGCTGTGCCTCCTCTCTTGGGCAGAAAGCCTGGTCACACATAAGTATCCATCTTTAAGGCATTACAAAGACCACGTCCCTGTCACTCAGCCCCCTCGACATATTGTCCCCAGTTGCATTAAAGTCAAACTAAGGACACCAACTAATGAAAAACCACAGCAGAAAGCTGGGATCTAAAAGCAACAGCAAAACCCTGCAGTGTTACTGATTTAACACAGAATATGTGATTTTTCCCCTAAGATTTGGCTCAAAAAGGAGGGATGCACACAGGCTCAGCTCACTGATCTGCGTGCAATGAGGGGCTGGGAGCCCTTCTCCTTGCCCTGCCCTCGGGGTGCAGGACCCTGCGCTCTGCCCTTTCTCCAGCCTCCCACCTCCCGCGCAAAGCTCAGTCCTGTGCGGAGCAACGCGCCAGCGGGGTGCGAGGGGCCTGGCTGGGAGCGGGGACTGCTAGGGGGCACAGGGGCACGGCCCAGGCTCAGCCCCAGCCCCAGCTGTCCCTGGCCCAGGCCCAGATCCCGGCACAGGCCCAGGCCCAGGCCCAAGCTCAAGCTCAAGTTCAGGGGAAGGCCCTGCCCACACCCCGGCCCAAGCTCAGGGGAGGCCTGCCCAGACCCCGGCCCAGGTTCAGCGGGAGGGAGGCCTGCCAGACCCCGGCCCAAGCTCAGGGGAGGCCTGCCCAGACCCCAGCCCAGGTTCAGGGGGAGGGAGGCCTGCCAGACCCCGGCCCAAGCTCAGGGGAGGCCTGCCCAGACCCCGGCCCAGGTTCAGCGGGAGGGAGGCCTGCCAGACCCCGGCCCAAGCTCAGGGGAGGCCTGCCCAGACCCCGGCCCAGGTTCAGGGGGAGGGAGGCCTGCCAGACCCCGGCCCAAGCTCAGGGGAGGCCTGCCCAGACCCCAGCCCAGGTTCAGGGGGAGGGAGGCCTGCCAGACCCCGGCCCAAGCTCAGGGGAGGCCTGCCCAGACCCCAGCCCAGGTTCAGGGGGAGGGAGGCCTGCCAGACCCCGGCCCAAGCTCAGGGGAGGCCTGCCCAGACCCCAGCCCAGGTTCAGGGGGAGGGAGGCCTGCCAGACCCCGGCCCAAGCTCAGGGGAGGCCTGCCCAGACCCCGGCCCAGGTTCAGCGGGAGGGAGGCCTGCCAGACCCCGGCCCAAGCTCAGGGGAGGCCTGCCCAGACCCCAGCCCAGGTTCAGGGGGAGGGAGGCCTGCCAGACCCCGGCCCAAGCTCAGGGGAGGCCTGCCCAGACCCCAGCCCAGGTTCAGGGGGAGGGAGGCCTGCCCAGACCGCAGTGCTGGCCCAGCCGAACCCCAGCCCAGGCGCAGGCCAAGCTCAGGAGAACGCCCAGCCCAAACCCCGGGCCAGGCCCAGGGCCAGGCTCGGCCCACCTCCCGGCGCAGGCCAGGGCCCGGCGCAGGCCGCAGCCCGGGGAAGGCGCAGCGCAGGCGTCCGGCGGGGCGGGAAGGGCGGCGCGGCCGAGCTCCGCCCCGCTCCGTCACTGCGCGGCGCCGCGGCCCGGCCGGGGTCCGCCATGGCCTCGGGGGGCGCCGCTGCCCGCGCCGCCGAGGAGCCGCCGCCGCCCGAGCCGCCCGCCGAGCAGAAGCCGCCGCCGCCGCCGCCCGCGCAGGAGGAGTTCTCCTTCCTGCCGCTCGTCCACGACATCATCAAATGGTAACGGCGGCCGCGGCCACCGGGCCCCCCGCCCCGAGCCGGGCACCGCGGTGCGGGGTTGCCCTGCCCCGGGCCCGCTGATGACACCCTCGGAGTGCCCTGGACGGGGAGCAGCGCCGTGCGGTCCCCCCTCGAATGATGCTGTGCCACCCTCGGCATCCTCAGGGTGCCCTGGGTCCCGGGGGGGCAATGGGATCCTCCTCTGGGGGTGTCCTCCAACCCCCAGCATCTTCAGGGTGCCCTGGATGGGGAGCAGGGCTACACCCCCCCCCCAAAAAAAAAAAATGATGCTGTCCCACCCTAAGCATCCTCAGGCATCCCCTGAGTGGGAAGTGGGGTTATGGGGCTTCCTTTAATGATGCTGCCCCACCCTCAGCGTCCTCAGGGTACCCTGGCTCCCAGTGGGGCAATGGGATCCCCCTCTGGGGATGTTCTCCAGCCCCCAACATCCACAGGGTGCCCTGGGTGGGGAGCAGGGCTGTGGGGTCCCCCCCTCAAATGATGCTCTCCCACCCCCAGCATCCTCAGGCATGCCCTGAGTGGGGAGCAGGGCAGTGTGGTCCCCCCTTTAATGATGCTTTCCCACCCTCAGCATCCTCAGGGTGCCCTGGACAGGGAGTGGGGCAATGGAATCCCCCTCTAGTAATGTTCTCCAGCCCCCAGCATCCCTGGGATGCTCTGGATGGGGAGCTGGACAGTGGGTTCCTCCTTCTGATCACGCTTTCCAACTGCCAGCATCCTCAGGGTGCCCCAGGTGGGTAGCAGGGCAATGAGGTCCCCCCTCTAGTAATGCTCTCCAACCTCCCAGCATCTCCTTGGCCCTTTTTCTCCCAGCTGGAATTCCTGGGAATAGTGTTAGAGGGAGCTGGCGCAGCCCCAAGTGCATCTCCCTCTGAGTCACACCAGTACCTCGGTTGGTGTTTGGGTCACCTGGGCGGTGCAGGTGCTCCCACGTCCCAGGGACAATGCCCCACCGGTAACAGCCAGGAAGCAGGAGTGTTGTACTTGTGCTGGGTTATCACTCCAGATAACTGTACTGTTTGGCTGATAACAGCCTCAAAAAGTACAGGCATTGCTGGAGCAGGAATGCAGCCGGTTTCTGGGGACCTGCAAAAGGGAGGATGGCTTCTGCAGTAGTACAAGTTAAATTGGTCTCTTCCCAGTTCAAGATAAGTACTGTAGGGGTAACAGATCCTGAGAACTGTGACATTTCTGGCTCAGGATAACCCCTTTAGAGATGCTTGTGTGAGGTCCCATTAGGGTCATGGCTGTGCCTTGAAAAGCCATCCAGGCCAGCTCTGTGCTCTCACCTGGGCAGCCTGCAGGGTGAGGTGGAGGGCATGGGAAGCATGAATTCCCTTGTTACTGGTTGTGGGCCTGGCTGCCCTTTCCCTGTGTGCTTATTTAGGAGCTGAGGCTGGTTTGTGTCCCGCTGATGTTTCACTCGTATCAAGGATGTGTGAAAGGTCAGAGAATTTCACCCTTAACAGCTCTGCAGCGTGAGCCATGGCAAGGAAAGACTGAATATCCCCAGACAGATTGGTCCAGAGGCAAAACATGAGGGCATGAGAACGCAAACTGTCTGATTTCCCTCTGTTGCCCCATTGTGCTGGGGGAACTTGTCCCCGACCTTGCTTCTGCCTGATCTGTGCAGACCACAGAAGTGAGGTTAAGCCCATTGCCAGGTACGCACATGTACATAAGCAAAGTGGGCAGTAGCCATGGGCTGAGACCTCCCAGATTCCTATACGTCACTGAGCAGGTCACGGTGACCCACAGATGACAGTCCCTGGGATATCTTGTGCCCTGTCCCACTGAGCCACCCACTCCTGCTACCGTGCTACCTCCCTTGGCTTCATACACGGCATTTTCTGGGCAGCTTGAGCAGATGTAGGTACGCTGAGCAGTGCTGCAGACGTGTAGGACCACAGAGGCAAGTGGTGGGATGTGTTGCCTCATGTCCCTGACAGATGGCAAATGTATTATCCTTTAACACTGCCACTAGTCACAGAGCCCAGCCCTGCTGTTTTGACACTGACTCAGCCATGAAGACACATCTCCAAGGTGACTCTGTGCTCAGGAGCCGCGTAAATTTGCTTACATTCAAGGACATGTGCTCTTTCCTGTTGTTTGGGTCTGGGGAAAGTTTTCCTAAGCAGGGCTTGCTGATATTTTCAACCTTGTACAGTCAAACAGCATTGCCGCTGAGGTCCCAGTGCGTGGCTCCGCTGGCAGCTGGTTGTGCTGGTAGAACGATGAACACTGTCCCTAAAGGCAGGTCTTACACACAGTCGGTCAGCACTGCCTGTGGCTGGACGTTGCGTTGAATCCTGCTTTATTGCAGGCAGCTGCAGTCTCTTCCCACATCTCCTTACCCCTGCCTGTCCGTGCCCTCAAAGAGGGAGTTGCTTCAGTGGCTTGATCCAGCAGGAAAACCACCCATCAGAGAAAAAAACAAGCCAACGAAAAATGAAATAATTATTCCTTTGGATCAACCAGCCGGACAGTCAGCTGTCAATTCTCTATGTGTGGTGAAGGGAACAAGACTTGGGGAGACGTGGAGCAGGGAGGACATCCCTCTCAAAGCTAGCCTGCAGCTACGGGGGATTAAAGACGGTGTCAGCCCATGCCTCCCCAGACGTGCCATGGGGTTGTGTGTGCGCCTGTATTTTTCCACTGCTGACCTGACCGTGAATGCCTGCATAATGGGGATACATTATAGTACCAGCTGCATTTTTATTTAGAAGAGAGTAATGAATATTTTGTTCCAACAGGCTTTTGAAACAAACGGCGACCATCTGGTTAAAAGTTTCGTTCTCAGCCGTGTCATGATTCCCCAAAGTTATGATCGAGCACCTCTCTACCCTGGTCATGCCAAGCAGATTTATTTTTAGGTCTGGCTATTGAACAGGCTCCCAGTTTTCAAAGACCATTAGAATCCCGCTCTTGTTATTAATAGGTGTCCTGGAAGCAGGGGCTCGTATTTGCCTGGAATCGGTAAAACGTCTTGCTGGTGCTAACAAAGCTGAGGCAGATACTAATGAGGGTTTGAGGGCAGACATTGCCTCAGACAACACTGAGCCTTGAAAAGCACAGAGCTGGCTGCTGAACCAATTGTGCTGCTCTTAAAAAAAAAAAAGCTGTCGCTTCTCTTTTATTAGGTATACATCCCCAGAGAGTCGTTTTAAAGCTCCAAAGTACCATTTTCTCTGCCATTGGATACTCTCTGATACTTTGGGGAACAGTTTCTATTTTCTGCTGTCAAGCTGTTTGACTGCATTGATTTATTTTTTTTATTTTTGTATTACAGCAGCAACGGGTCATGGGTGAGACTGAGATCTTTTTTTCCAGGTGCCTACACACAACACACATATGTAATCTTAACTTCCCCAAAAAGAGATATGGGAGTTCAAACAAGAGGAAGAATTTAGCCTGCTCCGTGGTAATGTTTTAGAACTGCAGGCCAGCTCCTAACACGATTGATGGGTCCCGAAGTAACCGGATTCTGTGCTGGAGATCAGCAGGAAACCAGTTTGCCCCAGAGGCTACCCAGGCTGTATATCTGTCTGTGTCCATTTTATTGGGATAGGTGAATTACCAAGGGCAAAAGTTTCCCAGTAAATTCCAGTTTAAGCCCTGGTTGTACTGGAAATTACAGTCACCCCCGTGGGCTAAAGGGGTGTTTCCAATAGGAGAATTTAACAATATCTCAATTTCCTCTCTGCAGCATGGACAAGGACAGCCAGGATGTTCACCAGGTGCTGAATGAGCTCAAGAACAAGTTCCAGGAGATGAGGAAGCTGATCAGCTCCATGCCTGGCATCGGTGTGAGCCCAGAGCAGCAGCAGCAGCAGCTGCAGAACCTGCGGGAGCAGGTCCGGACCAAAAATGAACTGCTGCAGAAGTACAAGAGCCTTTGCATGTTTGAAATTCCCAAAGAATAGGAAGGGCACAGCTCTGCTCTCCGGGTCTGAGATACCTCCTATCTTGGCTGAACAGGAGAGAAAGAGGTGGAAGAAGTTTGCTTTTCTTTCTTGTATGCTTTTTCGGTCATGTTGCTCTGAAGTTGTGTCTGAGTGGATCACAGGCACGTCACGCTGAACCAGAACACTGTGTGCTTCACATATGGTGATTACAGCAGTATGTTCACTTTGATCTGCTGCAGGACTGTGCATTTATATATGCATCTGTTTCCTCTCGGGGTGGGGTTATTTTTTGTACATGCAAGCAGGAGACATTATGTTTTCTCCTTGCTAAGGGTCAAAGTACCTGGTGGTTAACTTCAACAAGAAAAAAGGGGGCATTTTCTGCATTTTTTCCCCTTAAAAGTGGACAAATATAAAGAGAGCATAAGACAGAAGCGTGAGCTCTTTGGCCCTGCTCCTGGAAAGGGTCTCTGGGACACTTTCCAGTCTCTGTGTGTTGAAAGAGGAATGATTGCTTTCAATTACTTCTGTATTTCTCTCCGTTTTTTTAAACAAGTGATGATTGTGTCTGAGATGAGCCAAGTAAAGATTTAGAAATCCCAGACTGCCCCTCTTGTGTATTCACTGAGTGGATGTGGGCTGAGCAGGGGCAGGATTTTGGCAGCACAGAGGATGTGCATAGCCTGGGCACAGCTCCTGTGTCTTTACATCACTTTTTTGGAAGCAGGGACTGCCAAGGAAGTGGATTTTGGTAGGCTTTGGGTGTGTAAGTCTCCTTGGGTGAGTGTGTCTTGTAGGCAATACGTTGTGTATCTTGTTAAAACACAGGAGGGCAAGCAGAATCAAAACAAAGGGCTTAAATGATAAGAGCTTTCAGTTATTCCATATGAGAAAGCAGTCGAGCTCAACACGATGGGTCAGTTGCACATCCAGAGTGCCCCAGGGGCTTCCCACAAGCACAAGCATTTGTGTGGCTTGAACGTTTGCCAGTGGCTGATGGAAAGCTCTTGAATGTTGTATCACACTCGGATGGATCCCGGGGCTCCCTGCCTGCTGTCCTTCTGCTGATAGCTCTTACGGTGACAGATGACAACCTGGTAAGCAGCGCTGCATCTCACTGACTAACGAAGGTGTGACAGGACCTTGAGTCTCATGGTTCTCTCAATTATCTTGAAAGAGGGTGCAGGTCGGTAGCAGAAGAGGTGAAAAACCAGCTAGTGAAATAGAGTGTCTGTTGAGAACCAGCACCAGAGGGTGCCTTCAAAAGAAGAGAAGTGAGGTCTGGGTTGGGTTTTCCTTTCCTAAACCAAAAGGCAAGTAATTCTGCTTGTTGATAGCGGGGATGGTTGTGACTCACCTGTAGCCTAAGGATTGCTCTGTCCCGCTGGAATACTTTACTAGTACTTTCTTTGGGAAGGTGCCAGTGTGTAAACACTGAGAAAAGCAGAACACCAAGATAAACAAAGCACAATGTACACTCTTTTTATTACTGAAATTACCTTTCTGCCAGCCATTGCCTGTCCCAGCTCAATAAATTCTTGTGTCTCATGCCTGGATGGTGGTTTCCCTTTTTTTGCCAGTTGCTGTTCCTGTGAAATCGGGGCATATGCAGAGCTGGAAGAAACAACATGTTTCCAAAGAAATGTCTGGCACTTAGCACAGGAACAAGTTAAGTCTGTCAACTTGAATCCAAGTTTCAAACAAAACTGAAGTGGTTTGGTTTGCAGTCTCACTCACCCACCTTAGTTTTTGTGGCTTCAATAGATTTTTTTTTTGCCATTAATGTGTATTAAATGTAGATCTGATCTGCCAATTGAGGGGAGAGCAGGGACTGAAAATGAACTGAAAGACAAGCTGGAGCCAGAAAGAGCTCTTCCCCCTTTCCCTTTCACTTCTAGCAATGATTACTGTGACTTGTTATTGGGAAGAGATTAGAAACCATCAGATGCAAAGGTGACCTTCTGAGCAAAGTACTTCCTTTACTCATGTTGCAAAATAAAAACAATATCCCAGACTGGGTGCAAATGAATCACTCTCTGTTGACATCATTAAAGTGTGCTTAGTTGATCGGGAAAAAGCATGAAACACAATCAGCTCTTTATAACGAAGTGATGTCAGTTAGCTTGGTCTCTGCAGTGAATGGCGTGCCAATGCCCGGCGTGTCATGGGGCTGGCAGGATCGTCACTCAGCGTTAGTGAAGTGAGGAAAGAGTCCTGGCTCGGTGACCCGTTTGAGTAACTAACTGTGCGTGGCCCCTCGTTACCCTGTGTGGCAAGAAATCTGCTGCTTGCAGAGGCGGAAACCTTTGCACTGGGAGTCGAAGAAAATGGGGTAATAAAGGGATTGAGCTGAGGGGCTGTTTTTAGCAGCTTGGAGTGGGGCTTAGGTCTTTGTTCAGCAGGATCGGGTTTTGCTAGGGGGCAGGGTGAGGAAGCAAAGGCAAACCCACAGGTGTCGTTTTAAAAAGATTTTATTAATTTGTAGAAAAAATAAAACATCAAGTTTCACCCACAGTAGAAACACTTGAAGATTTTTTTGTTCATGTCAATGACAAGCAATACCTACATAAAGTGCCTATTATTTTCTTATTTTAAAAAACCCTTCCTCCTCCCCCCACCTTCCCCAAATCTTGCAAATCAGACAAGACAAATGTAAACAAGAATCAGTTTTTTGGTCCATCAGGGCTGTAACTCTGCAATGTCTTTGCAACAGCTTAGGAGTGTCTTCTGCACGTGTTTTGCAGACACAGACGAACACACGACACAGAGCCAGAGGCCGTGCACAGCTTCTCAAGTTAAAAAACAACAACAAACAAACAACAAAAAACCAATCCCAGAGCCCCAGGCAGGTGCTGGCAGACCCCTGCCCTCCCACCTGAAGGCAGTGCCCGAGGCTGGGTGGTTTGGGAGGGAAAGAAACACCAAGGTCCGTGCCCTCCACGCTCAGCCCCCCAAGCTGGCTGCCCAGCAGCTCACTCTTCCCTGTCTCTCTGCCCAGGAGGCTGGTCCCAGCGACACCCCCCTCCTGCCCCCCAAAGCCTCCCCCTTCGCATCCCTCGCTCCCAAAATGCCCCCCTGGGGGAGGGAGCCGATGAAAGTGATCCCTGGGGAGGAGGGAGGCTGGGGAAGAGGCGACCCCTTCTTTGCCTGGGGGGGCACCTGCCCACCCTGAGTCAGTTCAGAAACGAGCATCTTTCCCCCCTCCTTTCTTTCCTTCTTTCCTTCCCGTCACAGGGTGAGCGGAGGCTCCTAGCTGATCACGCAGCGGTCCTTCTCCTTGCTGTGCCCACCACCGATGGCCTTCTCTCTGATGTACATGAGGTCGCTGTGGACGCTGGGCCGCCGGGCGAAGGGGGCCACGATGCCGTACGCCTCCTCTGTGCTGCCCCGGCCCCCCTCCTTCAGCAGCTTTTTGCCTTTCAGCGCCTTCTTATGCAGGATGTCGCAGTACTGGACCGAGACCTTGCGGTGTAGGTCAGGGCTCATCTCGCTGGGCAACTTGGCCATGGCGAAGAGCGCCTGGAACATCTGGTCCAGGCTGCTGTTCTTCTTGGCCGAGATCTCGAAGTAGGCGCATTTTTTGGGGTCCCCTCCCACCAGCTGCTCAATCTCCCTGGGTTGCACCTCCCGGTAAAAGTCCCGGTCGCCCTTGTTGCCGCAGATGACCAGGGGCACCTCTATGTTCTCCTTGGTTTTGTTCTTCAGGCACGACTTGGTCTCCAGGATTTGCTGCTTCAGGCGCTGCACCTCCTCAAAGGAGTCCCGGTTGTCCAGGCTGAACACAAGGATGAACACGTCTCCTGGGGACAAAGAGGGAACGTGAGATGGTTCCAGGGGTGGGGACACACAGAGACCCACTGCCTAAGCCACAGGGCGACTTGGGGAGGGAACGACCAGGCAGCACCCGGGTCCTGCATCCTCCTGTCCACCCCGTGCAGGGTGCAAAGTTGCCCACTCCCTGCACACACAAAATCCCACCTCCCGGGACTGGAGAAACATCCCCAAACTGGGCAAGAACCCCTGAAAGCTGGCAAGGGACACCCCCCCCTTTCTCCTGGCACTCCCCAGCCAAGTACCTGTGAGGATGGAGAGGCGGCGCATGGCTGGGAAGGGGTGGTTGCCTGATGTGTCCAGGATGTCGAGCTGGTAGACCTCCCCGCGGATGCTGTAGAACTTGCGGTGGAAGTCCTCGATGGTGGGCGTGTATTGCTCCTCGAAGCGGCCGGTGAGGAAGCGCGAGACGATGGCCGTCTTGCCCACCTTGGAGGAGCCCAGGATGACCATGCGGTAGCAGTTCTTGGCAGGGATGCTCAGCTCGGCCTCGCTGGGACACATCTTCTTGATCATTGCTGCCAGTTTCATTGAAGCCGGTGAAAGTGCAGCTTGCGCGGAGAGGAAGGAGGAGGAGGAGGAGGAGGAGGAGCGGGAGGAAGGCGACGGCTGCCCGGCTGCTCAGCCCCTCTCCCCTCGCAGGAAAGGCCGGTGTGAGCTCTGCACGGCCGCCGCCGCCGCGTTATATGGAGGCAGCAGCGACCGCCCCTCGGCGCGTCACGGCCCGGGGCGGCGGCGGCTGAGTCAGTGCACGGCCCCGCGCGCGGCCCGCCGCCCCCCGCCCCCCGCTCCCGGCGCTGCCCAGCCCGGGCCCGTTCGCAGCCCCGTTCGCGCTCCCGGTCCCGTTTGCCAGCCGACCCCTTCGCAGCTCAGCCCGGGGCCCCGGTGCGTTGCAGCGGCCCCGCGGGCAGCCCGGCGAGGGGCTCCGCACCCCTGCAGTGGGACCCCCGGCCGCAGGGACCCGGGGCGGGGGCTCCCGGGGGGTCCCAGCCCGCCCCCCGCTCCGGTGAACGCTGCCCGTGCCGGGGCGGGAGTGCAGCCACCTGCCCCGCAGAAAGACCAGAGAAAAGATCCTGGTCGGGGCGGGGCCGGGGCGGGGGCCGAGAGCGGCCTCGGTGTCCCCTGAAGGGGGCTGCTGGCCCCGACCCCAGCCCCGGGTGCCCAGCGCAGTGTCGCTGCAGCGCCCGCTCCGCCGCTAGGGGGCAGGCGAGGGCGCGGGCAGGGCGGGCAGCGCGGGCAGGGCGGGCAGCGCGGGCAGGGCGGGCAGCGCGGGCAGGGCGGGCAGCGCGGGCAGGGCGGGCAGCGCGGGCAGGGCGGGCAGCGCGGGCAGCGCACCTGCAGTACCGCTCCGAGCAGGGCTGGGGATGCTTGGCCTGGGGGCATGAGCCACGGCACAGGGCCCAGCGGGGGCCGTGGGGAGGCAGAAGAGGAGGAAGGTTGCTGGAAGGGATGCAGGCGCAGTGCAGGCAGCCGCGCTGCTGCCGGGGCAGGCAGGGTGCATGGCTGCAGCCGCGCTGCTCCCGGGGCAGGCAGGGTGCATGGCTGCAGCTGCGCCGCTTGATCTTGGGTGCTGAGTTCTTGGTTGCACTGGAGCGGGATGCAAGGGCCAGCCCCGGCAGCCGCCCAGGGCTGCGGGATGCTTGCAGAGGTGCTGAGCTGAACCAGCACCTCCCTGACCAGCAAGATGCAGGCGATAGTCCTGGGAAAGTGGGAATGTTGCTGCTCTGAGGGATCTCTGCACCATCGATGAGTGAGAGACAGAGCCCAAGGAAAGCCAAGCTCTTCTTTCACATCAAGCTGATGTGAAAGTCAATTAAAAACACCTGTGAGGATCTATTAGGAAAAAAACCCAAAAACCCCAAACCCCCAAAACCCCAAAAGGTGACACTTAAATAAGGTTCAGGATAGCAGAAGCCTTACCTACACACCAAGACAGATGTCAGGGACAGGTAGAACACACAAATTTGTGCAGCACGGTGTATTTCATCAGCACTGCTTGGGAAACGGATGGTGCTGAGCTTTCCATCTCCCCCAGGTGTGGTCTTACACTTGGATATTAATTTAAACACTGTCCAAAGGTTTACAGAGGAGTTGGAGTTGTTGGGGGGGGGGGGGGGGAAGGGAGGGGTGGTTCAAACAGCCCCTCACGGCCCCATCCCTGCCTGCAGGGAAGCATCCAGCCTGGCAGCAAAGGCACAAGGACACTTTGGGGAGAGAAAGTGGGACAGCTTCCTATGTTTATTGATCTGTGTGTGAGACAGCGAAGGAGTTTAACAGCCGATTGCAAAGCACAAATGTATCACCCCAAAATAACGACAAGATCATTTAATTGAAGCAGTTGATGGAAAACAACAGGGGGAATAGGAAGCGCCAACCTCTGGGGGGACAGACAAATCAAATATCTCAACTGGCGTTTATTGCTAACCGTACAACTATTAATAGTGCCAGAACAGGTAAAAATAGCCAGCTTGAAGTCTGCTCCTTGGTTAACAGACTTCAGCCACGGAAAATCCATTTGCTGCCTCCAAAAGGCTCATTGGCGACAGCAAAGGCAGAGCACACCACAAGGCAAATGTGCCGCCAGGATCCCGTGGGCTCGGCTCAGGGGTGCCATCCTGATGGGGACACCCCAAAAGCAATGGCAGGGACCCTGGGCAGACGGAGGAGAGCTGATGGCTGCGGGAGCTCCGGGGGAGGGAATATGGGCACTGCCTGTGCTATTCCAGAGCCCAGCTCCTTGCAGTCACACAGAGCTTAAGGAGAGGAGCATTACAAGGCATTAGGCTGAGTCCCCCCAAGATCATCTAGAAACGTGTCTCATGGTGGAAGCAGAGCACATTTGCCGGGAGCTGGCTGCCAGTGACTGATGATGCAGGACCCACCTCGCTGTGAGGCAAAGCCTTCCCACGGTTATGACTCTGCTAAAAATCACCACCTATTTCTGACCTGACTGCAAACAGCCTGAGTCTTAAGCAGGGGCAGGCAAAATAGCATTTTCCCCACGGCTGCCATACCGCCTGCACAGTCTGACCCTGCCCTTTGCGGGGTGTTTTGCTCCTCACCCAGTTTTGGAGGATACAGGATCTTTCACAAAGGTGCTCGGTACAGCAAGAGCTGCAGGCAGACTGCTGTGCGCAAAACCCAGTGGCTGCAGACACCTTTAATGGAATCAAACACCTTCAGCACACATCAGCCCCCCTTTTCTTGCTGTTCCTCTCCCTACCTGCACCCTCCTGGGGTTTACCAGCCACCTGCTGAGGGACAAAACCCACCCAGTGACCACGAGCAAGTGGCTGAGGGAGGGAGATTCCATGAAAGTCACACAAACATCCCAGTGACAGAACATGCGACTCCTCAGGGTCTGGCTTGGACGAACTGTGCAAGAGGCAAAATAGAGCTCACAGCAGCATCAGCCTCGCAAAAATGTAGGAAGCAAGATGTACCAGGAGGCAGGAGTGTGCACCACGCCGCCTGGCCCAGGGACAGGCGAGCGGGGGGATACTTGGAAAAGAACAATGACATCAGAACATGGCTTTGATTTCCGAGTGTGCTGCGGAGCTGGGAAGTATCGTCACCCCGGGGTCGAGCTGGCCTCGGCTCACAGCTGGGTCCTACGGGTGCAAGCGGTGAAAAAACCCAGGCTGGAAGGGCTGTTCCTGCCTCTCCCGCCCCGGCACACGCAGACCCCGCAGCCTCTCCCAAGCTATGGAGAGGAGCACATCCGACTCGAGCTCCTTACCGTTGCTCTTAGGTTGCTTCGCATCCTACCAGGGGTTTGTCCCCTGCACAGCAGCACACAGCATCCCTGGGCTCTGGACCAGGGCTTTGGGAGCACGCACACAGAGCCAAGCCTGCCCCCCAATTCCTGTTTTTCCACTCCCAGACAGGGACCTGGTCTTCAGACAGGCCCCCCCTCCCAGTTTGTGTACAGCACCCCGGCGTGCTGCTTGTTAGCCCGCTCACAAATAACCAACATGGGCTGTGCGTTTCCCAGCGGCTACTGGGGAACAGTGGGGTCTTGTGGGACCCCAAATCCTGCCTTGGCTGCTCTCCTGGGACGAGAGAAGGAGCAAGGGGCTGGAGGAAGAGTGGAGCAGCTGGGTATGGAAGGGAAAGGAGGCTTTAGCTATAGCTCTTGCTTGTCCCCCTGGGAAAAAGCATCTGATTAAATCAAGATGCAACATCCAGGGTTGCTATTCATTCCCTATATTATTAGCTTGTCTCATTTTATTAAATCTCCTTTAAGGCTTTTCAGAAGAAGCACGTAATTCACAACATATAATTTTTCCCAGATGAGATATGATGCAGAAGTGGGCTGCTTTGTCGCTGGGGACCAGGGGGGTGGGTTTATTTGTTTCCTTCCCCCACCCCCTACTTCTTTAGCAACACTTTCATGTCTCTTGATTCCTTTTAGCATTTGGGATTTGATTAAAAGAGAACCTGAAAGCCTGAGACATGCCTTAAATCCCCAGTTCCTTGAGTCATCCAGGCAAGGGGTGGTGAGAGCTCCCTTGGAGACACCATCCCTGTGCCCAGCACGATGCAGCTCCCGGAGCAGCCTTGTGCTGTGCCGTGGTCTCCGGACTTTCTGCATCAGCTCCCCTTCTCCCATCTTTGGTGTGTGTTTGCTGCAATAAACTCGCCAGAGTCCCAGGGATGGGGCTGCAATGCCGGTATCGCAGTGCAAAGCCAGGGAAGTGGTGTTATCCAGGGGCTCACTCGGTGCCACTGCTTTCCTTACCGGCAGCACAAACACGTGCTGGATGACCAAGCATGTGGTGAGCGCTGGATTTCTGCTGGCACCACACCGCAGGGGGCTTGGTTCCACTGCCTCACACCCCAGGGACAGTGCTCTGCTCTCCAGCAGAGGCTGTGGAACCATCTCCACTCTGAGTGCACCCAGGTGACATGAACCCATTGTCAATAACCATGAGGCACAGCTGGGCCAAGAGCTCCATACAGAGCAGAACTGGGGTTCCCCAAGCCAGGGGCAGCCTGGGAATCCTCTGCTCCCAGTTTCCATCCCACCTCATGCCAGCCTTTTGCCCACAGTTTGCTCCAAGGCAGCAGCATGCTGCCAGCATCCAGCATGGACAAAAGGCGTTTGCATGTCCTGGATGTGTCCCCAAACTCGAGTGCCTTCTGCTCCCTTCCAGAGAGCAGCAGCCTCCCTGGGATTAGAGAGAAATGTCACCTGTAACTGGAGATGGGCAGCGACAGGGCCCCGAATATGAGGCACGGCGGAGAGGGAGGCTCTGTGACCCCAGCGGTCGCATTGCTACAGATTTCAGGTGGGTTCCCTCCGGCTGCCAGGGTAGGACAAAACTCAAAGCCCAAGAGGAGGTGCGGAGCCAGCTGGGCAGCAACGGATGGAACCAGCAGAGGGATGCGCAGCCAGTGCCGAGGGCTTGGAGCCTGGAGGTGCTTTGCGTCTCGGTCCTGCATGTGCCCCCACTCCTCCGGCGGCGGGGTCCGGAGGGGGCTGAGGGCAGCGCAGGGCTTGAGGCTGGGGGTGGAGGTGTGGGGCGGGGGGGCTTGAGCTGGGTGAGGGCTGAGCCCAACACGAGGACCCTCGAGGCTTCTCTCAGCCTTGGTGCAGCCCAAAGCAGGACACAGGCAGAGCTTGGCCCCGACATTGCCTTCCTGGGGGGCTCTGGCTGCTCTGCCTCCCCCCTGCAACCCTGATTCAGAAAGGAACCGCTCGGTAAACAGTTCCCCTCTGAAGAAAACGCAACATGGGAAAAGCAGCACATTCCTAGGATATTTTTTTTTTTTTTTGAAATAAGATCCAAGGAGGATGCAGCACAGCGTGGCCAGCTCACTGGCTGTCCCGGGGTGGCTTTTTAGTGTGGAAATTAAAGAAAACAGCCTTGTAACTTGTCCTCTGGCACATGGCGGGAGCTCCATGCGTAAAGACCCCTGGGGTGGAGGGCGGAGGTGGGCCGGGGTGGGGTGGATGGTGTCTCCACACCGTCCCTCAGGGGTGATGAGAAGGGCAGGGGGAATGGTGGGTATGGGGCGCTGCCCTCCCTGGGCTGGGGGTCATATTGAAGCATCCCCTGGGCACTGGTGAGGCGGGGGCTGCCTGCATCCACAGACCCCAGAGCAGGAGCCTGCCAGCAGTGACTGTGAGGCTCAACCCTCGCTCTACTGAGGCAGGACGGATCCTGGTCCTGCCACAGGCATTTGTTTAGGCTCCAACACTGGTGGTTTCCCACCGGGAAATAGCTTCCCACCAGGGCGCTCTCCCATTGCATTTCTCTGTGACCATTTAAAACCCAGACTGCCTTCCCTGCACAGCAGGGACAGAGGGGACTGATTTATTCCCCCCTAAAGGTAAGTCCTGCTGTGTCTGCCTTCCCTGGATTAAGGGGTCCCTGATAAAGCACTCAGTGCCCACACTACCCCGAAAGCCCCCATACCACCTGCACTCAAAGCTCATCTTTGCTTTTGCATCAAATCCCAACCGCTGGCAGACCAGGCAGTCCCCCCTGCCCACGAGCGGCTGTGCAGGGACTCAGCCCCAGCGTCAGGATGGGTGCGGGAGCCACTGCCAGGGTCCTGAGCCCCCGTTTCCTTCCCTAGCCAAGCGTGACCAGCAATCCAAGCCTGGCAGGAGCCCAGGGACATGGTGACTTCTCCATCGCTCCACCAATGCGACACACGCTGCATCAATTGCACCATGTGTTTACTCTCCGTTCCCGGCTAAGCATGTTTGTTTGCCACCGAAGGGCCAGTGGCCGTTCTGTGAAGGCAGTGCAGCAGCGCTGGGTGAAAGCAAACAGGGGTGTGGGTTATGGGTGGTCACAACGGAGAGCAGGGCCTTTGGGGAAGTGTCCCCTGTTCTGGAGGTCCCCACCATCAGGTTGCCTTCAGGGAAAAGACCACAGGACACAGACTCCATCTCCCAAGGTGTCCCTGGATGAAGCATCCCACGAATGTGGAGCTGGGCCCACATCACGTGCCCGTCACTGGGGCTGTTTGGGTTCGTATGGGTGATCCCCCCTCCCCAAAAAAACCCACACGCCATTTTGGGAAGGGGAGACACGTCCTGGGGAGTCATGCAAGTGGCCACGTGGAGAAAACCCGTGTGGAGCACGAGGGTGGGCACAGCCACTGTCGGGGGCTGTGCACCAGGATGGGGTGAGCTGAGGCAGTGCGGCGTGATGGACGTGGTGATCCAGCCGTCCCTGCCAGGCAGGAGTTGTGATTTAACTAGTTTCCCCTTTCCTGGTGTTTGCTCTGGAGAAATGTCCCGAACATCAAGGGAGGCGTTATCTGCAGTATCTGCACACAGCCTCCTGTGCAGCATTTCCCAAGGCTACAAACAAACCTCCTTGCCAAGCTCAGATGGGCCCAGCAAGCCCCACACTGGATTTTGAAGCTGTGAAGTTACAAAACCAGACCCATGACCACATTTCCAGGGACTCTGACTGGTGCTCGATGCCTCCCCAAGAGCTGGAGGGATGCACCTACCCATGCCAGCATGGCACCAAGGCTGCAAGCCGATGGTCCTGGGGGTCTGACAGCGCAGGTCTCTCCTTTGGAAGCAGAAGCAATCTCATCCTGACCTGGAGGCCATGAGGTCCATCCCTGCATCCATGCAGGATGTGGCCCAGCTGCAGCCAGGTGCTGGCCCTGAGGATGGGAAGGAGGGAAATAGCTGCGACAACCCCAATGCTTCATGCTCAACCTGAAGGTTTCATCCCCACCCTCTGTAAACTCCAATTCTTAGAAATATTAGGTGATTGGAGAGGAATCAAATATTTTCCCTTGTAAGCAAGGACAGCCCCCCAATACTGTTAAACAATATAACTAATGATCTCTCTGTGTTCTCCTCCCCGCAGCCCAGGCGAGCAGCACAGCACCACTGGGGACTGGCCCTGGCCAGAGCCCAACCCCCTGCCCGAGGGACAAAGGTAGGCTTGGACCCTGTGAGATGGGCTTGAACTTCACCTTCCCTTCAGGAAGAGAGCAGATGCCTCTGAAACGTCGAACTCCAGCTCCACAGCAGCCAGAAGCAGCTCTGCGAAGGCTTGTTAATCCGTGCTGGCTGCTGTGGCAAGAGCTACTAAAAACGGGGATCTGGCATAGTCCCACAACAAACCCTGTACAATGCAAAGCCAACACGGAGCGGCTGGGAAGTGGGAAGGGTTGGGTTGGAAAGAGCAGGTCAAGGGGGATGGAGTCCGTGAAGCCAGCCCCGGCGCAGCACCAAACTCCTGCGCCTTTGGGATGCTGTGAGCACAGGAGGGAAAGCAGCTCCGTCACCGGGGTTTATGGTGACAGACACCCATTTTGGTGGGGCTGATGCTGGCTGGGGATGGGAATGGTACCACTGGTGTCCCCCTGACCTTGCAGAGGGGACAGGGAAAAGTGTACACAGTCCCCAGACTGGGAACAAGACAGCAAAAATACAGCCCTCGCTGACTTCTTGTTAAGAGCAATCCTTCCCGCAGCAGCACGTGTCTCTTCGGTAAATACTGATTTCACCTCTCAACAAATCTGAATTTATTTACATCAGAGACTTTGAGCCAGGACTGGCAACTCTGACATAAATTGTCTGAATAATGCAACGTGTCCTCTCCTTGCTGGTTGCTATGGGTACTGGGCTGTTTTAGCCTCCATCTAAAAACATTAACTGTGAAGGGGATGTGGAAACTTATCTAAAAATACACTACTATGCCCAAGTCTTTAAAAGGAAGGTCATTAAGTTGGTGAAAAACAAAAAAAGTCGTTCTGAAGCGGTGCCACACAGCGTCCGTGTGCCTGGCCGAAGGAAACAGGCTGAACTGAAAAGAAACCAGCACTTTTAATTCCTGCTGAGTGATGCCCGAAGGGTGAATTACAACATGCAAAGCAAAAGGAAATCGAACCGTTTCGCGGAGATGACACTGAGAAAAGGGAGGACCCTCTGCGGAGGGGACATGACATTGAGATGTGGCACCGCGTCCTGGTGCCTGCGCAGGATTCGGCAGCAGCACAGCTCCCTTCTCAGCACCACTGCCGGGGGCTTTACGCTGCTTTTTTTTTTGGTCATTTACAGCTTATTTCTCAAACTGTTCTGGGAATTTGTAAACACTGAGCCTGGGTCTGGAGCATCACCCCTGGGATGTTCCCATTCAGGGCAGGATCCAGCACCGGGCTCTTTGGGACTGGCCGAGGCTGGTGGCAGGGCTGGAGGGTCAGATCCGTACCCGGCTGCTGCACAGCGCAGAAGGCAGAAGCAGCCCTATCCCTCCCTCCCACCCACCGCCCCTGCAAGGCAGTGAACAATAGCTGGAAGGCACTGCATGGTGGGGAAGGCAGGCAGGACCCCCACCTGGCTCCCAGGGAAAAGAAAGGGGCTGGGTGGGTGTGGAGCGGGTCAGGGCACCGACACGGCCAGGGATGGGATATCTGCAGGGCACGGACAGCGACTGACTCTTCCTCTTGGTCTTCTCCAGGCTGGGGTTTTCCCGTGGGATGGCTGCCATCCCTCCATCCCCCTTGGGTGGCGATTTAAATCATACATTTACTTCTACACGTTTTTCAGTCACTTTTCTCGGAGACTTCGCAAATAGTGCGGCGATGCTACAAGGCTCCGCACAGGTGGGAAACGCTCTAGACGGGGAGGTTTCCCTCTCCCAGAAAAGAGGGGGTTTGTTGCTGGGTTGGCAGCAGTTTCCCCTCTTCCAGCCATGTTTGAATGCCTCAGGGGCTCCTGAGCCCTCGCTGTTGCTTCGCCCGAGCTTTTGTTTGCTTCCCGTGGCTCTTCAGCAGCACCTTCAGATGATCTTCAGGATCAGCCAGAGCTGGTGCTTCCCTGCGCTCAGAGCTCACTTGCCAAAGGTCCCCAGTGTCTCCATCATTACTCTGCTTGCCCTCCAGTTCAGGGCTGGCACTGAACTGCTTTTTCCCCTGCAATCTTTGCTAATCAGTGTGGGAGAAGAGGCCAGGAGGTCCTGAGCTGTGTGGTTCCTGGGAGAGCATCGCCTTCACGGCGGGAGCTGCGGTGACCCAGCAATGGGGACAGAGACCTGGGGACAGGGACCTCCAGCTCCTGTGGGCTGCAGCGAGGAGGTGCCGCCACGCTCGGGCTGCTCCTCTGATTGCTTCCAATACCGCAGGGTGCTCAGTTGGCTCATTAAGGGTTGCTGGGCTAATTAGTAGGATACATCTCAGTAGGAAAACGGGCAAATCGGACAGCGTGGGGACCAGAGGCACGCTGCACCAAGGTATCCGAGACACTGCTTTGCAAAAGACAAAGAGACAAGAGCATGTTAGGGACCTCACCGGTGCTACACCGTCTGTGCCGGGGTAGAGGCTACGGGGCTGCCAAAACCTCGGCAGCGCTGTGTGCTTGTCCAGCCTCTCCAGCCACCAGCAGGCAGAGGCACTGGGAGCTTCCAGGGTGGCATTTAACCCCCGGCAAAGGAGCCTGGGCAGGGACTTGCGCTTTTGCAGAAGCCTTTGGCTCCAGAAGCAAGCCCCTGCTGGGTTACTGGGGTGAGCTGGTGCAAGCCCCCGTGCAGAAACACTCCTGGCTCAGGCAAGGAGAAGCCTGGGGCAGGGATGCTCGATTTCCGTGTGGGGTGGGGGGGCACGCTTGCCCTCTTGCACCATCGCTGGAGCACCTGCCATGGCCAATAGCTGCTTTTTTCTGCCTGATTTAGACTAAGCCTAGAGCCTTGAAGCTCCCCAGCAATTTTCCCTCATACCGACTCTCAAGTCTATAATCAAAACAATTTGGGGGCTGCTGGCTGGGTGCCAAGAGGCGGACACAACCGCTGCTGTGCAAAGCCTTCCCACCTGAGTTTTTGCGGAGGTTTGAAGCTCAAATCCCTTGAGAAGTGCAGGAAGGGCTCTGGAGGAGCCGGGGGAGGCAGGGCTGGGCAGGGGGGCACTGGGAGAGTGGATGCTGCTCCCGTCCCCATCTAACACGCTCGTAGGCGGGGGAGCCCGGCAAAGCAGCCCCTCTTGCTGAAACACTGATCAGCAAACATACCTGTTGCTACTTGTTCTTCACTCCCTTCTGTTTCTGCCGATATATTTCCTCTGTGAAAGGCCTGTAGTCGGGAGGATAGGAATTTGGGGAGAGAGGGGCAAAAGAAGGGGTGAAGAATTAAAATCAGGACTACTGCGTGCTCTCCTTTGCACCCAGAAACTCTGCCCTTCGCAGGCTGGCACAGCCTGACTATTCCTGTGCCATGGCAATCCTCGGCTCGGTCTCTCTGACTGTGAAGCAGCTCCAAGCTGCTCCCATCCCCGTGTCAGGTGGGATGAGGCTCCGAACACGCTCAGACTCCCCCTGCATGCAGAGCAGCCTCAGCTCTCCGCATCTCCGCTCTCTTGCAAATACTAAAGACTTTTCACTGCTGAAGTACAACCACTGCTTCTGGGAACAATTCTGGGCTGCTCTGTCCTGGGCTGCCGGCTATTGTGGTGCAAAACCTCAGAGAAGCCCATCCAAGGAACTATGAAAAGCAAGCTCTTCTTGCAGGGTCTCTTCAGATGACACAATGAGTCCTCTCCTTGCCTGCCTTATTGTTCTTGTACAGACGGAATCAGGCACCCGAAAGAAAAAAAGCTCTCATTTTGATAAAAATAAACAAACGCATAAATGTTCCTAGAACTCAGCAAATAGTTTCAGAGAGGAATCTGCCCATTATCAAAACAACTGAAAAACAATCCTCTGTTTTCCTTCTTCCTCGCTGAATTAATTGGAAAAAACATCTCTACTTCTGCAGTTCCCCAAAACCTCAGGAGTTAAAACTGGTAGAAATAATTAGAAGCTCTCCAGTTTTGCAGAGCTACTCACCCCTCATACAGCATTGCGATTGTGTAGGAAATTGCCACTACAGCTGTCAGCAAAAGGCCAGCTGGGCTTGCGTGCCTGTTTTGAAAGAGAAGGAAAAGATCAGGTAAGTACATGGGCTTATGCAAGACCTGGTTTAGAAAGTGAAATGAGACGCTGGGCTCCATGAGAGCGCTCTCTTGCTCATTAAACAGAAGTGAACAAAAGGGTAAGTTTTTTTCTACTTAATGTTAACGGTCTTAGACAGATGTTACTTGGCAAAGACTCTTCCCCAGCCTACTTCGGCGACTTCTTTTAAGTCTGATCCCTGCACGTCTCTGCTAAGAGAGCTTCTGCTTTGATGCTAAGTCCTGAGATTGTAAGGCTGTTTAATAGCTGAGCAGCTGCTTACGTACGGCTGTGGCTCCCAGCCAGCACGCTATAAGGGAAATGCCTGATGTGCATGGAAAGATGGGCCACCCAGGGTGCAGGAGACACCTGGCAGACAGAGCAGCATATGGTACCTATACATCAAAACGGTGACTGAGGCATTGTAGGGCTGGGGATGGAAAGGTCCCTGCCTGCCCTGTGACAGGTGCCATGGTGGGGCTGGGTGCAGGGGTGCTGGGGGCTCAGTTCACATTTAAACCCAGTTCAAGATGTTTTAAGAACACACCATATCACCCCCAAGGTCCAGCTGAATGGTGTCCTTCAGCAGGAGGTCACCAGGCACAGCACTGGGGACTGACGTCACCCATGGCACCGCACTGTCTGGTTATGGGCAGAGGCGCTTGAGGGCTGTGGATGCAATGTGGATGGCCGTTCCTTTTAGCACCAAGGCCAAAGAATCAGGACCAAAAGATCTGCATCCCGTGCTCTAAAGAGAGATGTCAATGTAGGCTGTAATCCTGCATCACCCACCTGAGGACACTTCTTTGATGCTTGGCCCAAAAGTGTCTGATGCAGATGCCGGTGAAGGCAGTGGGGGCTTTGCTAAGGCACCAGGATTTCAGCTGGTGGGTTACAGTCCCCAAACCAGGTGCCAACACCATCCTGCAGTGTGTGAATTCCCCGAGGTGAGAGCAGCCACCCCAGGAGCCGTTCCCCACTTACTAATCCAGCACCTTTGAGGTCCAAGCCCCACCTCTCCCCAGCAAGGAGCACGGCTGTGTCCAGCTCACCACAGGCACCAGCCCCTACAAAACACCCTTCCTGCACCTCCAGCTAATGGCTGCAAGTGTTACCCTTAATTAGCACACTGCTGATTGCCTTTAATTGCCGGCTGTAGCTCAGCACTGAGCAGGATGAGAGCTGGCTGTCAGCAAAAAAAAGGACTCAGCTGGTCCTTGATGAGGATAAACATCCTGCGAGCCCTGTGCAAGGCGACTGGTGCTGCTGGGAAAACATCCCTTCAGAGGAGAGACCGAAGTACCCAAACCTCCCACTGAACCCGCTTTCAGGTACCGCCTGGCCTCATCAGTTCCTGGAGAGACGCACACAGATTTTCACCTTTTCACTGTTTCCATTTTGCAATAAGTTTTTCCCTCCCTAGGAAGCATTGGGCAACTTCTTCCTCTCCCAACCCCCTGCTATTACATGCTTAGTCATGTCTCCTCCTTGATTCCTATCAGAGAGAACAAATTTGCATGATTGTTTGTTGACAGCAAGACCTCTAATTGCATCATTTGGCTGCAGCTCCAGCTCTGATTTACACAGCCTGTTGCCATGAGTTAAAACACTTCCCTACCAGAGATACACAAAGCTGTCCCCAAACAGCTAATGCTCCATTTGTCTTTCGGGAGAAGGGAGGCTGCTCCGTGCGCACGGGCGATGGGAAGCAGTTGGGTGAGTTGTTTCTCTCTTAGGAGCTCGACCTACTTATTGGGCAACGGCTTGTGTTGTAGCAGCATTGATGATAAGTCAGCCAGGAAGGTTTCATGGTCCTGGTAGGAGGTTTTTTTTTTGCAAGAAATCCGTTTGTCCCCAGCCCGTGCCGCAGCTCCCCATGGCTGCGGGTGGTCTGCAAGAGCAATAGTGGGGGCTCGAATCCTTCTGTGCCGGCGCGCTGGTCCTGGGTACTGGATGTGGAACACCTGCTTTGCCCTTTCCTCCTGGTGCTCTTCATCTTCTGAAAGCCCTGGGACTCATCTTCTGAAAGCCCAGAAGAGTGCTGGGACTCCCCAAAAAAAACTCAGCAGCCTGAGCTGGAGCATGTCCAAAGGCCAACAAAGCTGGCAAAAGAGTCTAGAGCACGAGCCCTGTGAGGAGCTCCTCCTGGGGGAGCTGGAGGGGTTCAGCCTGGAGAAAAGGAGGCTCTGGGGGGACCTTATCGCTCTCTCAACTGCCTGACAGGGGCTGTAGCCAGGTGGGGTCGGTCTATTCTCCCAGGTAACAAGCGACAGGACAAGAGGAAACAGCCTCAAGTTGCACCAGGGAGGTTTAGATGGGATATTAGGGGAAATGTCTTCACCGAAAGGGTGGTCAGGCACTGGGACAGGCTGCCCAGGGAGGTGGTGGAGTCACCATCCATGGAAGTGTTCAAAGAACATGTAGATGTGGCACCTGGGGACATGGTTTAGTGGCATATTTGGCAGTGCTAGGTTAACAGTTGGAGTCTATGACCTTAAAAGTCTTTTCCAACCTAAACGATTCTATGAGCTGAGATCCCAAGGAAGAGAAACAGCCCAAATCACCGCACTGAGGGCTGTGCAGAGCCTCCCCAGGGCAGGCGGGCGGGCTCCTGGTGCCACTTTGCACAGCTCCAGCAATTTGTTAAGAGCAATTATTTGTCATGCTTCGCTGCCCTTTACAGTGGCAGCTTTTTAATGAGAAAAAGGAGGCAATCACGCTGTTATCCCGAGCCACTTGGAGCTGCCTTTGCCCAGGATTGTGGTGGAAGACCAGGCAACATGCACCTGGTGTGAAGCTGCTCTCTCGCAGGGGCGAAGAAGGGATTTCTGTGACAGAAACGGCTCAGGAGGGTTCAGCTGATTCTGCAAAGGTTCTAGGAAACAGTTCGATGCTCATCTTAGAACAAATAAAAATCTCATTATTCCTCCTTCCGTGCTGTTGCAGGGGTGGTGGTGCTGGTCATTTCTGCTTGCGGTGTGGTATGGGGGGGCTCATCCTGCCCCAGCTCTGCCCCACTCCCCCCAGCAATATCTGTCTGCCGTTGTGCCACTGCTGACCCCACGGCTGGCCCTCCTGCCCGGCACTGCTGCAGCCCCAGCAGCGAGCCCGCTCTGGCTCTCGTGCACCGTTCCCCAGGGTTCAGACCCCGTCCAGCACTGTGGGTCTGCCAGGCAGCAAACAGCCTCATGCAGCCAGCCCCGATGGCGCTCGGGGCAGGGGGGGGCAGGGATTTCAAGTGCAGAACGAACAGCAGCAGCGTTCAGTGGAGAGAAGAGAGAAACCATCAGCTTTACTTATTACCAGGGGCCTGAAAGTACTGCACACGTGGCTGAAAAAGTGACCAGAAAGTGACAAAGCACTTCATTTTTTCCACCGAAGTAGAAAAGAGGTGCTCACACTGAGGAGCACCAGTGCAAAATATCTAGTGATAACGGCCTGCAACGCTCTACAGGCTCCTGGTGTAACGCAGCCAGGGGTTTTTTCTCCTGGGCAAATAAATAAAATGTGATATTAAATGAAAACCACATAAAACTTGTTACACTGAATAGAGTATATTGCTCATTTGCTGCTAAATTACAGCCTATTCATTTCCTCCTAAGCAGGCTATTAAGCTGTGTTGTATCACATGAGGAGTGTTTCGGAAGTGTTATCACCGTGCAGTGGGGGAAAGGGTGTGTGGGCTTGTTTTGCTTTTTTCGGAGGTAATTACAGGGTCACGCTGATCCCCCATATCAGTACCCTGCCCCTGCTGAGTGACACCCGGCATGAATTCGGCCCTGACTGTTGATTTTTCCACATGCAGAGCCTGCCAAGGACCTCGTTCAGCTGCAGAGCATTTGCTGATGCTTCCTCTCTCTCCCCAGCACTTGGCCGTTATTTATTTTTCTACAATTAATGCTGCAAGTCTTTTATGACAGCAGAAGACTTTGCACGCACAAAAATAGTGAGGAAGCACAAGTCAGGGCGTGTTGCGCTTTCCCTGCCATTTTATTGCTGACTGCCATCACCGAGGGTCCCTGTGGGCCCTGGCGCAGCCTGGCCCTGCGCGCCCTGCCACGCACAGACCCCACGGGCGCCCTGCAACCGGTGGCGTTTGCGGGGTGCGTACTCACATGAGGGCCCAGCCCAGGTAGACAGCTGTGCTGCCCCAGTACATGGGGTTATCCAGGATGCTGAAGGGGAAGCTGGTCACTTTTGCCTCCATCAGGATGCCGAAGTAATCCCCTACGGAGCAAACAAAGGGTTTCTGGTTAGGCTCCGTGAAGCTGGGAGTCATGGGGGGGACTTTGGCACGCTGATGCCCTGTGCCACGGGGCATCCCTGCCAGGGATACAGAGCGAAGGCAAAAAGGGGTTTAGCTACTGACTTCCAGGCTGAGAAAACAGCAACAGATAGGTTGGCTGTTTACTCTGTGTCTATCGGCTTTTCCAGGAATGGCCCATGAGGAAGGTCTGTGCATTGCAACGAGGCTACGGCAGCCACATCCCTCATCGGGGAGCAGCTCTTGAGGTCCCAGCTGATTCTGGCATTCTCATTTGAACACTGCCCATCTGATGCCACTTGATGAGGAAGCACGTGGAACCACAGGACCAAATCCATTTAATGGGGAAAGAAGCCCAGCGCACTGTAATGGTGTTTTGAGATGTTATAATCACGACTGCCACCACCAAATGCCCTCATTCAATGTCACCCTTATCTCATAGTTCAGAGAATTTCTCAGAATTTCAGAAAATAGCACCTCTACCTACAAAACACTCAATTATCAGCATGATGGTGATAATAGGTGATTGTCATCTGTAATGAGGAAAGCTTTCAGAACTGTCAGCACCCAACCAGCCTCCTATCTACCTCGGAGTCATCCTTCCAGCCTCCTGAAAGGATCTTGGAAAAGAAATGACAAGCAAGTAGATGTTATGCAGCTTGTGAGCAGCATTTCAGGGGGAGAAAGGGCCAGGATGCAGATCGCTGACTTCTGTTGGTCTTACAAGCGAGGCCACAAAGCCCAGCAAGGACTTTGCTCCAAGTCCACTGTACAAGACACAGCATCCATCAGCAAGAAGCAGTGCAGGTCCATCAGCCCAGGGAGCTGCCACCGCCCTGGGTCGCGTTCTCAGCTTTGCTGCCAGCCTGTTCCCTGACCTTGGGCAAGTCTCCTCCATCCCTCCCGGTGCTATTGTGCACCGATCATAATAACAGTCTTTCTTATAGCACCGAGGGTGGTGAGGATTAATGTATGGTGAGAAAGTGCTTGGATATCCAGATAAAAGGCATTACAGGAGTGCAAACTATTCAAGGTTATTATTATTACCTGGATCGTAGTGTAATTTCTTTGACCTCACACAGTGCAAAAACATTTATTTCTAAGGATAAACAGCACCTGCCCAATTAGACAATACTTTTGGGCTTTAACTACAGGCCACTAAGTGAGATAATTGCCTGGTATTCATACTATATGTTCTCACAGTTACTTGGCAATGCATTTCTGAGATTGTTCTAGTAGAAAGAACACATCACCCCCTGCCACAGCCCATTTCCGTGTGTTCTTATGTGTCAAAATGCTTCATTATACCCTGCCTGCCCTCGCCTTTGGGTTGAACACCTCGCTCTCCAAATGGCATTTGCACAAAGCCCTGGGTCCGTGCAGTGGCAGTGGCTTATCCGTGCCTGGCACGGGGGGGGGGGCCTGGGACCCTCTGGCAGGCTCCCTGCCAGCAGAGCACACAGCAGCTGGGAAGAGCGGGCAGCTCCCCCAGGACATGAGCTTTTCCAGTTTAAACCCTGCCTCTAGACCCACACAGTTAAACGGACATGACCACCAGAGAGGACCTGCAGTTTTTCTGCTCAGGCAGGTGCGAAGGGAAAGGACTGCGCGTCGCGTGGCACAGCATCAGCCTGGCACATCTCCGGTGCCCCCGTTAAGCTCTCAAATCAGGAACCAGCTCCTTGTCAGGCTGAGGGACTTTGGTACCTAGTTTGAATTATTTTTTGCTGGAGGTCAGCCTAACTCTCGTGGCACAGGGTAGACACTTTGGATCACAGCAGCAAAAAGCCATCTAATGCACTCCACAAGGTCCCCCCCGTCCCTGGAGCCTGACCTGGGCTGAAGCACCACCTCCACTTCTCTCCACAGAGCCTCTGGCTTCACCATAGCCCAGTAACAGACTTTGGTCAAGTCAGATTTACTTGAAATCTTAGTCAGTGCTGGAAGGAACTGCGCTCGGGTGCGAGACAGATAGGCTCAGACAGGCAGAGCCACCTCTTGGTGCCATTGGCTTCCAGGAAGCCAAACCCTTGTTCCTACGTTTGTCGGGAAATAGGGCAAACGGTGAGGCAGACGGTGCTGAACTGATGCCTGAATCCCTGCCAGGGCACGGTGCGGAGACAGGGGCCCAGGAGGATGGCTGTGCTGGGGAGAAAGCTGCCGGGGCAAGGGGCCGCATCCAGCCGCCGCAGAGGCTGGGGTCGGTGCTGCTGTGCGGGAGATGGGGTGGCACAGAAAGGCTTGTTGTAGAGGGGTGACTCTCTGCACTGCTCTCTCGCTGCACTGTTTAGCCCACCTGCAAGAGACAAAGTGCTCTGCAGCCACTCCAAAGCTTAAATGTGCTGTTAAAGAGGAATCTGCCGGGCAGCCCCAACGTGGTCTCTTCTGCCCTGCCTGGTTCAGCCCTCACTGCTGTAGGAAAACCCCGAAGGAAAGGGTCAAATGTTATTCCAGTAAGTTTTTGAAGTGCTTGGGTGTCAGAGGCTCTCTCAAAACTTCTCTTGAGCTCAGATATCAACTGGAAGAAGCAGCTGGACACCCCCTTCTTGCCAAAGCAGTGCGGCCCTTTGCTACCTGCAGTCAGAAGTGCTATCACCAAGGAGGACCCTGCTCCTCCTGCAGCACCAGCACATCACTAAAACCCTGCATGCAGGAGGACGTTGGAAGTACTAGTCCAAAGGGATCCCCAAAGACCTGCAGACCCCTTGTCTTCCCCAAGGCTGAACAACATTCTCCATTAAGAGTCTGCTGACTTGGAGTCATGGGGGCTTGCACGGAGCTGAGAAGCCGTTATCGGTCCAAGGACGGATGCTACATGGGGCTCCAGCTGCACCATGCCTCTGTGGCACAGAGGTCCCGAGCCAGCCCAGCTGCACTAGCCCATGGTCTTGGCCTCTCCCCATCCCAGCTCAGCTCTGCCCCAGTGCCCGTCATGCCCCGGCTAGCAGAGAGTGCTGGCCTCACGCCCTGCTTGCATCATGCAAGGCTCGGAGCTGTGCAGCCGCAGCCCGGTACACTGGTAGCACAGAGACCTCCGCCGGCCGAGAGGATGGAGCAGAAGTGCCCGATACAGCCACTGACCCCTGCCTCCTCTGTGCCCCGGGGGATACGGGAGCCACTGGTCATGCAGAGCAGAGGGGGACAGGGCCACTCTCACTGCTTATGCTGAGCCTGACTCACTTGTTTGCCTTCCCCCAGCAGTTCAAGTCCTGTGGATCCTCCTGGTCGGATGAATCAGGCTTACATAAACAACCCTAGACCTGGCTGAACTTCAGGAGCATTCAAGCAGCTCTTGCTGGCGGGTACTCCTGTGCCCAGCCTCCCTGGACATGTAGGCACAGTGTCACTCCTACAGGCTGTGGCTGATTTTGGAGGACAGGGGTGTAACATGGGGCCAGGAGTGGGGCTGCACAGATGAAGGGTGAGGGCATGTATTCGGGAGTGCTGAGCTCTATTTCTGGTGGCAGGATCTTGGCCAACTCAACACATTTCTTTGCAACTTCACTTGAAACCTGGAAGGCTTATTACCTCCCTCTCTTCTTCCTGGCGACGCTGCAGGAGCTAATTGAATTTGGTTTGTAAAGCACTTGCAAAAGCACAGCCTAAATGCAGTGTCAAAGCTGGGGCTGTGATTATTTCAGCCAGCGGGAGCTGCCCCTTTCCTTAGATATTTATTGTTCCTGTCTCTATTTTATTTTTATGAATTCCACACATACTGGCATGTTTTTAAAGTCAACAATGCTAATAGAATTACTCTCTAAATGTGAAAGCAGGCGCGGTGGAAAATGCCTTCTCCCATAAAGCGGCAGATAAAAGAATCTGTCAACGAACATCGGGTTTATTGCAGAGGGAAAAGCAAACGAGATCTTGCATCTGCCTGTGTGTCGAGTGGGTGGGGGCATAGAGCACAGCTGCCGGACAGCTCGCACCCGCTGCGCTGTGCCGACCTGGTCGTGGGGTCTGCACTTGGGGTCCCTTTTCTGGAGGGCATTTGGACTGTCAGATTATCAGGTGCTTTCCAAAATTTCAGACTTGACATGGAAGGTGATGGGACTCATTGTATAAAACCACTGCCAGGTAAGGACATGGTGAGATCGTGCTTTGGTATCATAAAGCCAAGAGAAAATCTAACAGCCCCAAGGACAGGGACAAGGAAATTCTTACAGGACTCTGCCCTAGCAAAAGACCCTTGCAAGAATTAAATGCACATTCTGCTTAAGCTGTTGAATTTTTGGTGCTTACCTAGGAACGTCCCAGTGAATCCCAGTGCTAAGAAGCTGGAGATGACGAACAGGGTCCCTACAGCCAAGATGGCCAAGCCCGAGTAATAGCCCCAGCGGCAGTCCAAGCCCTCCAGCTTCGGCTGGCTCTTCATGGCTTCTGTAAAGCTGTCAGAGAGACAACAAGGGCTGTTAAAAGCGGCGACTCATTACTAACATCACCTACCTCTCCCTGGGAGATACGGAGCTTTGGGAGAGGATGCTGCTGAGAAGGACCCTTCCCCAGGTCCCTTTTTTCCTCTAGACCTACTCAGCCTCCCAAGGAGAGAAGCAAGGAGCCGCAGCCCCATGAGCAGCCAGGGCTTGCTGGGGCAGCCCTTTCTACTTGCAAGCCTTGCTCACTTCTGGAAATACCAGCCTCACCGAGCAATATCAAAAGCTTTGCCTTGCTCACTAACCCCAGATTTCATCGTGACTGGGAGCTCTGGGAAAGCCACCCTTGCAAACACTGGAGGCTGCCATGCCTCAGCACAGGGCTTGAAGGGTTGGGAACGATCGATCGGCTGGGTTATCTCGTGCTCCCACCCCCGTTCCTCTCCATCAAAATATTTTGCAGTGTTCATGTGTTAGCCACGTGCCCAGGAGTGATTCACGGCTGAAGCCTGACAGTGAGGGGGAGGACTGGGACGGCGAAAGGAAAATACTAGAGACGCGCATTTTCAAGTGTGAACACAGCTTCTCAGCTCCCAGCTTGTTCAGGCATTGCAGGTCTGACCTTCCAAATAACTCGTTTGTGAGTGGAATAATTGTGACCCTTCCCTTCAGCCCCCTGAACTTTGCCCAGAGCAGGGCTTGACAGGCCCAGCACCTCACATAGCTCCGACACAAATGGATGACTACAAAGAAGACAACACCGTGATTAAAAAAATGCCCATTAATAATAATGAGAGGAGATAACAGACCCGCAGAGCTGTGCACAGTGTTTCTCCACATGCTGCTGACACATGAGGCAGGAAACTTTGAGCCTTTTTTTAATGAGCACCCTGGAGGCTGAAATTCAAGTGGAATCGCAGCTCTCCCACGCCTCCGGCCACCGATGCCTGCCAGGGCTGGGCCAGGAGAGCTGCTCCTGCCCGCACTCCCAGGCGCCTCAGCTGGAAAGGGCTGCCGTGACGTTACTTGCAAGGCTCGGGATAGTTTTTTTTCCCCATGATGTCCAGCCTCCCCAAGCCCTGGAAATCCCTGGATTTTCTCTGTTGCCCAAATGAAAGCTGAGAGGGACAGCCCTGCCTGCCTGGCTGACAGACAAGCGGCTGGAGATGCTCCTTTCGAAGTCTCAAAGACCAGACAGGAAGTTACATGCACCAAGCAAAGTCCAGGATGATATTTAAACCCCATAGTTTAGGGACCTGGATAATTTTTTTTTTTTTTTTTTTGAGCTCGTTCCCACTAGGTTTTCTATTGTCAGAAGTTTTTAGGACCCCGGAGCAAGCCATTTAATCTTCACTTTGGACTGGAGCAAGGAAACAAAACAGAGAACAAATGTGATGTGCTTGGGAGCGAGCAAGAACACAGCATCTTGGTGATTTACACTCCCCACGCTGGAAATCACAGGGAAATTCTCTTTTCCAGGGAGCTGAGCACAGGCAGAGGAATGACAGCGTGGCCCCAGGTGATGTAAATGCACACGTCCCCAGGGCTGGCCCTCCTCCAGCACCCAGCACACCTCCTCGAGCTCACCAGGCTCACACTGGTTTAGCTTCAAATCCTTACTGATGGGAACACACAAATCTGGATGCAACGTGAAGCAGCAGCAGCTGCACAACCCTTTGCATCATTTCCCTGGTATTTATTTTTAAATTACACAAGTCTCCCCTATGAGAAAGCCCAAATACACACCCCTGCTACCAGCACTGCCTGGGTTTGGGAGGAAAGCAGTCCCCCTGCGGGGATGTGCCTGTCCCCCTGAGCCACCCTGGCCTGGCCGTGCTCTCAAAGCACAACGTGAGGTCCCTGGGGATGCTCTGGAGCTCTCTTCTCCCACAGAGGAAGATGCTAATGCCTTTTCACAGCACTGGGGGTTTGACTGTGTGTCCGGCCAGGACTTCTCTACAGGGCACCAGCACTGGGAAGGGATCTCACAGTGATCAAAAAACGCTGCTGCTGATCCCTGGGGAGGCAGGTCTGGGAGAGCAGCACTAAGCTGGCCCCAGCTGCCTGGATTCCAGCCCCCAGTAAAGAGACAGCCAAGCAGAGAGAGGTACAGCTACAGCAAAGCACTCAGAGGCTGCTTCTTGCTCTAGATGAACTGCATTCAGGCTATCTTACATCCTTGAGGCTCCTCCATCCTATGCTAGTGACCCGACTTGGCCTCAGAGCATAAGAAGGACAAAGGTGGCTTCAAGAGCATGAACTGGTTGACTGCAGACCAGCCTTGAAGGTTTTGCAGTCAGCACGTGATGCGGTTTGTTTTGGCAAAGCAGTCTCCCCTGCTCCAGATGATCCCATCCTTCCTTTTCATGGTTGGATAGACCTGCATTAGTTATCCTCATCAGCATGTCTTGCTCGGTCCCCTGCTGTTTGGCTTACAGCTAGAGAGGGAGGTGTTTGCATGGAGATAATGGACTGCCTTTCCCTCTAGTAATGTTTTATATCTTCCTAAACACACTCTCTATTTGCATTAAACATGATGCGTGCAGGAGTTTTCAGAATTGGTAAATAAACCTTTTAAGCATTTATGATGCTGGGCCATGACAAGCAGCACGGAGTCGTCAATTATTCTGGCATCCACGACTGCTCCTTGGTGGCGAGGGAGCCTCACCGCACTGCATTTCACCCTCCCTGGCAGGGGGAGGACAAGGTGTTGGCCATCTCCCTTGCTAGGGGAGCTAGTCATGCAGCCAATCTGTCATGAAACCAGTCCCTTTCACCATGTGCCTCTGAGTCACGTTTGTTACAGCATTTATTTCTGGCTGCATGACAAGGCAGCGGCCCAGCTCGGCACCCGAGAGGACACCAATTAAAACCACGCTTTTTCCCAGTACCTGGAAATGCTTTATGTGCCGAGTGGAGCGATTGCCATGGTGAGGAGCATCCCTCTTACCAACACAGGGGAGGGGTGGGTGGGCTGTGACCTACTTTAATCACATACCTGGCTGCTGGCACGAGGATGTCTGGCACTGGGGGGGCAGGAGGGGGGTCTGGAAGGTGCCCCCAGCTTTGGCAAACAGCAACTGGGGAAATGGGGCTTCCCCTGACATCTCCCCATGCTTGTCAGCACGAAGCACGACAGCGGAGGTACCCATTCTCCACCCCACCAGGGAAAAGACCAAATCCATCAGCTCCACTCTGGCCAAACTGGCAGATTTGGCCAATTCCTGGCAGAGTGGGAGCAGCTGTGGCGGCTGCAGTTGGGCTGCACAATGGCCACGGCGTGCCGCAGGGTTTTGCAGGGGGGAAGCCAAGGCAGCAGGCACTGTTCTGCCCACCCTTCCCAAAACAGGGCACACTGGCTCACTCAGCCACTTCTACGTGCACATCGCTCCTTTGTGGGAATCACAGACTGGTTTGGGATGGTTGGGACCTTCACAGGTCACCTAGTGCAACCCCCCTGCCATGGGCAGGGACACCTTCTACCAGCTCAGGTTGCTCAGAGCCCCATCCAAGCTGGACTCTAATATTTCCAGGGATGGGGCATCTACTACCGCTCCTGGCAAGCTGTTCCAGTGTTTTACCATGCTCATCATAAAAAATTCATCCTTACATCTAGTCTGAACCTCCCCTCTTTTAGATTACCGCATAATAAACCACAAAAACTGGAAAACCACTCAAAATGGTACCGAAGCACAGGGACAGAGATGTCATGCCGGTGGCCTTGCAGGAAGAACGTCGGAGCAAGGGAACCTGGCTGCAGGTCCTCCCGCTGGGACACAGAGGACACGCAGGCAGGTTTGCACCAACAAACACCAATTTATCCCCCCAGACTATGGCAACTGAAACACCGGAAAACTTAATCAAACCCACAGCCCCAAATACATCCCAATGGCTGCATGTTGCACAAAGCAAACCTGAGAACACCGTGCTAAGAGACAAGCTGAGCTTTTAGGTTTCTGGGCCTCTCGGTGGCCCACAGCGAGCATATTTTGTCAGCCCTTTTCTGCAGAGGAGTGTGGAGACCTCATCCAGCAAACTGGGTCGCTGCTGGGCTGCTCCCAGCAGCGCTCCCTTTGCCTGATCCCAAAAACCAGCCTGGAAACTGGGGCTGGCAAATGCAATTGGGGCAGAACTGGGCCAGGGGCCGGCAGGCAGTGAGGAAGCAACAGCGATGCCTGCATCCAGGGCTTCCGAGGCAGCAGCCACCGCTGCAAGGTGCCGCACTCGCCACACAGGACGTCGGTCCATCCCCCACACCTGAGGTTTTGTTCCTCTCAGCAAAAGGAGGCAACGGGGGTAAAACCATCCAGTGGTGCCCAGGCAGTACACACTGCAACAAAAGATCTCGTTCATTTGAAAAAAGCAACTCCAACAACACTAAAATTGTCCTGCCGATACCAGCGGCAATTGTTACCCTGGTCATCATCTTCACAGCTTCTTTTGCCAATAATGACTCTGCTTTTCTGCCAGTGCCAGTGTGCGTGTTATTTAGGTCAGCTGGGGGCTATGGCAGCTTCTCCCCCTGCCTCGCTTCTCAGCTGCCCTGTTTCCTCATCCAGATGCCCAGCAGCCAGGCCGACAGGAGCAGGAGGTGCTACTAGCTGCCTGGGGCTTTCCGCACACAGCCATCGGAGATTGCTGGCAGCGCAGCTCAGAGGGGACATCAGCTCCTTCGGGCCACACTCGATTCCCAGCATCAAACTTGGTCACTTCTGCACAAGAGGCCACGCAGTTCTCTGATCAATACTGTTTACACCGTGCTCGTTCATGGTACTAACTTATAAAATTAAATGAGCATAAAGCCGAGAGGCTCTACCAGGCAATGACAAACAACCCGTTCCCTGTGCAAAATCCCAACCCAGGGTGGATGCATTTTCTTGAAATCCCAGTGCCAAGCAAGAAGCCCATCCATGCAGGAGGCAACACCCAGTGGGTGGCATCGACGAAGGACTCCATGCCAGCCAGCAGCGTGGTACCCACCGAGCACATTGCCAAAGGCGCTGCCCTCGCTCAGGGGGTCATTCCCACAGGAGGCACCATAGCCCTGGGCACCCCAGGACCCTCACATCTGCAAGCCCCCCCCCTTCAGGGTGTGCACGTGGGTGTTGCCTTTACAGCTCAGGCAAACACCCCAAGGACCCTTAAGGTGGGAAGTTCATCAGCTCCCTGCACACAAAGACACCTGCACACACCTGCCCCGAGATGGGGAGTTTGCCAGGGTGTGCAAAGGGAGCACGGGAGGGTGTGCAGGCAGTGCCAGTGGCAGTTTCCTGCACAGAGCTAATGCAGGGAAAAATATCAACAACACCGTAAGGCAGGAAAGAGAGGCACTGGCTCTATGTCTGGAGGACAGCAAAGGTTGTCACGTCCCACATCACACCGATAACAGTCATAAACCACTGGGGTAGTGCACACAGTGTGGGTAGTTCAAAAGTTCAGGCATTGTTTTCACAGATAAGAGCCTCAGTGATGGAAGTTCCCTTCTTCTTGCAGGATGCACACGGCTATAATGAAAATAATCATTGCACCAAAGCAATTAACGATGCTTGTCTTGTGCAGTTGACTAAGCAGGTCCCCCCTGGTCACAGGTCATTCTGGATTGCTTCTCAGAAGCAAGCCAAAACTGATAATGAAGCGCAGAGCTGGGAAGCACCTAATTGCTTAATTGAGCACAAGATTCTCCTTACACCCAACGTATCCCTTTGGAGCAAACCTTGCACGAGAGCATCACAGCACTGAACTGGGGACAGGACGACGGCACAGTGTCCCACACCACGTCACCTTGTGTGGGGTGGGTGATGAAGCAGCCATACAGCCCAGCTCCCGGGTGCTTTCAGCCACGATGCCAACCCACTCGCAAAGTTTCTGTCCGCTCTGCCCTCCCCTCCTCTGCCCCCAGCATGAAGCCTTTCAAAAATTCAGCTGCAAAAAGGAAGCAGTTTTAAAAACAAAAAGAGTCATCCTGTAGGCTCCTCAATCACTCCCTGGCATCCCCCAGTCACATAAAAAGTCCCCAAAGCACAAAGAGAGGATTTTTAAAGGCTGGATTACAGCACTAGGGGTGGAGGGACCCCCCGGGGCTGCCTCTTCTTGCTTGCTATCAGCAGCCTGCACGCTCTGTGCAAGCGATCCTGACCGCCGCGCACAGCCGAAGCATGAGGCACAGCTTATGCTTTGCCAGGTAGGTTGCCTCTGCAGGGCTGAGGAGCAGAAAACCAGCTTTCATCAGCGCACTCGAGTACCAGTGAGTCAGAAAATAAAGGGAAAAGTAAAATAGCAAGAGCAGGTGAGACATCCCTCCTGGCATCACTGGCCACTGAGAAGACAGTGCCCGTGTCGTACAAACCATGAACCCTCTCTGGGCAGCTAAACCCTCGGCTGGACCTGGCTGGTACCTTCATGCAAGGGCAAGGGGCAGGATGAATCCCTCCCAAACAGCCCAACCTCTCCAGGCTTGAGCAAGAAGCTTTGGACAGCCCTGGAGGGCTCACTGGGGTGGGGATGGAGGCAGTGAGTCTCCCAGTTGTGTTTCAGGGCAACTCCAGCAGTTGCTGCTCTGATGACCGCCCCGAAACCATCCCGTCACTCCCACAGTTAAGGGCTTGCCTTGCCTGAACAGCCCAAAGCCTGCTAGCTGTCACTCGGGCCAACGTCAGTGCCCAGGAGAGCAAGGGAATAACCAAACCATGTTGAAACACCTGGGTAAAATAAACAGCACACTGCAATCATCTGAAACGGCCTTGGCCCACCAGGGTGGGCTAGTGTCTCATCTGTCTTCGGTTGGTGGTGAGCTGCCCCATCTGCTAGAGCCTCTCCTCCAAAACCAAGGTCCAAATGGGGCTTTTCCAGCCTCCTGGGTTGATCCTGCTGTTTCCTTCAAGGCGCAGTTCATGGGCTGCGCAGGCAGAGCCACCCCCAATGAGCCTCACAGCACCCACAAACTCATGACACAGAGCAGAGCCAGCAGAGCCAGCGATGCTAGCCCTGGCAGGGCACCGGGAGGTCTGCAGGTGGAAGGCGTGATGTGGTGCTGGGAAAGATGAAGCCCCTTTGGCTCTCCCAGCAGTTCCCCACCAGTGCCTTGCTCTGACCCAGCAAGCCTCACTGACCCAGCAAGCAGCAGGACCACTGGGAACAGAGACTGCCCCTCCATCAGCTGTGGTTTTAATTAAAGGCAGGCACAAAGCTTTGCACTGCTTCCCAGACAACAAGTGACTGTGTCATTTGTGCAAGAGACTGCCGAGACATTCCCCAGTGAAATCCAAGCCTGCTATGTCGCTAAGACATCAGCAGAACACACACACACAACCTCTGTACTGCCTGCATTCAATTATGGCCCCATTCATTGCAAGCCTTCTTATGGTTTCTGCAATAAGCAGTAGCTGGGACAAACGCAGAAGGGCAAGGGCAGGTCTTGGTGTCACTTCCAGGAAGGCAAAGCTCTTAAATACATGTGCAAATTCCAACCTGAGATCTCTGCACCTGGGAAATTACCCAGAGTACTAAACAACCCATTAGCTCTGACCCTGGCATAATTGAATTTGGGAATTTAGTAAGAGAGTCTGTCTCTCCTAACAGCATTGAAGATAAAGCCTACCAGATCGCAGATAAATTGCTGGCATTGAGGAAGTCTTCTGCAGTAAACCTCTCTGCTGCACTCAGAACGTCAAAGGACGTATCCCCATGGTGTATGGTGTATCAGTCATACAATACTATTAGCTAGCACAGGTAGTATTTAAAGAGATTGCAGATAAGAGTTTAAAGAGACTGCTTGCTAAGTGCACAGATAATCCCACTCTTCTATGTGGGAAACTGCACCTTCTTACAAACAGGTTTAACTTTGTTTATGGTTTTTATAAGAAAATTAAAAAAATTCTGCTGTTACATATGATCCATCCTGTGCAAACAGCCCTCCCGTCACCTGGGCTGCTCACAGGGCATGGGAAACCACCCCCAGAGAGTGGAGCAAGGAAACCTGCGACACTCAACAGCGGTTGATACTGATGGGTTTTGCCATACTGCTGCATCCCTCATCTTTATCACAAACCCTGCAATCAATCTGCTGCTGGCTGAAGGTATCCCACCACGTAAAAGCAATATGCTGGGGCTGGATCCAGCACTGCAGAGCAAATATCCCCCGTCCCCACCCCCACCCCCCCCCGTCGGGGCATTTCTATGCCTCGATACATAGCAGTAGAGTTAGCGCCTTACCAATGGCTCCGCACACAATTAAGCATCAGGATAACAGCGCCCAGGCAGTAGCAGGCAGCGTGTGGAGAGCCGAAGACTCGGCTGAGCGCTCGCGTTTTGTGCTCCCATCTGGCAACCTGAAGAGACAACAGAAAACAAAGTGGGTGGTTGGAGGAGCCTGGGCACTGCCTGCCCCAGCAGCAGGAATCCCACAGCCTCAGCCCGATGCAAGGGCAGACACCGTCTCTGTGGCTTTGTGCAAAAAGCAAGCAAAGGCCACTGGCGGGACATGGCTTAAACCAAGCCTGGGGATGAAACCTCCTTCTCCTACCCATACCCTGCTGATGCTTGCATTGCATATGCCCTAGTGCACCAGGCCAGCTGGCAGCACTGAGGCACAGGACCACGATAAAAAAACCCACACAAAATCCAAACCAAACAAAAAACAAAACCCCCACAAAACCCCAAAACATCCTACCCATCAGGTTTTGGGGAACATGTGGCTTGGACAACATGTGTCTAACAAGGCTGAGAGCGTTGCTAAGGCTGTCCCCAGGCCACCAAAGCCAAGAGGCCCCTGCCATGGAGCCAAGTGTTGCTCTCCAAAGAAACCAGATCCCTGAGTAGGGGATGGACAACAGAAACACCCAGCTCTCATCCCTGGGCTCTATCATCTCCTACAGCCAGACTTAAGGATCACACCTGGCAGGAACAACTCCTCCCTGTACACATCCAGAAAAGTCTACAAGCACTCCCCCTAAACAAGAGCTGCCAGCTTTGCCTGGAGAACTGCTTCCACTTGTACAGGCTGAACCAGCTGGCCTTCATTAGCACTCAGAATTGTGGCCATTAAGGGCTCATCTGCACTCCTCGCCCATCCCTGCACGGCCGTCTCAGTGCAACCCATACAGCACATCAGTGACAGCCCAGGACTCACACGTACGAAGGCAGCATCTCTGGGGAGGCATTAGCATCCTTTGCAGCACATTTATTTCTTTTCTGGTTGCAACGTGAAGCTTCATGTTCTGCAGAAGCTGATGGGCCCCTGCCCAAAATGCCTCACAGCTGAGGAGGTGCCCTCTCACCCTGGGAGGCTGCTGCACGCAGGTGGCTGGAGCTGCTCCCAAAATCTGCAGGAATGGATCCACCCAAGTCACCAAATCCAGGGCCCTCACTCCCAAGCTGGTGAAAATCCTTACAGCTGCTCTGTCTTCTACCTTTCCTGTACCTCTCGGAAAGCTGTCGCTGTACTTATTGCCTCTTTTAGGCTCCACTTTCAGGCACCAAGCCTGGGGTTGGGATCAGACCCTGAATTCGAGCCAAGCCGAGCACACCTGGGCAACGAAGCGGGAGGTGGGAGTCAGCAGAACATCTCGGCACCAATTTGCTTCTCAGACACGGCTGGCACTTCATTAGCTTCAAATGCACTTCACTCCCTCACATGGAGCCTGGGCAGCTTTTAGGGGGCACCTGCAACCCAGCTATTCATCCACTCTGAATGTATTTGGTAATTTATTGGCTCTATTTGAGCGGAAAAGGCAGCTTTGCAGGTCCCGCTTTCTTCCCAGGCTGATGCAGAAGCACAAAGTACTGCTGGTGGCGGGGGACTGTTGGCTTCAGGAGGGGAGAACGATGAAAACCTCCAATAAGCAGGGCACTGATTTCACATGCTGAGAGCTGATTCAATTAGTTATGCAATGATTGCTCTGAAATTACAAATCCACTCATGACAGAGAGAGCTGCTTCACTGCCTTTTTCTGGCTGGTATAAATAGTTTGTATTCTAAATTGAATTTAAAACACTGTGCGTCACACTACTGCTAAAATGGGAGCTGCTGTTTGAGTGCTGAGAGAGTGGAAAAAGAAATATGGGGTGAGTTACCACCTTTGGAAAGTAAAAAGAAGTGACCATACAGGTGACTGAGTCACAGAGGGAAAAATGCAGCCACATGCCAGTTATCTGTACCAACTTCCTAATTCCCTGGAAATTATTCTGGCGGGGTTTGCATGGATGGCAGCTCCTGGCTCACTTAAGAGAGCTTTCAAAGCATCTCAGCCGGCAGCAGAGCTGAAGCTGAAAGAGAAGGCAGCACTGCCGGGATCAGAGGGAGAGCCCATGTGCTGCCGGCAGCCTCGTCGCTGCCCTCGCCTTTGGAAAGGCACATCTGAGCAGCGAGGGGCCGTCCCTAAGCCCTCCCTAAGCCCTTCGGGGCAGCAGCTGGATCGCCCCCAGCACAGCCCAGCTCCTGCGGCATTGTGCTGCTGCTAACTCCCCAGCTGGGACTCAGACACCAACTTTTATTTAGCTGTCACAGCCTTCCAATGGGACCCCCGGCTCCTTTCCGAGGCCCTGCGAGAGCCATCCCGAGCAAAGCAGAGTGGGAGCCGGCACGGGGCTGGAAGCACCGGTGCCTGCCAAGCCTTGCAGCGATATTTCAGTAACAATTTGTTCCGGTTCTGGTTCTATTCCTTGAATGACTAATTAGTTCTGGCTCGGTTCTAATTTTCTAATTTTAGTCATTTCTAACTAATATTAGCTCTTGTCTGACCCATGGCTACGCAGCTGGCTTCAGGGTTTTACAAAATCATGATTCGACGTGTTATTATTTACTGCATGATGGATGCAAAATGCTTTCAGCATCCTCCGTGGCCGTGTGTGGGGCACAGCAGGGCTGTGACTGGCAGCCTCCCAGGAGGGCTGCCTCCATCCCGGTGTGCCGTCCGCTCTCCCAGCCTTCCGCACTGTGCTGCCTGCAGGAGAGCACAACATAGGGGAGGGAAAAGCCCCCCACCATGGCTGTGCACCCCGGTGAGGGACGGAAAGGAGCATTTTTCTCTTTCTTCCGACCTCCAGGTTTGGAAACCGAGTTAATACAAAGTTTCCTGACTTACCCAAGGGTCAAAGCAATAGAAAAATTCAAGGCTCCTTTTCTAAAGCTCCCAGCCCTCTGCTTTCACTTTAGGATACTTGGTGAGGGCTGTAAGTAATTTTTTTAATGTTTCCCCCAATGCTCGTTATTGAAATAAATCAACGAGCGGATGTGGCTGCAAAGCCGGGGAGTGCTCCTGGGTCCCATGTTCTGCCTTTGGCAGGCCGTTCGGCACTCGTTGGGGGCAGGCGCAGCTGGCTGATATTCCCAGGGAATATCCTCTTCCCGACGTAAATTCAGGGCTGATTTCTACGTAACTGAACCCAGCCATCTCCCCAACCGCTCAGGCAAGTGCGTAAACAAAAATGAAAGCACCAACACGCATCCCCAGTGGCTGCCCTGATGCAAAATGGAAACGCTCTGAGTTTTCTTTTCTTTTTTCGGGCAGGCAAACCTTCCCGAGCCACCTCGAGAAGGGCCACAAATAACCATTTGAAAAGCAATTTCATCTCACGAACCTGTCTCTGCAGCTGATCAACAGGAAACACTCTTTACAGCTCTGTGTGTATGGCAGACCATCGCCTCTCATTAATATTTAGTAATTGTTTCAAGGAAATTGATTATTTTTGTCTGCCATCCAGGGAAGCTGGCTGTTGAACACGCTACGTTTTAACTTGCTCGACCCCAGCTCTGAAGCAGGGACTTTGTGCTGTTTCGCCCGAGTCCAGGTCTACATCTGGCTCACCCAGAGATGGGGAACAAACTCACACAGCCCAAAGGCTCAGGTCTAAGCGACATTTTGCAGCTCAGTGCTATCCAGCCGCTCTATGCCCTCGCTGCCCCATCGCCACAGCATCTTATGGCGGTGTGGCCACTGGTGAATTTATCCTTGCGGCATGCCTGGGAGCTGGGATGGATCAGCAGCTCCCTTCAACCCAAGAGCAACTGAGGCACTCGAGGGCTGAGGCCAGTGGCTGCTCCCAGCTCTCCAGGGAGCAGGGTGGAGGGGCTGTGCTCCTGCATTCCAGGAATTCCTGGACCCTTTGCCCGCCCCCCCCCCCCCCGGGGAGATGCTCTGCCCACTTTTAGGGATGCTTCTTGCCCTGGCCAAACTGTTGGCATAAAAATATTCGGTGCCCAAGTCTGGGCTGGAGAAAAGATGACAGTGAATAGGATACGCTACCTTCACTGTACCTGCCTTGCAGTATTTGCCAGCATGAAGGATTTTGCCCCATCACGTGGCGTCTAGGAAGCAGCCTGCCAAGGGATCCAAAAGTCAGAAATTCCACAAAAATCTCAGAGGAAGAATAAACAGCTCCCCAGGGCACATCTGAACCCCGGTCCCAAGGGGATACATGTCCATAGGGTGAGCCCTGGATACACGGACGGTTCAGCCCTGACTCAAAAAAACCCTTCAGACAAAACCAACCTGAGCAAATTTTTTAACTTTCTCCTTCTGTCTGACCTCTCCTAGACGAGCCGTGGGGACACGTCCTCCTGTGGGTGCTGGGGCAGGAGGAACCCTGACTCTGGATGGGAGCATCTCCCGTTGGGGCAGACGTGCCCTGGCTAGCTTGTAACCCAAGGAAAGGGTGGGAAACCTGACGTTACCATTATTGCACGTATGGAGACCAGAGGCACCAACCTGTTCCCATTATGAAAAATACATTTTTCCTTTCTGTTTCCCTGGAATCCTTCATTAAAGCATAACAACATTCTCTGCCCTCTGTCACTTCTTGGATGCTGGAAAGTGACCCTGCTTGCAGCTGTTACATTTGTCGAAAAGACAGGCAGGAAGAAGTTACACCTGAGCACCCAAAGTCTGACTGCGGTGCTGCCAGGAGCGAGCAGGGAAGCAGAGCCAACACAGCGCGCAACAGCAGAGCAGGCTGCAATATAAATGCACATCCACCGCCCGCCTGCGAGCACTGGGGCTGGCTGACCTTTGCTGAATGCCAGAGGAGCCAGCCTTTCTGGCTGTCCCAAGTGACCGCAGAGGAAATGAGTGTGGCCTGACCTTATCCCTCCTAACAAACCCCGCTCGAGCCCCTCTGCAGTTGGCAGCGCTTAGTGCAGATGGTTTATTGCCCACGTGCCGGTAGGGAAGCGCTGATGGTGCTGGTTGAACACCGTGGCCAGGCTGAAAGCTCCAGCCTGGGCTCTTGCAGCCACTCAAGGCAAATGTCCCGAGTGCTTGTGCCGCTCCTAGGTGAGAAGAATTCTCCTTCTCTAGGAGACTGCAAACCTCAGGAGAGAGAGGAGGGGAAACCGCAGGGCTGGTCCTGGGGAGGATTGTGCCTGGCAGCCCCGAGGGATATTGGGGGGCAGCTCGGGCAGTTTGCCGGCACAGGAACACCACCAGCCGAGGCTGGCATGTGCCCATGTGCAGCCTCATCCAAAATACCAGCCTGCTGAGCACCTGCTCTGGCATGGGACACCGGCACGGGCTTTCCGAAGGCATGTGCAGAAAACACCCGGGGGACCAGCGTGCCACTGGCAGCAAGAACATGATTAGCAGGAGCTCTGGGCAGCGAAGGCAGGAGAAAAAGAACAGAACAAACCACGGTTTAATTTGTACAAGCTGGTAATTATAGTTGCTATCTGTCTGAAATCTCTATTGAGTTTATTTAAATATGTTCTCCGTGAAGGCCATTCAGACAGGAATTATCAAGGTGTTGCAGCAGAGGAGATAATGCCATGCAGTTTTCAACAGATCAAGGGCTGATTAGGAGGAATTAATTAGCTGCTTAAACAGTCCTTGACTCGCTGCAGCAATTAGCCGTCACCTCCCCGCAGTCACGTTCCCGGTGCAGCAGTGGTGGCGATACCAAGCGCCCACCAGCAGAACTGCCTTCCCCGCGCCGCTGCTGAGCTCCGGGCCAGCCCCAAGTGGGCGCAGGGCCCTGGGAAGGTACCCTAAACCCCCCAGGCGTAGCCCATGGCCAGGCCTTGGCAGACAGGCGTTGGGCTGCTGTGACTCCCCTGCACCCACTGTGAAGCCCGTTGGCGGTCGGTACACGTGCATTGGCTGTGGCTCCCTGCATGAAGCAGACAACGGGTGTCTTTCCTCCTCCAGCCCTTGGCGAGCCAGTCCCTTGTGCATCCTCCATCCACCATCCCTTATATGCTATGAGCCACCAGTTCTCAGCTGCGCTCCACCACCGGGGCCAGCTGAGCATCCAGCAGCCTTAATCCCATGTGCCGTCATTTGCCCTCCCTTTGGCAGGGCAGGAGCATTGCCCTCCCCTCTGCCCATCCCAGCTATCACCCAGCCTCCCTGAAGTCCCCATCCCACCCAGCCCTGCTTGCCGCAGCCCCTCCGTTCTGCCGCAGCGCTGCTCAGGGTCCCCTGCTGCTCATCCCTGTTCTTCCCAGCACAGAATCCATCTGAAGGGCGCAGCTGAGGTGGGCACCAGCTCCAGACCTGGCTGGCAGCAGGTGCCACAGGGCAAGCATGGAAAGCTGGTGTTGCCGAGCTGCCTGAGGAAAGCAGGCTGACCCATCCCCAGCTGGACACTTGCCAGAGGCAGGAGGAGAAGCCGGCACTCGGGGTGACCATGAGATTGCCTTCTGTCCCTCCTGCCAGCACAGCTCCCTGGGGGACCCAGCGGCAGGCTGCCAGCTCCTGCCAGCACCCTAATGGGCTCCACTTTGTTTAATTGCTTCCCGCCTGCACTGGGAAAAGCCACGGTGGCTCCGGACTACCCAATCCAGAGCCCGAGTTATTTCTCTGAAGGCTTCTTGACTCACAGGCACTCAATTAGAGAGAGCCACGAGATGGTAATGGAGCCCGAAAGCTTTTTAGCAAATGATTAAAGCCCTGTGAAGTTCCCCCACTAAGTACTGGAGCAGCAGCTTCCAGTTCGTGCAATTAAATCACTGAAGCGATATTAGAAGAGACAGGCACCATCTTAATGGCTTCATGCGAGCTGTAAGGCAGCGCAGGCTGGAGGCTTTGCCCACAAAAAGTCTTGTAAAGGTCTTTTTATGGTAATGCACCAAGAAAAGATGCACCCAGAGATGGACTGCTGATGAGCAATGGGCACTGGGGACAACGGGTGACATTCTGTGCCCATGCACATGGAAGCAGAGCAAGGCAGGGACTCCTGTCAGAGCCTGGAGGCTCCGGGCAACCCAGTGTGACGGGCACAGACCTGACATGTGCCCCAAGAGATGGGGACAGGCCAGCTCAGCCACAAAAGGTCTCCCCCCCAGGAGGCTACACCAGTTAGTTTTTCCCCTTTCCCATTCCCCCACTGGTACGATGGCAATAACAGCTGTCAGCAAGCCACAGCCAAGCAGGATAGCTTAGCTCATCCGTGTCTGCCAAGGGCTTTCAGTTTGGAAAGTAAGGCATCAATGTGACGCAAGGAAGACTTTTCCATTGCCTCTGACAAGCTCTGGATGGGGGGGCTGTTGTTTATTCCAGCCAAAAGCAACAGCAGCGGGGTTTTGGAGAGACAAGGCGGTGTGTAGACTGGCTATGCAACGACAGTGCGGTGTGGAACAGCCAGCTGGAATGATGGGGCTGCACACCCAGGTGACGGTTTCACAGAGGGAAAAAACACATTTGCAGGCTCTCACAGTGGAATCGGAGGCTTGGAAAGCACAAAGAGCTGCAAAAAAAATTAGAATATCCAAGGGGTTGAAGAAGAGAACTATCTACAAGCAGAAAGCAGGGCGAGCTCCTCTCGAAAACCAAGGGGCTGGCTGTGGAGCTGCAGCACTGAGATGAGCCAGTGTGACAAGCCCTCGCTGCTCGCAATGCCCATCGCCCAAACAAGCGAGTTAAGAGGACAAAACACAAGCTGGAGTGCCTCTTCTAGTGACTCTTTCCCAACAAATGCTGCGTTGAGGGGGTCAATAGGGTCCAGTCTGAGCACTTTGACACAGGGAGAAGAGTAAAGTGACTCAACTTCTTCAGAATCAGAAAGATGCCTATTAAAAAAACCCAGCCTGCCTCTATCATTTACGAGCTTAGCCTAAAAGATAAACCCTGCTGGATCCATCCTCAGTCAAAGTAATTGGACTGAAATGGCACAGATCACCTCAGCTAACAGTCGTGAGTTGGGGAAACAAAATAAGCCAGCAGGTAAACAGATAAGGGTTTCATAAGGACTAGGTACGCTTTACCTCAAAGCCATCCCTTGAGATTACCTCCACACGAGCCTTTACCTTGAATCTACTCATGATAAACAGCTTGATAATAAATTTCATTTCTCTAATAGTGCTTATGTGATTTGTCAAAGTACGATCTCATTAGCTGGCTGCAATGAAAACAAGCCCCTGCTTAACATACGCCAAGGCAGCCGGGTCTGTCAATGTTCCATGAGCCACATCCTCACCTCTTCAATAAAAACAAAAATGACACGGAATATGGGCTGTATTTGCTAGCAATTTCCAACACAAAATCTGAACAGTTTCTCCTCAAGGCTAGGAGCTCATGATTTATGTCCGACGAGCTGGAAGCTGAAGGCAGGTGATTTCAAGTAACCCAGAATGAGCTGTGTTAATTAATTTTGAGAGTGAGCGTAGGGAACCCTTACTAGCAGCTCCCCAAGAGTGAAGGGGAAGGGCAATGTGCTCCAGCCACAGGGAATCAGGCTGCACGGTGCAAACCCACTCTCCCGGCCAACAAAACCCATGGAAAAAGTATCTGTGAAATAATGATTTCTCCAGAGCGCAGCATGGGATGGGGAAGGACCTTTCCAGTCCCTGTCTGGGACATGATGGGGATGGCCAAGCACCAGGAGAGACACAGGCTGCATGGGGGAACGGTGAGCAGTCGGGATCCACCCAGCTCCTCTAAACCACTAATACAACCAAATAAAACAACCTCCCAAGATTAGAGAAAGGCAGAGGCTGCCCTTACACAAGTATTTGGGGCTCTGCTAGAGCCCAGACGCAAGGCAAGTGCTGCCAGACGAGCATCTAGTGTGCAGGACAGTGAAGCATTTTGCCCAATGTTTTGTTGGATTTTTTTTCATCTTCCATGCCCAGATGACTTGGCCCACACCTTCCCATTGCACACAGTTCCCATCCAGAAAACCCCAAACCTCGTATTTTCATACTTTTTTCCTGATGCTCAGAGCATTTTCTCTGAGCAAAAACAGGTCTGATTTTGCCCAGGCAGTCCACAGCAGGCACCTTCCCAAACCAACCATAAGTAAAGGTGTGGGTCGTCTCTCAAGTGACTGAGAATATTCTGCCCACCTCACATCCTGTATTTGCCTTTTTTTCCCCCTGTTGATCATACTCATGCAACACTAAAAAAAGCAAAACCGGGGAAAGTGCCTGAAGTGTTATACACACAGCTGCTTTACCCGAACAGGCCGTCTACCCAAAAGACCCATTTTCAAACAAAGCGATCCAACAATAGCACTGACAATGTTTGAACTGGCATCGATTTAGAAAGACAAGCTCTTTGCTGCACCACACTGTCAGCAAGTGCTCAGTACAAATGCCACGTTACAAGACAAACACCTCTATTTTATTTTTTTTAAGACTTCCCTTCTATTTTTGTGCCTCCACTCCATTGCATTATTTCTAAATCAGGCTCTGGATCTCAGTGGATCCACAGGGCTGAGGTCAGGCCCCTCCAAATTTGCTGCAGACTTCAGTGCCTTGGGTTTTGTTTCAAATGTGGGGACAAAGCTTTCTACGTTTGTCACAAAGCATCTATCCTGCTCTTCAAAGCTTCCCAACGATTGCTGCAAACCTCTAGCTGAAACCGCTATTGCTGTTGCAAATAAGGTCAGCCTGATTAAAAAACAGTCATTCTGGCTGGAATAAAAACGGACAGTCTTCAGCAAGCGCATCCTGTGTAAGACACGTCCTCTCACCGAGCTGCGACAAGCCTGCACTTGCTTCAGGTAAAAGGAAACTGAGGTCACCTAAAGACTCTGGCATTTCTGGCAGCCTCTGATTCACTGCAAAGAGACCATATAGAGCTATGCCAGAGATATCAGCTAACTCAAGTGCCTTTTTGCTCTCCTGTACGACCTGTATTTAGTTGCAGATATGCGTTTGGGTACCAGTGTGAGCTCTGTCACTGTGTCCCTAACCAGCTGGACTTACAGATGTGTCACTGCCTGCGACCGAAAACCAGGGCTGGATACTGCAGTATTTCAAGTTGGGCAATTCTTCAAGCAGATGTGGCCCATGGGAGTGGAAATACTTTGGCTCTGTTGTCTTGAAGATTAAATAAGCTCCAGTTCACCCAGTGTATGAGTAAGAAGGAGCTGACAGGAGAGAAGGGGACGGAGGAAAGCTGAGGGTGATCAGCAAGCAGAAGCCTCTCGAGATGCAAACACATCAGCACACAGCCACACAGCCCCACGCGGAGGAAGAAAAAGCAGCCGAGCCATCCCAGCACTGCCTGGGATCTTGTGTTTGATGTGAGGCTTTCCAGACCCAGGCATCATCCTTGCAGTTTGCTCTCATTAATAGGTTTGCTTGGATTCCAGCTCAGCCCAGCTCATTAGCCACACCACCAAATCCGACACTAATTCTGCATCACTTCTAATGCTACAAATAAATAATAAAATTGCCTCCACGCAGGGGTTGTTTTCTTCCTCTCTCCCCCTAATGCAGGTCTGGTAGCATCTCATGTATCCGTTAATGAAGTCCATTATATCCAGAGTTTCTCAGCAAGTAAAAATTACAGTCATTAGCCAGTGACTGATGAGAGACAGAAACACCATTTCTGCCCGGGCTGGCAGTAACAGTACACCAAGTACAAGTCCCAGCAAGTCGAGCCTTACTCTCCTGTAATATGGTACCCAATGTTCTTCATTAGCATCTCTCTTTTTAATAGAGCAAGACAGCGTCCTGTGGCAGGTCGCAATTACACACAACAATTAATTCGGGGAGAAACAATGACGGGTGTCACAGAGGCATATTTTGCAGTGGGGTTGTCAAAAGGTGAAGTGCAAGATGACTAGGAACATTTTCAAGCCTAAAACCGAAAACAAAACAAGTGGATGCACAAGTGACAGCATGGTAGAGGAGACATGGCTGGTTTCCTTGTACACTGCTTTGTAAATTCTGTTTTAAATAGTAAAGAAACTCAACAATTGTTCTTTTGGTTGTAATACCCCAATGACCAGGACCGGCAGTCTTGGATCAGGACTTCTTGTGCCATTTGCAAACAACACACAAAGCCAGCTTGGCTTCTCCCAGAGCTGCAGTCGCTCTCTTGCTGCCCTTTTGTGAAATCAGGGTTTAATTCTCTGGAATAAGTCTGCTAATAAGGACTCCCAATACACCCATCCTCTGGACAGCGTGTACTCGCTCATCGCTCCCCCAGGGGCTGTGATGGGAGGGGGGACGGGGAAGGGGGGAGAAAAGAAATAATAAATCCGCCTCGCAGAGCACAACATGCAAGAGAAATCTAATACCCCTTCACAGAGTAGTGAGAGTTCGCTGGAAAAGAGGTACTGGTTGCACTGGCCGCGCTCGGTGGAGTGCTGATTTCGGCTGGAGGGCCTCCCGTCCTCTCGCCGCTTGACATATCACGTTCCACGCTCCGTGTTAAGCCTCCCCTGGGAACATTTCCCACGGCACCGAGGACACACGTGTTTGCAATGCTGCTGCTGTCCCAGTGGCCAACAATAGAGAGGGACAATTTGATCTTTATGTAAGGCGGGCAGCCGCGCACGCTGTTCCCCTCTCCTCGGGGATAAGATGTTCAAACCGCGCGGCACAACAAGTAATAACGACCTGAAGGGTTAAACACAATCACTAAACTCCTCAGGCTCGCTGGTGTTACCACTGGGGTGTCGATGGGTGTACCCACACGCCCCGCGGGTCTTGTTCAATGCAAGAAGCGTAACCCAAAAGCCGAACGAGCACTCAACCCCAGACCCGGTGATCTGAACCCCAGAGGAGATCCCTTCTCCTTTTGCAGCCTCAAAGCCCAACGCCAAGACACACGTACGAGCCTGGCATGCAGTGCTCAAACCTTCTTATGGTCTTCTGCACCATGCATTTCTACCAGAGCCCTGTGTGAAAGTGGATGGGGAAGGCTGATCAAACCCTTCCAGCTAAGGATCCCCACACATCCCCACCAGGGACCAAAGCCTAACTGGTACAGGCAGGAAAGTAAGGTTCCTCCATTGGGCAATGCACTCGCTTTGGCTTCCAAGTACATCAGTCTCTGGAAAACAATTGCACGACAAAGCCTCAAAATGAAATTCATTGCTGCTCTCCAGCCTTGGGAATCAAATGAGTAACTCTGCAGTGATTAACACAATGTCCTGGTAAAAATAAACAGGAAAGGGCACTTAATAGGAATGCTTCAGAGTTAAAAATACTGTATCTCGTCTAAGGTCATTCAGTTTTTAATAGGAACAGCCATGTATGCCCCAAGGTGATCTGATCTGGTACTACTCCAGTCCTGTTAAGGGTGCATGCTGTAGTCACAGACGGAGGGATTTTTTTTTTATCCCAGTTCAAAATCGTTCCTGGGATTCTGTAGATTGAGCATCTGCTGTTGGACTCACCGCAGAAAACACAGCGCTGAAGGAAGAGACAGGAATAGGAACACCTGACTACATGAGGGGATTTGGGGTCCCTCCTCTCTTCACCCAACAAGACTGATGAGGAAGATGCTCAACTTCTTTCTAAAAGGGGCATTTCGATAGCAAAGGAGAGGCTTGAGCCAGAGGAGATCACGCTGAGCACCAGGCAGGCACAGAGCTGATGCTGCAGGAAGGGCAGCAGGCGAAAAAAGTAGGCAGAAGGAGTACTGTAAAGGATCATAAAAGCCGCATGTACATTTTCCTTCCCTGAAAATGTCTTTGTGCTTTTATGGCAAGGAGCTGCTACAATTACAGCTTCTTTTATAACTGAAGCACAAACCAGATAATGAGCAAACCTCCCACCACACAAAGGAGGCGACGAAGGCGTTCTGTGAGCCCTGATGGTCAGGCTTCCCTGCAACAGCCAAAGGCAGAGAAAATTGCTAAAACCCATCTCCATTTCACCCACTTCAGGGGTGTGAGCTGCTCGCAGCCCGCTTTTTCTTTCCAAAAGAGCAAAAAGGATCACACCAAAAATGATTGCGCCTACACAGACAGTGTGTGAAAACCCTTCAGCCAGACAAAGCAGCAGCTTGCACGTCCCAGCCTGCAGAACAAGCGCATGGCTGCATCATCCCTGGTCTGGAGGAAAAAGAGGGAATAAAAAAGGTTTTGCAAGGAAAAAACGCAAGCAAGTATTGCCAAATACAGACGACTTGGTAATGTACTGTGGAGATTCGTGATTTCAGTGACACACAGGAAAATCAAGAGCTCCTGCCAGCCTTCCTCTCCCCGACCCCAACATTCGCTGGGAGATCAGGGGAGTTTGATGAAGCCACATGCAGGTGCAGAAGCCTGCGGCTTCCAGCTTTTCTGGCAACCAAATTCATAATTTTCTAAGAGAGTTGCCCCTCTTCCCTGCACATGAGCAAGCGTGGAGGCTCGGATAGCTTGGCAGGGAAAAGGAAAATCAGGCAGCGGCTTTCTGGATAGGGCTATTTCATCCCAGTCCACAGACCTTCCCCTGGGTTGGGGCCACCTTCCAAAATCAAAACCCTTTGCTCTGAACAGCCAGTGCACCGCTGCTCGCAGCCCTCTGCAACGTATCAACCAAAGCCGCCGCCCAAGCATGCTCTATTGCCCACAGCTCCGGCACTGTAATGCATCAGCACCAGCTTCCAAAAATCGACTATTTCTTCCTGGGTTGGGGTTCAGGAGTTTTAAAGCTTTGTCAGGATACCTTAGAAAGGGGAATGTAAGGGAGCCAACACAGGCAGGCAGCCCTGGGGGGGGAGTGCAGATGCTTGTTTGCTTTAACTGAGACAAGGCTCCTAATATTTACCAGGAACTGGTGTCTGCCAAGTGCTGCTGTGATTGGGCTGCTGAACTATCTGGTTTCACACTCAAGAGGGCAAGGATGTGGGATGCTCCTGCCAAGTCCCACTTCCAGTGACTCGTATCATTGGGAACACAATCTAAGTGGAAAAGAGAAGGAGGGTTTTGCTTTACTGATTTACTAATCTGCTTTACTACTCATTTGCTACTGTCACATGAGCAACTGGAGATAAGTGTCCCCTCAGAGTTCATGAAAGGGGATGAAAATAGAGGAATGGAGGAAGCGTTTTCTTTGGCGTGACAACCCTGTGTGCCACCAGCCTGCTGCAAGCCTGATCCAGCATCCCCACCATGAAACCCCAACGCCTGCCTCTCCATCATGAGTCTCCAGGCATGCAGAAGATGCAATTGCATCATGATGGAAGCCAGGCAATGGTTCTTACGGAAATAACCTCCCAAGAGCAGCCAGCACACTGCGTGTTTCTGCATTTCTTCGTCAAAGCAGCCTATTTTGGGAGATCCCATCCTTCTGGGAACTGGGCAGGCTTCTGCTAAATGGTCTGTGCCATGGCACAGCTGGAGCACACCCAGCTCACATCGTGATTGCGGCAGGCACACAACCCAGGAAGCTCCCGCCCGGTGCCTGGACAGCCCGTGTCCCGGGGGAAGCAATGGGTTTCCCTGCTCGGGGCTCCAGCAGCTCCCAGCCCCAGGGCTACACACAAACACTGCCAAAGCCCAGCGCCACGGGGCGGGGGGTGGGGGGGGGGACACCCACTGTCTTCCACACTTCCCGGTCTGGGTAGATCATACTACCTTCTTTTTTGCCTTCAGCTGCATTTTTTGCCTTGTCCCACAGGATGCAGGTGGTTACGGACTCGCCTTTTCACAGACTAACATCTTTGAGCAGCACCTCATCCGCAGGAGAGTGTTCAGCAGAAGCATGGCACGGTAGGGAAGGAGTGGTACAGGAAAGAGCCTCTCCCTACGTCAAGGGTCTACAAGCTAAGCCTCTGATGCAAATGGAAACAAGACTCTTGGCTTAAACATATTTTTTCATCTTTTAATGTGTATGCTGACTTACTCTAGCAGGGCTCCCAGCAGCCCAGTTTATTTTTAAAACACTAAACCAGAGAAGTTCAGTACATATAACAAACACCCTGGGTTTCCAGAGACGCATTCTGCACAGAAGCTAAAAAACAGGAGGTTGTTTTCTGGGTCAGCTTGGCCATGATCTATAAGGACTGTGAGGTGAGAGACAGATTCTGACCTCAGTTTAGAGAAATGCTGAGCAGGCATATTGCACACTAGCTGGATCCCAAATTCATGCTAAGAACAGGCACGGAAACAGCTCAGCCACCCAAGCACACCCTGCTTTGGCAGGTACCTGTGCTCAAATGATTGCCACTGCCTTGCCTGGAGCCCTGAGGGCTGAGAACTTGCCTGGCTTGACACACAGATGAAGCATCTCAGCTCACAGCTGCTCAGCCAGGCTGGGGCTCTGCGTTTCCCCCCCGCCGCGGGCAGCACAGCCTGCAAGAACATCATAAAAAGACATTGCATAGCTTCTTAAAGCAGATGGAGATGAAACCACCACCACCCCTCGCTGGGAGGCTGCAGGGAAGCAGCGCTGGGATGACCGATGTGGCTTTCCCTCAAGGTGACAGCACTCCTAATTGTGTCGCTCCAGCCAGCAAGCTGGAGGATGCGACCCAGTTTTGGTGCCTGTTATGTGGCTTGCAGCGGTGCTGACACACTGGAAAAGCTAAAATTAGGAGCCAAACAGGCGCAGTGTTACACACCCAGCCAGGACTCGCTCTGTTATGAGATGGCCAGAGAATCGACGCTGTCCGCTCACCACGCGCGTTACAGCATCGCTGCAAAGCCCTCACCGCCTGAGTGGGAAGCATTACCAAGTCACTTGGAATAAAATTGCCACTAAATGCTGTTTGGGGAGGGGGGGAAGCAAATTCTCACTCTTTCTCAGGCATTGTAGGAAATGAAAACGGCTATTGCTGCCTGGTAGAGAGTCCAATTACGAATTATGTGCGTTCTCTCCCTGCACAAAGGATGAAAGGCATCAGAGCTGGTGGTGACATTTTAAGACCGGAGATGTAAGAGCGAATCCGAGCCTCATTGCAAGCCCAGCCTTACCCCAATAAAGAAACACTTTGTGCAGTCAATTGCCTTGCAGCGTAGCTTGAAGCCCTGCTATTGATCTAGCATCTGTTATAAGCAGATAATCATCGTCGCTGTGCCATGGCTTCTACAACGGGATCTAAAAGCACTTTCCAGAAGATGGTTGAGGCTGTTTTTCTGCTCTCACCCGCGGCTGCAGGCAGGCAGAGGTTTGTGGGAAAGCCCATGAAACTCTCGCAGGTTGGCAAATTCTGAAGGTCAGAAAAGATTAAATCACTGGGACTCATTCATCTCCCGACCCTGTAAACTTGAGCTAACCGAGGTGTGCTCGCCACAAGGCTCTGCCTGCTGCTCCAGCCCCAGCCCTTGCACAGCCATCTCATACCCTGCAATTATCATACCCTTTCCCCAGTCAGGTGCTAACACACTGCCCTTAAGCCACTGCTCAATCCTGCCCTTCTGTAAGACAGCGAGAGCTGCTGAAATCCCCCAGCATCAGGCATTTTTGTCTTGTCCCCAAAAGGCTTCTTGGAGTTTGGCTCACTGAGCCTCCCGGCCAGTTCCCAGCAGCCTGGGGAGGTTCTGGGCTAGGCACCTTCCTCTGAGTTTAGCAAGAAGTGGTAAAAGGTAGGTGAAATTGGGCTGCCGGCACCTGCAAAGTTCCCCCTCCTCAGCAGCACAAGCATTTCTGATCCACTTGGCAGATTCCTCCAGTCTCCAAAGAAGGAGAAAAGGATGGGAAATTAAAAATAAATGAACCAAGAGATATACATCCATCAGGAGCCAGGCGTTGTCAGCCCAGGTCCCTGTGCAACTACTTCTTTAATCAAAACCTCATGCAGTTTAAACACTTGACAGAAGTCTAGAACAGAGATCTTGTTACTCTGAACAGGAAAAGCTGCAACCTTGAAAAATAAAATCACATTTGTCTGACGGGGTCTATTTTCTTTAAAATCATGCTAAATTACACTAAGCCCATTCCTAACCGTGACATCTGAGGTTTCACCTCGCAGATTCCGGCGAGATGCATGGGTGTCTCGAGGGGGCCACTCGAGGTGACGGGAGGAGCAAGCTCCTGGGCAGCAGCTGAAGATGTGCCATTTCTAAATCGGTCCACGACACCAGGCATAAATTTTTAAGAGGCTCAAATCAAGAAAAAGATTGCTGATAGATGCGCTCCCCACTTGAAGCTTACTTGCGTGGTGATGGACGTCAGACCACCTGGCTCACAGCTGTGCCACTTGCCCGTTCGCTATTGAGTGTCAGAAACCTTCCAACTTTCTAGAAACTCCCTGTGTGCCAAGGCTCAGCGAGCTCTTTAAAGGCTCCAGCATGCAGGTTATCTGCCCCTCCTCACTTGAAAATGTTTGTCCCTGAGGAGCTGTTATTTAATACTTTCCTTAGTTACCAAGGGATGGGAAGTTTCTCCCATCGTTCTGAGGCTTTCCAAACACAGATGGGATTTATTGAAGTTTCTGCCACTCTGACCTTGTTAATGTTTTATGGCACGGCTCCGGTGACGCGCCTACTCCTCGCTGGATGCCCCTCTACAGCCCCACAGCGGCTCAGGTCTCCCAGCTGCATTGAGCATCTTTGGGGAGTTTTAAGTGACTTCATCCCCCAAACCAGCTCCGCTGCTGCCTTTCGGAGCCTCACCTGCACCCAGCCTCATGCGGGACCACGGCTCCCAGCAGCTCCTTTCATAACAGCCACAGCGGGTGGGAAAGCAGAGACAGCATGAGGAGGAGAGACAAAAAAGAAAAAAGGAAAACATCCAAGAATAGTGCAGGAACACACACAAGCTGTGCCATGGACAACATAACCTGGGAGCAACCTGGGGACAGGCAGGATTTTAATTGGCATGGAGGGGTGGAAGCAGATGGGGTGCGAGCCCTGGGTTTGATGGGGAAACGCAGCAGGCGATGTTCATGGTATCCTCTGGCACATGCCTGCAGGGAGGAGGGTGGGAACTGGGAGTCCCGAGGCCTTTTTTGGAGGGCTTTTCTCCCCTGCGGAGAACAGGAGAGAGCACCAGCACAGCCTGGCTGGAGTCCTGCAAATTGCCCCACTTAGGCTCTGGTCCTCTAAATTGCTCTCCTAACCGAACTGCATAAATCGACCCGATGAGGATCAGGGTTTTCTCCAGAGCCACACTCCCCCACAGCCTCCAGATTTCATGCTTTGTCCCCAAACCCTGCAGGTTCTGCCCCAGTGAAACATGCCCAGGGCTTACCAGGGCAAATGCCTTGCTATGCTCAAGGCCAAGCACCACACGGAGCCAGGGTTTCCCCACCACATATTTATTCAGCGGCACTGCACAGCAAGGACAGCCCGGCGCCAAACTTTGCAAGAGGCAGACCTGGCCAGAGTTCAGCAGAAACGGGGAATTAAGACACTGAACCAAATCAATGCATCCCCACCCAATTTCTACCCAAATCAGGAATTTCACGCACAGGAGGGTTTTTGATCAGGGTCCCACATTACTTATTAAGCACAGAGAGCAGAGAGTGCTTGGCACTGCACAGAAATCCAGTGTTTGCACTAAAGCTTTTGCAAGCCCAAAGTAATTCAGATGCAGAAGCAATCTCAGCTGCCAGGAAGGAACTCAAATAGCAAAAGACAAAGGGAGCCTGTGCAGGGATGCAGAGGAGGAAAGAACTGCTGTCTGGGTGCAGGCAGGGGACGCAGATCACATGGAAGAAAGGATGGGGAGGAGGTAAAGGAAACAGGTCAGGAAAAACTCAGGGATGGCTGGGGCCACTCCTGCTAAAATGCACCTGACAGCGGGGGCTTGCTTACATGCGACAGCCCCCCCTGCTAGAGCCTTCCAGCAATGCCTGGTGTGAGCCACACACCGGGACTGGCAGAGCCTGAAAACGCCAGTCATGTGCTCGGGAGCCTGGACAGAGCAAGCGATGGCCAGAGGCACATGGACTGTGAGAGCCACCCGGGCCGTTAGAGCCGGGGAAACGTCTAGTGCCACGCTCACCTCCCCAGAGCTTCCCACCAACACACCAGCTCAGGTTGCTCACTGCAAACCCATGCAGCGATGCCTTCTGCTCCCAGACGCAGGCCCTGCACGTCTTGCTTGCAGTGCCACCTGCCGCCAACGGCAAAGCTCTTCAGACACTGGAAGGGGACAACAGCAACGCAGAGCAATGAACTTCCTGCTGTTACATCAGCTTTCCCTGTCCTTTAACAGCAGCCAAACTCTTGATCCAAAAACAACGCTATTTCCCAAGCTGCAGGCATCCCACGAGTCGCAGGCGTAGCAGCAGACGCTAATAAAGTACTTTTTTCTTTCCCTTTTATGCAGTTTCTCGCTGGAGCCAGTCTCTCCCCTGAGAGACCACATCCTGAATCTTCTTGTTCATTGATTCTTTATGCTAAATGATGACTCCACTATTGAAATAATGTGGCACATTCTAGTTCGCATTTCAGACACCGTGAGATTTTTTAATAACAAGTTGCATGAAAAATTAGGGAGGCTGCAACAAAGAGCTCCAACAGAGGTTTCCAAAGTGACTCACAGCCAGGAGAGCCTCGCTTTTCCAAAGCCCAGCGTGAGACAATCTCAAGAGCCCCCGCACTCAGAGAGCGCCGAGCCCTCCCCCTCTGGAAAAATAAGGCCTCTATAAGGAGACTTCCCCAGGGTGAGAATCCCTGCAGGGAGGTTTGGCAGGTGGTTTTGGGAATCTTAGCTGAGACAACATCCCATTTCCACGAGTGCTCGCAAGGAGAAGGTTTCACCCCATACCTCAGCCGTGCTGCTGAGGGTGCTTGCAGGGTGGGAGTCACCTGGTGCTGCAGCCCACCTAGGCTCCCTGCTTGGCACATTGGCCCTGCAGTGCTCCAAACCAGGGCCAGCAACGACTCTCACTGCTCTTGCAGGGAGGTAGCAAACCGCAGCGGTGAAGGGCAGCAGAGACTCTTCCAGTCTCGGCTCCCAGAGTGCTACGGCACCCACAGAGACAGCGAGCATCATCCACGCACAGGTATCCTTGCTCCTGCTTAGGGAGGGCTTGCTGCCAGCTCTGCAGCTCTTTGCCAGGCTTTGCAGCATGATGGAGGGGGAATTTCTTCAGGTTAACTTTTGGCTGACTGTTTTTGCTTCTTGTCATCCACACAACCGGCTGCCAACATATTTCAAGGGGAAGCAGCAAGCAACGCATCCAGTGCAGCCCCTTGCCGGGGCTTAATGCCATTTATGCTCAGTCCCAGTGGTGACAAGTGCCTGGCTGCTGGGGTGGGAGGTGCTGCAGGAGGTGGCTGAACGATGGGTTTCATTGCTGTGCCCCCTCTCCCACGCCCAGTTTCTAATTCCTTCTGCATCCCATGCTGGCTCCCGCCTTCACCTCCCCTGTGACACCCATCACAGCCACCCCCAGCGCCAGTTCTCTCTGCAGCACAGCTCCCTGCTCACCCACTTCTAATGCCTAATAACTCGGCACCGCTCGCCCCACCCAGCCCAGCAGATTTTCCCAAAAAGGGGTTTTTCCTCCAGCATGGCCCAAGGGAGATGCCCCTGTAGCTGGGAAAGGAAGGCTAAAAACGACAGGGCAGCCGGCGTGCAGGCAGCTCTTACCATGTTCCAGAAGAGCGGGTTGAAGGCGATGGAGAGGACGGCCACAATGAAGCCAGAGTCGGTCACATCCACATAGCCGAAGAGCCGCGCCATGGCTGTCACATCCACCTGGGGAGGGAGAGCCAGTTACTGGGGGTGCAGGTTCCTGCAGGGGCACTGGGCAATTCATCTCAAACCGAACACTTCAGCTGCCCCCCAAGAGCGGACACATCTTTTAATGGCCCCAAGCAAAGCGCGATGTCAGGGTGCAAAGCCAAAAGGAAGGATGAGGGCTCCTCCAAGCCATCACCCCCCACACCTGAGGGGCACCAGGCTCTCGGGGAGCCCCACGTTTGCAGCAGTGCCCAGAAGGACAGAGGCACTGCAAGGACACTGCTGCTGTGAGGACAAGCACCAGTCCTACAGGGCAGCTGCCAACCCAAGCAGCGTTTCCAAGCTGCAGGCAAGGGAGCATCGTTTCACAGCGCTTCGGCATCCCCGGGGAACGAGGACGTCCCAGGGATGCTGGTCTGCATGAAAACTCCAAGCAAGAAACTGTGTCAGCCTCAAGTTTGCCTTCCATAAAGTAAGTGATGCAAACCCCCTCCACAGTGAGGGCTGCAAGGGTTTCCTGTCGTACTTAATGACAACAAATAGCCTTAAAGCTCAGTTTTCTCCCCTTTCTCCTTTTAAGAAAGAGGTATTTTTCCCAGGATGGCTCCCTGACATTGTCAGCGTTTTTACGTGCAATAAACCATGCTGCTTCTCCCTCCCCGCCCCCTCTCCCTGCAGTGGTATTTGGATGAAACACAGCCAGTGCCTTTTTTTTTTTTTCCCAAAAAACTTTGAAAAACAAAAGACAAAATAGCCCAGCCCAAGCCCTTCCCTCTCTTGAATCAGAATCAAGACAACACTCAGACGTAGAGGCCTTTTGCTTCCTAAACACAGCTGTGTTTGCAAGTCCTTTGGATGCCAGGGGACAGGAAAGGCTCAAACAGGCATCAGCTCCACCTTGCCTGTCCGGGACAGAAATTCCCACCGGCTCTTCACAAGTTCTTCAAAGCAACCAGAGCCTCAGTGGGATTCATGGAGAGGGGCTGCTAAACGCAGCACCTCTCGTAGCCAAAAGCAAAGGCCCTGGGAACGGCTCCCGCACTGTCCCGGGGCATGTCCAGCCGCTCCAGGTGCCTCCTGCACAGCTGCCACTGCCCGCGGTGCAAAGCACAAGAGCAAAGGCCGTGCTGCCCCAGGGACACGGGGGGATCCTCACAGGGGTCATGGCTGCCTTCAAACTGCTACCACCCCAGCTCCCACGGGCTCCTCCATCCAAGCCCTTGGGACACGGGTGCTGGTAAGGAATGATGGGAACAGCCCCTCGGGCCTGATCCTGACCCACCTTCCCCTACTGCCACCCTCCCCAGTCTCTCCTCCCCTCCCTTCATACCCGAGCAGCCCTTCGCCATCAGACCTCGCCTCTTCAGACCCAGCACAGTCAAGACACAACCCGGGCACCCAGACAGCCTCTGGCGCCGGGGCCGAACTGTCTGGTCTCGCTTCAATTGCAATCCCGTGGGACCAGGACAGCTTCTTTCCTCTCATTTTGTACGGTGCTGAGCACACCGCCAGCACAGGCTGAACAAAAGCTTCTTGACCTACTAACTCCTGGCTGGCAACAACCTTAACATTGCACTCCTTTTCTTCTCCTCAACAACCAAATTCGCTGCTGCCAGCGGGAGGCAGATTGGCCTGTGCCTACTATATGCTTTTAGGGATAAAGGGGGGCCCATTAGGATGAGCTGTCTTGGCAAGCTGCTGGGACAGCCACGTAACAGGCACAGAACATTCAACTTTGCCCCGTCCTCCCTGGCGGGTGAGCAATAATGGTGGCAAACACCACCTGCTTGCCTGCAGCCCCAACGTCAGGGAAGGCGAGAGCTGCACAGGCCCAGGGGAGAGCTGAGGGGCTGCACAGACAGGTGGGTGGGAGCTGGATGGGCACCCCGAGGAGAGTTGCAGGGGCACCCGGGTGGGAGCTGCAAGGACAGCCAGGTGGGAGCTGCACGGACAGCCAGGTGGGAGCTGCATGGGCACCCCGGGGAGAGCTGCAGGGGCATCCAGGGGAGAGCTGCAGGGGCACCTGGGTGGGAGCTGCATGGGCACCCCGGGGAGAGCTGCATGGGCACCCAGGTGGGAGCTGCACAGACAGCTTGGTAGGAGCTGCCCGGGCATCCTGGGTAGAGCTGCATGGGCACCCGGGTGGGAGCTGCAGGGGCACCTGAGCAGGAGCTGCAGGGGCACCCGGGGTGGGAGCTGCAGGGGCTACACGGACAGCCAGGTGGGAGCTGCAAGGGGCACCCAGGCAAGCTGGTGGCAGCACCCATGGGCCTCCGTGCGGTGCCGGCGGCGCCCTGCCGTGTCCCAGAGCCAGCCATCGTGGCTCGGGTGGAAAATGTGCCGGGGAGGGCAGCGGGTCCCTCGGGCCCCGAGCGGGCACCTGCAGGCACAGCCGGGGGGGGCGGCCACCAGCGCTGCGCAGCCCCGCCAAGGCACCGGGAGAGGCCGGGGCTGGGGGGATCCGGCCCCGGGCCGCCCCCCGCTGCCGAGCGGCAGCGCCCCGGGCCGGGCCCTTCCCCGGGGCCGCCCCGAGCCCGGCGCTCCCCGCCCGCCCCCCGGCCCCGCCGGTACCTGGCCGTACTCCAGGCCGCCCAGCCCTTCGCAGCACTCCCGCGGGAAGGGCCGGCCCCCGCCCGCCTCCGCCGCCCGCCGCCCCGCGCCCGGCCCGGGCCGCCCCGCCATGGGTTGGGGCCGGGGGCCCGGGGTCGCCCCGCCGCCGCCGCCTCCCCCCGCCCGAGGCCGGCCGAGCGCGGAGCCCCGCGGTGGCGCTGCCGGGAAGCCTGGGCCCGCCTCCGCCGGCAGGGCCGCGGCGCGGCGCGGGGGGAGCGGGGCCTGGCGGCCGGGCCTAGCGCGCCCCCGGGAAGCACTGACCTCGCCGCGGGCCCGGCCGGCTCCGTCGCGGGCTGCGCGAGTGTGTCCGGCCGCGGCGGCGGGGGGGCGGCCCGTGCTGCCGGCGCCTGGACTTCGGCCCTGCCGGTGAAGCAACCGGGCCGCGGCGCGGGGCGGCCCCCCCTCCCCGCGGCGGGCGGGACGGGCCCCCGGGCCGGGGATGCGCCCCACCGGGCGGCTGGCGGGGCCGAGCGGGGCTGGCGGCGGACAGCCCGGAGGGGGCAGTGGGCGCGAAACAGGGGGCTGCAGGGCAGAGACCCGGCCCTGCCTGTGCCCCTGCCTGGCCCCGGACCCCTGCCTGTCCTCCTGCCTGCCTGGCCCAGCCCCCCCTACTTGTCTCTGTCCCCCTGCCAGTCCTCCTGCCTGTCCTCCTGCCTGCCTCCCCTGCCTGCCCCCGCTGCCTGGCCCTGGCCCCCTGCCTGCCTCCCCTGCCTGTCCTCCTGCCTGCCTCCCCTGCCTGGCCCTGGCCCCGTGCCTGGCCCTGGTCCCCCTCATTGTCTCTGTCCCCCTGCTGGGCCCCGTCCCCCTGCCTGTCCCCCCTGCCTGTCCTCCTACCTGGCCCCAACTCCCTGCCTGGCCCCAGCCCCTCTGCCTGTTCCCATCCTCCTGCCTGACCCCCTGCCTGGCCCCGGCCCTCCTAATTTTCTCTGTCCCCCTGCCTGTCCCTGTCCCCCCTACCTGTCCCCCTGCCAGTCCCTGTCTCTCTGCCCGTGCTGCCCGTGTTCAGTGCTCGCACCAGGGCCAGAGGGAGGGAAACGGCACCAGTGGCTTTCTGGTGCTGGAAAGGCTGTGGAAATTAAATGTTGCTTGCCCAGTATTACTCACTCCAGGGAAAAATGTAAAGCCATCAAGTCTGGATGTATTTTAAGGACAATTCATTGCAGCCTACTCCCTTCAGCAGGTGTAGTATTTATTTTTATTGCTGTTATTATTACTACTAATATTTCTCTTCTTCACTCCTTTCAAAGATGTTTCTGGTTGATGCACATCGTGGGCGGCAGTCCTCGCCCTGCCTGTGCATAGGAAATCAGGTAGCACCATTGCTGCAGACCTCTGAGGGTCCCTGCATGGACCATCTGCTTTTGCAGACCCTCCTTTGAGGGGAAATAAATTTTCTTCAGAAAGGAGTTTGATGTGAGGGAAGCCTCATGAATAAGCTGCAAGTGTCCCTCCCAGAGGTCTCACGGGAGTGTCTGAGTGCTCCTGCCCTGGCAGGCACCAAAAATGTGCGTGAGTGATGGCTCACGCAAAGCCCTCCCCAGTAAAATGCCATCCTTGGAGGATGCACTTCAGCAGACCCAGGGGGGCCCAGCTACAGCTCTCAGCTCCACAGGAAACCGGCTTTCCTTAGTTCTGCCGCTCCAAACCCCTCGCTACCCCTCGCTGCACCAGCACATCCCCACCTCCCGCCAGCAGGGTCAGCTCCTGCACTCGGGGGTGCTTGCACAGGGCTGGACCCCACCCCACCAGGGCCCGAGGAGCACATTCACGGTATAAATTGCAGCACCGGGCCCGTTTGGGGTGAGACACGCATGACGGCGCCGTGGGTGGGAGCAACGTTCCCCATGGTGGATGATTTCCAGCTGCTTCCGGCCTCTTCTCCCTCACGCTGGATAATTTTGCTGTGCCGAGTGTGTAATTATCACCTCTGTCATCTCCCAGGCTGGGGCGCGGGAGCAGATGGGAGGATGTTTATTTTGTGAGTCCCACCAGCTGGGTGCTTGGGGCAGCGGGAAAGGCGAAAGGGACGGAGTGGGAAAAGCACGATGGCTGCGTTCAGAGAGGAGGAAACATTCCCCCAGGGAGGGAATTAACACAGAGGAACCTTCTCCAAACCATCCTCCCTGCTGCAAGGGGAGAACATTCCGGTGCTGCCAATGCTGCCAGCTGGGAAAGGACAAGGATGTGGTGGCAGGGGCCAGGGAATGGAGTGAGGGATGGATGGTGAGGAGGTGCAGTGGGGTGAGCTGTCTCGCTGGCTCCTCGCTCGAGGCCAGCAGAGCTGGGCTGTCGTGGACATGTCTGTCCTGTTACCCCATGTTGGGGAGCACCCAGTGAGGGCATGTGCTGCAGGACCCGAATGCCCTACCACCAGCTTGGCTGCGTTTTGAGTGGGGAATCACACTGGAACCCCCACGCTGTTCCCACTGCCAAGTCTCCTGTCCAGGGAACATTTTCCACATAAGAGGAACAGGGGGTGTTTGCAGTGGTGGGGCCCCTCCGCACCAGCCTCCATCCCACTTCAGAAACATCCCAGCAGCTGTGAAGGAGACAAAGAGGGCTTTCTGCAGGGTTGGATTTTTCTTTGTGTCCCCATCCCTCCCCTTCTCCCCATGGCGTGCCTTTTATCCAGCTCTCTGTTTCTGAGCACTGAGCTAAGGAAGAGGGCATTGCCCTCGGCTTTCCCAAGTCCCTTGTCAGCTTGAACCCCTCCAGCGCCCTTTGAAATCCCACCACAACCCCAAGAGGTCACCGATGAATATGGAGTTGCAAATGCCTCCGTGGGCAGAAAGCACTTAAACGAGGCCGTTCGTAACAGCGGGGATGAGCTGCCCTGTCGGAGGGAGGGTTGGAGCCGGCTCGCTGGTTGACAGCTGTTAACAGCACACAGGGATGGTGCAGCCGCCGTTGCTTCTGCTGGCATCTGCTGCAGCAGCACTGGAGGGTTTCCATGTGTTTGACATGTTCATTGCGCGCAGCTCAGCAATGCATGTGTGCGTCAGGCTGGTGAAGGATGCTCGCTGCCTGCACGTTAGCAGGTCACTGTGGCTCAGCAAGCTGCAGTTTGTTCAGGAGCATTTCAAACACAAGGAGACCCGGGGGACTCCCAGCATGTGGAAATCCAGGGCAAGGAGTGCCATCGGGTGGATTTCCCTTAGAAATGGGGCACTGGCTGGGAAGCTGCAGCCAGGTCAACTTAAGCACAGAGAGACGTCTCCCCTTACAAGCCCAGGAGAAAGCTTCCAGGCCAAAGGATTGGTTTCCTTGCTGAGAAAAAGGAAGAAAGGGGATATAAAGCACCCGCAGCTTCCACTCGCCAATGGTGGCTCTTGCTGTCATCCTCCACAAAGCGGGACAAGCTCATGACCCCTCCTGCTTGCTGGCAGCTCCCATAACTGCTCTCTTGCCTATTGCTCCAGCCAGGCAGACCAGACTTTATCATGGTCCCCAGCAAGCCGTTGGGGTCCCTGGGAAGGGCTACTTTCTGCTGGCAGTCTTGGTTTCTCATATCTGAGCTTGCAATCCAGCTGGTTCCACCCCAGCTTCATCCCTTGCTGATACAGAGGTCCCATGGGCACAGTGTGGGGCTGGGACCTTTTTCCCAATCCTTTGTGTCCCCTTTCCTGAGGGCTGTGTCATGGTCCTGGTGTTCAGGCCTGACCTGAAATAAAGCTGATCCCTGTGGGTTTAACCCTTGCAAGCCTGCAAGAGCTTGTACTGATGGGTCGCGGAGATCAAGGACAGAGCATCAAAACACATGGTAAAGGACAGCATTGCCAGCCTAGAGGGAAGCAAATAACACGGGAGCACAGAGCTGAAACCTTGGGCAGAAGCTGCAAAATTGCAGGTACTCTTCTGTCTTCCATCAGATAACACGTTGTCACCAGCGGTGCAATGCTGCAATCCAGACCTGCAATCCTATTGGAAATCCTGTAGTGTTTGTGCTGGAGGTTAGCTCTATTTATATTCTGATGAATGATTTACAGTTTATGAGTAATTGGCACACAGCTCCCCTATTACAGATCATAAAGAATTAATCACGAGATTTTCAATGCTCCCCTATCAATTTTATTAGGCTTGATTGAACGCAGTGGATTGGGAACATATGGTATGTGAGTCAGACTCTGCTCCCTGTTACACCCTGGTTAATGCCGGGGACTCACTCGGCTGCTGATCCCTGTAAATCCAGAGAGACAGCTGCTCCTTTCCCTCTCTTCGTGCCCTGACTGCTTCTTGCGTTCCCTTGGACGCAGGCAGCAACCAAGATCAACTCCATGTTCCTAAATTCTCCAAAAGACTGAGATGCTCCTAAACTGAAAGCCAGGCCGGAAAGAGGTTGCTTTGCTTTCATTCCTCTGTGTATCAGCATGAGCCAGAAACCAGAGCCAAACACTTGGGAGCTCGAGATCTGCCCCTGGAGCAGTTGCGGAACAGCCCCTGCGAAGGGGACGTGCCACGGCGTGGGAGGCTTGTTGCTGTTGCAAGCTGAGGATGCCTGTGTTGGCGTCAGGGCGTCCTGCCAGGCAGGTTTGCCCACGGGAGATGTTTTCTTTCTTGAAAGAATTAGCAACAAGAAGTCCTAACACCCGCAGGAGCAGGATGACACATCCCTGCCCCGAACCGGCAGCATAGCTTGATTCTCTGGAGCAGAAACCTTCTTAAAAGCCGTCGTGTATCCTGTGCTCCCCTCATGCAGAGAACCAGGAAAACCTCCAAAATTTCCATGTCGAAGGCTCGCAGTCCTTGCCTTGCTTTTTCACTTGTGGGTGTTGTTACCGTGCTAGTTATGTGCAGAGTCGTGATGCAGGGAAGGGGACGGTACAGGGCCCTGCTCCAGCTCGTGGGCAACGCTCACCCCTGGTGAAACCGTTCCCGCTGTGCTCCCAGTAACTACACCAGGCTCTCAATGCATATTTACAGGAGGGAATAGGAACTTTGGGTGTAGATGGAGCTACTTGCATAAGCCCAGCAGAGCAACCAGTCTGGCACAGCTACAGCCCACGTCCCCATCTGCTGTCTTGAGCAGCTGCACTGAAGGGCACCGAGAAGTTATTGCCAGTAACTCTTGGCAGGAGCCAGCGAGGAAAACTCCCTCCGGGGAGAGCTGATCTGCGGAGGGCAAATCAGAAATGTAACAGAGGACAGAGCAGGATCTGTCCTTCCTGCAGGCAAAGGGGAATAACAACAGTCCCCTTGCCTTTACAGTCAAAACATTTTGCGTACACGAGGTCCTGGTTCGGGAGCAGAGCGGGCAGGACCTTGCACAAGGATCTTGCCAAGCATCAGTGTGTCCTGATCACCTGGGGCTGCCTCTTCTCTGCCCTGCCCATGCTGCCTGCACCTGAACCAGCTCTCCAGTGCTGTGTCCATGCTTCTAGGGGAACATCCCTCACAAATAGCCCAGGCGCTGGGAACCCCCCAGCTGACTCCAGGTACACCTTATGTCAGCAGCGTGGGGCTGGGGACCTCCCCTGCAGGTCTCGCCTCTGTGCTCTGCCCTGGCCACAGCTTGCATTGCTTTAACCCAGGGCATTGTGCCCTCACCACGCATCGGTGGGGAGAACCGCGGAGGGAGGGGGCAGACCCAGAGGCACTGAGCTGCATCTTTCCAGCCTCAGCCTATTCCCAGGGAGCTCGGTGCCCAGGGAGCCACGCGTGCAATGAGTGCTGAGGGAAGGGGCAGGCTCCCTCAGAAGGAAGCCATGCTGTCGGAGAAGCTTCCTGGCATCTGTGCTGAGCCTGGTGGAGACAACATTTAGGGAAGGATTCACAACAGCTTCTCCACTCCCTGAGGCCACGTTCATCACCAGCATGTCTCTAATGAAGCGGAGGCTTTACTTTCTGGGATCAATGAATCCACCGATCGTGACCTGTTTGCTAAGTAGGAAATCAGGTCTCTCCCTCCCTGAACTCATCTGAGCTTGGCTCAAACAGCAACTCTGTCCCCAGGGTACTCCATGTCACTTAATTGCAAACCCCGTGTCTGATTAGAGAGTAGCAGCGAGGGTGTGCAGAAGCACTTGCTAGCGTAGCCCACAGAGCAGCGGCTGCTCACCCAGCCTGGGAGGTGGCTGCAAGGAGGGAGGAGGTTTCGGGGCTCCAGGAGGGTGGAAATCCTCCTGGCTTTCTCTTCTCCAGAAGGTCCTGACTCTTCCCAGCTGGCTGGAGTGTTTATTGCCAATCTGCTCTCCCCCAAAGCCCTAAATCCCCCAAACCATTGAAATCCCTCCAAAGTACCTTTCATGAGGACAGATGCTTTAAAAGAAGCTGAGGCTTCCCAAAGCAGAGGGCAGCTGAAAAGGTCGCTGTTACCACATCCCTGGGCCACAAGCATGTCCCATGCCAGAGGTGGGAAACAAACCCCATTGCCCCCTGGGTCCATCCAAAGAGGCCAGGCAGCTTTCCCTAACGCTACCTGCGCCTCCCAGTCCTCTCTGCACCTACAAACCACCCTGTGCAGCCCCAGCATGTTTGCCCATATGGTGCAAGCTGCAGAGGGCTGAACCTGCCCCCAAAACAATTCCCTACATATCATCAGCCCAAAGATATGGGGCATTGCTCCAGATACATAGAATTACGGTGTTCTTGTTAGCCAAGCAGCCAGGTGTCGGATGCCAAGCCATCCAGATGCTCACCTAATGCTTGTCGCAGCAGGCAGCAGAGATGATGGAGGGGGTGATGGAGGAAGCTGAGTCACAGTGCCCAGCATCAACCTCCACGGCCATCTCTCATCCCTCGCTCCGCTGGCGGCCAGCTTTTCCCCAGCAATCAGCCTTGCTATCTGATGTGACACCCAGGAGGGCTGTGGAGAGAAAAATCCTCTCTTCGAGGACTTGGCGGGGGGGGGGTGGGGGGCAAAGCCTGCCAGTGGGGGCTGCTTCGTGCTGCACGTGACAGCCCCCGCAGCAGGCACCCGGCCCTGGTGCTCAGCGCCGCGGGGAGCTGGGCTCGGAACCTATTTGGGGCACCAGCCCTTCCCCGAGTGGCCTCTAAAAGCTGCAGAGATGTGCTGTGCCTCCAGACTTACACCGCCGGGGAGCTCCTTCGGAAGGGGTAACCTGCAGGTCTCGGACACAGACATGCGCTCGCAGGGGCCAGGGAAGAGGCTTCCATGGGGCAGGCAGGTTTATCCTGAGGAAGAGCAGAGCCGGCTATAAATACCTCCTCAGAGTGTCACTCCCCCTCCTCTTTGATGTTTTGCTTTTATTTACTTCAAACCCACTCCTGCTGCTGTTATTTTTATCTTCTCTTCTTTCCCCTCCGCTTTTGCGGCTGTTTATGGGCTGCATCACAGAAGCATCTCAAAAGGAAGGCGGAAAGAAGGTCGGGGATCCTGGGAGGAAGGTTGGGGACCACGGCAGGGCAGAAGCCCTGTGGCCAGCAAGCTCCCTGGCTCCCAGCAGTGCCCTCCCGGTAGCGCGCAGTGGGCGATAGCTCTGCCCTCGTGTCCCACTGGCAAGGGGCACGGCACTGGCCAGGGCATTGCGCTCACCCTGGGCTGGACAGATACTAAGAGCAGAAGGGATGTAGAAGCCCAGCAGAGCCTTTCCCACCTTCTCCCCAGTGCATCCCAGGGGCTTTCTGTCCCACTTCCACCCAGCCTTTGGCCAGACGCTTTTTTCTGCCAGGATGAACTGGTCCTGCTCAGCTGCTGCCCCGTACCAGTGCTGCCAGCTCCCAGCAAGGCCAGGTCCCTGTGCCAGCCCTGAATCAGTGGCTGGTCACGAGGCAGAAGGTCCCTGTAGGACTGACGTGGAGGGTGACCAAAAGTACCCCCCACTACAAGGACGCTACTAAAGAGGTCTCCTGCTGCTCTCCAGCCACAGGCGTGTTGAATTTGCAGGAAATTGGTCTCCCTGCGATGCCAAACCCCTGCCAGAGCCAAAGGAAACCAGGCGAGCAGCTCAGAAATTAATGAAAGTGGAGGCGATGTGAGCAGTCAGACACAGACGAGCTTAATTCCCTTAAATGAATTAAAAATACATCGCTCCTCACCACCATGAGCCTGAAGCCCTGAATTGCAGCGGCAGGAGGGGAGGGCGAGCTGTGAGCACCAGCTGCCCCACTGACCCCTCCTCACCCAGCCATGGGGCAGGGGGTGCTCCTGCCTCAGCCCTCGGAACCCCGAAATCCAGCAACCAGGTTTTGCTGCCATGACCCTCCCCACAGGCAGACTGGGAGCTGGGGGGCATTGCTGGCTGCCGATGCAAGGCACTTCAGCAAAAGGAAGCTGCTGGAACCAACTTTTTTGTTCTCTTCCTTCACCCTTCCAGCAAGACGAAGAGCACCAAGCACAAACTGATCTTTGCATTGTAGAAAACAGGGTCTGAAACAAAAGGTCTGGGGCTTTCCCCACCTAAACCAAAAGCAGACTGTTTACCTTGTTTAAAGTTTAAGGCATTGAATCCCCTTATTGCTAAAGACAAGATGCTGTCCCTGCTCCCTCCTCCACACATCCTTCCTTCTTCCCACACCAGGAGAAGCCAGAAACCACCTGGAATCACCAAAACCCAGATGGCCCCTTTGCCAGAGTCTCTGCCTGCAGCATCACCCACTTGCCAAGAACTGGGTTTTTTTGCAGCTCCCCGTTAAAAGGGCAACTGGCTGGGCTGCTGCTTGCCGCCCGGGCAGGGGTGCAGCGGCTCCGTGCCAGCCCCCACCATCGGGATGGATGTTTTCTTCTGTGGTTTGTTGCCCCTGGGACCCCATTTGGACATCGGCTGCTGGGGGGAGAAATTGAATCCAAAGGGCAGAGGGGGAAGGAGGAGAGGCTGGAGAGGGGCTGGGAGCACAGAGCGGACCCGGCATCCCCCAGCCGCGGCATCCCCCAGCCGCCGCATCCCCGTGGCAGGGCACAGGACATGGGCACGGCAGCAGCGGGAGGAGGACAGCCCAGCTGGAAGCGTGGCTGGAGCAGGAGTAAGGAGGCTTTGCCAGCAGATGGGTTTAGTGGGGGCTGCCATGAATTCTTCAGTATGGGGAAAACTTTAAATCCCAACAGGCTCTCCAAGGTCTGCTCCAGCCCAGACGGGCAGGCGTCCAGGGAGGTCTCCTGGCCTGGATTGTGCAGGAGGTCATGGCTGTCCCTGCGGGCTCTGCAACTGGAGCCCAGTGAGGATGGATGCCAGCTGATGGAAAACCATGCTCGGGGACAGCTCCGTGCCAGGGCATGGGGACCCCCTGTGGGGGCACCCAGGGACCTGCTCCCCTCACTGCCAAGGATGCTGTGATGGGAAGCAGCTGCCCTGGGCTGGGAAAATGCTGGGTCACCCTTGTGGACAGGCTGCCCCTGTGCTACCAGAGACCCTGCTGCTGGCACCAGCCCTGATTTCCAGGGCAGAGCTCAGAGCAGTCGTGTCTCCTCCTCCCTCGGGTGTCTGACCCTGCACCAGCTGCTGGGGATTGGCACTGGGCTGCAAGCTTGTCTCAGCTGTACGGAGAGTGGGCATGTCCCACAGCTGGTAGGGGCATGCAGGGCAACACTGACTGGGAAAAGAAATTACCTCCATCTCCTTGTGCCTCTCATTAAAGCCAGGCCTGGCAGCCTGTGCTTTTTCTCCCAGGCAGGTGCTCAGTGGGGATGGGTGCCCCCTTGGCCAGGGGACATGGGTGCATGTGGGGAAGGAGGCAGGATCCAGCCACTTTGCAGCACATCAATGCATGGCACATAGGCATTGCCTCTGTGGCGTTGGGCAGGACTCTGAGGCCTCTGCACCCACTGCAAGCCTACTCCAGCATTCTTTAAACATTGCCTTTCACCCCACAACACATTGGATATTCCCCATGCAGTCGCATCCAGATGCTTTTCCTCTGCTCCATCAGCTTACAGCATGATGGAGCAACCCAAGCAGGCTCACAAAGCACTGGGTGCTGGACCCAGGGATGCAGTGGGTGCAGGGATGGGGCATGAGGTCACAGCAGCACTCCAGCTGCGAGAAGCGTCTTGGGATTTTATGATCAGCCCCAGATCCAGACCTGCCAGGTCCTGGTGGAGGGAAGCTGCCTGCAAGCTATCACCTCTCCACCCAGCACACGGAGAGGAAAATAGGCTTGAGGGCATGCGGTATGGGTTCAGGGCGTGCTCTCTCTGCTTGGCTAAAATGACACTAATTAAGCCCCTTGCAGCGTGCAAAAGCTATTCCTACAGGGCAGACAATTAACCTTGAAACTTGGCTTTTAGTGCTTGGAGGGGAGTGAATTTTTCATCCTGTTATTTCCCCGTGCTATTAAGCTAATCCTAGAGACCACGAGGGAGAAGCAGTGTTACATGTCTGCAGCTCCCAGCCTTGCCAGGAGCACAGTGTGTGGCCAGCAGTCTCATGCTCCATCTCTCCATCATGCTTATATTTTCACCAATGGTCTCCAACATCGTCATCGCTGGGGAGTGCTGGAAACAAGAGATGTGACCAAGGGCGCACGGCAAGGCTGTGGTATTACATGATTATTATGGTCAGCAGTAAATCCAGCCTCTTCTGAGCACACTGGACATGGTGCCAGCCTGGCTTTGGCTTTTCAGGGAGTTTCCCTGGAGGGACGGCATGTCCTTGGCTCTCCAAGGCTGTGGTTGCTGGCACGGCATCACGCCAGCCCAAGCTCTGTGGGAGATGAGCCACCAAAATTTTGCTTTCCTGGAGGAGGAAGGGAAAGATCAGGGAGGTGGAGAAAGGAGAAGGATTTGGATCATGGAGGTCAAACCCTACCCTGGGGGCTGCACGTCCTGGGATACCCTGCATCCTCTCCAGAGCTCACAGCCCCTCTTCCCCCCAGCTTCCCTCTTGCCCCCCCAAAATGCAGCTGATGACAGGGCTGAGCTTGGGGACACCCAGGAGAGGAGCTGGCAGCTCAGCCTAATCCTGCCGACAGCAGAGGTGAGGAGAAAGGGGGGATGGATAACTCACAGAACCCCACCGCTGGCTGCCATGCAGGCACACCATCACACATATGAAATATTTAAGCACTAAAAAACAGAACCTGAGGACATTTGTTACAACAAGCTGCAAAAAGGAATAGAAATGTTGCTAAACTGCCCCAAGAAGAGAGCGCTGAGAGGGCACTGCCATGGGGCAGGGACCCACAGCCACCCCGGCACCGGGCAGGGCTCTGGCAGCACCGCAGATCTGAGCCAGGGCAGCCTGGGGAAGGGAGATGGGGGACCCCAAAGCCATGAGACGCAGCAGGCAGAAGCCGAGGGGAGGGCTGGGGAAGCAAACTACTCTGCCCAGAAGACACGTCTACCTGGCAACAGTCTTGGGAGTCTTTGGGACAGGGGAAATGGGTGAAAGCCACGGGAAAGGGAAACAGGAGCAGGTTTTGGGGTACACCACCAGGAAAGCTCAATGCTAGCCACGTGCCCAGGTCAAGTATTGATGAGCAGCAGGGGATTGATTTGGCAAATACAAATAATTTCCCTGTGGCTCAATTAATCTCAAGTAACACTTCCACAGGAAAGCCTTTTTCCCTGTGGTCAACCTTGGGTTAAAACCCCCTTTTCCCCCATCAGCTGTCCCTGAGCAGCTCTTCTTCAGGCACAAGGTGAGCAGTGGTGGGGAAGGGGTGGCCCCGTGGGTCGCCCACCTCAGGGGTGAGGGCAGGGCATCCTGGTGATGTTGCTGCCAAGAAGTAAGGGAAGATGTGCAAGATGTGCTGCTCCTGGCAACAATGGTGCCATGAGGTTGTAAACCAGCCTTTGGGGCTGCCCAAGCAAGGCAGGAGAGGCTGTGCTTGATGGAGCCGGGCTGTTCGCTGGGGTGCTGCAGCAGGAACCTTCCCCCAGAAAATGCATGGAGAAGCTCACAACATTGAAGCCACTGCTGAGATGAACAAGGCAGAGGCGGAAAGCTGGCCAAGCCAGGGCAGAGACAGGTTTTGCCTGTGGAAAGTTTAACATCCTTCTGCTTGCTGGGCTGCTGCTATCTGTGTCAGCCCAAGCCACCCAGATGTTTTCCAGGTGCTCCTTCAAGTAGACCACTCGGCACCCAGCCCAGGAGCTGCAGCTGATGTTCGTTGCCCCCAGGTGCATCCTCAAGAGGTCTTCCTCATCTTCAGAAACCCCTTCCCAGCAGTGGGACCTGCAAACCTCCCCCTGACCCCCACACTGATCTCAGTGCCTGCTCCCAGCCTCAGCGCCCCAAAATAGTGGCAAACCTCCTACCTGAGCACTGCTTTAAGTGCTCTCCCAGCTTGTTGCGCTAATTGCCTGGCCTTTAAATCCGAGTATGGCAGGCTGCAGCAGCCCTTCAGGAACCATTTCGTATGTGGGTGCTGTTTCTCTGAAATGGCCTGTTTTTTAAACTGCTTTCCTCTTTTTTTCTTGAGGGGGTGGTATGTTATGGAGGCTGGGTAAAGCGATGGAAGGGAGAGCGGCACTGTAAAAGCCACTCTGCTGCTAAATCTGTTGAAAAAATGATGCTGCAAAGTGCCTTTGCAGTTGTTTAGTCATTTGTTAGCCTGGCCGAAGGGTGATTTGTGTGGCTGTGCTCTGCTTGTGTGCACAAGCACCATCTGCAGAGCATCATGTAGAGTAAAATGCACTCAGTGTGGATGGGGACCAGAGGAAGAATTCGGAAAGGAGGATAAGAGAGCTTTGAGAGGAGATTTTCTTTTTTCTGGGTGACATTTTTGGCTTGTCTGCCCCACTCTCCCTTACGCAAAATAACGCTCATCTTCTCCAGGGCTCCCGCGGAGGTAAATTCAGCTCCCACCGCTTTGCAGCTTTTTCCTCCCCAAGAACCATGCCCATGAAAGACACTTTTCCTGCAGCTCTGTTGTTTCTCGCAGTTAGGTTTCATGCTTTAATAAAAAAAAAAATAAAAAAAAAAAAAGTAGGTGCCTGGGGTAGCAGATGGGACTGGCTTCTCCTGCCTGCTATAAATCACAGAAGAGGTTTTACCTTCCCGGGATGAAGCTGTGTTCTCAGAGCACTGATCCTGCCGGAGTCAGCCAGGGAGCAGCAGCATGGCCAGCTGCCAGTGCCATCACTGCTCATCGCTGCATCTTTCTCTTCAGAAGAAGACAAACCGACCTGCTGCACCTCTTCTGCAGAAGTGGCAACGTCCTAATGGGATTGCTAAATCATGGCTGTACTTTGGAGCGTCCTTCTGCCAGTGTAAATCAGCCCTGCTGAAATTGCCTGCGTTGTGTTGATTTACACCAGGGAGGCAGGGGAGAAGCTGGATGGTTCATCTGAGCATCCCTGTCCTCTGAGCGGTGGCAGGCAGCCACAAATTGTCCATCGGCAATGGAAATAACTCAGCAGCCTGAGCTCGGGCACGGGGATGAGGGAGATATGTAAAGTTAAAGGGGTTTTGAGGTGGCTGTGGGAATGAGTTTCAAAATACAGAATAGAATATTTTCAGTTGGAAGGGCCCTACAAGGATCACCTATTCCCACTGCCTGACTACTTCACAGCTGACCAAAAGGTAAAGCATGTTATTAAGGGCATTGTCCAGATGCCTCTTAAACACTGACAGGCTTGGGGCACCGACCGCCTCTCCAGGAAGCCTGTCCCAGGGTTTGACCACCCTCTCAGTAAAGAAATGCTTCCTCATGTCCAGCCTGAAGCTCCCCTGGTGCAGCTCTGAACCATTCCCACGAGTGCTATCACTGGATACCAGGAAGAAGGGATCTCCCCAGAGACCTCCCGGGCCTGCTGCAGGCTGGGTTTCTCCAGGATTTTGGTGGGTTTAGCATGTATCTCATTTAGCTTGCAGGAGATGCAGCCTTCCCAAGTGTGGGTGGCGCAGGACAGAGCGAGCAGGCACTGAGCTCAGCCCCGGGCTGTTTGCAGTAGGGTGAATGGTTATGAGCGGCTGGTTGCTCCAAAACTGGAAGGGAGAAATGTGGAATGGAATTCATGCCAGCCAACTCGGCTGTGTTAAACCCGGCGTGAGCGCTTAGCTGTGACAAAGCATCAGCATTGAGGGGCTTACACGTGTGTGAGCTGGCAGCCAGGCCGTGCTTTATCGGCATTCACAGCTGTGGAGCGGTGGCACCGGCTCCTGGGAGCAGGGCTGGCTGGGGACCTTCCAAAGCCAGCACGTCCTCAGGTGACCATCAGCTCTACCTGTCCCCAGCCCAGCGGAAAAACTGTCCCCAGCCCTGCAGGTTGCACTTACCCCTCTAGATGACTACAGAGCTGAGGTGCATATATCATACAGCCTGCTCTGGCTGTTCTAGAAGGTCTGTGCAGGATTTTATTACCTGCACCTGCTGGAGTAGACCACGGCTGGGGAGATCCTGACTTCCCACGCAGAATTTTGTGCCCCAATGGCACAGGAAAGGCTGTGGAACGAGCAGCAGCTTGGTGTGGGAGCACGAGTTTCTGCTCTGCACATCACTATCTTGATAAGCTGGGTGCAATTCCCCACGATAAATTCTGGTATTGTGCCAAGGGCAACACCTGGGAGGGAGCAGGGGCTGCCCTGTGTCACGCTGCCTGTCTCTCTGATCTCTCACACTGGGCTGAACTGGTGGCTTCCACCACCCCCAGTGATTTTTATTCCTCTCCCCCCTGTCCCCATTCTGTGATGCAGAGAATCCAGAGCAGAATTTCCCCAAAGCATCAGCACTTTATACAGCACAAGACCCAACGTGCTTCCATAGGCATGGACACACGGACACGCATATGGGCAGGATACATCTCCCAGGATTCATTTGTATCCCTGCGCTTCTTTACAGCATTGCAAATCTCCACGGTGGGTTACCAGGTCATAGCAATACCTGCAGCAGAAATACCTCCTTGCCTTAAGCAGCACGTTTTTATCCCAAGACACTATTTGTTTAGTGCATTGTGATTCTAATTCAGCAGATGGTACCAACAGCTGCCAACCCTGCTTCTTATCTCCCTCCTAGCAGGCAGCATTGACCCGATCTGACCCCAAGCAGGGCTCAGCCTGAACACCCATGGCTGTGTGGGTGAGGACATCCCCAGGCAGGACCCCCAGCATGATCTGCACCCAGGCAGGTCTCAGCCAGGTTGGGAGCCCAGGCACCCAGGCGATGCTGCAGCCGCCCCCTCCCCGAGGCTGCCCCTGCCCGGGGGCTGCCCCAAAGCCGGGCAGAGGCTGCCACTTAGTGTTGGGAAGGCAGCAAGACTGCTGCAGGGACCTGGTAGAGCACCTGCAGCTGGGGAGAGACCACCCCTCTGCTCCCCAGGCTCCTGCTCACACCCCGGGGTGCCTGAGCTCCCCTGGGCAGAGCCCTGCCTGCCCTGGGTGCGGGTGGTCCCACCTAACCATGGTCGGGCTGGTTCCTACTAATGGGGCTTGTGGGGTTCGTGCTCCTCCACTCCGCTGCCCTGTCCCTTGGGGTGCTGGCAGACCTCACCCAGCTGCCTTCGCCGCTGCGTAATCCTCTGCCAGCCCTGCACCCCCGAGGCAACTGACAAACATCCTCGTCCCTTGCCAGGCACTGCCCACATCAGCCGGCATCGTGTTTTCCAGCATCAATCAAGGCAGCCCCCCGCAGCAACACCGGCAGCCCCCAGCCTGTGTTGCTCCCCAGCTCCTGCTAGCCAGCTGGCACAGGCACCCCAAATCCCGCAGTCTGGGTGACCCCCAGTTCCAACTGCCCTCCTCGACATGTTTCTATTTAAGCAAGGTGCCTCATACACCTCACATGGCACCAAGCAACCCAGGGGGTGCAGGATCCTGCTGCCGTCCTTGATTTAGCTGCCCCTTGGTCACATGGGGAAACCGAGGCAGGGCACAGCAAAGCGGGACTGGGTGAGCCTGAGCTGGTCTGTTGTCCCACCACCCCAAGCACACCGGCTGCTCTCATCTCCTGCTCCTTCCCTTCATTACAGCCCAAATCCCTGGAGGCCGTGGTGGCAGGACATCCTTCCCCTGTGGTGTTATATTAGCTTAATAGCATTTTTCCACTCCATTTGAGAGGGGAATTTACGATGACGTTCAGTTAGGACAGCCTTGGCATTGCCATACGTCTGCCCACTTGGGCCAGCCACCTGGGCTCACCCTGCCCTGCTCTGGGTTCAAGGGCCGTGGGTGCCAACTGGCCTCTGGCCACTCATCACCCTATGGTGCGAAAGCCTCCAGCTCCCTGCACCCCATTTCTTACCCACTAAAGAGCTGGGAGCAGGAGGCACAGCTGTTCCCATGGCTCTTCTTGCCCATGCATCTCACCCTGGCGGTGTCTGCAGAGCTGGCTGGGCACCAGGGAAGGGAGATCTTGCACACCCTGCTCATGCTCTTGCTTGCAAACCCAGCTCACGGTCCTGCCTGCAATCCCCGCCGGCAGCCCAGCGGGCAGCCCCCACGCCGGGCAGGCAGAGCCCCTGCTGCAGGCAGCCCCAGCCCTTGCTCCGGGCAGCCCCAGCTCCGGCAGCCCCTGCCCTCCAGAGCGCTGCGGGCAGCACAGCCCTGGCCCCCTCCTCGCCTGAAGCTGCCGCTGCTCTTCCCTCACCTCTGCCACAGACGGTTCTGGGATCACTTACCAATTAGTGTGGCCTGCTCATTAAAGCTCATTATCTGCCAGTGTGAACTTGGATGGGATTGTGTGGTCTTGGCGGGGGATCAAAATCTTCCTTTTTTCCAATTGCATCCCGCTCAGCCCCCCTGCTCCGGGAGCAGCCCTGCGGCCGCACCAGAAGGCTGGGGGATGTGATGCCGCCTTTTAGAAGGAAAAAAACCTGTCCAACAAATTAAGCCGACCCCTCCCCACAGCAGGGACCAGTCACTGCACTGCACCGACGCTGCGATGGAGCAGGATGACGACTGGGCTTGTCATCTTTCATGGCTTTCCAGGAAGCTGGGGACACACAGGGGGAAACAGCTGGACTTTTTGTCAAGCTCTAAATCTCAGAGTCAAGCTTACAGCCCAGCAAGTCCAGACTAGTGATTCTGGAGGCTGGGAGGCAGCTGCAGGTACCGGCATGCCTGCAAGGTCACACTTGCCAACTGGCAGTGGCTCAGCCCAGTGATGGCCTCCTGTGTGCCCAGGGAAATGGCCAGGCAGGTCCTGGTCTGGCAGCCCCAGCTGCCCCCGGGCGATGCCCAAGCCCCTGGCTGTGCCCACGGAGTTTTGGGCAGCCCTCAGCACTGTGCGACAGTGAGCTCAGCTCGGCTCCAGGGCACAGAGCTGGCAGTGAGAGGGAAACACCAGCTGCCAACCACAGAAATTAGGTTTGTTCTCCATGTGCTATGTTGTCGAAGGGTCTGGTCTCAGAGGTGTCTTGGCTCTTTTCTGCTTCTAATTGCAAGCATAGAGGGGAAAACACAAAACTCTGACAAAAATATTCTTCTCTCACCACCTCCGTGCGTGTTTGAGTTAAATAGGTGCTAGAAAACCTAACAGATTACATGGGCTGGAAGGAAACGTCTCCACTCATGAAAGGAGACTTCACTGCATGGGGACCCCTGACTGTGGTCTGAGCTGGAGGGCAAAGCCCTGCACCTCTGTCCTGCCCTGCTGTACCCCATTGCCATCAGTCAGGGCCTGGCTTTGCTGTCATCGCACTTGTCCCAGCCTCTGCCTGACACTGGGATGTCGGTGCCTGGGGGGTGACGGGTGACATGGACCCAGGTCCCTGGGCAGGGATGGGGCCGTTGCTTCACTGCCATGAGGGCCAGTCCTGGGCATCCTGCACTCACAAGGCAAATAAGCCAAAGCTTATTCTGTGCTGGGAAAATCAATCCCAAATGCAGCCTGGTTTCATAAGAACAAGGAGTATGGGAGAGGGAGCCCTGGCTTTCCCATTGCCTCATTCCCAGCTTTCCCAAAGCCGTCCCTCCCTGGGGAGTCACCAGGTCTGGCTTTCATTAGCAAATGAGCCTGTTTTGGTGAATGGCTCTTGTCAATATTCATTAAATTCCATCTTCCCATATGCAGAGAAACCCTCTTGCGGTACCTTCAGAGCTACCATCTTAAAATAACTGAGTAACAAGACCCGGTTTAACCCTTCCTTCCTCCTCCAAAAACAACCCCACAGGGTGAAATCACCCACTAACTGCTCCTTTGTTCATCTCCCACACAGAGCCACCCAGTAACAAGACAAAAATCCACCAGCCAGTGGAAAGCAGCTGGTCTAAGTTCAAGCCAAACAGCCTGAGCTTGTGCGAGCCAGGGCTTTAGCACAGGCCAAGCTGGGAAGGCTGTGCCTGCATCATTAACAAAATCCCCAGCAAATGCTCCCCGTGGCACCCAACCAGCTCTCCAGGGCTGCAGATTGTGCCCAGGAGCGTATTCTTCCCCAGGTCCTCCTTGCCAGGGTGCCTTTCACCGCAGACATCAATGTGCCTGCGTCCCACGCTGGCCTGGATTAACTGCCTCTTTTATTGCTGCCAATTACTGGCAGCAAAGATGCCGTGGGGATGGAGCATGCAAGATGGGTTACCACCTTCCCAGCCCTAATGACATGAGGCTTTCCAGGCTGCAGCAGCAGCCTCAGCTCCCCACAGAGAGGGTGGATCCACCCACAGCCCCCCACTCTGCTTCCCTGCACACCCATCCTCTGCACCCCACTGCTGGATGCTACAAATGGGATCACGGGGAGAGCTGTATCCCCGAGCTCCAGTGTGGATCAGGGGATGTGAAGCGGTGCCCATCCATGGTGACCCAGTACCTTCCAGCGCGGGCGGGAGCAGAGGCAGCACAGGGCTGCAGGCATCAGACCACACTCGGCTGCTGCTGAATGCTCTGAGGCTTCACACTGCGAGAAGAATGAGCAGATAATAGGATTTTCCATCTCTTCAAAGGGCTTGCAAGCCAGGCCCCAGCGCTGTGCAGCACCCTGGGAAGAGCCTCCAGGAAGATCCCACACCTCCCGGCCGACGCTGCAGCCGCAGGGATGCTCCCAGCTGCAGAGCAGCCGCCTGCATGCAGATGGGGACTGGGGACCCGAGTCCTGCGAGGGCACAAGGCTGGCAGGCACCACAGGGTGTATCACTGCCGCTACCAAGGGGAGGCAGGAGGGTGCCAAACCCCAGCAATGCCATGCCAGGAGCCAAGGGAAAGTTCAACCGCCTCTGCTGGCCGCCCTGACAAGGCATGTTTTTGCCAGGAACAGCTGCTCTGCAGCAAAAGCAAATGGGAGAGCGGACAGCGGGCTTCCCACTGCGTGCTTGTAACAGCCAGGGCACGCACACATCGCCACACCGAAGGCATGAAGCACTCACACCTCCTCTTCTGCACACATACACTGGCACCAGCTCGGGGCAGAGCCGCCGCCCCCAGTGAGCCTGGGGTCCCTCAGCCCCCGACCGTCGTGCAGGGGCAGACGAGGGACCATCTGGAGGCTCATTTAAAGAGCTCCCACATCCCTGCGTCCCTGCTCCATTTCTCCTCGGATGGCTTATCAGCAGTGACTTTCCCGACAGCAATCGATAGAAAACATTTTATCGCCTTCCCAGGCGGCAGGATCCTTGGAGTGGGTCTGATTTCTGTTTCTATGGTGACATCTTCCGGGCTTGTGAAAGATCTTGCCTTTCTTGGTTGTTGTTGGGGGGTGGAGATGGGGGGTGGAGGGGGGCTGGTGCTATATTTTTTGTTATTGTAGGTTTTGCTTTTTTATTTTTTTGCTTTTTTTTTTTAATACCATTTTCAGCGTAACAAGGAAGTCGCCAGCCAGACAAACGCGATGCCCGCAGCTTACTTGCAGCGCTGCTGCTTGCTGGGAGGGGCCCCAGGGCAGGTTTCATCCCCGAAACATGCTGCAGCCTCTGAAACCTATTGAGGCTCAAATGCACGTTTGCTCTGCTCGGCCGGGGCCACCTCCCTCCTTCCCTCACACCCGTCTCCCTTCCCACCCCTCTGGGCTTCTCCTGCCAGGTCTGGAAAAAGCCACTCGGCCACACAGCAAGGATGGCCTCAAGCACAAGTTACTGCTCGAGGCGTTTTGTAGCACAGCTTATTTTGCTACTCAGCTCTGCTCCCTCCTCCTTCTCCTTCCTTTTTTCTTCCCACCACCCGCTTTAGTGGAGGAGGAGGAGGAGGGGGTTTGCCATGCAGCCCGCTACCGCCAGCCCCTGCCCTGCCGGCTGCGGTGGCCCTGGGACCCGACCAAAGGGGCAAGGAGGGATGCTGGTGTGTTCACTTCATGTCTCTGGGACATGATCGCTTGCCATCTCCTGCATGCAAATGGCCCAGTGCTTTTGCTGAGTTATCTGCACCTGAGGATCTCACTGACTGCCTAATTAACGTCTGCATGATTCCCTCTCATTAGAGCTCCCTTTACCCCACAAATGGCATCGCCTCCTGCTGCCTGCCCCTGCTGAAACAGCCCACGTGGTCCAGCTGGAAGTCACCCTCCTCTGGGAGCTGGCTGGCTGGCTGGCTGGCTGGCTGACCTCTCATGTCTGGAGGTGCCTTGTGCTGATGCATTAGCAAGTAGCCCCCAGCTCCTTGGCCCTTGTGGCTTGGGGACCCAAAGGGGAGCCCCTCTCTACTGCTGAGTCCCCAAGGCCATTGAGCCCATGTCCTTACTGCAAAGGGAACAGATGCCCGGCTGAGGTGTACATACCCCAGGCTCCAGCTTCCCAAAAGCCTGGCTGCATTCAGCATGCAGCAACCGGGAAAGGTTGAGCAATGCAAGGGAGCCAAGAGCCCTGTCACCTCCCGGCGTGACACCGGCTGTGCCGCCCGACCCAGGATGTGCTGCGAGGGCTGGTGCAAGGGCAGGGGACGGTGCTGAGCATGGGAAGGCCGAGGTGCTGCTGACGGCTTCAGTCGAGGCTGCCAGAGGTGGGTTTGAAAGGCATTGCTGGCTTGGCAACACTCTGCCCGCACCTTTCCCGTAATGATTGAGCCGCACTGCTTTATTTAGTTAATGTTTCTTAGTGGCACAGCCTTCTGCCTGCACAAAAATAAAATAAAAGAGAGGTTTCTTCTTCTTTTTTTTTTTTTTTTTTTTTTTTTTTTTAATAATGGGAAACTCCAATGCTCAGAAAGTTGGAACTGCATCCTGGCATTAAGTGACAGTGGGGGATTACTCCTTGCATCGGGCACCGACCCAAAGCACTTAAAAGCAAGGGCAGGAATGGCTAATGCGGGCCTGCCATCACCTTACCCAGCAAAGAGAAATGCACCGCCTGTGACACTGATCAAAAACCCTGCATATTTCATCTCAACACAATGCCCTTATCTTTGACCCAAAATAAAAATTATTCCTTGCTCAGCAATCTCAAAATACAAAATTATCTACGTGTGCATTAATGCCATGTATCAATCAACTTCAAATGCAAATCCACCAAGCGTTTATCCCTAATTTTACCATAAAAGGATGGTTACACGCCAAGCACCTCGTTCAACATTATTCTAGGGAACGGCAGTTATGATCAGCAAATCTTCTCCTGGCCATTGACAAATACTTGGATCCTCAGCTTCTCCTAATGGAAACAATCTGGCTGGTTCCTGAGAAAGGGCAAAGCGCAGAGGCCAGGAAGGAGAGCAGCATGTCCTCTGCTCTCCTGCTTTTTGCAGCCTCCCACCCAAGAAAACACTTTCAGATCAGGATGCCAGTGCAGGGACGGTTGTTGCGGGGAAGGAGAGTGGAGCTGGCTGGGAGCTCGGGTGGGAGCAGTGAGGCAAACGCCTCTGCTCCCCCTGCGAGGGCAGCAGGGAGGACCAGCTGCTTTGGGGAGAGCCTGCAACCCGTCCCTGCTGACAGCAGCGCTGCTCAAAGGGGGCCTGTTTGCTAGGACCTGCAGAGGGTAATTGGGGATTTGCAAGGCTGGGCATATTCAGCAAGCCTTCTTCTTCCTTTTTAGAGAAACAGGGGAGCACTGGTGGTAAAAGGCGCTGTACAAGTGAATGGAAAACACCAGGGAGTGCTTAAAGAAATGGCAAAGTGCGGATCAAAACCAGACCACACTAAATGTCTTTCCAGGTTACTGCAAAGCTGCTGGCGGGGGTGCAGGCGCACAGGCAGCAGCACTACTGCAGGGCCACGACAAAGATCAGTCGGAGCTCTGGAAAAGCTAAAAGTCCTTGGGCATGTGCCATGCTCCAGCTGCGAGGAGCACGAGCCCCCTCGAGCGGGTTGCCCCCACCAGGGCCTTCCCACTGCCGCCGCCAGCGGCTCAACCACCAGACACAGGGTTTAACAATTTCCCAGCCCCATCCACTTCGGCAGCTCCTGGGTCCCACTCACAGCCCGGGCTCGGTCCCTGGCAGGGCTGGGAGGGCAGCACACAACGGGCCCATCCAAATTTCCGCCCCACGCGCTCAAGGAACAATGGCCCGTGTGTCCCTTGGAGGCTCCTCCTGCCGCATGCGGCCGCAGCCGCCCTCCAAACACTCTCCCTCTTGTTCGCTTTGGCCAGGGAAGTGGCGGAGCAGCAGGTATTTCCTGCCATCATCCGCCATCCCTGCCTGGCCAGCCCCACGGGGGGACATGCTGCTCCAGCCCGCATCCCTGGGACCCCCAAGGGACCTGGCACCCCTCAGGGACTAAGCAGGGACCTGCTGATGTTGCTGTCCCTTGGCAGGCAGGTGGCCCTGCTCCAAAGGGACACCAGCAGCTTGACGCACCCCCCTGCTGTGCACATCCTGCTGGAAAAGATTTCCCTTCTGCAGTTCCAAGTCCCGGATAAAATGAGGCTAAAAAACGTGCAAAACGCTGTTTTCGCTTCGTTTCCTTTGTGCGTTTCACAGTGTGTTCTGCAAACAGGGCACTTCCTCATAGTTTCGCTTTGGCTCTCATGTTCAGGAATAAGAGAGAGGCTTTTATTTTCATAGAAAACCAGGATTTTAAATTAGCAGCTGGGCTGTGACAGCCCAATCTTCCCGTTAAAATACCTGCAAGCGTCGCTGTGGCCAAGGCTGGGTGTCAGCACCAGGGACACAAGCCAGGAGGGGTCCTGGGTGCCACCCCTCTTGGTGCAGAGCGGGTGCCGGTGGCTGGTGGCACATCTGAGATGCAAGCGGTTAACCAGCTGCAACCGCTGAGCAGCGAGAGCTTATACCAAATACCTGATGGAGAGGAAAATCCGAAGCGAGCATTAGGCAGCAGTGCTGGCTGCAGCCAATTTTCCTCGCTTAATATGTTTCCTGCACTCATCCCCCTCCCTGACCTCAGCTCCTCCTTGGAGCACGTTCAGCCCCAGACGCACCACTGAGCAACAGCCAAGGCCAGCGGGACCGCTGCCATTTTGTCCCTCCCCTCGGCTCAGAGGCCAGGGCTCCTGCCACGGCTGCTGCAGACCTCAGCTGCCCCCCCCCCCGGGGCTCCCCAGGCTCCCCGGGGCAGGGTAAGGGGGCAGCACCCATGGGGGCTGAGCACCTCCTGGCACAGCTGGTGGTGGGATGGCTAAGGGTTAGGCATGGCACCTCCATCCTTTGGATGCGTATTCCAGACTCAGATGCAGATGCAGATCCAGATGAGGATCTGAATCCAGCTCCAAATGCAAATCCAGATGTGGATCCAAATCTTGATCTACATCCAGTCCTAGATCCAAGTGCAGACCCACACAGTGGTCCAATCCTCATCCAAATGTGGATCCAAACCCAGAGACAGACCCAGCTCTGAATCCGGATCTGAGCCCTGACCCAGACCCAGCTCCGAATCCGGATCTGCGCCCTGACCCAGGCTCCGGTGCGTGGCCCCCGGTGCGTGGCCCCCGGTGCATGGCCCCCAGTGCACGGCAGCTGGGAGCTCACCCTGCGCCCAGCGCCGCTGCCCACCGCCCCGTGCCCGGTACCCGGTTGCCCAGCACGTGCCGCCCGGTAGCCGCCGCACGATGCCTACTGCCGGCCCGCCGCAGGCTCCCGGTGCGGCCGGACCCAAGGCCCGGCGCGGGGTCCCCGGTGAACGCGGTCCGTGGGCCGGCGATGCCAGGCGCCCGTGGCACCAGCTCCCCGCGGCGGTGCCCGGTGCTGGCGGCGGCGCGCGCGGAGGGCCCGTTCCCGGCGGCGCGCGGCGCGGCCGGCAGGTGTCGCCGCCGTCGCGGGCAGGGCGGCGGGCGCGCGTGCACTTCCGACGGCGCTCGGTCATGCCCCCGACTTTCCTCCCCTCCCTCCCGGCGCCGCGCGGGGCTCCCGCCCGCTGACACCGCTGAGGCGGCTCGCACGGCGCGGCGCGGCGCGGCGGAGAGCGGCGCGGCCGCCCGGGGATGGCCGCCGGGGCCGCCCCCGCCCAGCGCCGCCGCTGAGACGCAGGGGGCACGGCCCGCCAGGTAAGCAGGCTCCGGCGGCGGCTCCGGGGCGGGCGGGGGGGGCCGGGCGGGCCCCGGGGCTGCGCCGCTGAGGCCGGGCCGCGGGAGGCCGGCGGCCCGGGGAGGGCGGAGGGGAGGGGGGGACACAGCCGTGGTGTGGCGGGGGGGAGAGGGGCTGGCCGAGAGGGGCGGGGGCCGCGGTGCCCGTGTCTTGCCGGTGTGGGGGGGCCCTGCCCGCCGCCCCGCGTTCCCAGCCCGTTCGCTTCGCTTGGCAACGGCGGCGGCAGCTCCCGCCGGGCCCGCTGCGTTCCGGCTGCCGCTGGAGTGGCGGCGGCACCGCGTCCCCGCCGCGCTGCCGGCATCTTCCCTTCCCTTCCCTTCCCTTCCCTTCCCTTCCCTTCCCTTCCCTTCCCTTCCCTTCCCGCTGCCCGCCGCATTCCGCCCGCGCTCCCATCGCACCGCACTCGCATTTGTAACCGCAGCCCGTTCCGGCCTCCCCCCCCCTCCCCCCCCCAGCCTCGCCCCGGCCTTGACCCCCACCCCGAGCCCGAGCCTGGCCCCAGCCCGGTGACGTCACGGGGGGGGGGGTGCGCAGCGAGGGGCTCCCCGGCCCCCCCGGTCCCCCGGGTGAGCGCAGCCCGCGGTGCTCCCGGCTGGCAGCGCCGAGATGTGGAGGGGGGGACCTGGTGCATCTGAACCCCCGCTGGAGGAAGGCGCTCCCCCCCTCCCCCCCGGCGAGCCCTTCTGCTGCAGCTGCTAAATTCCAGCTAAATTCCAGTGTGCGCCCCCCCTTCCCCCCCACCCCCTGGAAATGTGCAGCTGGAGCAGCAGCCTGAGCACGGTGGTGCTGGCACCCCCGGGGATCCCAGCGGAGATGCTGCCCAGCCTCGTCCCCCCGCCCAGGGGTCCACATCCCGAGGGCTCTCTGGCCGGTGCCGAAGCCTCGAGGCTGACGTCGCAGACCTGCCAGAGGTTTTCATTGACGTCAGAGCGGGGGGCTGCTGGGGTGTGTGTTTGTTCCCCGCCACCTTTGATGGAGTGCAATGCCGTCCCTTAGATGTGAGCAAATTTGGCGTGGTAAAAGCTCTTGTGGCCACTGGTTCCTGCTTGTGCTCCCCATGGCTGCGAGCGCTGCCTGGGCTGGCTGCCCTCAGGTGACCTCCCAAAGCGATGTTTTGGAGGAGCAAAATCAGCAGTGGGTGTATTGCATGGGAGAGCGCGCCTAGGGCCCCGTGCAAGCGGAGTGGAGGCATCTCTGGAGGTGCCAGCACCTTCTGAGGGCTCTGCCAGCTCAGCGCCAGCTGCTCCAGCCTATGGGCATCACTGGAGCCTCCTTGAGGGTCCAGAAATGGTTTTCTGCTGGGTGCCAGGGCTTTGCAGAGCACTTCTACCCCACGGCCACCTTCCCTGGGGTGGCAGCTCATGTACCCCAGGTGGGCAAGCAGCACTGTGGTGGTTCTGCAGGTGTGGGTGCTGTCACCCCTGCGTCGGTGGGAGAGGGTGCGGGGACCCATGGGGGCGAGGCGGAGGCTGGCTGTGTGTGGCGCCCCGGTGCTGAGTGGTCAGGTGCACAGCTGGTGCTGAGACCGCATCTTCTGGTGTCTGTCACTGGCTGATGAAAATGGACCTTGAGCTGCTAGGGGATGGAGTGGAGAAGGATGGGAAGAAGCCAAGTGAGATGGAGAAAAGGACATGTTCCCCCCGAGTGCTTTTCCCTCCCCGTTCCTCATGGGAGCAAGGTGTGCCTCGAAGCATGGCAAGAGTGATGGGGGGGGGGGGTTCAGTGTGGGTCTGCTCATGGGGCTCAGAGCCTGGGCTGGGGGCATCTGCACCCTGAGCTCTGCAGCCCAGGGCCGGGAGCTGTGTGAAGTTCAAGGCAGGAAGTGAGAAATAAAAAAACAATAATAATAAAAAAATATCACGACGGGTAGAAACCACCGGGCAGATTTAGGGAAGCGGCATGGCTGTGCCGTGGAGCCTAGAAGAAGCGTGCATCCTTGTCTGATGAGGAGCTGCCCGTGCCAGGGACCGCAGACCCACCTCTCCTCTCCCGGCTCTGTCTCCTCTGCAAGCCCCAGGGAACAATTGCATACAGAGTGCTTCGTTTCAGAGCCACCACAGTCATTTCAGAGACCTTTTAGGCAGGAAAAGTGCTCTGTAGCGTGTAATTTGAAGGCTCTGCTCTGAACCTTCACTGTCGCTCTGCTAAATGATCCTCTGCTCTTCCAAACCTTTGCTGCCTGGAAACCAGCAGCAGTGACCTGGTTCCTGGCCTCGCTTGGTCCCTGCTCTCCTTTCGGCCCCGTGCTAAGGTGAGAGGAGTTGCAGGTTGCAAGGAGCAGCCTGGAGTGTTTCTCTGTCATGCATGTGGCCCCTCAGATGTCAGAGTCCTGTGAGATTTCAGCCAGTCTTAATCATCTCTCGCCTCTGCTTGAGCTGCAGAGGTTGTCACAGCTCACTAAGGATTTTCCAGCCCGGAGGGTCGACTCTTATGAGGGCTCTGTGGGAAAATCTCGGGACCCAGACTGATTTCCTCCGAAATGGGGGAGCTGCAGAATTCTTTTCTGTGGCATCCCTCTGACTTGGCAGCTCATGGCGAGAAAGAACGGTTTGTTCTGCCATCAGAGGAAATGGCACAACTTTGGTTTAACTGATGGAGCCGCGCTGCAGCCTCGCTGCGGGCATGGTGAGCGGAGCCCGGAGGTGGTGGGCCATCAGTTAGCCAGGGAGTGTAAGATCGCTGGGGGTTTCCTCACCCTCATCTTTCTTCTCCTGCCCATCCTGGCGTGAGTTGCCCCAAAACTTTTGTCGGTTGGAGGCACACCTGCAGGAACAGAGTGAGCTGTGGGTTTCCTCTCACTGTGGGCGCTGCCTGCCCTGCCAGATGCAGGCAGGGCTTTGAGTTCCCGGCAGCCAAGGTGTGCAAGCAGCTTTGCAGCTGGGTGCAGGCAAAGGGAGAAGGATGGAGGGAAGGAGAATCACTTGCATGTGAAAGGTTTGGCTGTCACCCTTCAGCCTGTTCTCCGCTGATCCAGTCCCGTGCTGCAGCACAGGGCTGAGCACTGGGCTGGTGTGGCAGCAGCACGCCGGCTGGCACCACGCAGGCACACGCACGTCTCCTCTTGCCTTGTGTGGCTTCGCTCTGCTTTGGATTCGCTCCTGGTTTCTGCCGAGGCAGGATTTATGCATGTCACCGAATCAGACACACGGCCAGGGCAGGAGGGAGCTGTCTTGAGTCCATCCTAGCAGGCTGGATCAGCTGTGCCAGGCAGATACGTGGGTCTAACCTGCTCTTTAAAAACTGCTGGTGCTGGGAACCCCACCCTGTCCCCAGGTGACTGCTGCCACTCACTAATGACTTCCAGCAATGCGACTTGGCTTCTGCTCACATCCTATCCCCCACAGCAGGGCACGAGGCAGAAGAAAGGCAGTTTCCCTTTCTCTTCTTCACCTCTCAGAGGGATGTGTTGCAGCTACAGCTCTTCCAAAGACCGGGTAGGATGCATCCCAGCTGAGGTGGAGCAGGCAGACCCGTGCATCGTCCTGCCGACATCCTGTCCCACTGCCTGCTCAGAAACACGCTCAAAATCCACCTGCTCAGCATTGCATGGATTTGGGATTTCCCCGAGGAGGGCTCGTACAGCTGCTCGGGGCAGGCAGAAGGAAGGCTTTCACCCTGGGCCTGGTGCAGAGGAGGAGGAGGGAGGCAGGTGCAGGCACTGGGGAGCTGGCGTCACAGCCGAGCGCAAAGAGCCAGTTCCAAGCAGCGGTCACCACCTGCGCCCAGCCGGCAAAAAAACTACACGTCCCAGCAAGCCAAGGGCCACCAACAGCGGTGCAAGATGGAGAGCAGCTTCCTAGGGCTGGCGGTCACCCCCGGTCCCGGCGGGAGGGTGGGTGTCACTGCGGGGAGGCCGCTTTGCTGCGGGAAGACAGCCGCTTGGGTTTTGCTTCGGTTGCACGGCCTAGTTTTGAGAGCTGGAATATGCTCCAAGATGGGCTTTCTGAGTTGCTTTTTTTGGTTTTGTTTTGTTTTAAGTGACAGCATTTCCCCTTTAAATTTACATCTCTAGCTGGGGAACACAGCCTGGTGAGAGAGGGAGTGTGAGACTTTTATAAAAAGAATGAGTCGGGTTTTATTATCCCTTTGAGACGAGCAGGGAAAATCTATACTGAAGGCATGAAATAGCAATAAAAATGGACTTTTTGCCAAAGCAAAATTAATTGAGTGAATCTCAGTCCTCAAGCCTGAGCTCCGAGAGGCTTATGAGTTGGATATGAACCATGCTGCCCCCTTCCAGGCTCTCATCCCCCGAGGAGGGGAGGCAGAACCTCCCTGCAGTCATCAGCACTGAACAACGAAGCACGATGTGATCACACAGGAGGAAAGGACTCATGCTTGGGATACAGGCATCCCCACCGCTGCGAGGCTGGGGTTGTCTGCAGCCCTGATGGTTCTTGGAGCAATTACCTTCTCCAGGTCCATTGGCTTGGGGACCTGCTCCGATGGCATGAATGGGATGCTGACTGTCACGCAGTGGTCATCACGCCAGCATTTCCATCACCATGAGTCATGGCATCCCACCTGGACTGCGGATTTGGGGGAGTCCAACAAGAGAAAGGAAGAAGACTGGACACAGGCTCCTTGAATCCATTGTGGAAACCAGGAGAGGAACCTGTCTTATCCTGGCCTCGGCTTGCTTTAATTAACCATTTTCCTCCCTCATCTCTGCTTCCTGCTCCTGCCCACGCTGGGGTCTGGCTCCTCAAGACACTTTCTGGGCAAAACCATCACAGGAGACACCCCCCCACTCCTGGGTCCTGGGTTTTGTTCGTCTGGACGTACACGTGCAGTGGCACCAGCTCCGCTTTCCCCTTTTTTGGGGGGAAGGATGGCAGGAGAAGCCACCGGACAGACCAGCAAGGGGAAAGATGATTCTTTTCAGCAGATGGTGTGAAGAAGGCGAAGCTGTGTAAACCTCCTGAGTCCACCAGAGAGACAGAGATTAAATAGCGAGAGGGCTGAGAGGCAGTTCCAGGCGGGAGAAGGAAGGAGAAGAAAGGAAAATGGGGGTGGAAATAGGATTGGAGAGTGGAGCTGGGGAGAGGAGTGTTGGTTTGAACAGGAATCTCCTCCCACTTGATGTCTCCCCTCCAATTTGGAGGGCCTAGATTCAGTGCCATAAAAATATAGCCCTTTTCAATCCCTTATCTTGCAGGAGCAGAAACAATTGGCCTGCAAAGAAGGAGAAAACAATCTGTTTGACTGACAAACAAAAACACATTTCTGCACAAAAGGAGGAGGAGGAAGAGGCAGCTGTCTGGCTGCTGCTTCGGCTTTTTTCCTTTCCCCTCCCTCTCCTGTCCCCTCGCTGATGGTGTCAGAGCAGAGCCGCTACCCTTGCCAGCAAAACACCCGCCGTTCTGACTGGCTGGGTTCAATGTCAGGCTCCTGCAGCAAATGTCATTGTCTGCCCCGCTGTCACCAGCCACAGCGGAGATGCGCAAGACCCTCTGTGATGCGCTCCTGGGGATGGTGGGGAAAGGTGGTACCCTGAGCATCAGTGGGGCAGAGCCCAGCTCCCGGGAGAGGCAACACCAGGTGCCAGCGACAGAAACTGATGCTCAGGAGACAGGGACCAAGGTCAGCGGCTCACAGGGCTGAGCTGGGGACAGAGGGGATGCAGGAGGTCCCTCATTGGGGGACCTTCGGGAAGTTCAGCCAGGTTGTGGATGATACGCTGATATTGCAGCACATGGGCAGCATCGTTGGAGCACCAAAGTGCTGCCGTTTGAGATACTGCTGGAGCCTCGGCCATCTTCAGAGTCAGCTGTGTGCCTTGGTTTCCCTGTCTGCAAAGTCAACAAGATAAGATGCAAATGTTGTAAAGAGAGCTGGGGCAGAGAAGGGCCCTGTGTGCCTTGAGTCATTATCCTGGCAAGTTGTTATCCCAACAAATAGTTATCCCTAAGAAATCTGTATGGCAACCACCATACTGGCCAAATTGGTGCTGGGGGGAATCTGTCAGCTAGGCAGGAGAAGAGCTCGTGGGATCTCAGCAGTTCTTCGCCTCTCCAGAACAAACTCCTCATTTGGAGGCTTTTATAAAAGCAAGAGAAACTCATTTTCCCCACACGATTCCCTGACTAGGAGCAGTGGCAGTTTCCTGCCTGGAATGGCCCACCGAGGGGACTCTGCTCCATGGGGACACGTGAAGCAAACAGCCACACTCCAAAAACAGGCACATGCAATAGCCGGTGCCTGCCCAAACCTGGAAAAGCAGGAGGCTGGAGCAGGGCAATTGCTGCAGGGGCGTGTTAGTGCTACCACAGAGGGAGTCTACGGTAAATAAAGGGGCACAAGAAGAAAACCTTGAAGCTACTAGGACAGTCTTAGTTGCTTTTGATCCAGTTGCTGGTGACCTGCTAGAGCTCACTGGAAAGATGATCCCGCATTGGTGCATGGTTCACGTTTTCTTTTTTTTTTAAGGAGCTGTTTCACTCTGCAGCCACGTAGCAAAATAACATGTAAGAAATCACAGATTCCAGGTGGGCTAATAACATATAATGACTCTCAGTTCCTGCGTGGTTCTCTTGATGCCTCAGTCCAGGCGTGTAACAGCCAGGCTTGCCTGTGCATCCTCAGCCAGGCTTGTTGAAATGCTGGTATGAATTGATAGAAATATCCTGAATTCAAGTGAATTCAAGAGTCTCTGCTTTCTTAGAGTACCGCAACAGAAGCTTTGGGGAATATTTGGCCTGAAGCATTAGAAGAATTTGATTTATCATTTTTTTAATTCCTGCACCTAAAATGCAAGAATTTTCTGCATTTTCCTTTCCTCTTTCATTTCAATCATTTCAATAGAAGATGAGAGGAACCATCTCTCCACACATCAAACTGCAGGCAAAAGAAAATACAAAAGATGACTGGACTCCTTTTACAACTTTGGCACTTGACTTTCCTCCCCAGAAGGGGAAGATGCATTGTCAGCCTGTCTTGTGATCGGGCTGTATCCTTTTGTTACCCTGATAAATGTCAGCTGACCAGGCTGGGATGTAAAAAGCTCCATCTCTACCAGACCGTTGCTGCGCTGCCTTGCACACAGTATTTGGGCAGGAAGAGGCCCAGCGTCTCCCCGCCTGAGCCGTGCTTGCAGGTTTTGCCTGGCGCAGGGGCAGTTGCATGCTCTACAGGGAAGCACAGGCAGCGACTACAAGAGCAGGTTTTGCCTGTGTCGAAGTGGGTGGCAGCACCCTTCAGGGACTGCGGTTCTCAGCACGCAGTGATCCAGTCTGGGATGAAGGCACCTTCGACGGAACGGGTGGTCTGTGGGGGTCTGTGCACCAGAGAAGAAAAACGTGGTTTTATTGAAGTGGCATGGCTGGACCCTGTCAGTGCTGCTCGGGGGCACTTGTTCCCTTCCATCTCAGCCATGTCACCATCATGCTGCGTCCTCTACAGGCACCTGCCCAGCTCCCCTGTGTTGGTACCTTCTCCCAACTCCTGCATGCCCTGCTGTGGCCCCCCAAGGTCCTCCAGCATCCTCTCTGCTTCTTTACTTAGTACTGCCCCCCAAATTCTCCCTGCCTTCTCACTTCAGCTCCTCCCTCCCTGAACCCTGCCGGGAGAAAAGCTAGCCTGGTGAGGGTTTATCCTCCATGCTCAGTGCCAGTAGATGCAATGCAAAGCTGATGCTGTGATAAAGTAAATCTAACAAAGACGTGGAGTTTGGTTCCCAGGCAAGAAAGACCGTTCAAGGTTTTAGCAGATGCCTGCTGGCATCTGGTCCTGCGCGCTCTGAGCATCAAAGGTGGCCATGGGAGTAGCTCTTGGGGTGAAGCCAGAGTTTGGCTTAGCCCACGGCTTGGGGAGAGGTGGCCGAGACTGAGTGGGATCTGGTGAAGCCCTGGCTCTCGGCTTCAGGCCTGCAGATGTCTGGGTGCTCACAGTCTCTGGCCGGTGGGCTGGTATTTCCCATCGCAGACCCAGCATTTGTTGAGCAGCATCCACTCTTGTTCTATCCAGGACTACCTGGAGCCTCTTCTTTCCCTGCTGACACCTTGCTCGCTGGCCACGCGCAGGAGGGGAGCAGGCATCGCTCACCCCTTCTACCAGCCGCAATCACACAGCAGAAGCTCGTCCTCAATGTTACTCTGTGCTAGCGCCTCTTGGGATTTGGCCAGTGTGTGTCAGGGCTCTGCGCCTCTTCCTCTACAGCTGCTCTCCGCTCAGCTGTGTCACCCAGAGCATCCCTTCCTCCTGCCTCAGGTTGCTTTGTACATCCCGTTTCCCGAGTTATTTTGCCCTGATTTATACTAGGTCACGGACATGTGGGTCCCTTACTTGGCTGTGGTAGCACAGCCTCTTCGATTAGGTGTATTTCCAAGCATGACTTCCATCTGTCCATCAGTCGCTATAGCTAATTTCTGCAGCGTTTACAGCCATACAGGGGCATCGTTTGTATGTAATAATTGCTGATGGTGGTAGAACTGCGATAAATGATCTATTCCATGCATTTCACCTCTTTTCTATTCACAAATTGTTTGTGATTTTTTGTAGTTGCATTAAGTATTCAAAGTGACTGTGATTTCCCCCATCGTATTCATTACTCAAAATTGTTCTCCAGATAATTTCTGCAAATAATTCGCAGTCTTCGATCTTTTGTGAATACTCAGTCTCAAGAATGAGAGTTGTTTTAATTGGGAACTTGCATCACATGATGGATTTCAGCTTCCCGATTGGGCAGACTTAATTTTTAGACTTAAGGTTTGGGGAGGGAACTGTTGCAATTAAGAATTTGAAATTCACTTTCTTCCAATATATTCAGTTGCCACTTAAAATAACAGTCTGTCTTCTCTTTTTTTTTTTTTTTTTCCCCCCCCCCCCCCCCTTCCTGGCCAAAAATCCCTGCCGGTAACTTGTTGGCAAGAAACACTTGGAGAATATAAACAAAAAGGTGCCACCAAAACAGCTAAATTTAACATATCTAAAAACTGGAGTGATGATTCACGGTGGTTTGTTTTGTATTATTCGCCTCGCTCTGGTAAAAATAATGATCAAAATAATTTAGAAACATAAAAAGTCACATAGCGAGGGGACATTTATAGCACTAGGTTTCATAAAATCTTCCATCGATGGCTCTCTGCGTGCCTGAGAAACATCCTGTGGGCTGGCTGGTGTGCAGCGGTGAGTTGATACCCTGGCCTTGCTCAGCACTCCGGCCCTGGGCTGAGGTTGCTGCTGGCTCGGTGGAGGCGGAGGGAAGGAACGTGCAACCAGCCTGGCTCCCCATACTGCCTTGATCTGCACCCGCAGCAGACAAGACTCCGGTTGTCTCGCGCAGAGCTCGACTCCAGGCAGAGGGTGACCGTAAGTGACTTGCCCAAGGTCACACTCCAGCTCTCTGGTTCAGCTGGAAATAGCTCCAAGGTCTGATTCCCGCCCACCGCCTCCCAGTAGCCCCCTCCTGCCAGGAGGTGAGATGGAAAGGCGCAGAGTTCAGAGTTTTCTCTAAACGACAGCCTGGCTCCCGCCACCTCTCGTAAAACCTCCTTGGCTCTGTTTTCTGCCCCCCACCATTGGGCTGAGTCAATATGACCCCACCCGTCCCCCCTTAATAGCACGGGCTCCTGTGGCATATTTATGCCTCTGAAGTGGAGCGTTGCGCCAGCATTCGTGTTCGTGCAGCACCCGCACATCCCGGCTGCTCGCTTCCACCAGCTGCTGCTGCCGATTTCCCTTAAAAATAAAACCCCTCTAAAGGTACAGCAGGGACACCTTAAATGCAGAGCTGTGGCGTGCAGTTAATCATATCCTCTTAACGGGTTTATTCGCTCATTAAATATTTAAGACTCGTTTCTCTTTATCAATAGTGTGGAGGCGTGCAGGCCCCGGTGCAAAGATTTATGCACACAATAGGATCGGTGCATTTAGATTTGTTTGAAGGGATCCGAGAACCATTTAAAACTCGACCGAGGGGGACGGTTTCTGCTGCTGCTGTTTTCCTCCGGTGAGGTTTCTGCCTCCTGACTGTGGTTGGAAGGCAGCAGGAGGAGAGGCTGGGGGTTGTGGGATGAACGGCTGCCTCCAATAACCCCCCGGTTGCTTTTGAAATAGCTGTGCTGCTTTTTGAGGGATGCTGAGGTCTCGGAGGGGGGCCCTGCTTGTGCCTGGCATGAGTGTCCTGTAGTGATGAAGATGTGCTGTGGAAAACGTGGCGCGTGCAGGCAGGACCTGGTGCTGGGAGCGTGGTTGTGGAAGTGGCATTTTGATCCCTGCTTCCTGCCGCTGTCTGTGGGAAGAGCTTTGCTGTCGCAGCTCAGATGTGAATTCCAGCTCGTCTGGCGCTGTTCGGGAGCCGTCATGCAGGTGCAACATCTGTTGTTCTCCTGTTATTACCTGGGCTCTGCTCTTCACGCAGGTGTAAGAGCAGTGGTGGCCTTTTTGGTTCATAGCATGCAGGGAGGACCAAACCCAAGCCATCACCTTGATCCTGCCTCCCATCCTTCCCATCGTCTACCCTACCCCCCTGCCCAGCGCGGCTCACCAGCCCAGCCCACCACCCAGAGCATACAGTCTTCATCCAGTACCCACCATTTCCCCCCCTGCCCCATGCCTGGCCCCCAGTCCCTACATGGAGCTCCGTGGCGTGCCAGCTGCTGCCAGATGTGTTGCCCACTCTCAGTGCGGGGAGGTGATTTCTCCTGCCAAAGTGCACCCTGTGAGCATGTGTACTCCTGTTCCCCCATCTCTGAGGGCTGTGGGTCGCAACCTGGTGCTGGAGCGATGGGGGTATTGTGATGGGGCCGGGAGCCTGACTGCGCGTCCGATGCAGTTGCACAACGTGACCAGCACCCGTCCTTCCATTGAGCGCGTTGCCGGGGCTTGCAGGGACAGCAGGTCCCAGCACGCAGGACTCTATCACCATCTCAGCGGCCTCTGTTTAGATCAGGAGGGAACATCTCATGCCAAGACCTGTCCTCCCCAGGCTGCAGCTTGGAGTCGGAGATGGCAGCAGCTGACTCCCGTTTTTTTTGGCCCCCTGTGGCATCCCGGCAGGTTCTTCTCACAGCTTTGCATGCAGCTAGACATGCCCCTTCCAAAAACTCCTCTCCGGGAGCTGCTGGGGTGGGTAGGGAGGATGAGTGGCTGCTGTGGCAATGGACAGAGTTGGCAGCTCCCTCCTGGGGCTATGAGAAATACCCTGGCTGGATTATTGACAGCCCAGAGCACGGGAAGAGTGTGCATGCGTCAGATATTTACCCAAACCTCTCCTGCTTTGCAACGTGCCCACCGAAAAAAAGAATCTGACAGCAATAAAACTGTCGGGCGGCTGCTGCTGCTTTTTTTTAAAGTTCTATGATAGCTTCTCCCCCCCCTTTTTTTTAATAGCTAATGCATCTGTCACTACTTTCCTAATGAGCTTTCCGAAAGGGCCTTGGGGACCTCTACCTATCCATGTGGGCTTGGATAGGAGCTTACTCAGGGGATGCAGAAAGAATTCAGCTCCCTATTTCACCCCCATCTCCTCTCCACCGCCCTCCCAAACTCCTCTCCGAGGGCAGGTTGTCCAGAGGGAGGGGAAGACAGCAATATCTCAGCACTCGGCAAGCTGGCGTGCACCCCCTGCAATCACAGCCAATAATGACAAAAAGACGGGGCTGCTGCCAGAGATAGAGAGCTGAGCTCCAAGCGTTACAGCAATGTCACAGCCTTGGGACTGCTGCTGGCTGCTACTGGAAAGAAATTTCCTCACAACAGGCAGAGTTATAGGAAGGAGCCATTGATTGCATTAAAAAACACCCTCCCCACCTCTTTTTTTTGGCATGGATTTTCAAGGCTTTTTTTTTTTCCTACCCCCCCCTCCTCCATTTGCCATTGAAGTTGCGTTCAATAAAACCCATCGCCCGAGAGCGTCTGTTCGCATGTTCTCAGCAGTACAATGGGCAGAGGACTGCAGTGTGCAGAGGCTCAGCCAGCCTCATGCAGACAATGAGGGGGTTGGAGCGGGGCGGGGGGGGGGGGCTTTTATTTTATTTTATTTTATTTTTCCCCCACCTGCCAGCCCCCACTACTAATTGTAATCACAAAAGGCAAGTGGGAAGGGACTGGGAGAGCAAGGCTGTGGTTCACTGGGGTCATGGTCTCCATCAGTCATTCTTCCAGCCTGTTGCTGGGTAAAAGCCTGGCTCCTTGTTTTATCTAAATGACTGTGCAGTAAAAGCCTCTTCGCCCAAAAAACCACCCCAAAAAAAGCTGTTTCAACTGACTCAAAAAGCATGAACTTCCCATTGCCATCCATGAGAGACTTTCCGTTGACTTCTCTAGGCACAGAAGGGGAAAACAGTGGGCTTGGTGACTCAGGCACAGACCTGGGATCTCTTCTTGTCTCTGACGCTGTTGGCAAATCGTTTAGGGCCGATTCAGCAAGGGGTTGAACGCTGCCATCCCTGTGCCATTCGATAGGGCACGAGAGGATGCACCACTTGGCAGGACTGAATCCCTAATCGTGCTGTGCCCGAATTCCCCTCAGCTGTAAAATGTAACGGTGCTAACCCTACGTTGTGTGATGGTGGAGAAGCTAATAACTATTAATGCCAGGGAGATGCTTCCAGATCTCTAGATAAAAGGTGCTCAAGGAGGGAAAATTATTATCATTGTGGGCCAAATAGCTACAGGGGATTCGAAATCTGTTTGTATTTGTAGGATGTAACCACTAAGGAGGGAGAGACTGGGACAATGGAGCATGCACAGCACTAATGGAATGAGCATAGGAAAGAGGATATCTCTGGAGACCCTTAAAAACCATTTCCCAGTGGTAAGATCTGCTTGGGTTGTTTGTTCTCCTTCCCAGATGAGAGCTGCATTCATGACGCTTTTATCACTTACAAAGTGGACTAGACAGAGGGCCAGAGTGTGTACTGTAGGGACGAGCCTGCGTGTCTCTCCAGTGGGTGGGTCTGTGGATTTAACAGGTCTCAGCTTCCATTTCTATCTTCTGGAGCTGTGCTTTGGAACAGAGGGAGCTGGACTGGATGTTTCAGACCTGGTTTTCAAGCTTATGGGATCTGGGTTTGGCCTCTGATAGAGATGCAAGGGCATGATGGGCATCTTGAGGCTGCAGCTGCAGCAGGAGGGTAGTTCAGGGTGGGTACATCCCTTGTCCCATCCAGGGATGGAGCCTTGGGATATGGTTTGAGCTGAGGTGTGGATTTGGAACAGCCTCATGGTAGCACGTGAGCGTGGTGGTTTCTTGAAGCAATTTCATTTGGAGATTCATCTTTTCCAGCTGATTCATGTTCCCGGTGCAAGCGGGTTTCTTGCTGTGGTGACAGTAAAGCTCTCTGAGGCTCTGCATACTAACACGCCGTGGTCCAGACTATGGTCTCTTAGTGGGCTCTGAGCCCGGTGGTGCCAGGAGCTGTACAAACACAGGTTGTTCTCTTGAGATTAAAACCAAGTTAGACAAGCTGTTTGTTGTCTGTGGTCAGGCAGTGCCGAGAGACCTGTGCATTGCTGTGCAAAGCACTGGGCAAGTGTGTGAGGGAGAGAGAGACAAGGCAGGTTCCATCCCGGCTCCCCTGGAGAGTCCTCCTTGCTTACCCACAGTTCCTTGCTTGCAGTGGCGTGCACTGCTCCGAAATCACGAAGTCGCCTTGCCTTTGCACCCTGACACAGCCCCATTTTGTGCTCTGGGGAGCTGCAGCCTTTCTCACTGAAGACCTGCAGCACACCATGATCTATTTTTTTTTTTTTTTTTTTCTTCTCTCCTGGACACTTTACTTAGGTTCTTTCTTCCCTCTCATTTTCTCTACCATCAAATGAAAGCCATTCAGACCAAAACGGTTCAGTCTGCTCTTTGTGTCTGGAAAACAGAACACCAAAGACAGCTGGACCTACCCGAGATGGCCACGGCCGTGGCAACAGTGGCTCTTTGTTAGCGCTGTTGTCTCTGCCCCTATCTCCAGTGTCTGGGGCCCTGTCTCTTTAAAGCTTTAGTGTGCTGTGTCAAAGCCAACAGAGAGTTCAGCTTATTAATGGATTCGCTAGGTTAATATCCCAACAGTTTGGTGTGGTGTGGTTTTTTTTTTTTTCTTTCCCCCACCAGCATAATTTAGAAAGGGGGGGAGGGGGAGAGAAAGATAACCCAGTCCCATTTCTGGGGAGGAGGGCACGCCATGGCTCATTGCTTTGGAGAAATGGAGCTGGAATGGTTGGTCGGGGCCACGAGGAGGTGGTGGCCCAGCCCTTCGCCTTCCTGTCTGTATGTACATTTCTCTCTATCTCCTTCTCCTGCGGGGTTCCCTGCATCAAAGCTTCTTCCAGTTCTTATGCTAATGAGGTGCATTAATGCTTAATGACTGTGAACAGGCTTGTTTAATTGCACCTATCTGAGCAGGAGGCACGTTGCTGTATAAGAGGGAACGACCATGTAAGCAGCTGCATGCCCTCCTGGACAGTCTTAATTACATGTAAAACTGATGTGATCTAAACCACCAGGCTGGTGATTAGTTTAGTGAGGCAGGTGGTACTTTGCAATTCAGTGCCTCAGAAACTCTAGAGCAAGTGAGATCAGATTCTTTCGTAGGCTATGGAGGATAAGGCAAGCCCTGATCATCCTTGAATTTGATGTTGGGTGGGGACAAGCACAGCATAGTAGATTAATTTAATTAATTTATTGCAGTTAGTTTGCAAAGACATTATCCGCGAGCGTCTGTGCAGAATACTGAGCAGTCCCATTAATGCAATGCTATTTTGCCTGTAAATCCTCTCCCCCCGCCCCTTACAGGAGGAATGAGCTGCGATGGTCTCAGCTTTCTGCAGTGTTATCTCGCGCTGTTTGAATACGACTGATTGTCTGAACTACAAAGGGGCCCGGCGCTAATGCAAAGCCATCCCTATTGGCACTAGACCTAGATTAATGACTCTGCATGCATTGCCTTGGCTCTAAACTGGATTTCCCTAAAGCAGCTCACGGTGCTGCTGTCTGCGCTCCCGTTTCAGTGCCTCAAGCCGGGCTGCGATTGTTCAGCTGGCGCGAGCAGCGGGTCTGGGAGCACCTCCAAGTGCGAAGGCTGTTAAGTAGGGGTGCACAGGTATGAAGGTACCTGTTATCGTGAGCCATCTGCTGCTAATTACCCGGCCTCGCTTCTTGTGATTATTTGTTTTGCTTTTATTCACCAGAGGGGGGATTTAAAAAAACAAAAAACAAAAAACAAAAACACAAAAAAAGCAACCTTTTTTAGAAATCGCTTTGGGCAGGGGAATAAACGGAATCCAGCAGTATCCTGGGGTTGGTTGAGCACCCAGGACCTGCATCTCCCAGGACAGGCACCTCCCAGCACACTGCTGCCAGGGGTGAGCCCCCTTCCCCATCCCCGCAGCGGACCCTTCCCTCGGCCTCCTCTCCCTCCAGCGCTTCCTCGCCGTCCCCGTCCCATGAACTCTCAGATCTTCCCTCTCCCTGCCCGCCCGGGCCCCAGCGGCGGCTCTTCCTGACGTTACTCCCACAACAACCACTTCCTTCCCGTCCCGGCAGCCCCTGGCTCCGCAACCGTCCCTGCCTGGCCCCGGCCAGCCCTGGCCCCTTGCTATCTCCCCAAGACCCCTCTTCAGCTTCTCCACTCCAGCCACCGCTATTTATTTTGTAAAAGGGCTTATCTCAGACACAGAGGCTCTTTCTGCTTGAGGTGAAACCCCCGGCCGCAGGGCTGCTGGGTGGGAGGCGACTCAGGGCCCTGCTCCTGACATCAAAGCTCGCTCCCGCTGTCCGCAACACCCTTGGGGTTTTGGGGTTAGAAACCCACCATGTGGGACATGTTTTAGCCAATCCACAGGGACCAGCTCCCCGGAATTAAGCATTCCCTCAACCGTGCCATGCTTCAGGCTTGCTGGCAGGGCAGGAGGGCCCGGCCATGGCAGCCGCCTGCTTGTGGCGGGAAGGCAGCAGAGCAGGAGCTGCGGAAGAGGCAGGCTAGGTGTGTGGTGGTGCGATGAGAGTGCTGCAGCATCTTCCTCGGCATCTTCCTCCCAGTCAGTGTATTTCCAGGCAGGAGAAGGCGTGCAGCCATGGCAGGGGCAGCAGAGGGAGGGCAGCAGCTGAGGAGAGGAGGCAGCAGGGGGAGACACAAGATGGCGGCTACCCTGAGGGGAGAGCAGGGCCCTGTCTGGTTTCGGGTGGGAGCTCTCCCTCCATGGGAGTGAGCCCCACTCCAGCGGGACGCAGCTGCCTGGCTCTCCATGGGGGAAGACGGAGGCCCCACCACCATCTGTCTTCTCCTTGCCCACCCCATCAAGGCTTTTCCCAGCCTGGTTCCACCAAGGCATATTTTGCTGCACCAGCCCTTGGCCTTAAAGTGGCCCCAAGGCAGACTTTGAGTGGAAAAGAAGACTTTTCCTCTCAGAAAAGCCACCCTAAGCACAGCCCCATGGTGGCGGCGGCACCATGGCAGCCGCTGAGCCTCATGCCATTGCCGCTCCCAGGGGCCCTGCCCCAGCATAACGCCTCCAGATGAGACCTCGCCGCCCCAGCGGGCATGGCCACCCGCAGTGCTGTCCTCTCGAGGGGGCTGAGCACCTTGAGACACTCCATCACTGAGAAGACAGGAGTGTTTTGCAGAGAGATGCTGTGAAACCAGTGCGGCGGCGGCGGGGTGCTTCTGCCCGGGGGGGGCTCAGCCCTGCCTCATCTGCGGGCGAAACACCCTCGCGCCGAACCCAAGCCCGAGCGAAACCTTTTTTTAGCACTCCCCTATTTGCCAAGCGTACTTCCTTTCTTTTGATTCTTACCACCTACATACAGTCTGACTGCAACGGCAAAAAAGAAAAAAAAAAAGAAAAAAAAAAAAGAATTGCAACATTCAGTAGAAGGCTTTTCTGTCTAATGACGTTAAATTTATTAACCAAAACTCCAGCTGCACCAGGCTGGGATCTAATAATATTCAGGCTATGGAGACATCAAGTAGAAAGAAGCTTAAAGCCCTTTTTATTTCACAGTAAAACTGTCAGTAAATAACTGGATTGTCTTGAGACTGAGAAAATGGGGATTTATCTTCCTGAACATGAAAAGTGTGCTTATTTTTTTTTATCAGCTTCAAAAGGCCCCAGCAACCTTGATTTTCCTTCCACACCGTTCTCAGCAGCTCTGCCAAGCCCCAAAACCACACAAATCAAGAGACAGGCTCTAAAGATATTTTTAATTAAATTAATTCCTTTTCCTTCCTTCCCCATTTCTCCCTTGTCCCCTCCTCCATCCTCTCTTTCTCTCTCCCTGTGTCCCCAGCTAATGACTTCTAAGCACTGTGACATTTCAGCACTGGCTGTCACTAACACCACACCTCCGTGCTGGTTATAAATTGGGCACAGAGACATAAAATTCCCTGCAGAAGGTCCCCGTTTGATGATATTCTCCGAGGTAAATCTCCAATAGCTCCCTGTTTTCTTTAATAACGCTAATAGGCATAGATTAATTAAACTGTTATATTACTTCCTTCTTTCTACCAGTACCAGTTAGAAATCTTATTACCTGCTCCTCTCCGCTCGCCTTTTCCCCAAGGTGGTTATATTCCAACCAGTTACCAAGGTTTCTGAGAGGCTGTAGCACAAGGTGAAACGGCAGACAGTGTCTCCACAAGGCTGGATCCTGCCCCCAGCCCTTGGCTCCGAAACCCCACCGACCTCGGCAGAGCCCGGGCGGGCGTAAGCGGGGTCAGGATTAAGCCCGGTTTGTCTGAAGAGGTTCTGTCTTGAAAGCAACAGCGGGGCTATTGTTGAGTCTGGATGCCCCCTCTAAAAGGGACCACAGCTGTAGGAAAGGGAATTGTATACATCCATCAACTCCTCCAGGGCCCCAGGATGTATTAGTTAAGATTGCGGGATAGCATGTCTCGGCTCCACTGAAGGGGTCCTTTGAATGACATGTTGGATATACTGTTGCACATCTGGCTGCTGTATTATTGAATTGCTCTATGGTTGTATTTTCCAGACCGCGGGAATGTGTTGGTCTGGAGAGGGGGGTGAGGAATGAAGGGGACGACATGTGGGAAAATTAGAGGGATGCGTCCTGTGGGGTGGGGTGGGTTTGGATGGAGCTGCGTTGTGAAGGCGGGGAGGGAAGGGGGGGAGCAAGGCGATGCTTTCACACAAAATGCCGTGTTGCCATTTGAAATCCACTCCAGAGCTTCCTGCTCTAATTAAATTTGTCACCATCGTTACTATAATGCCTGCCATTCCTCTGGTGCTTTTTGTTCTTAGGGATCCCAAAACATGACAGAGGCAAGGGCAGAATCTCCAGGTTCTCTGTGTTTCCTCTGCGGGAGCTTTTTCTGAGCAAACCCAGGAAAATGCTTTGGGGCAGGAGCGCAGCCACTTCTGCTTTGGGGACACTGGACCAAGGAACACTGAGGCCGGGGGATCTGGGCAGTTCCTGCACTCACACATAAGGTACCTCCTGGGACTGCTAATTTGCAGGAGCTTGGGCGAGCACCCTGGAAGGCCCACTGCAGCAAAGAGCCCTTCTTGGGCTCTTACATGGCTCGTCCCATTCCCAGTCCCTCCAGACCTGCACGGGAGCCCAGCATCCCCACAGCCACTGGTGCACCTCCACTCTTGGCACCGCGGAGGGCCGGCCAGCCACCGCCAGCCTGCCACGAGGTGCTGCGTACGGCTGCTTCGCGCCGCACTGGGGCGGGAGGAATTCACTAATTACTCGCGGCTCTTAATATGGCCCCTGAACGCTGCCAGAGTGGCGTGAAGGGCTCAGAGCAGAAGACACAACCTGCTCCATCGTGTCTTCTGTGTCAGCTTGCAACGAACTGAATGCAAAAAGGCTGTCTGAGCTGCAAACAGCGGAGCCCTTGGAAATTTAAAGGTGCAGAGCACAGAAAACAAAGGCGAGGCAATCTCGCGCTGCTGAATATTCATCTTGGTGCCTGATCCTGCCAGGAGCAAAGCCTGCACAGCTCCTGTGAAAGCTGATGGGAGGGAACATTGGTCTGAACCACATCTTGGGCTCCAGCCCAAATCTGAGGGGGGGGGGGAGCAAATTAGTCCTTAATGCACATATATCTTAGACTAAAACCTGATAAGGGAACTCTCCTATGTTAATTTACCTGAGTTATTTACTATACTGATTGCTGAAGGTACTCTGATTAGCGCATGAAATATTTCTATACCTTCGGTCTGATTAACCCATATCTGCAAAATAAATATTTGTCTCATTATAGTTATGCGATCGTGCAATCAAAGACCCTATCATAATGGGAAAGGGAGAGAGTATCCGTGTGAAAAAGGCAGGGAATGGCGACGCAGAACGAGTGGGTTTGAGAGCAGGGAGATGAAAGGCGGGGGCATAGCTGGAGGGGGAGGCTTAGTGGTCACAGCCTGTGGCCAGAGGGGTTGAAATGCCGGGGAGGGCACAATTCTCCTCCCGTTTCACGGGTTCTAATTGGGACTAATTCCGTTTGACTCAGCAGTGTTGCGCCAGTCCCAGTGAGAGGAGGGTCAGACCTTGGGAATCACAGGGGTGAGTCCCAGCAGGCTCCCAGCCTCCAGCTTTTTTGAAACAGAAGCAGGGAGTTCCCGGCAGCGCGGTGTGTGTGCCAGTCTCCCAGACAAGCTCTTAAAATAGCCCAGCGCACCAGGCTGTGGCACTGGGGGAGAGCGCAGAGGATGAAGCGTTCAGTCTTTCTGGCCCAGATCCGGGAAGAGTGGGGGCTGGCAGCTCCCAGCCCAAGGCGAAGGTGGCTTAAAGCACGGTCTGGGGAGGAGGGCAGTCGGCACCCCACGACCAGGTGGCAGGGAGCAGAGGAGTCGGCAGCCGGTGATGCCAGCACTGCCATGCGTGCTGGACATCCTCCCTCCCTTGGCGAGGGGAGCTGTAAGTCATCTGGAGGAGGGGATCCCCCCTCTGCCATTACAGGGCTGTTTTGCATATGCTCCGTTAGGAAGAGAGAAGAGTTTTATTGTGGCTGTACAGAAGAGCTAAGTCAAGAGGTTGCTTTATGGCTCGTGGATCCCAGCGTAGAGAGGAAGGCGTCCCAGATGCAGCATATAGTAAGCCTGGCAGCATTGTATAGCACTGCTGCATCGCAGAGTGGCTGCAAGCACTGCTCTGCAAAAGAGCTGAAGTCATTTTTCTTCTAAGGGCAGGGGGTAGTGGGGAGGAAATATGAAGGCAGCCCTGTTGCTAAGGAAATCTGCTCTTTGTATGGTCGTACATTTAGGTAATGCTAATGAAAGGCCATATAGTAGCGAGGTGCAGATGTCAGCACTGTGCACTCCTGGATATTTGATTAGCATTTCTTTGACTTTGCCTCCTCTAACAGAAATACCTGAGTGCATGGATATTAGGAAAATAAAATCCCCCTTTCCTCTGCCAACAGCCCAACAGTGCACGTTACGCAGAGAAAGGAAAAGCCTTACCAAAATAAGACACTCCATAATGAATGTGTGTTTTTTTCCCCCCTACACACACCCTGGAGAGGATGAGAGCAGACATGTGATGAGAACAGAAATAGTCACATCACTTAATGCATTGCTGGACGGTACCCAGCCGGCACAGTGATGAACCTGGCGTTAAGACCCGATAGCAGCAAACCAGCATAGCATCCTATTTAATGGCTGGTGGCCCACAGATGTTTTAAACCTCGAGACTGCATCTCAGGTTTCCCTTTCGACTTGAGCATCAGCAGGCTGCTTTTGGAAGCAAAGGCTACGGGTGCTCTACCCAGGGGCCCAGCGCATCCACAGATTAGCTGGTGTGTGTGTGTACGTGTGTAGTGTCCAAGCCCAGATCCGGTGATCTGGCTTACGAAGCAGGAGAGGACCCGTGCTGCTGCTACAGAGCGTTGTGTCCTGTTCTCGAGCATCACTGGAAGAATGAGTCAGCCGTTTTCCTTTGCGCGGGGGTCGAGTGGATGCCCCTGTCTGAGTGTCACTAATAAAAGCACCCAGAAATGTAACGGCTCTGTGCTTGCATGTCGTGCTTGCAACTGTCTTAAAGACCAGCTGCTCTGCGTGAGACTTCCAGAGAGCGAGAGCGCTTGAATGAAGCCCTTATATCTCTTTTCCTTTTGCCTTTTTTTTTTTTTTTTTTTTTTTTTTTTTTTTGCCACACAGTGCAACGTGGGCTCTGTTCCTCTTCGCCTTTTGCTCTTGCACCCTGGGGCAGCCCGCTATGTCTCAGAGGCATGAGGAGTGAGTCCTCCCAGGAGTCCTCCAGCTTGTGTGAGGAATGGCCCCTCAGGGGCTAAATCCAGCAGCGGGCCGAGGTGGCAGAGACATCTGTGCGGCAACACTGAGCGTCTCCTCGATGGCAGCAGTGCCTGGGACTGAGGTTTGCAAGCCTTTTGGTGCAGCAGCCGGGGACGCCTCCCTCCCTGCCCACCCTGCCAGCACCTGCCCCTCCCTCTCGCCGTTGTGCAACATCCCAAGGGCAATTACAGCAATGCTTACGTGGAGGAGTGATATTGGGAAAGTATTTAGTCATTTTAACTGTTCTGCTGGCGTCTCCCCTCCCTTAAGGTGGTTCCTATTTCTTTCCCTCTCCCAGTGTTTTATAGCAACTCCTTGCAGCAGCCCCTGGCCCAGTGACCCTTCTTAGTGCATCCGTGGGTACCAAGGGCTCCTCTTGGTGAGGGGGAGCCCACTCTCACAGAAGTGCCAAGAGCCGCATTCCCATCAAATGACTCTTCCTTCCTTTTCCTCATCCTCCGGTTCTTACTACTGTGATTTTAAAGCTTCTATGCCTGGACATTGATGTGTGTGGGGGTGGTTTTGAAAGCAAAAGTAAGAGTCAGGAGGATGCAAAGCTGCTTCTGCTCTCAGAGGCTTCTGGACACTTCTCCGTCTCCATCCCCAGAGTGATTCTCTCTGGGCCCAGTGTAAACAAGACAATCCGTTATAGCAGTTTGAGCCGTTACTCTACAAACACGCTGTCAGCCCCTGCCCCCACCGCAGGCTCCCTCTGCTCCTTCTCTTCCTGCTGCCATGCTGCGTGGCTAGCATTGGTGTGGCGCAGGGGATATCTGTCGGGTACTCATCCACACACGGGAGCAACCTCCAAGCATCGGCGGTGGAGGAAAGCTCCAGCAGGAGCTGAAGTTGAGTCTGCAACAGCCCCATCGGCTCACCCTGGTTCAGAGGGCCAATTGCAAAACTGAGCAGCGTTCAGGGAAGTTTAGGGACGCTGATGCACTCCCAAGGAGGAACATGGAAGAGTCCCGGCATTGTTTACCCCAGAAAGCCATTGAAAAAAAGAGACCACGGTAAAAGAAGATAAGCTCATGTGCGCACAAAAACAACACTGAAAAATACATGATTAAGGTTACAAAGTCAGGCACTGAGCGTGTAAGAAATCCCAGTATTAAAAACACCTGAGCAGCTTATGTCCGGCAGAGTGGCATGCATTCATGAGGGTGCAGTCTTAATTCTGTGGTCACAAGCTATTTCTTCTGCAGAGACTGCCTCAGGGAGTGTGTGGGAGGGATGTAGCTCGGTTAACAGCAGCTCAGTGTCCAGTATGTGGCTGTCCCCCCACTATTTGGTCTGCAGCCCCAGTGCCTCGCTTGCTGTGCGTCACACACATCCTGCTTGGAGAACAAAATTGTTCCTCCTGGACTATCCTAAAACACTAAGTCTGCTCTCACCTCTTGTTTTCCCTTCCTTCCCTCTGTCCCTTCCACCTCCATGCTGCTCGGTGGTTAGCAAGGGGGAGTAGCAAGACCCTCCCCAGCAATAACACTTACAGGGAAGGCTGGCTTTGCCCTGGGACCCTGGAGCAGGAGGAAATATACTCTGCAGCTTCAGGAGGGCTGATGCAAGTGCAGCCCACATGCTTCACACTGCCAGCATTTGATTTTTCCATCTGTTTTTTGTTTTGGTTCAGTTAAAGGCAGAGAGGAGAGGTGGATTTTGGTGTGAACCTCCTGTCTGTCTGCATGCAGTGTGCGGGACAAAGGCAGCTTAGCATGGAGAGCCCCAGAAGCACCCAGGAATGGGCTGGGGGACTTAGAAGACATCATTTCTTCTGAAGCTGTGGGAGAAGCATACATTTAGGAGAAGCAGCCTTGCAGCCTGCTGTATGTATCCACCATCTGAGAGCCAAGCCAGCCAGAGCCTGGAGGGGACAGATGGAGGAATTAAGGACATCTCAGCTGGGCAGTAGAACCAAGGGATGCTTGCAGGGAAGCTGGCTCCCATACCTGAACCACTTTGGAGACAAGGCTGGGAGTTATCACAGCTTTTCTTAGCAAGAGAGCCCTCCACCGGAATAATGTGTTGTGGACATAAAAGGAGATCTGGAGAGGGAATATTTTCACCCTGGAAGGTGCTAAGAAACTTGCATTTAGCTGCTAGCAATCTGTTTCAAACTGGGTTTCTGTCCCAGGAAAGAGAAAGCAGAGCAATCTTGCTGTGCTGACCGACTGTAAATTCTTTCCTGGCTTTGCTGGGGAAAAACAATGCACTCTCAGTGAAAACCTCCCAGAAATCCAGGACATGGGTATTTTATATGTCAGCCCTTTACCACTGCGGAGAGAGCAGCTAAGGAGACCAGTCAACTAGATCCCCTGACTTTTATTTACTGACAAGTCTGGAGTGTCTGGTGAAGCCTCCCTCCCTGAGCTGGGCAGGTCACGGTGACACACGTGTGATCGCAGGAGAGAGGCCAAGAAACCATTCCTGAGAGAAGAGATTCAAGAGGGATATGTGTAGCAGAGCACAAAATGCAAAAGCCATGTTGAAACTTTGCATTTAGATGCCTGCAGCAGCAAACCAAGGAGCTTTCCACGAGGACCGATTGATTTCCCGCCTCACAGCATTTGCTTAAAATGTATTCATAAATATACCCACCACTACTAACCATCATTTTCTGCTGGGAATTGCCATTAGCAGCTAAATTCAGTGTTTTACATATAAAAAGCACTGAGACTTAATTCTATGTGATGCTTTCTTCAAAGTCCTTATAGAAGAGAAAACTCCAAGCTGGATTTTGGCTAAGAGTTACAGCAGGGTGTGGGGAAGCAGGGTTTGTAATGCTGCTTAACATAAAATTGCAGCACTCGGGAGGTGCACATGGTGCGGTTAAGATGAGATGCCACAAAGGATGGGGTGTACTCCCCAAAGATGTACCCTTCAGACCTGTGAATTGCTGCAAATGGAAGTAGCCCCCATAGAGCATGCACAAACTTGGAGGCCCAAAGTGCACAGGTTTTGGTGGATGCAGCAGGAAGTGCATCCCTGATGCTAATTATCCCATCGAGTTGCAAATCCCTGCTGCAGCACAGGGGGCTGCATGAGATGTTTGGCCTTTTGAATTTCTGTTCCCTCGGCTGCTTTCTCAGAAGTACCTGGTCTTCCCCAGCTGAGGTTATATCCATGCCAAAATGAGCCCAAAGTGAAAGTCCCTGTGGAGTCACTGTTTTGGAAGGGGGATGCTGTCTTGTGCTGTGGTCTGTGGAGGAGTTTCCAAACATGGGGAATTAGGATGGGATTTCATTGGAAGCGGATTATCCCATTTCTCTCTCCTCTGAGCACATTTCTTCCTGCGAAGCAGCACATGACAGGCAAGGCAGCCAAGGTGGCTGGCAGGGCAGGTCCTGTGCGTGCTGGAGGGGACCAAGCCCAGAGCTCTGGAGGGTTCCCTGTGTTCCCGGTGTGGCTGGAGCAGGAGCGGGGATGGCAGGAGCAGGATGGAGGGGGAGCAGACGGTGGGCATGGAACTGCGGTGCTGAACGGGCGGCACAAAGCGCTGTCAGAACAGCAGGGGCTCGTGCTGGCGACGGCTGCAAATGGAGATGGAAGGGGCTGGAGAGGAAAGGACGCGACACAGCTGGTCCCCTTCAGCTTTGATCTAGAAAGCAGAGGGGTGTTGGCCACAGAGCAGGAGGGGGGAAGAAGGGGAGTGACTCATAAAAATATTGGTGTTTCCATGAAGATGCTGTTACCTGAGGACAGGAAGGAGGAGGGAACTTCCTTGCAAACATGGGGGGAGCTGGAAGAAAAAGTCCCACTTGTGTAGAAATCGCCAGCCCGCTTAGGAACACAAAGCTGTTTGCTTTGGAGCCACCGGGTTGGTTATTTGCTGTGAGTTGCTGGTTATGTGCAGAGCAGAAGGTGGTTTGTGTGCTTGTTGCTCCAGGGCAAAAAAAGGGAGAAGGGGGAAAAAAAAAAGGAAGAGCTCATTTTCTTGGAGGCCTGTGTGGTGGAGGTGTCTTTGGAAGAGAAAAGAGAGATCTCCTTCCCGCTGCCGGTCGAGGCGGGTAATCCAACCCCAGCTAGCTGGGGAGAACTCAAGAGCACCCCAAGATCTTCATTCGGAGGCTCTGGCCACAGCGGTGCTGGAGGTTTCACCTTTCTGACCACCATGGGGTTTGGGCTGGGTTTGTGCTTACCCATCCCTTCCCCTCCCAAGCTGAGGGAGGTGCCCTGTCCTGCACAGAAGGACACGAGAAGGATGGGTGGATGCGGCAGCCACCTGCCCTGCACCAAAGCAAGCTCAAACTTTCTCTTGCTAGCCCCTCCATGAGCCCTTGGGGGATTCCAGCTCACAGAAGCCTTATATGCAGTGTAGGACCAGCTCTAATTTTTATCCTGGAGGCAGAAATCACTGGAAATAATGCTTCATCACTCTGAAGGTCCTGACACCACCCTTAACCACCACATCACGAACCTCCTGTCGCAATTGTGATCTGCGTATGTGTCAAATCTTGCCTCGCAGATAAAAGCTGCTCCGCAGGCACCTTTTGTACTAAAATACGGAGCCTTTAAAATGTGAAAGAAACAACAAAATGTAGGACGCCACACAAAGCTGACCCACTGGGGACTGGGGGGAAAAAAAACCGCAAGAAGGAGGGCTTGACACACAAAAATTGTTTTGTTAACAAAGCATCATTGTTCCACTCTGAATCGGTTTGACTGGAGTGGTAGAAACACCCCATCTGGAGACAGATGGAGAGTTTTCTGGCTAAAGAGACGGCGGGAGGAGGGACGGCTGACAACCCAGCAGATAGCATTGTCTGCTGCTACCTTGGCAATGGAGAGGAGAAAGGGCGGGTGGCAGATTAGGCGTCCCCTTTGCAACCCGCCCATCACGCCGGCTCCTTCTGCGCCCTGGACCCTGTGCTCAGAGAGAGGTGTGCGCCTAGTTGGCAGCTCACACCCTGAGATAATCCTGCCTCTCTTCTTGCAGGGCTGGTTGGGTGCTGGTGGGGACCGGTGAGGTGTCTGGGGAGGCTATGAGCAGGTGCATCCCCTGTCCAAGGTGCTTTTAGTGCATGCCACACCGCCGGAGTCCGGCGCGGTGAGATGGTACCGTACCACTTGTATGCTGTGCCAGAGCTTTGTGTGATGTGGTTTTAGCAGCACTGCAGGACCAAAGTGGAAGCAGCTTCCTGAAGCGAGCACAGAAGGCTTGCTCCTGCTCTCACATCGGTTTTGCCACTAACTTCCAGGAGAGCAGGATTTGGGCTGCTGGAAGGATGCTGTGTGGAAACCAGCATGGTCAGAGCTGCAGGGTGTAAAACTGGTGACAGCAGCAAGAGTTAACGCAACACTGAAACGCCCAGGCACAGGATATGCACTGGGGTGCTCAGGCGACCCAGCAGGCCTGTGGGACACCTGAGGACCAGCAGTTTGAATTGCCGTGGCCACCTTGCTGAGGTTGGGAATGAGTGAGGAAAAATCTATGCTTGAATGCCTGGGGCCTCTTAGCTACAGCACACACAACGTGAGATGGTTTATGGCAGCAGGCACTGCTGGCACAGTGTCTGCTCTGCTCGCCGAGAGCTCACCAACAGCCCCTGTTCCCTCTGCTGCCTTCCATGCCTGATGGGAAACTCCAGGGTGGGTTTCGCTCCTGCCAGAGCTTTGAGGGATCATATCCTGCCCACCCTATCTGAATTCCTGATTACTTGCTAATTGCTTGACACACTCTACTTGCAATGCAAGAGACAGGCTCACGTCATCCTCTGTGGTTTGCCAGGGGAGAGTGTGAACCTCTTTTTGACTTGCCTTGAAATAGATGAAAAAGAATAGAGCTCGATATGATTAATGTGAAAACTTAGCTTGGTTTCCTGCCTTGGCCTCTGGGCCTTGGTCGTCGTAGCATCACCATGCCTTGTTTTTTGAGGGTTGGGTGCACATTGGGGCATCTGAGAGCTGATGGTGGAGGCTGCGGTGGACTGGGGGCTCCCCTGCAAAGTCTGTCCGTAATCCTCAGCCACTAGAGACATTTCGGGTTTATGCAGCAGTCACAGAAGGATTCAGGTGGTTGCCTTGAGGCACTGCTGAGATAATACCTCCAGGGTTCCTATTCAAACCCACTGGGGCCTTTACAGTTGCACGGTGGAAATCTATTCAGATACACCATGGCTTTTCACTGAGCCGAGATGAGCAGGCCAGCTCACCCCACTCGGTTAGGGGCAGGTGGTTGCCCATGCAGAGGGGATCAGGGGACCAGCACAGCTTAGATACAGCCCTGAAAAAAAAAAGTAGGTAATAAAGTAAAAGGTGGGTTTGGTTTTTGAGCCTTGGGGCTGCAGATGCAGCAGCAGGATGATGGCAAGGGGTGTCCTGCTGAAGCCCTGGTGTCCCCAGACCCATCTGGTGGGTGCCCATGAGCTTGCAGAGTTGGATGCAATATTGGCTTCCCTGCCTGGCTCGCCAGGTTTACCTCCTGCATCACCTGCTCTGGGTTGGACCCTGCCTGGTCCGAGCAGTGCTGACTGGCCCAGAGGAACACAGCATGGGGTGGAGTTTGAAGGTGACAGGAAGGTCTGTGTCACATAGTGCTGTTCAGTGCATGAGGTCCCAAAGTGCTTGCATCCCTCACTACACCGCAGGTGCCTTTGGGATGAAGCATGGCCTTAGGGAGAAGAAGTGAAGGGGGTCGCTGAATGTGACTGAACATGCAGGATGGAGTAAAACAGGTTGGATCTGTTTACCTGAGCTCTTCTGCAGGGTGTTGTGGATGTCCCAGAGGGAAAGGAGCTGGACTTCAGAGAAGCAAGATGCTTGGACAGCTGGCCCCTGCTTTTGCAGCCATTTGCTGGCCCCGGGCTGCTGGGAAAACCGTCTGCACAGCTTGCCCTGAAAAAGCATCGTTTTGCTGTTCTCCGATTTCAGGCCTGCTGTGGGCAGGGATCGCACCAGATGCACTGCGCTGGCAGGAATGAGGAGGTGAGGCAGGGCGGGCAGGTTCGGCTCATGCTGACTGCTGTCACAGCGCAGCGCCCTTGACATGGCTTTTGATGCCAGGAGGGCAGCTGGGGTGCAGGCTCCACTGCCAGGTGCTGGCTGCCGTGGAAGGAGGAGATGGGACCCGGATTGCAGCAAAGCATCCACCAACAAGGACTCTGACACATGCATGGCAGTAGGTCAGGGTGCTGTTTGCTTTGGTCTACCACTTGGAAAGCAAAATACTCCCCTGGGAACCCATGTGCCACCTACCCCACCTCCTGCACTGCTCCATCGTCGCTGTCCCCATCCCAGCTATCCCAGCATTTTGCTGCGTGGTGCTGGGCACATGGCATGAAATCTTTTGCCTTGTTTCCCCCTGTGCAGAAAGGGGGAAAAAATCAGCGTGCAAACTTTCCTGGGGAGCCAGGGGAGATGGATTCGCCTTGCTGAGAGGTGAGGGAGTCACTGGGTAAGAGGTGCTGGAATGAGCGCAGAGCGGATTAATCTGCAGCGACTTCGTTGTTGCTAATCACCCGGGGTGTAAAAAGCACCCGGGGAGGTTGGGTGCTTTCGGGTGGTGTTGTGCAGAGGCAGCACTGCCTGCGCAGGCAGCAGCAGCCAGGTCGCTCCTCTCTCTGCCTCCCAAATGCCTCCTGCGCCGGGCTCTGTGAATCAGCATTTCTGCAGTCGAAACGAGACAGCGGGGAAAGGCGGGAGGCTGTCGGGGCGCAGGGAGCCTGGCAGGGAGGAGACTGGGGGGACCTCGTTAAAAAGGGGCAGCCTGTGGGTTGGGGGTGGTCTCATGCCACAGATCTGCAATCTGCTCCCTCTAGGTTTTTGCTCATTACCACTGTACACCCCTCGTGCGCGGCAGTGAGGTAAACAAGCACTGTGGGCAATGCCTCCCCTCTTGCTCGTCCCCTCCCCGACGTCGGCGACAGGGAAATGTGACAAGCTGGCACCGGGAGAAGGCATGAAAGCGATGTGATCCGCTGCGGCTCCTGAGCCGAGAACCTGGGGAGATCCAGTTACAGCAAAGGGGTTAGAACAAAAGAGATTTGCCTCCAGGATCAATTCCTCTCCATTTTCCGGGCTGTGCACGTGCCTGTGCGTGCACGCGCCTAACAGGCTCCGTCTCCGGTGGTTAGCGCTGCTGGCTCTGCAGCACGAGCAGCCCAAGGCCCAGCCAAGCACCAGCCAGGCCCTTCTCTGAAGGGCTCCAGTGCTCTGAAATGTTTCTTTTTCCCAAAACAGGGAGAGCAGGGGGATCCCCTGGGACAGCTTTAGAAATAGCAAGGCCAAGCCAGGCTTTGCTGTGCTTAAAAACCAGGAGCAAAGCTGGGTGGTTGGCGGTTGCTGGAGCTCCAGCCTCTCCTCTGCCAAGGGCTGACCTGATGTGGGGCTGAGCTCCAGGTCTGGGGCCGAGAGTGCTCGTGGCCCCCACGGATTGCTCCCTACTGCCCAGGCATTTTGAGCTGACACCTTCTCCCCTCTATCCTCCATCACAAGGCTGGCCAGCGAGCATAAACCTAACCCGTAAAAAGCCTCTTCTGTGACATAATGGCTGTGCCAACACCGCATTAACCGAGATGCCTTTAACCGCAGCTGTGGCGGGGCTGGGGGCACAGCAAGTGTTCCACACGTGCCGCAGGACCAGCTTGAGGAGTTAGTGGGGTCCTGCACACTGGGATGCTTGTAGCTCGTTTGGGGGGGGATTTGGCTTATTTGGGGTTGTTTTTTTTTGGCATATTGCCTTCTCTGAAATGCCACTGGGGATGAGATGTGGAGAGCACAGATGTGCATCCCGAGCATACTGCAACGAGATTCCTGATTTAAGGACTGTGATTAACCTCTTTCCGACAGTTGCTAACCAGGTGCAGAATTGTAACAGGAAGAGGAGAAAGCTCAGTGAAACAGCCAGTTTTCCTCTGTCACCTGGAAATGCACACGGATGCCATTTTCTGTGTGGAGATTAGGCAGAGTTTAGGATTTATAAAAGGCGCAGGGACACCCTGTTTGTATCAGCGCTGCCCTGTAGCTGCTCTCTGGAGCCCATCTCCTCCTTTCTGGTTTAGGATCCTGCAAAGAAGGCATTGATGCAGTGTGAATCGAGTGCAAGGCATGCTGGTGTACAGGATGATGGGCTGCGCAGCGTGTCCCACTCGGGGCTGTGCATGAGCTGGAAAAGCACTTTCCTTTGGGCAGAAAAAGCCATGGCCTCTCCCAGGCATTCCTGCATGGGATGCATGCAGGAGCCATGACCTGCACACATGGTTGTGCATGCAGATTTGCCCGGTCCAGGTTTCCGTGGGACCTTGCTCTTTGAAAAGCTGGGAGGAGAAAAGTGGGTACCCATGGTTAGGCATGAAAAGGGGGAGCCATTGCGGTTTGTGTATTGCCCTCAAGGGTTAAACGAGGAGCTGCCAAACGGCTGTTTTTCAGGAGATCTGGCATCTGTGGGACTCAGAGCACCTCTGCCCTGCAGTGTCACTGGCCTCCCAGGTCTGGTTTTCATGTGTGACACTCACAAGTGCTGTATGTCACCCCCAACGCCGCTCTGGCATCATGGTCATTTATAGATTGACTTTGAAGTTGCCTGCCGGCTGGCCAAGCACTACAACGTGTGTGCGTGCGTGGGCTTCTGCACCTTGTTTTTCAGAGGGCTGGATTCTTACTCATGTTCCAGCCACTGGCTGAATGGTTTTAGGACCCCCTCATCGTACCTCTTCCCCTTTCCGTCTCCCCATCTCTAACTCGAGCCAAATCCCTGTATGTTCCCCCCCAGAGGAAGCTACAGGCTGTATTTCACACCGGGTCACCCCTGGGCAGGGAGCAGCAGTCACCAGGCTCCAAACACTTTGCAGATTCAAGAGCCGTCGTGTCCCTTGGGGGAACTGCAGGGCAAGAGTGGGGTGGGGGACCGGGAAAGAGGGGAGCCCCCAAAGTGGGTGAATAGAAGGTGGGCTTGGGAAATGTGAAGAGACAGAAAAATTTATTAAAAACAATTAATAGCTGCTACAACCAAGGATTTAAACTGAAACCAAAGCCTTAGGGAGGGAGGAAATGAAGTGGCTTACGATTGTTATTTTATTGCTTAATTTTTTTAAAAAAATATGATATGCTAAATGCAAATAAGCATTCTTACTGAGCAGGAGAGGGAGGGGATGGAAGACATGCCGGGAAAAGTGAGTGGGATCTAGGTTTTGCATCGTTCGCTGAATTACTGGCAGGTCTTTTGTAACATCTGTTAAAAATAAAACAAACATTCATTTCCATTTCTCGCTGCCTGAGATGGCTTCTGCAAAAAATTTCAACCTGTCCAGGAATTTGTCTTGAAAGTTGCCCTCCCTCTCCTCACGCCTCCTCTTCTCCAGGGGAGATTTCCTTCCTGGACTTCCCAGGGGCTCCATTAGCCCCACATTAAAGCCTTTTTACTTTGCTCTAAAACTCTCCATCGAAGTAAAAGGAATTCTAATAAACCGCTGGGAAGACTCTGCTATTCACTCTTTCCATGGAAACACGGCGCTGCCTCGGAGCAGAGCTCCTCTCGACGGAGCCTGGGTCACGGCAGGAGGAGACCAAGGAGGGATGGAGAGATGGTTTCCATTATAAGAGACCTTTTGAGAGAAATAATCGCTGCTCTCCCACCAAGGAAAGCCTTCGAGACGATGGGGGCCTCGGTACGCCACGGGAGCAGGGCCGGCTCGGTGGGGGTGGTAGCATGAAGTGGTGATGTGCCGGGCACTGAGAAACTCATTAAAACATCTGATTAGTGGAAACGAAGGCACCCAGGACCAATTCCTCTCTCCCAGTGGAAAGGAATGAGTCCAGGAGGGTTGATGGACCTGGCGCTGTGGGCAGAGGCTGCACGGGGGGCTTGGGGCTGGAGGTGTGGGGTGCGGTGAGGGATGGGGTCATGGGAGGACGTCAGTGGCTCTGTGCCCAGGGCCATGCTGCACCGGCTGAACATCACACCAGGCAAAGACATTTTTCCAGGCCAAAAAAAGCTTTTTTGCTCTGGGAGGGGGTTTCTGGCTGTTCTCTGGGTGCCAGGCAGCAGCTGGTCTGAGGAGGTCAGTGCGATGGCCCCCCTACCTAAAGTGGCTGCGATATAATTAATTTTGAGCCTCCTTGCAGGCACAATCGTCCCAAGTGTTGCTGCTCCGACACCACGCTGCAAGATGAAGGATTTATTATTTTTTTTTAAGCGTAAGGAAGCTCGTTAGAAATAGCCCGAAGGGCAAAGTTAGGAAATGAAAATCCATCGGATCCGCTCGGAGCTGGTGCATGGAGCTTGATGAGAGCTGAGGCAGGGCTGCCTGCTCCCTGCCGGCAAGGAGGTGCAAGCGTGGGGTGTGCAGCTGGGTGTGAGGTGTCACCCGGGCCAGGGGATGAGAGCAATCCATTGGGATCATGAGGAGCTGGGCTGGGGGCAGTTCAGCCAGGAGGAGTGATGAAGAGGAGGAAGAATGAGGAAGAGCCAGCTTAGAGCATCCCACAGAGGTGCCAGGGAACCCAGTGGGGCTGCGTGGAAGGTGGTGGGGAAAAGCTCATTTTTCTCAGCACTGAGGAGGATGCCTTATCTTTGTAGGTCGCAGTGGCGAGACACTGAGGGAGCTGGAGTGCCTTTGTTTTAGCAGCTTTAGAAATGACATTGCAATGAGTCATTATTTTTTAGCCCCCCGGGGCAGGAGGTGGGGGGGTTACTTCCAGGGAAGCCTCCGACTTTGATCAGCAAAGTGAGCCCTGCTCCCACAGTGGGGAAGATGGGAAGAGGCTTTTTGGTGCTGGTCATGCTGGGTTTGCGGTAGCTCGGGGTGAGATCTGCTCCATGCAGGCAGCCGGTGAATGCAAGGGGCACGGGGGCATGGCTGCAGCCATGGCAGGGGGCTGTGTGCCATCCACGGGGATGCTTTGCAGCCAGGTTTCATCAAGAGGATGGAAACTTCCCCATCCACACAACTGCGCAGCAGTATCCTCTATGAGCTTGGAGGCATTAACAAGTAGAGTTAATTGCGATAGACGATGGTCTCCCACCCAGCCAGCAGTTGGGCTGAGACAGACATGGCCATGTCACACAAATGGAGGTGATGTGGGTGCTGGCACCTCTGAATTGTCGAGAAGTCATGAAATCGGCCTTTGTGAACCCGTAAATCGCAGTGGCAGAACTATAGAGCTGCTGGAAAAATCACAGCGTTTAATAAACAAAGCGTTTGGTGGTGGTTTCATTTGCATATGGAGCTCTCAGGGGCGTGTGGTTTCAACCTTTCTGCTCACCACAGTGAGGTCAGAGTTTAAGGAGAACAGGGCTGAGGTTCCTGTGAAATCACAGGACTCCTGGAGCTGGGGATTTCAAACACAGCAGAGCCAGGAAACAGCCCAGATGGACTAGGTTGCTGAATTTGTGGGATTGTAGTATAAAGATAACAAATCCTTTAGGCTTCTCAGTCCCTGAGGAGGAGCTGGGGGCGATGTCCTTTGGGTATGTCCCACCTTGGCTTTACTAGGGCAGCAGTTGCAGCCCGTGGTGCCAAACGGTGGAGGAGCTCTTCCATGCGAAGGGCAGGGGGGAGTCGGTGGTTGTGGGGGGTAAATACCGAGTCCCCAGAGAGCCGCGAGGTCCCAGCTCGGTTTACTGTCCTGCAAAGAGGCACATGTGAAATTGGAGGTGGCTGGGAGCGTGCTGTGGTGTATTAGCTATAAACAGCCAGTCTGGGGCTGGAATGGGGCTGGGGATGAGGATGGGGAGAAAGGGGACAGGGGAGATGAGAGCGAGCGGTCTGCTTTGGCAGATGCTGCGTCCTCTTAGGAGGTTTGGTCTGTTTTGCAGCTTGATGCCTCCTATCTCAAGTAATTAACAGGGAAAAGAGAGGGCCTGGTTATCCATCCTTCAAGAGCAAGGGGTTGAATTGAAAGGCAGCGCCTTGGAAGTGGATCAAATAGCTCTCCAGCCCCCCGCGTATGGCTTGGAAACTTGCTGCCGTGCTGCGTTATCAAGGTGAACAGCTTTAGTTCAATTAAAGAGAAGCTCAGAGCGGAGCCGTGTGAGGAGGCAGGGCTGGGCGTTTGCACCCTTCGGGCAGGAGCCAGCACGCACAGAGTTGCACGGCAGTGACCCTGGCCAGCCCACACGGGCACCGGGGCCACCAAAGCTCTCTGCGCTGGATTTTATTTACCCCTTGGAAAAAGCTGTGTGTGGGGAAGGATTCCTCTTTGTTACTGTTTCCTTTCCCCCCCTCCTAAATGAACCGCCCCCCCAAAGCAATCGCTGCCAGCTACCGTCAGGCACCTAAATCCCCGCAGATGCACGGTGCTGGGAGCCCGCGCGCCTGTATTTTTCCTGCCGGTCCCTGCCTGGGCTGCAGCTGGCTACAGCGCGCAGAAAGCTGCAGGTGTGATTTGTTCATTTGCCTCCACCTCCCTGCACTGCCTCCCTCTTGCTTTCCTTCCCCGCTGCCGCCAGAGCCCACCTAGCTCATCCCACCGAACCCAGCTAGCTCATCCCACCCAGCTCATCACGGCAGTGAGACCCGCATCCCACCCCACGTCGACTCCAGCATCTCTCCGGTGCACTGGGATCTCTGGGGCTGGCGTGTGTGTGTCTGTGTCTGTGTGTCTCTGTGTGTGTGTGTGTGTGTGTGTGTGTGTGCGCGCACGCGGAGGGGAGGGGGGGGTTAATCTGATCCTACGAGGCTGAAAGAGGAAAAAAATCAAAACTATAAAGAAGGCAGCAGCCTCCTCCTTTTCCCTCTCCCCCGCTCCAGAGGATTAAGCCTAAAAAAAAAAAAAAAAAAAGAAAAAAAAATGTCTGCAGCTTTCTGTTGACCCTGCATGATGGCATTTTTGCGCTCTGTGTGCTGCCTCTGCTGATTGCTATTCCTGGCACAAACACACACACACACGCGCACACACACACACACGTAGCCCCAGCACGGCTCACACGGGCACGGCGAGCCCACTCCAAAACAAAAAAAAAATCCAAAAAAAATCCCCAACCAACAAACCCCAAAACCCCAGCCATCCCCAAACCCAAACCAAACCAGTGCCGCTGCCCCTCGGCATCCCTGGCCACCCTGGTCTCTGCAGGGAGGGCCACCAGCACTGGGTGCTGCTCGCCCTCTCCTCCACCCCACTTCTCACCTCGTCCCCAGCTCCACCGAGCACTTTCTGCCGGAGCCGCCCGCAGCCAGAGCCCTCCACCACTCCTACCGCTGGCATTACATTTTCAGGCTGGATGCTATAGGGCCGTTTCTAATTACCTTATATCCCCTAGTGGTCTATGAATAATGGTTAGTGAAGGAGCTCAGAAGGGCTGCTGAGAAGGGAAGAAAAAAAAAAAAAAAAAAAAAAAAAAGGGAGAATTGTGCTATTTCTCACATTTTTTTTTCTAAGGATCTAATCTGGCTACTGTGCTCTGGAAGAGGAGGAGAGCGAGCCAGCAGGAGAGAGAGGAGAGAGCGAGGACCATCGCAGGTATTGTTGCAAGCTACATCTTTGTGCTTTTTTTTTTTCCTTTTTTTCCGTCTTTTTTTTTTTAATTGAAGCTGCAGCAGAATTGGAGGGGGGGGGCAGTTGTGTGCGGACAGAGCTTTTTCTGGATTTATTTTTCTCCTGTGCAACTCGTGTGCCGCTGCAATTGAATGGATGCACGGCACCGGCATCGCGGAGTTTGGGGGGGGGGGGGGGTGTACGTACGTGTGTGTGTGTGTGTCCGTGTGTCCTATTTCCAGCAGCGGCAGAGGAGGAGGGGGGGTTGTTTTGCTTTTCTGGAAGTAATAAAGAAATTTGCAACCGGTCCAAAAATCCTCCTGACTTGCCGATTGATGGGTATCTGAACAAAGATACAGCTGAGACTTGGAATATTTGTGTGTGTAAGGGATGGATTCATTTTGCTTGTCCTGACTCCTACTTTTCCAAAGTTAAAATAATAACGGGCACGGGGCTGCGAAAGCCTCTGCAGAGGGAAATCTTCCAGGGGAGGCTTATTTAATTTAGGAGTTGTCGATGTGCGTGGTTTTATACTTAAAAAAGTTGCGGCGGTGCCGCGGTCGGGCGCCTGGCTATCCTTGCCGTTGTCTGCACGTGAGAACGCTGACTTGATGGATTTTCTTTCTTTTATTCGGTGGCTGGCGGGGCAGGAAAAAATGGATCTAGCAGATAACCCAAGGAATCGCGGGGTTTGCACATCTGGCTGCGCCTTTGGAAAGCCCCTTGGTGGGACTTTCACCTCCTGCTCCCTTTCTCCCACGGCAAATTTTGCCCCAAAATCCTCCGTTGACATTAATAAACAAACAAACCAGGGAATAACCAAGGAGCCCAGCAAGGGGGCTTGGAGCCTGCTGCGGGGGGTGGGGGGGGTGGGGGGGTGGCAGGGGGGCGTGTGCTTTTGTTTTAAATAACGAAACGGCGATGATTGAAAACATATGAATAGGATGCAATGCAGAGCGGGTGTGTTACGGGGGGGTAAGAGCTGGAAAACTGCTTATACGACAGAAGCGGAGCTTGAATGAGTGTGGTGAGATGAAAGGCGAGGGGTCTGTCCCTCACCCGGCTGTGGGGCTGCGGGGGGGGCAATTCCCAAAGGCAGAGGAACAATCTTGGGGTGGAGAAAATCGCTGGGGGGAAAAAAAAAACCAACCCACAACCTGGAGTGAAGTATGTGATTATATCCCATCCAACTTTGCCGACTGCAGCATTAATGGAGCTAATTGTACTCAAAAATAATAAAATCAGGAGAAAATATGCCTGTGCATGGAGGGGGGAGATGTGCGGGGAGCAGAAGCAGGTCCCGAAATCCTGTCGGCCCCCCAAAAGCGCCGCCGAGGTGGGTGATATTGAGGTGGTATGGAAACGTGGCTGGATTGTGTTTATTTGGGTGGAAATAAAGATCGAGCAACTGCCCTGGGGAGGGCTGTAGTCCCCCGGGAAGGGCTCCGAAACCGCCGGTGCTGCCCTTCGCTGCCTGCCCTTCGCTGCCCGCCCTGCCTGGCCTTGCTTTTGTGTTTGTTTGCTTCCAAGGAGGGGGGAGAAGGGAGCTGGGGCGGGGGGGGGGGGGCGCGAAGGCGGGGAGAAGCCGTGAGGGCGGAGAGCCGATTTAAATTGGACTTAATGGATTCCCAGGGCAGCTCTTTTAGATGAAAGTCAAAATAAGAGCCAAAGTGAATCTCAGCAGACCTGTCTGTTGCATTAGAGATGCAGCCTTCCTCTCCCTCCCTCCCTCCCTTTATTCTTTAAAAGAGAGGGGGAAAAAAGTGTTATCCGTACAGAAGACAGCATGGAGTTTCTCGTTCCTATAATGCGAGCTCTAATTGAAGAACTTGCAGCCTCTTGGGAGAGTCTTTACTGATCGCTGCTTTTGTTATTCATGCTGTGCTCTGCTTCCTTGGGGTTTTTTGGGGGGGCTGGCGCAAATCTGGCTGTGCCGGGGTCAGGGTGAGATGCTGTGTCCCCCCCAAGCTGGTTCCATGGGTTGCCAGCAGGTAAGACCCCCCTGGTCTGCCCCAGGGGGGCCATGCTGGGCTCCCCCAGGTAGGCTGGGCAGCTGCTGCTGGCTGTGCCGTGCTCAAGGAGGAGATGCGTGGCTAAAGCCCCCCCGGCAGCTGGCGGGGCGAGACGCTGCAGTCTGGCTGCGGGTGGCTCTCGTCCTCGCAGGACCCCCTGGGCCGCGGGATGGATCCTGCCTGGCATGGCACATGGGAACGGCCAGCAGTGTGGGGGCAAAGCCGGGCTTGTGCCTCCTGCCTGGTCTTACTGCAGTAGCGGGGAACCCCATGTGGCTTTGGGGTGCCGTGGGGTGCCGTGGGGTGCCACAGGTCCACTTGGTGCAGCGGGCACAATACAGCCCTGCTGTCATGGCTCTCCTGGCCCACAGGGGTTTGGGGTGGCTCTGCAGCCAGTGTCACCTACAGGGGACAGGCATCATGTGGAAGCCACATAGATCCTCAGCCCACCCAGGATGTAGAGTAGGTTGCAGTGACTGGGGTGGCTCTCTGCAGCCAGTGTCACCTGCAGGGGACAGGCATCGTGCCAAAGCCACATAGATCCTCAGCCCACCCAGGATGTAGAGTAGGTTGCAGTGACTGAGCCAGCAGGACCTGTGCTGGGCAGGAGAGGTGAGGTTCCCCCCTCTCCTGCCTTTTCCATTGCTCAGTACTTTGGGATGGGGATGGGCAGGGGTCTGGCAGATGGAGCTCCTCCCTACAAGGCTCTTGTCACCCCCACTTCCCCTCCCAGGCCCCCTTGGGTGGCCAGTGTCTCTGTGACCACGGGGAGGTGGTGGTTGTCCCCAAGCCCCATGTCCCCACAGCAATGCTGTGTGTGGCAGCGGACTGGTTCGGTGCAGCCAAAAGCTCTTGGGGTGCAAGTTCTTATTGCCCCCGTGTCCCTCTTCCAGCCCTGGACACCTTTTGCGGCGACACTTGATCTCTTCGTGGATGAAAACAAGAGCCACAAGCCCCAGGGATGCTCTCAGGGGCGTTTGGTGGCTACAGGGCTGAGTCTCTGGCCAGGGCAGGGGCATGAGCAGGACAGGGCTCCACCAGCCCATTGGCTTAGTGCAGAGGCAAAGCAGTTAACCCAGCCATCTCATCTCCCCAAGAATTGTGTATTGACCCTGACAGTGATGCATCAGGAGCGGCAGACTCTCCATCATCGATCCCTCTCCTCCCATCACCAGGTGTTGACACCAACGGTCATGGAGCTGGCTTTAATTTCAGGCCTCTGGCTCCAGCGTGTAACGCTTAGCTGCAGTCCCAAGGTGCTGCCAGGCTTTGCAAACAAACACCTCTGCGGGCAGATTGCTGTCCCCATTTTGTGGCAGGGATGGCACTTGCCAGGGGTGACCAGCTGAGCCTGGGATGGGGCTTGTGGAGGAGCCAGGAACCCTGACTCCCAGAGCCATTGGGCAGGGTGACCTCCCAAGGCGGCATCACAGCCCTGGGTGGAGGACCCAGGGGGGCACCTGGAGCTCCTGCTTTGCTGGTCTTTGCGAGGAAAACCCTCTGGTCTGGGTCCCCCATGTCATCGGTGCCAAGCAGCAGAGGATGTGCCTGGACTGGGAGAGTCCTGGTCCTTCTGCAGCCTTTGCCGGGTGACCTCATCTAGCCAGGATGCCACTTGCCCTCCCTGCCTCTGAAATGGCCACTGCCAAATCTGATGGGCATGTGATCACGTGTGTGTGCCACCCCACGGAGACCTGGTGGGGAGGGGATGTTTTTCTTGGGTGCCTTGATTTTGGGCAGGATGAAGCCGCTGGCGGGGGCCGGCTGGCACGCCGCCTCTCCTCCTTCCCAGCATCTTGAGATTTCCGAGACGCGCACAGCCAAGCTGAGGCTGAAAAAGCTGCTTGTGGTTCAAGAGCATCTCCTCGACGGAGGAGAGAGGAAGGCTTTTCATTCCTCCCTTTCTTTCGGAGCTAGCCGAGCTCCCCTCGCCAGTGCAGGGGCTCTTCCCGCTCCCCCCTGCAAGGGAACATTAAAAGCCAGGGGCAGCTGATATCTTGACACCCCGTCAATCTGAGCCTTTTACAGCAGCAGTCTCTGAAGGCTGGCACTCTGCTGCACAGAAGAAAACAAGTGAGAAGAGGGGGGGAGGCGAGAGCAAGCCTTTGCAGCCGGCAATCGATAATTGTAGTGTCAGTCACTGCCTAGGAAGTTCCCGCATCCCCACTGTCGCTGTCGGAGGGGGGTCGAAGGGGAGGGAGAGAGCTCAGCTCTGCCCCACACAGCATCGGGCATGGGGCAGCAAAGCAATCGCTGAGGGCGAGAGCCCGGCCCCGAGCAGGAGCCTCCCGCTGCATTACTCACCACTTGATGTAGCTTGAACCTTTCAACTCCCTCCCCTTGGGGATGGAGCGGGCTGGGCAGAAGGTGTCGACAGAAAACACTCTGCTTTCTTAGGTTTGAGGGTTTTTTCTTTTCCCCTTTCCTTCTTTTTTTTCCTTCCCCACCCCACTCTGTGTGCGCTTTGGGCTCTAATATTCTCCAAAAAATAGAAAAGAAACCCCCAAAACCCCAAGCCAGCTCCCCCTCGTGTGTGTCTCCGTCTTAGCAAAAGCTGAGGCAAAAGATCAAGGAATTCTTCCTTTTGTGCAGCTTTCAAGACCAAAGATGCGCCGGTGAAAAGGGGAGGCTCAGAGTACCAGGCACACACAAGTGTTAAAGGAGAGGCTTCCCTTTTGTCTCCAAGGCAATCAGCCGGCGAAGGGATCCACAAATTAATTAAAAATTGCTCTGTCTTGATTGAGTTATTCCTGCTCGCATCCCACCTGCCTATCAAAAGACTGGGAATGGCAGGAGGAAATTCCTATTTCTTTCCCAAACATCTCAGACATGTACTACAGACCGTCTCGCTTGCCTTTTATCCCAGACAGTAAAGGAAATAAAAAAGGAAGGGCTGGCATGGTATCCAAAGAGATCTCTCCCGGAGGATGCATCCCTCTCCTATGCTAACAAATGCTGCGGTATTTGGACGATTCAGAAGAAAAATGAACAGATTTACATGTCACACGTGGGCCAAATTGTGGTTGTAATTCCATGAAGTTGATGGAGATCCATTGGAGATTAATTTGGCCCAAGGTCTGGTGCTTGCTCCGCGGGGAATAGGCTGGATCTCTGCCTTGGTTGAAACAAGAGGTATTCAAATGGGTTTGTTGTGGCTGCACTATGCCCAAGTGGTAGAGGCGAGCAAAAATCCCAACTGGTTGTATCCCTTGTGCCAAAGCACCATAAATACACCTTGATATGTCAAGTCGTGCATGATCTCTACCGCGTTTACCACCCGGAACATTTTAAGGGGAAAGATTTATATGTAGAGGCTGTACAGAAGTCTCCCTGTGTGCTTTGCTAAGAGGCTTGAACTCCGTCCCAGCATCCTGATGTGGGGAAGCCTTTCTCCCCTCCTGTTCATGGGATTTCCACCCAAACCGAGCCTGCGCCAGGGCCAAGCTCAGCCTGAGCTTAGAAGAGCCCAGCTCCTCATCGCTGGCTGGGCTTGTGCCCGTGCAGGGCTTGGGCTCCGTTCTGGTTTGTGGAAGCATTGTCAGTCAGTGCCTCCAAGCTGGATTTGGGGGGTTGGTTTGCTGCTTTGCAGTCAGACCTTGCTTCCTCCGCTTTATTGTCATCTCCGCTCTTAGTCACCGCTCAATGCCTCACCAGGGGACACCGCTCCTGCTGCATTTATGGCAGCCACTAAAATTGGCGCTCGGTGCTTGTGCTCCGACGGGGAGAGACACTGAGCATCAGGGAGGCTCTGCCCAGCTCTGCTATGGTCCTCAGTGTGGTGTGGGGCATGCAGAGGAGCTGCAGGGCAGACCAGTCACTGGGTGGGTCCCCTGTGCCAGGGATGGACCTCTGGCTCCGCTGGGTCCCATCCGGCTCATGTTGGGAGGTGATATGGGAGCAGTGCTGAAAAGGAGCAGCACTGGCCATGCTCTCAGGTGGAGGTGGCCAGCACGTAAATGAAAATGAGATGCTCGATAAAGTAGGAAAGAATAATTAAAAACATTCACGGCTGCTGGCTCGCAAAGGCGCGGACTCTCACTGATCCAGCGAGGCACAGCCGTTCCCCCCCCCAGACACCACGTCTTTCAGCTTGGCTGTTGCTGACTAAACCCCCGCACCGCCTTGTCCTGTAATAGCGTGTCCTTCACCATGCCTGTCGCTATATGATCTATAGGACAGCGTTGGCCTGTTCATACCACTGCCTTTCACCAGGCCGGCGACTGGATTCTCTGGAGGAGACTCTAGTCCTATCATAGCATGTCCTTCACCGTGACTGCTGCTGCGCGAGAGACACGGCAGCACGGGGCTCTAATACCTTGTAATTCACTGTGACTGCTGTGGCAGGACCTGCACCGTGCTGCGCTGCGGCAGCCCTTCAGACCCTTTGGCTTTTGCATCTGCTCTCTGGCTTCGGAGCAAGGGCTGGGTGGGAGGGGACACGTAGTGGGGGGACCTTGAAGGTGCCCTGGGCTGACAGCCTGCAGTCCAGCTCCCGGTGGGTGCAGGGAAGGTGCTGAGCATCCCTGGGACACGGTCCCATGCTGCCTTCTGGGTGGTGTGCAGGGTGAGGTCCCCATGGAGAGCAGGTGCTGGGGGCCAGACCCTGCCTGGGCAGGGGAGAAATCCCTGTCTGAGTGTGCCAGGGTGAGAAATGGCCCTTAGATGTAAGAGAGGCATCATTCCTCTGGGTGGTTCTCGGGCAGTGTAATAAATGTCAAAAGCCGGGTGCACACAAAGGAGAAGGGGACATTTGGCTACTGAGCACGTTTGTTCCAGGAGCTGATTTACTTTGAAGACTTAGAGGGTTCTCCGATGCTTCCCTCTTCGCTGGTTAACCCTGTTCCTTTGCCAGTTAAATAGAAATGCAGTTGCTGTCAATAAAGCCCTTCTGGAGGCTCCGCCGTGGACATTTGCCATGTCATTCTCTTCCCCACGGAGGTGCTGTGCCAGGTATCACGCCCTCTTCCACCAATCCAGTTTGGCTCCTCTGGGCAGGAGGTGACTGTACCCATGAGCTTTTGCTGCTGTGATAAAGCGAGGGTCCCCACGAGGGGCGAGGGTTTGCTGGTCAGGCAATGGAGATCCCCACTGCTCACCACTTTCCCTCGGTGCACGGAAGAGCCAGGAGCTGCGGTGCCGCGGCTGTGCACGGCGCAGGGTGTGGGCGACCGCGGCTCAGCCAGGAACCGGATTCGGGGCTGTTGCTTTGTGTTGCTGGGTTTTCTTTGCAGGGGAGGCGATGCAAAGCCGTGCCAGCAGGCTGGAGCTTGTGGGAAGAGCGAGGATGAAGGAGAATATCCTCGGAGGGCTCCTGGGCTGGGAGAAGGGCACATTCGGTGATGATTCAGGCAAGGGGGCAGATTTTTGGAGCCAGCGCTTCCCTGCAGCACGATGCTTAGCAGCAAGCACCAGTGTGCGGCATTGCCAGAGGAGCCGTTAGCCTGGCGATGGGAGCCTGCACTCTGGTTTTCTGAAAGATAGGGGTTTGCGTCTCCCATTTTGCTCCTGTGCAAATTGGCAGCGAAGCTGCTGCTCCTGCTTGTACTGGGGGAGGAGAAATTTGGCCCAGTGGCTTTTCTTCCTCCCGTTTCCCCAGCAGCCTGGGCTACATATCTGCAAACAGCTGTAAGAAGAGCAGAGATCATTAGCTGGAAGGATCAGATGAGATAGTTTCTTAAAAGGATTGTCTGATTTCTCTATTGATCAGCCTGATTTAAAAGGGGGAGTTGGGTCAGAGGGCATAAATTATCATTGAAGGAGGGGTGAAGGCCTCAAAGGCTGTGCTGCACTTAGCTGCAGTGCTGAGGAATGTGTCTCTCAGTAGGGACGTGCATAGCTGAGCACCGTGGCTGCCGGCCAAGTTGGGTCTCCTCTACGCTGAACTGGGAACCGAGTCAAGGGAAGTGCATTTAAACTTGGTTAAAGATCCTCTCTTCGCCAAACTGGTTTCTGCAGCCCCTGCCGGTATTGCAGGGGTGGGTGTCTGGAGTCATAGGGGCAGGGGGTGCAGCGTGTGGCCCCATGTGAAGTTTGGGGTGCGGTGATGGGTCAGGGGATCCGCGGGGTCCCGCTGGCTGCAAGCTGCCTCCCTCCCTGAGGAGAGGATGCTCTCACCCCACAAAGACCTGCGACCTCTCCCTGGCTTTCCCCAGGCTCCCTGTGTGGTCTCCGACGAGATGTTGAACCATGGGAGGTTTCTGCCTCCCTGCCTATAAAATGAAGCTAATCTGCAACCTGAGGTTGCTGCTTTCGCCGTTCTTGTGATCGCTGCCCAGGGCTCCCGCATCTTCCTGCCGCTGGAGTCACAGGACTCACAGCCTTTGCTGTGGCCCCCCCGACCCGGCCCTCTGGCTTACGGGAAGAGGAATGGGAAAACATCCAGAGAAAATAAGACACTGTCCCTGTTGATTGCCAAGGGTCTGGTTTGGGGAACGCACCACATCGCCCACAGCAGCTTGTTCTGCAGCAGCGTGGATCCTTGCTGCACCTGTGGAGCTCCCTGGACGGCCGGGGCTGTAGGAGCGTAATTACTATTCACTCCAGGTACAGCTCCCGTAGCACACGGTGCCACAAGCTGATTACAGCGGTGGCGCTGGGCAGGGAGCGCCCATTCCACCACCACCCCCAGCTCCTGGAGCTCTGTCTCAGCCCTCACCACCTGCACGGCATCTCCCCAGCCAAGCCCGGTGTGAGCCGATAGGTGCTTCTTGCTGGTTTGGTGCCCAGTGGAGGTTTTGGCAGAAGCAGGAGGGGCTCAAGCCTGGGGCAGTTCTGCAAGGTGCGTGAAACACATGGCCAGCCCTGTGCGTCATGCTTCTTCTTTCCTTACCTTCATCCTCATCCTCATCTTCAGGATGGCAAGGCCTCCTGTGCTCAGGTGGGCATCTGTCTCTGCCTTCTCCTGGGGTTTGCATCTCACACCTCTGGCTGCACTGGCCAGGGATGGTCGGTGGGGATCGGTGACAGAGTTGTGCCACCCCAGCAGGACATGAGCTAGAGCCAGAACAGGCTGGCTGGTGAGGTGAAGCTGCAGGGGCAGTTGTGGGATGCCACAACATCCTCTGATCAGGGTTTGCGCCCTTTCCAGCCCCAATGGGGTTTGTTTCTCTTTTATTTCTAGCTGTGCTAAAATAAAACGATGCAAGAAATGTGGTTTCTGGAACATCATCAGGGTGAACACAAGCAGAGCCATTCCCAGGGGCTGTGGGCAGGTCGGAGGTGTGCCCGGAGCAGTGCTGTGGGGAGGCTGACACAGCCACACTGCCGGTGTGCCCAAGCTGGGGACATGTCCCAAAGGTGGGTCCATCTGCCCTTTCCCGCTGCTGCTCCACATGCCAGCAGTGCCGCCGGTGCGGCCAAGGCTGCTGCCCACCCTGGTGCTGCCCATCCTTTCACTCCTGGCCTCCCGTGTGCCTCGTCCCCACGCACAGGAGCTGTTGGGGGTGGCAGCGTGGCGGTTCCCCGCGGTGTGCGGCTTGGGGCCCAGAGTGGGTGAGCCAAATTGTTACCATGGGTCACCTCTGCTAGGCAGAGAGTAGGGAACTGGCACCCCAGCCCGTGGCATGGCTGGATGCGGGCAGTGCTGGGCAGAGGGATCGGACCCAGTGCCAGGTCAAGCCGGGTGGTGGGGGCTTGTGGCAGCCCCGCTCCTGCCGAGGAAGCAAGCATCTCTTCCAAGCATCTGCTTGGCGTTGGCCTCCTGGCATGACTGCGGTAGTGGCCACCGGTGAGTGGCGGCTGGGCTGGCATTATCCTGGAAATGTCAGCTGAACGCCAGCCCGTCGGTGAAGCGCCAGGACGCGGCGGGAGGCGGTGACTCGGCTTGCTGGCATTGGCTACCATTTTAGAGGAAATGTGGAGCGGCGGGTAATTATTTCTCTTTCTTAATTGAAATTTCAGCCTCAGTGGTTTGCGAGAGCGGGCGGGAGAAGGAGCACAGGCGAGCGTGACACGAACACGGGGCTCATCGTGGGACAAGGGGAGGACGAGCGTGCTGAGCCCATGGGTTGGCAAAGCGTCTCACAGCTCGCACAGGGTCCGGCACCACCGGGAAGGGATTCCCACAGCCTGCGGCATGGCCTGCTAATGGCTGCAAAATAAAACCAACCCCCAAAATGCAGAGCTTTTAATTTTTTTAAGGGGGAGGATGCTTTATTGTTTCTTTATTCCTCTATTTCTGTTTTGCTTCGGATGGAGGGCCAATTAAATGAAATTACGCGCTGCAGTCTGGCACCCCGCGTCGGCTCGGAGCAATCAGGTGTAACGCAGCATGGCTGATGAGAGCCAATCAAGATGTATAAATGAGGTGTTGACATTCAAACAGCAGGTACTTGCGCCGCCCAGCCGCAGCCGCGCTCGCGGGCTGTCGAGCCCGCACCACGGATTCAGGCACAGGGCTGTGACAGGCAGCAAAAGGGCTGGTGCCCGATGGGGCAGCCGCGCTCTGCTTTGGCTCCACAGCCGTGGTGCATGAAACGTGGTGGCAGGGACATGCCGAGCAGCCCATGCTGGGGTTGGTGGGGGCGAAGGTGGGTGGTGGGCATCCCTGCCAGGGTCTGTTTGCTGACAGCCCCTCTGCCCGGTGCCAAAGCATCAACGCATCCCATGGTCAAGGAGATGCAGCAGCCACCAAGCCCTTAGCACTGCTCCAGGGTGGTCAGCAAAGGAAACTGCTGTTGCTTTGGGGAAACTGAGGCACGGGGCAAGCCGGTGGAGAGGGGCCACAACACCAGGGCCTGGCTTGGCCCTCTGGGTTTTGTGTTTCCGTTGCTGAGGTCAGCTTTGCTTCTGCAAGTCCCCGGGATGGAATGGCAGCGGGACGCATCCGTCCTGCATGGAGATCGGCACTGCCCAGGGACCGTGGACAGGGACCTCGCTGTGACCGCCGTGCTGCCAGGTGCGGGGCCAGCACCCTCCAACGGTTTGTCACCTGTGGTGACAAAACCTCTCAGGCTTGCCATAGCTGCCACCGCAGGATGCGGTCCCCTCACTGGGAGGTGGGGGGCGGGAAGCTGCTGGCATGGCAGCACCACACAGATCGGAGGAGTTTGGAGGCCGTCCGGGGAGGATAAAGCAGCTCCGTGGCGAGCAACCTCATCAGCGTTTCCTGTCTCACGATGAAGAAATCGCATGTGGTGAGAGGCTCTAAAAATAGGCTCAGCAAACTTTTAACCACATTTGCAGATGTTAAAGGTAAAGCCAGAGCAGCCCCAGGGGAGAAAACATCCCCGGCCGTGCCTCCCCGGCGTTAACCCTCAGCACCGCCAGCCATGGCTTGGAGCTGGCACGGCTACGGAGGAGCCAAACCGGAGGGCAGCAGCCCCCGGATGGGCAGTGGGGCTGAGCCACCGTCTCGTCTCTCCACCGCGTCCCCATTAAGCGTGCCGGGGAGGACATTAGGAGCAGGAGCACGTAGCAGCAGGCTCTGTCTAACAGCACTGCCGCCTGACCCTGATTTGTAGCAGGGCTGAGCGGGGAGGTTTGCTGTAGCGTTACAGCTCTTCCTGTGGTAATAGCCGGCGAGGCGTCGCACGCGCGGCACTGCCAGCGGCACGGCGAGGCCACAGCCGCCGGGGCTGCCGGGGTGGCAAGGGGAAGCTGCCGTCTCTGGGTCGTGGCACACGTGCTCGCCAGGGGAAGGAGGGGGCATGCAGGGATGCACGCTTCGGTGGCACAAGTGAGGTTGCCACCGGGGCTGCTTCTCCCCATGGAAGCGGTGCAGTGGCAGGGAGATGGCTGGATGCTGCCTGTCCCTGTCCCCACCGGTTCTGTGGCCCCGTGTCTGGTGGCTTGTCCCACACACTGCAGCGGGTGCATGCCAGCGGTGCTGCCAGCCCCTCACTGCCTGCCCCTGTGTCACATCACCAGGAATGGAGTCACCTGGGGACAGCGGCCAAGGCTGCCGGGTCCTCCCCCAGCTGAGGCACCAGCTCCCTGATGGCACCCAGGGGACGTTGTTTCACCTCCCCAGTCTCTGCCATGCCAAGGGTGGCAATCTGTCGGAGGGTGCCATCCCCGTGCCTGCCAGTGCGGTGGTCATGGCAGGGTCCCTGTGCACCATCCCAGGCTTTCGTGATCTCTGTGTGGGGACAGATGTGTCCCACTGCCGCTCATCCCCAGCTGCTTGTCCCCAGGGGCTTGCAGAGTCAAAACTGACCCTGGAAACGGAATGGAGATACCAAACCCAGAGGGTTGTGCCAGGCCCTGGCATTGTCCTTGTCTGTGGAGGGCTGGTGAGGGGCGTTCTGCCCACGGGAGGTGGAAGAGGCAGCACTGCCTGTGAGCATCACTCCATGGTGCCCTGGTCCCCTGTGCCAGCCCCTCCAGCCCAAGCAGGCGAGAATGAGAAACCTTTAACCCTGCAGACCTGGAAGGTTGGCTCAGACCATTGGAAAGATGAAAAAGCCAGAGAGAGGGAACAATTCAAGGGAAGAAAACAAGATTCCTCACATTACCTTAGTTGCCTGATGCCTGATGCCAGCAACTTGCAGGCCCTTGGCACCTCTCGCATGCAGCTCGGTGCTGGCACACGGGTGGCGTGGCTTCATCTTCAGGAGGGGGCTCCCTGGGAGGTTTTTAATAGCTGCTGTTTGTGCAGTGGCTGGGGGGAATCCATCGCTTTCTGTCTGCCATTGCCTGGCTTCACCTCTCCTTCTGCCTGCACCTGCTGCATCCTCATGGCTGGGTTTGGGATGATGGTTTGGATCGTCATCAGCCTTTACCTGCAACCCTGAAGTGGAAAAACTGCCCCTCAGCGTTTTATTTAGCTAAAAAAACCCAAACCCCAAACCAACCCTCAAGCAGGCACAAGCTGCATGGTGCCTCACGGCCGGATGGCCAGGGTGCCGGGGGTCCCCAGGGGTCTTTGCAGGTGAGAGCCAGCCAAGTTTTGGTGTTTTGGCAAAAGGCATCACCTTGCTGGTAGGAATAGTAACCAGGAGGGGGAGGGGGCCAGGGCAGGCAGACAAGCAAATCCGTTTTATCAGACGTCGCATATTTTATGAAAGCACATTTCAGCTCTTCAGCCTCGGAAAGCTTTTCATACCCTTTAATTTTCTAATAAAAAGGAATTACGTTTGCTGAAAAGCCAGTAACAAGATTCACTGTCATTGTCTTTTGTACAGACCATAATTCCTGGCTTGGGCTCCTGCCTGCAGCCCTGTGGTGTGGTCCTAGGTGTGGGTCTGGGGTGCTGGCAAGGGGGTGCGGGGGGCCACGGCCATGCCAGCAGTGGGCAGGGGAAAGTGTTGCCGGCAAGAGTTTGTGGCAAGCACGCGGGGATGAAGGGAGCGAAGGCAAGCATCGCATTTGGCTGCAACTGCGGCGATGCCTTTTGGTGCCGTACACTGAATGTGGCTCCCTGCGAAAGCAGTGTCTGGTCTCAAGGCGCACTGAGGTGGTTCCCGCTGGCTGCACGTGGCTGAGAGCGTGGCAGGTGGGACGGCTCTTTAACCAAAAACCAGTGAATTTAATGGCCTGGTCCCTGGCCTTGTAACCATGAGCTCAAGAGTGGTGTGAGGGCCCGGCTAGGCTGGTGACTGGAGGACAGCTTTCCTGGTGTTCGATGTGGATGGGGCAGGTCGTGGTTACACGTGTGTCAGAGCGACTGGGTCTACAGGTGGCTGAGAACAGCGAGCCACGTCTCCCGGCTCTGTGCTGGCAGCGTGGACCTGGCAGGTGAAGAGGCTTGGTGGGCAGCCGGTGCTTCCCAGTCATGCCCTGCCTGCCCGGAGCATCCCTCCTGCGGGGTGCAGGATCCAGCCTGCAAACAGCAGCCATGGCATGTCAGAGCTCGGCAGGACCCAGCTTCCCAGGGCGCCTCTGAGATCCCACTGACCACGGGCAGTGCCAGCAGGCGAAGTATGCCTGGGTGCCAGTTGTGGCATGGCGAGCAGCAGCGGGGTGGCTGGGTCCAGTACCAAGAGCCACCAGGCCCCCGGCGCATCCTGACAGCACTTGCTGCCTCCGGAGAAGGGCTCCCTTGCTACCCACTTTCCTCTGGGTGTGCATCTCCCTCCAAGCGCTCGAGTTGCAGCTCTGCCTTGGCCGCGCAGGCTCCCGGCTGGCTGCCACGTGGCGCCAGAGCCACGATGCCGCAGCCGCCGGCGCTCCGTCTCCCTCCGAGTTGCTCATTTGAAGTTTCAGCTTGCTGGCTGTTTTCATGCAGGGAGGACGCAAAACCAGCCCGCAAACACCAGTAAATATCTTCTACCTCCTCCCCCCCTCCAATTCTCATTTTCATTCTTACTTCCCAGCTGGTTTTGGGGGGGAAACGGGTTTTCAAAGCTTTCCGTAAACGTGTGTAACAATAGGAAGCGTTGCCTTTTAGCCTGCGGCCGGCACAGTTTTAAATGAGGTCCCAGGTAGTCATGGTTACCTCTCCTCTTCAGTAAGAGATGACTTTTATTTCCTGCCTTTTGTATTTGCACATCTCAGATATACATTCTCCTAAACCATAATTGGTATTCACCGATAGACGGGGACGCAGGAGCGAGCTGCCACAAGAGGGGATGAGCCAGATGGACGCAGGGGGTGTCGAGGTCTCCAAGCCCCCAAACATCAGGAAATCTTAATTTCAAGTCATTTTTCCTCCCCTGGCAAGGGCGGAGAGGCAGACCTGCCTCTCTGCAGCCTCAGGGCTTGTCCTGATCCCACCTCCCTCGCAGCATCCTGCTTAGCCTGGGTGCTGCCCTGGGATTCGGGATTCACCCTGCCCGTGAGCAGTGGTTCCTGCAAGGCTCTCCTTGCAGAAGGGCTCCCCAGCATCTGCTCCCAAGCATCCTTCTGTGGTGCTGGGCTGGGAGGGTGGCAGAGGGGCTGCCCTGTGCCCTCCGGCCCTGGGCAGGGTCCTGGCCTCACAGGCACGGGGAGGGGACCAACGCTACACCCTTCGATTTTTGGAGGTGAGGAGGGCAAGCTGAACGGTGGGGCTGTACACTCACTGGGCACAGCCCGGGGAGTGGGCGCGAGAGGGATAAGCGCTCGGCAATGATTGATGAAAGATCATAGCCTCATTCCACAGGATCATTGCTCAGAGTGTGGGCAAAGCTGCGCGTCCCAGGGGGACCATCCCCGGGATGTGTGCAAGCCTGTGTTTCAGGGCAGAGGGGATGGAAAGCCACATATTTTATGCCTTTTTTTTTTTTTTTCCCCCTCTCTCTAAAGCACCAGGAAAACAAAAACCCAAGCTGTCTAATCAGAGACAAGCAGATTCCACCCACTTCCTTGGAAAACTTGCATTTGCTAGGAAATCATCTAGCTGCATTTACAGCAAGCAGAGTGCCCCAGCGGTAGCTCGTGCCTTTCTGGCAGGATGATAACCAGCGCTGAACAATTATTGCGCTGGAGCGGGAGCAGCAGACATATTGGCTTTTCTCAGCCAGCAGGAAGGAATTTGCAAAACTAAGCAGGCGACTGGAGCAGCTCAGATTTGCAGTGCTGGATGCGCGGTGCCGGGGATTCGCAGCTCACCAGATTTGCTGGTGGCAGCATATCAGGGACTTGCACACCGCACGCACCTGGGCTCCTATTTACGTGTTTGGGGGTTTTTTGGGTTTTTTTTTTTGCAAGGGAAGGGTCTGGTTTTGCTGCCTGGGAAATGCCTTTGGTTGCCAGCTCCCCCTGCAGACACTCAGCCCCCCAGGTGTGCGCTAGGGCTGGTGGGGAGAAGTTGTTTGCTTCTTTATTCCCCCCCCCCCTTTAATGAGAAAAACGTGTTCTTTTCGAGGAGGTTGTCCTTAAAAAATCCAGCGCTGGGAAGAAAGGCAGCTGGCTCTGTGACATTTACCTCTGTGGGGCTGCGATTGATGTGCAGCACCTGGGAGCCTGTCCTGTGCGAGCCCGGCCGCCCGCAGCATCGCCGGGAGGAGCAGGGTCAGTCTCGGGGTTCCTGGGGGAAACCCTCCTGAGGCACAACCCCCAATCCCCACTCGGGGCAAAGCTCCTTTGCTCAGTTTTAACTCCAGGCAGGGATGTATGGGATTGCTGGAGCAACTCCCATCCCGCACATGCTTTTGGTCCTTCCCCAAACAAAACTCTCCCTGACTGCAGGTCCCGCGGCTGCCCTCGGCTGCTGTGTGGACTGGGACCAGGGGAAGCAAGGACATCGCATCCCTATGGCGTTGTTGGGTTGGGAGCCGGGCTCTGGTCCCGTTCCCCTCTGCCTGCTCACAGCGATCCCCCTCCCAGGTAGAGCGTTTCCGAATGGGATGCTCCAATGCGGCAAAGTGGCACGGCAGGCTTTTGGCATGGATATGAACCCCGCTCCCACTGCAGGTGCCACCTGGTAAGGACATTGGGGCAGAGCCTGGCCCAGGACACCCTACCCAGCCCCGCTTTGGATGTAAACTGCACATCAGTTGCAACAGCAGCTGATGGAGACTCCAGTATATTAGCAGCATTAATTAAGTTACAAAAATTATGCATGTTATCAGTTATGAGACGACCTTTCATAAACTCAGTTATTAAAGCAATAAAGCATGACCCGCTGGTCCTAACCAGTTTAATGGCTGGCTAAGAGCGCGGTTTTTCACATAATACTTTTAGCAGGTCATTAGCTGAGCAATAAGATAACACAAGAGCCTAAGTGATGCGTGCGAATGGCAGCAGAGGCAGACACATTGCTCGGTGGGGGGATGCAGGGCTGGGGGTCACCCGTCCTCCCATGCCACTTGCACGGGTGTGCACGGACCCTGGTGGTGGCTGCAGCGGGCGATGGCGGTGTGGCAGGTGCTGCCAGGGCTGCTGCCAGCCCACCTGTGCTGTGCCAAATCCCGGCGTCGTGGGGCAAACCCATCCCTGGGCTGCTGTGGGGCAGGTTTGGGGCTGGCATCATTCCCTCTGCAGCCCCAGCGTCGCTGCCCAAGCCCGCACTGCGGAAGGGAGATGGGATGTCGTGACATGGCCACCCCGGGGCTCACGGCTGCAGCCCCGGTGCTGCTGTAGGACAGGAGACACGGATCTTCTGCGGGGCTGGGGCAGGGATGGAGGGGACCCAGGCTCCTCCACCTGGCTGGTCTTGGTGTGTGGATGATGCCGGTCTCGGTGCACGGACGGTGTTGGTCCCTCTGGGCTGAGACCCTGATCTGGGGGGGCAGGTTGGTCTCTGTCTCCCCGCCCTGCCCACCGCAGCACCCTGGGGATGCACCACGTGTCCAGGGCCATCCAGAGGAAGCCACTGAGCCCGGGCCACCAGGTCCTGCTGCCGTTACCGAGCACATCCCAGCCAGGTGCCAATAACCCTCCCTACCCATGGCTACGCCATGATACCGAGACGTGCTGAGAGCTGCACCAGCGCCACCAACACCCCCAGCACCCCCAAAGCGCCTTCCCCCATCCCCACCAGCCGTTTCCAAGCACTGACCCTCTCCATAAACAAAGGAGAGGGAGAGGGAGGGTGGCTGGCATGTTAATATACTCTCCCCCCCTCTTTTCCTCCCTTCATCCCTCTGGGAAAGGCCTTTGCAGATATAAGCAAACCTTGATTAAAAGCTGCCTGACAGGCAACGGCAGCAGCAAGCAGCAGGCAAGGAAGCTCTCCAAGTCCAAAGGGAGCTGCTTCTGCTGCTGCCGCTGCTGCCTCCATTCTCAGATGTCCCTGATCCTTTAATCAATCACAGCCGCGGAAGAGAAGAGCAAACACCCGTGCCGGGGCAGAGGTATGTGCATGCATTCGTTCCAGCCGCAGCTGAGGCAGCAGGGCGGCTGCACGCCTTCAGCTGGAGGCACGGAGCCGTCCCCGAGCTTGGAGCAGCTCTTTCATCTTCCGGAGACAGCAGGGGCTGTGTCCCCGCTGGTCCCTCTTGACGTCCCCACAGGACCTGGCATGGAGGATGGTACCCCACGAGGTGGGGGCAGCAGGATGGGTGCCAGCAGCAGGATGGGTGCAGGCAGCCTCTTGCCCCTGTCTGCCCCCTCTCCAGGTTCTCCAGGGCAAAATGCATCCCTGGAGGGGAGGATGCTCCTGGCCTCCATCCCATGGGCTGTGCCGTGCAGGTGCTCACACGCCTGGGGAGCAGCGAGCAGGGAAAATGGGGTGTTTGCAGATGGGTACCCCTCTGGGGAGCTGCCGGGATGGGGACAGCCGTGGGGCACCAGCCTGGGCATTGCATCTAACACAGGGCTGGCCAAACCCCAGCCATCCTTCAACAGCAAAGCGTGGCTGGGCACGTGGTGCTGCGCCCGTGGCTCCAGCTCAGCAGAGCCACATCCTGAGCTGGGGGGGGGGGGGGGGGGGGGGGGCGGGGGTCAGGGATCCACTGCGGCCCCGGGGAGGGCACAGCACCACGCACCAGCCATGGCCATGCCCTGAACCAGTGGCACGCAGGGAAACTGGGATGATTTGTCACCGAGCCCCGTGTGTCACTGTGGGCCTCGCTGCTCAGTGAGGCTGGACAGGGGGGTGGAGGGAAGGGGGGAAACGTGTCGTTTTAATAAAACCCAGCAAAATCCGCTCTTTCCTGACGCGCTTCCCCAGCTCGCGCGCAGCAGCGGGGGCTTTGCCTGTGCCAGGCCGGCAGGGGCAGGCAGGGACTGCGATTTCCTTGCTTATTTTTGCCGTGGCTTATTTTTAGCGCCGTGTCTTAATATATTGTGACAGTGCCCTGGGACGTACTGCGCCTCTGGTCGTATGAGAAGGTGTCTGGGGCAGAGCCGCTTGACGCCGCAAACAAGTCACAGCCAATCGCCAGCATCGCGCTGGCTAACGAGGCACCCGCCGCTAACGGGGGTCCCTGGGGGGGCGGCGGGGCTGAACCCCTGCACCGAATGTGTCGGGGCTCGGCAGGGTGGGACTTGCTCTTGGGGGAGTCCCGGGTTTTAAAGCCCTTTGGTGTTTTTTAATAAGGTGGTGCTGGTAATGATGGGCTGATCGCTGGCAGCTGGCACGGTGGTGCCTGGCGGGAGCAGTGACTTCGGTTGGGGCCGTGGCAGGGAGGGACATCAAGGGTTTGGTGTGTCGAGCGGGGACTTAGTGGCTACTGGGGGACACCGGTGCCGCGCTGGCCTCAATCTTTCTTCCTGGAGCTGCTTTTTGGGAAGGGTTGAATGGTTTCCACGCCAAGAAGCACATCACGGTTGTTTTTGGACCTCCAAGCGGTTCTTGCTGTAAGGCAGGGAGGCAGTGGCAGAGGTGCAGGGACATCGGGGTCTTGCCAGGACCAGGGTGGGAGCCCACCAAGCTGGAGGTTACCACCACCAGCCCAGCCGTGGGTGCAAAGCCAGTGGGGACCCTGTAGCCGGGGAAGAGCCGAGCGCATTGTGGCGCTGGTTTTGGCAGCAGGCGTCTGTGCACGGGCACTGCCTACCCCCAAGCCCATTAGTAACGGATCTTTGTGGAATAACCCTCCTCATTAAGGCAAGCTACCCTGTGTGTCAAAGCCGCTTTATAAAGAAATTATACTCGGCTCCAGCCAGGCTGTGCATATGTAAATGGGGCGATGCACAAGCCCTGATTGAGACATCATGGGGCAGCTCAGCCCAGGACCCCCGGGAATCCCCAATCCTGGCGGGGGGCTGGGGGCTCTGGAGGGTGCCAGTGGTGGGGGACACACCTCAGCCACCTCCCAGGGACTGGCAGCCCCTGTGTCCGCCTGGGGCCTTAGCAGGAGCCATGGAGCTGTTTAGGGCTGGGATGTTGCCGGAGGTTGGAGGCTCCAGCATCCCAGCTCCAGCCCCCACATCCTCTCTGCTTCAGGTCCTCCCGACAGCACCGCGATGTGGCTCCTGCCCTCTGCACTGCAGCACCTCTCTTGGTCTGGGGGAGCAGAAGGGGACCCCCCTCTCATCCATCCTCCCCCCTCAATTTTACCAATATGTCGCTGTGTGCCCCGTGCTGGTAGCGGAGGTCTGGGGTCCCCCTCTGGTCCCCGCCTCGTGCCTGCCCCGAAGCCCTGCTGAGCTGGGATTAGAGCTGCCTGATCAGACACATCTGGGGTACTGGGATGCTCCACACACACATTCAGCATGCTGGGATGCTCCAGGGTTTGGGAGAAGCCGGAACAAGGTGCTGGAGCTGAAGCCATCCTGCGCGCTGGGCAGCTTTGGAGCCTGTCAAGGTCCACTGAGGGACAGCAAGGGATGCTGAAGGACATCGAGGGACACCAAGGTCCTTCACACAGCACTGGCACCTGTGCTCTCTGCCGCTTTCCAGGAAGGAGAGCTCAGGCTGGGAGTGGACACAACAAGACCAGCGCCCTCGGATCCGGCTGCAGCATCCTCATGTGCCAGGGCATCGGCACCTTTTTGTGCAAGCACAGCGGCAGCTCGGCGGGGAAATAAGACCCTTCTTTTTTTTGGCAGCGTGTTGCTAATCAGCACGACCTAGCGCGCACCGCCGCGGGCGCACAGCTCGCTGCTATTTAAGGAGCCTACTTGAAATACACCTGCAAGAGGGGAGAGGAGAGCCAGCAAGTAAATAACCCAGCAACCCGCCGGAATAAAAACACCGGCAGGGGCGGGCAGGCAGAATGAGAAGAGGTGCAGCGATTTCAGGAAAAAAAGAAATTTAAGTGCAATCTGGCAATTGAGGGGCTCAATTCCAGTCACGCCCCGGTTTTCCTCAGGGATGCTCCCTGGTCCCGGTGCTTGGTGGGGAGATCTCATCCCAGTGGCTGTGGTGGGGGGTCTCACCTGCATCCCTGGCATGGGCAGGGGGGATGAATGGAGCCCCTGCCCACCTCCCCGCTCAGCGTGTTTACCACGAGCTGCTGTTCGGCTCCTGCCTTTCCCCCCCTCCTTTTCTGAAACATTATAAATCAAACAGCTTAAAATGTAAAGCATCAAAAATTCTAAAACCTTCATCTATTATTAACTGTGACAGTAAATTCCACCTCTGAATGTTTCACATAGCAACTGTTACCAGGACTCAGCATCCGAAGCTGATGTTCCAGCAACTTTCCATCACGCCACTGCCATTCTGGCGATGCTGAGACCAGCCTGGTGAGACGTGCTGCCGCTCCCGACACCTTTCCATGGGATTGGGATGCCAGCAGAGAAACCCAGCTCTGATCTAGTGAGCGCAGCCTGGCCACACTGCCAGGATAGGAAAGGAGCTTGGCACCTGCGTGTTGGTGTGGGAGCCAGCGGGGGGTCCCCTCCGTTATGGTCCTACCTCTGTGACAGTCACGTAACCCCCAAACCTCATTACTTTCACCGTTACATTATGAATCGTAAATAATGGGGATGGGAATGGGGTAGTTAAATGGATAGAGAGCTGTTTTTGCAGGGGATGGTGGTTGCTTTTCTACTGGTGCTTTGCCTTGGTGCTGGTTGTGGTGGTGACCCCCTCCCCGTCATGGGCAGTGAGTCTCACTGCTCTGAGCATCATGCTCGTGGTCTGCCGGGTGCCCGTGGAAACTGGGAGTTGGGTGTTCACCACTGGTGCTTGTTCGCCTTCCCCACGTGACATCATGGCTCCGCTCTGTGTTGTGCCCCCTTGCCTGGAGGCTGGGACAGCTCTGGCTGCCGCCAGCTCAGGTGGAGCCAGGTTGGGGTGGTTTGGGTCGGATTTGGCTGTGTGACAGCACCAGGAGCCTGGTTGGAGGTGGGGAGAGCCCCGGCTCTGCAGCCCTGTGGAATGCTGAGCCTGGTCCAGTGAGAGCCTGGCCACCACACCAGCATCCCCGGTGCTGAGCCATGACCATGGCAAGGTTCACACATGCATCCCCAAGCTCCCAAAACTGCCCAAACCCCACCAGCAGCATCCACCAGGCTATGCCTGGTGCCCCACACCCTGGCACAGGCATCCCCACCTTGCCATCACCCCGGCTGTGCCGCCATCCCTCAGATCCCAGGATCTCTGCCGTGCCGTGCTGGCTGTGGGGCCAGGCAGCAGCGGCTGCTCTGCCACCTCCCCAGGGACAGGCAGCAATTTTCCTGCTCTGAAGAAGCTTGTGAAGGTTTGAGTGAATCTGGGAAGCAAATCTAATTGGCAACCTGGTAATTCCTCGGGGGGACATGTACTTTGGTCATATCTAAGTACATTCCAGCCAGTGTTTAAGACACGCTGAATCCAAACTTGGACAGTCAAATACCGGCAGCTCTAAGCTCCTTATCTATTTCAGGCAGATTAACTCCTTAATCATCCCTTTTGGAAGTTCCCTGCCCCAAATTCTTCTCCTCTCCTCTTTTCCCCCCACCGGGTTTTCAGCAGGAACAAAAGGAGCAGATTTTGCGGTGCGAAAGGTTGGGACGGTGCCCACGGTGATTGACAGAGTCAATAACCGGGAACCAGGAGAAGGCCTTTGGAAATCTGCTTCCCTACTTCACCTGCCCCAGTATTTGTCTTTGGGATTTAGAGACAGGGAATGTATAATGCTGAAATAATTTATCACACAACACTGAACGTCAATTGATTATTTTCAACCCCCTTTTATATTCTGTTTTTTTAACCTCGATTTATTTTTTTTTCCAGCCCCTTTTTATTCTTATTTTTCCTTTTCCCCAGAGGATTCCTGCTCAGCATCCCCAAGCAGAGAGCCAGCCGGGGTAGCAGCTCCCACTGTGCGGGCTGGGGAGACACGCTGCTCTGCCACCCGCAGCCCTGCTCATGGCAAGGAGATGCTCATTTTTCCCCCTCTTCCCTGGGATGCTCATTTTTCCCCCTCTTTCCCCTCCTGGCAAGCAGGGGAGGCCGTGCTGAGCTGCTGGGACGCAGCCGGTGCTGGCCACTGTCACTCAGGGGAGTGCCGGAGCATTACGCTTCATTACCGAGCTGTCTGCTGCTGGCGGGAGATGACTTAGAGGGCAGAGCCTGGCAGCGGCACAGCCGAATTCGTCTCAGCGGACAGACCGGTCTGCAGGCAGATGCCAAAGCGCAGCATCCGCAGGGTGCCTGTGGCCGAGGGGGTTTGCTGTGCTGGCGGTGGGGAGCTGGCGGTCGCTGGGTCTCCAGCTTGGGCGATGCGATTCGGCATGGCGGGGTGGCTGCCCCAAAGGCAGGCAGTGCCATGGGAAGGCAAAGAAGGGATGGGGTGATGCCCCTCGGAACCATGTCCCAGTGAGGGTCCCAGTGAGGGGGTCTCAATGGCACTGGGACCACTGCTAATATTTAACAGTGTTCATCTACAACAGGGGTCCTCAAACTACAGCCCGCGGGCCAGATACAGCCCCCCAGGGTCCTCAATCCGATCCCTGGTATTTACAGAACCCCCCGGCCCCCCCAGCTGGGGGTTGCGGGGGGGAACCAAGCAGCCACAGATGACTGCCTGCCACTGCATCCGCACACCGGCCCCCTGGTTAAGAAGTTTGAGGACCCCTGATCTACAACATGGGCATGAATGTTCCTGTGTGCCAGCCAGTGGGTATACGTGTCCCCCTGAGGAATTACCAGGACGTGGTGGGGACATGGGGGCATGGGTGGCAAAGCCCCGTCACCTCCTGGAGAGGAAGGTGAGTGTGGAAGGGGGACAGGACACAGCTCGGTGCCAAGGTCTGTCCTTTGCCTGTCAGCGGCCATCTGGCAGCAGCCAAGTACCTCCTCGTTTTGGACACCACAGGGTGAATTTGCTGAACGTTTTCCCGGTAGATAAACTGGCTGTGGCCGGGGCAGAGACCAACCCACTGAAGCTGGAGGGGATGGACCCAGTGGCCCGTGCAGGAGAGTTGGAAATGTCCTGGGGGTGACAGCCACCCCATTGTCCTCTGGGGTCTCCAGTCCTGCTGGGGATGGAGACACCTGCTGGGGAGAAGGTCCAGGGCCCTGGCACAGGGCTGGGACACAATTCTGCTCCATCCCCGTGCTCCTGGGCCGGCATTTCCCAGGCTGGCAGTGTTGGCTGGGAATGGGAGCACCAACACTGTGCACAAACCTGGATCACTCCAGAAGTGGGAAAACTGAGGCAGGGCTGGAGAGTGGTCCCACTCGGGTTGCACGCTGGCTCTGAGCTGCGGTCCTGGGCGGGTGCCAGGTCCTGCCACGGGGTTTGGTGTGGTTTTGCGGGGCCAGAGGGCTCAGCGGGTGCCTGTGGGCCAGCACAGCCTGGGGCCCATGAGCCACCTCCATGGCATTCCCAGGGAGTGCAGCCTCACGCGTTCGACTGCATCCGCTTGCAGCATCCGTGAGCAACCAGCTCATGAGACAGGTGTGTGCAGAGTGGATCTGGGACCAGGATGAGGATCCACTCGCTCTCCCATTTTTTTTTTTTGCTTTTATTTTTGTTGCAAGCAGCATGAACCCCATGGGGCCTCAGCACCACCAAGGAGGATGCCATGGGACATTCTGCTTTCCTTGCCCAGCAAGGGGGGTCCAGCAGCGCCTCGAGGGTCTGGCACCTGCTTCCCTCCCAGTAATGAACCAGCATCTTCTGTCTGTAGTTCAGCAAAACAGCTTGTCCAGCAGCCGTGCCGATGAGCAAGCGGTGGGGAGGCTGCTCCGCAGGGAGGGTCTCGCCGGTGATTTGCATATCAGCCACGCACGAAATATTGCGAGCGATCAGCTGGCGTCAGCCCTGGGCGGCACAGCTGACGGGCCGCATCCGGAGACCGCAGAGCAGCGCTTCGTCACCGGCAGCGATCGCCAGCATTGCTCCGGTTGCTCTGCTTCTCCTCCTTTCCTTGCAGGGAGGTGGTTTCTGTCCTGCTTCAAGGGGAAACTGAGGCAGGGGGCAAAACAGGGTGGGGGAGAGGGAGGGAGGTTAGTATTAGCTGTCTCAATATTGATTGGAATGGTTAATTATTATTGTAATTGAAGTGAGCCAGGCTGAGAGCAGGAGGGGAGGGAGGAAGCGAGGGAGGAAGGAAGAAGGATCTCGACCTGTCAGGCAGAAAATGAGTAAAGAAGAAAAACGGGAGCGTGCAGAGAGCCGGCCAGGCTGTCGCTTTGCACCGACGCTGTGCCAGCACCACGCTGGTGCTTGTTTTGAGGCTGGTGGGTTGGCTGAAGGTCACCACCATGGTGAGTGGCTGCCCCACGGCTGCCCCACAGCTGCCCCACGGCCGTGGTGGTGCCTGTCCGTGCCCTGGCACAGGCTCGTGTCGCCCGTCCTTGCCACGCCAGCAGCTGCAGGCAGGTCTGCAGCAGGATTTAGGTGCGGAGGCTGGGAGAGCCAGGTCCCTCCTTAACCCCAGCCGTATTTCCAGCCTCATGACAGGCTTGTTTTCCTCTCCCTGCCAGCGCCTCAAGGTTGATGTCAATCCCCTTGCTGGGGAGCGAGAACACGCGACGCCCTCCCTCCATGTTACGTCCGCGATGAATTTTGATCCGGAGCGCACTTCCCTGCCAGAGAGGGAATTTGCCCAGGAAGGCTCAGACTGAGCATCTGCTTTGCTGTGAGCCTTCCAGCCTATTTTTTTTCCTTTTTTTTCTTTTTTTCTTTTTTCCCCTTTTTGCTTTTTTCCTTTTCCTTCTTTTTTCCTTTTTTTCTCCTTTTTCCCTTTTTTCTTTTTCTTTTTTCCTTGTTTTTTCTTTTTTCATTTTTTCCCCTTTTTTTCTTTTTTCCTTTTTTCTTCTCCCTTTTTCCCCCTTTCTTTTTCTTCTTTTTCTTATTTTTTCTCCCTTTTCCCCCCTTTTTTCTATTCCTCCCTTCCTTTTCAAATCCTTTCTTGCCAGCTCGCATTTTCCAGTAGCAAGAAAAAAAGACAGCAACTTGCTGTGACTCTCTGAGCCTCCCTGCATCCTCCCCAGCCCAACCCTCAAACCTCCCAGCCCTGACATCAAGGACCCAACCCCTCCCCCCCTCCAAAATAAAGGAGGAAGATCCAAGGGGAGAGGATGGAGCTGGTGGATGAGCCAGATTTCCATGCGAGGGGATGAGGCTGGGGAGGCCACGGGCTTCCCCTGGCAAGCAACGGAGAAACCGAGGCCAGCAGAAACGTTGAGTCATGAGTGCGGTTCGCAGGCGATGTTTTTTTCCCAAGTAAAATTCCCCGCTGGGGAGGAGCAGGGCTGGGGGGGGGGCGGGGCGGGGGCAGGCAGGGATGAAGGACTGTGCCCCCAAACGAAGTGCTGCTCTGTCGATGGAGATGCACCCCACTGCAATGGGAATTCCCTGGGCAGGAGCCCCCCATCCCAGAGGAGGGGTTGCAGGGGGAACGGGACCTGCCCAGGGAATTCCCCAGCAGCTGGATGGGAGGAGCAGCGTGATCTGGGGGGGCTGCAGGAGATGGGGACCCCAATCCCTCCTCCTCCTCCTCGCTACCCGCATCCGCCCACCCCCGCGCAATGGGCGGCGCAGCCCCAGCTCCATTTATCATCATCTGCGGGCAAGTGAAGTGTGCAGGGAACAGCTGCTCCGGTCGGCTGAGCGCCGAAATCAGGGGAGGGGGGGGGCACGGTGATGGGGGGAAAGCAGGGGGCTGGGGGCTGTCCTGTGGGTACCATCCTCCCCCCCCCAGTCACTGCACTGGGATGGAGGGCTGGTATTGCGGGAGATGGTGGTGCTGATGGGGGGGAACTGGGGAGACGGTACGTTAATGGGGTGCTGTTGGTGAGAGGGTGTGTTCGAGGTGTGCCTTGGGGCGAGGGGATTCACTGCGGGGGGGTGTATTGGGTTCACTGGGGGGAGGGTGCCTAAGCAGGGTGCACTGGAGAGAAGGTGCATTAACATGGAGCATGAGAGGGTGCGTTGCAGGGGGGGTGCACTGACAGCGGGTGCACCCAGAGGGGGTGCTGACCCCCCTGAGCTAGGTGGCAGGCACCGCCAGGGCACCCGTGGGGTGTGGGGACAGACGGACGGGTGGCAGCTCCACAACTGCCTGCCCAGGCAGGTTCCTCCGAACTGCCGGGGGGGTTGATCTGTCTGTGTCCCCCCAGTTCCTCTCATTCCCAGCTCCTGGGCCAGGATGCCCTATCCTGGGCTGTCCCACATACCCCGACCCCCCTGGCTCCCCCCCCCACCTCCCCATTTCTCTCCTCCCTTAATAATCAAATTCTCCGGAGCAGTTTGCGGTGTGGCAGCCGGCCAGAAAGGGTTTCTTTAACTCCACCAGCTCACAATTAAACAAATCCGGGGCTGACGCTCCTTGATAGGCGCTTATCCCCCCCCAGCTCCCCCCCCCCCCCGAGAGCCACCGAGGGGGGCCAGGGAGGGTTCCTATCCCTTCCCTCCCCACTCCAATGCTGCCTCAGCATGTGGGGCTGCACCCCTGTGGGGAGGGATGAGGGCTGGGACGGGTTTGGGGTGGGGAGCAGGGGAGTCCGCGATGCCAGCTCTGCTGCGATGGCGAAGCATCCCCCCGCGAGAGCGCGCAGCTATTTTTAGTCATTGAGTCCTTGTTGATGGCGCAGCAGCAAAGGCGAGGGAGCAGCCGGAGGAGCAGCAGGGCTGGGGGACGCTGGATCAGGCCCCACGGGATGAGCAGCAGCTGGGAAGCGAGGCTGGGATGCAGGGGGCTGGGGGATGCCCGCTGCCCCCCGGGGCTGAGATGTTGGGGGTCTTGGGTGCTTACCGAGGGTCCCCTGCCACGGAAGGTCCTGGGCTGCCTTCAGAGGGCTCCGGATCCGGCCCTGCCATGTCCCTGCCAGCCAAGGGGAAGGGGGAGGAAAGGGGAGAAGGCAGGGAAGGAAGAAGGGATGTAGGGGAGAGGAAAATAACACCAAACCCAGCCACGCAGCACAAATCCTCCTGAGCAGCAGGCAGGCTGTGAGCCACCGCGTGAGCAGGCGTCTGCAGCGGCGGGGCTGTGCTGGCCTGACGGTACAGCACGGTGCCCTGGCTCAGCTCCCGGCATCAGCCCCATGCACCGCATCAGCCCCTGGCACGGTATCAGCCCCGTGCACCGCGTCAGCCCCATGCACCGCATCAGTCCCTGGTGCCGCATCAGCCCCATGCACAGTGTCAGCCCCGTGTACCACAACAGCCCCGTGCACAGCATCAGCCTCGTGCACCACGTCAGCCCCATGCACCGCGTCAGCCCCATGCGCCGCGTCAGCCCTGTGCACTGTGTCAACCCCATGCACTGTGTCAGCTGCAGCATGGGCTCATGCACCACAGCATGACCCCAAGTCATGCACTGGTGCTGGGAGGTGCAGTGGGTCCTTGCGTGTCCCTGAAGGGTGATGCTGGGGCTGTGCTGGGAGCTTTGGGGCTGGCTGGGCTGTCCATGCATCCCTGAGGATGGAGGGGACAGGGTGCTCAGGGGTGCCAGAGGTGAGCTTGGCTTCTTGTGTTGCGGGCACAGGGTCATGGTGGCTCTGGGCACTGTGATGGCCCCCAGGGCCCTGCCTCCTCCAACAGATGCCCTGGGGACCCCATCGTGCAGACCCACACTGTGGCTGCAGCCGCAGTGGCTTTGACAGGCCACTGAGGGCAGGTGACCAGCTGCAGCTGAGCACCAGCAGCCCCCTATTGATCCCCATTGCAGGGGCAGCAGGAGCCGGGCTGGAAACTTCTTTGGGGCAGGAGAGCACATGGTGGGGGGAGGGAGTGTGCAGGGCCCCCCGGGCCATGGCCGCAGCCATCTCCCCCTCCCGGGAAGGGCCATAACCTCACTGCTGTCAACAGCTTGATTTGATGCCATTAAAGCGTTTGCTCGGAAACAGCCTACATCAGGCAGCAACATCTGTTACAGCCCTTCTCCGGCAAAGCTGCGGCAGAGCTGAGGGCAGAGCTCGCCTCCGGCTCTGCCGACAGCTCTGGGTGCTGTGGGCGATGCGTGTGTCACCTCCTGGCCCTGAATGGCAGCATCTGACCACCAGCAGAGCCCGGTGCCTGGGTGGTCTGCAGGGAGATGGGACTGTGGCTGCGGGCAAGGCACCTCACTCGGCATGGGATTTCGGCTCGTCTCAGGTGGGGAAGCAACGGGCAGCCCCTGCATCTCCTGCCTGGCGGGCCTCATCCAGCCCCTCATACCATGCAAGAAGACACCCAGGGGTGCAGGATGAGCGCCAGCCCTTGCCAGGCATCTCATGGCTGAGGCTGGCTGTCCTACAGGCACAGCCATGGCCTGATCCTGCCCGAGGGCTTCCTCCCACCCACACACATGCACACACTGCTCGAGTGCACAGCAAACCTGTGGGTTTGCATACTCTGCACGCATGTACGTCCTGAGAGCATGCAGACCCTGCAAGCGGGCAAACCCTGTATGCATGCACACCCTGCACACCCTTCATGCATGCAGACCCTGCATGCGTGCAAACTCTTGTGTACATGCTCACCCTGCACACGTGCACACCCTGTATGCATGCTCACCCTGCACACGTGCACATCCTGCACATGTGCCCCCTCTGCGTATCCCCACCTCTGCATGCCAGCGAGTGACCTGTCCCCTTGCACCGGGTGCTTTTGCTCAGCCTGGCATTGTCCCAGCTGTTTGAAAGATTAACAATAATTAATTAATAACAATAATTAATAATAAAAGAGAAAGAGGAGGAAAAAGCTCCCCTTAAAGCACCAGCCCAGGGTCTTCTCAAGCCGATCTAATTTTTCAAACCTGCTTCCACGTGGAGCGTGAGGGGCCCTTTTCTTCCTTTAATTTTCTTGCTGCCGCCCAGGGCTGCCCCAAAGGCCTGGCTTTGATTTTGCTGCCTTTGTTCCGGCAGCCCCAGCACAGGACAGAGCAGCACCGTGCCCGCACTGTGGTAGGGGATTTTGCACTGGCCTTACCAGATTTTCAATTGACCCATCTTTTCCCCGGGATCTAGGCTTTAACCGCATCCAGTTGCCCACCCAGCCTGCGATATGCAGCTGCCATACAGGGCAGCGAAACGGCAAGCATTCAAAAAGGGAATGGGGGGACGGGGTGCTGGGTGGGCACGGGTGGCACCGAGCCTGGCTCCTGTAGTGCCGGAGGGCACTGTGTGATCCATGCATCCCTGAGCTGCCAGCGGTTACGGAAATATCACTAAATAAAGGCCCACATGTGTACGTGGACCCCAAAAAGGTGCTGAGACATAGCCGGTGTCCACAGGGCACTGCAAGGAAAGAGGCTGAGCTGGGACTGATCAAACCAGCGGTGCAGTTTTTGCGGCTACAGCAAAGCCACCAACAAAGGGACCATCTGGAGCCACACGCTGTTTGGCATGTGGTGGTGGCACGAGGGTGGCAGGGGGGACACATGGACACACACACATCCCTGCCTGGGCTCAGGGCACAGGTACACTGTGGGGCTGGGCTGGGCTGGGCTCTGCCAGCCGGTGTTGGGTGCCACAAACTGCTAGCACCCTGTCCCTCGTTACACTCATTGCCTTAATCATGGCAGAAGGGACAGCACTGGGGTCACTGCCACAGCCTGGTGCCGAGGGAGCAGCACCGGGGCAGGCCCTGGGGAGCTGCAGACCCTTGGGGCTGCCCCTAAATGGGGACTCCCAAATCTCAAGCCACTGCCGAACAGGCTCCCGCTCACCCCAGCGCCTCCAACCCACTGGTGCTGGGGACGGGCAGGACATGTCCCTGCCACCACCAAGCCCTTCATTACCCTCCGTAAGCCACTCAGCTGCCTCTGAGATCAAACCGGTGACCCAGGTGCTTCCCTGCACCTAACGCAAGCGGGACTAGGAAATGGGGAGGTTCAATGATGACGGTGGCAAGGCGCTCGGCTAATAGACGTCTGCTGGCAGGAGCAGACAGCTTCCAGATGGTATCGCGCCGGGGCAGGGGGATCGGCTGGGGACGGGGGGGGGGCTGCAGGAGGCAGCAGCAGGCAGAGACAGGCAGAGCCAGCAAGTTGAAATGACTTTTTTTGCAGCAGAGCCTGCGGTTCTGGCCCTCCGCGCTGCTGCTTCCAGTAATTAGCCCAATAATTAAAAAGAGTGGTGATAAGCGGGGTGTTCGGAGGGGCTCGCAGGATCCCGGCATCCCTGGGGAGGATGTGCAAGGAGGGGGGTAAGTGATTTGCAGTGGTGAGGGGCAGTGGGTGCATTGGGGGACCCCAACACGGTGCAGGGGTGTCACTGCACCGTGCGGGGCAGGCACGGAGAGGGGTTGTTTGCCCTGCAAAGCTGGGGTGGGCAGCAGAGATGGGGAAGGCTCCCAGCAGCAGGGTCAGGAGGGCTGGCTGAGCATGCTGCAGGCATGGGGGAGGCAGCCGGACCCCAGCCACACCCCCTGCTCAGGGGCACCGTGCTGCGAAGCGGGGCGATGCAGTGTGGAGCGATGAGAGATGTGATAGAGGCTGATGCAGGGCGATGCAAGGTGAGGTGATGCAATGCCAAGCGATGTGATGTGGGGCGACACGATGCGATGCAGAGCGTTGCGAGGTGATGCAAAGCCAGCTGCTGCGATCTAGGGCAATACAGGGCGGTGCAATGCAAGGTGATGTGATGTGATGTGATGCAAGGCAGGACAATGTGATGCAGGGCGATGCAAGGCAGGGTGATACAATGCAGGGTGATACGATGCAAGGCAATACAATGCAGGGAGATGAAATGCAAGGTGATGTGATGCAGGGCAATGTGAGGTCATGCAGGGCAATGCAATGCAAGGCAGCGTGATGCAGGGAAATGAAGTGCAAGGCGATGTGATGCCGGGCAATTTAAGGTGATGCAGGGTGAGGCGATGTGAAGCGATGCACTGCAGGGCGATGCAAGGCAATGCAGGGCGATGCGAGGTGATGCAGGGCTAGGTGCTGTGCTCCAGGGTGACAGCGAGGCGATGCAGCGCCAGTGGGGCGATGCCACGGCAGGCGAGGTGATGCCCCTGCAGCGCACGCAACGCTGCCCTTCTCTGCGCGCGGCCGCGCTTCCCGGCCCGCCACGGTGGTGGTGGCGATGCTTCATTTGAATTCTCGCCTCTCTCTCTTCGCAGATAACGAGCCCGCGCCATGCAGTCCTTTCGAGAAAGGTGTGGTTTCCATGGCAACCAGCAGAGCTACCAGCCGACTTCACAAGATACATCACGCCTGGAGAATTACAGGCATCAAAGTCAGGCAGGGCCGAACTGCGAGCGGCAGAGGCTGGTGGCGAAGGAGTACTACAGTCAGCAGCAACTGCCGTACTCAGGCTACGAGAACAGCGCCGTGGAGAAATACCACCGGGGAAACAAGCAATTAGCGGGGCAGCAGCTGCAAGGCAGGCCGGCCTTTTCCAATTACGCAGTGCAGGAGAACAGCCCCTATCCGGCCCGTTATTCAGGGGACGAGAGCCTGCAGGCGTGGGGCGGGCAGCCGCAGGCGCTGCCCGGCGGCGTGGCCAAGTATGAGGACAGCCTGATGAAGAAGACGGCTGCGCTGGCGGGTGGCCGGCCATACCACGAGCCAGCGGCTGCCTCACTGCCCTTCCGGACTCACTTTCAGCAGCAGCAGCAGCAGCAGCAACAGCAGCAGCAGCAGCAGCAGCAGCCTCCCGCACTCCCCTACCCCAAACTGCAGCGGCAGAAGCTGCCGAATGACGTCTCCTCACCCATGCCCTTCTCACAGAGCCCCCACTTCGGGCAGCACTCACAGTCCTTCCCTGCCTCCTCCACCTACTCCTCAGTGCCGGGCAGCAGCCAGCCAGCACACTCCTACAAGAGCTGCACAGCACCCTCGGGGCAGCCACCGCTGGAGCGGCCCCTGGGCAGCGCCGCCAGCCTGGCCCCTGGCCCCCGCGTGCCCAACCTGCACGGCTACCAGCCCAACCGCATTGGCTACGAGCAGCCCCCACAGCCCCCGCCGCAGCCCCCGCAACCGCCACCACCGCAGCCCCCACAGCCACCGCAGCCGCCGCAGCCACCGCAGCCCTTGCAGGGGCGGCATCATGCCCCGGAGACCCTCCACTACCAAAACTTGGCCAAGTACCAACATTACAACCAGCCAGGCCAGACCTATTGCCAGGGCGATGCGCCGCCCGTCCGGACGCCAGAGCAGTACTACCAGACCTTCAGCCCCAGCGCCAGCCACTCGCCGGCTCGCTCTGTCGGCAGGTCCCCATCCTACAGCTCCACTCCCTCCCCGCTGATGCCCAACCTGGAGAACTTCCAGTACAGCCAGCAGCCGCTGAGTGCTGGCGCCTTCCCAGCCGGCATTTCCGACCACAGCCATTTCATGCCGCTGCTGAACCCTTCTCCCACTGACGGGACGAGCCCCGACACTCAATCTGGGAACTGCAAAAACTTGCAGAAGGAGAAGCTGCCTGAAAACTTGCTGTCGGACCTGAGCCTGCAGAGCCTGACAGCGCTCACCTCCCAGGTGGAGAACATCTCCAACACCGTCCAGCAGCTGCTGCTCTCCAAAGCAGCCGTGCCCCAGAAAAAGGGCATCAAGACCCCAGCGAGGACCCCCGAGCAGCTCAAGGGGCAGCACTGCAGCCCCGAGAGCAGCACTTACTCGGCGGAGCAGGTGGGGACCCCCCTGTCCGACCCACTGAGCACCCCCCAGTCCGTCCATGCCGAGACGCAGGACGCCGACTATCTCAGCGGGTCGGAGGACCAGCTGGAGAGGAGCTTCCTGTACTGCAACCAGAACCGCAGCCCTGCCCGCGTCAATAGCAACTCTAAGGCAAAGCCCGAGTCGGTGTCCACCTGCTCCGTGACCTCCCCGGATGACATGTCCACCAAATCGGATGACTCCTTCCAGAGCATCCACGCCAGCCTTCCCCTGGAGACCTTCACCAAATATGTGACCAACGAACGGGACTGTCCCCGGCTGCTCCTCAGTGCCCTGTCCCAGGAGGAGCTGGCTTCCGAGATCATCGTCCTGCAGGACGCCATCAGTGAGAAGGCGGACAAAGCCTGGGCCAACTTGCCCATGCTGAGCAAGGAGGCCACCAAGTCCCCTTTCCAGCTGGAGAACCACCGGCCCTGCCTGGACTCCATGGTGAAGGGCACCTGGCCCAGCCAGGGTGACTCCAGCACGCTCACTGAGCCCCTCAAGCTGGATAAGGCTTCGGGGGCCAGCGCGGGGAAGGACTTCAGTGAGGAGGTGTACGAGGGTCCCCAGGTGGAGTTCACAGCTGCTGAAACCAAGGATGCACTGAAGGATGCTGCCCCGCTGGCCTTCAACTCCAAGCCCAGCATCCCAGCAGCGACATCAAGCGCAGGAGCCGCTGGCTACAGCTGCTACTCAAACACCACCGCCAACTCGGTGGGGTCCGAGAACACCATGGAGCACTTCGAGTGGCCGGAGGAGAGCCTGGGAGAGGTGTGCCTGCGGTGGAAGGAGCTGCAAGCCACCGACCTCCCCAAGGGCTTGTTCCCCAGCAAATTGGTGGGCTCCTGCAAGGAGAAAAAAAATGCCTGCAGCTTGGATCTGTGTGATGGTGAGCAGTCGGCCAAGGGCGAGCCGGCCCAGGACTTTGGCCAGCAGGCGATGGAGGAGGAGGAGGAGGAGACGCTGACCTACGATGAAGCGGCAAAGGCAGACAGCGAGAGGTGGCTGCAGGACACCCGGCACTGCTGCTCAGCTGGGGACTTCAGCGAGATCCCCATCATCTCCTCGCCAGAGCTGAAGGAGTCGGACCTGGAGGCGGAGGAGTACTCCTCGCTCTGCGAGCTGGCTGGCTCGGAGCAGAAGTCGGTGACATATGACACCTCATCACCCAAGCCCCCGGAGATACCCCCTGTGCTGTCCTCCAGCGAGGTGCCTGTGTCCGCTGAGGAGACCGTCAGCACAATGGAGAAGGAGAGCTCGGGTCCTGCCACACGCCTCTCTGGCCAGTCCGTCATCCTGCTGGGCCCTGCTGTGGGCACGGAAACTAAGGTGAAGAGCTGGTTCAAGTCCTCCCTGCCCCACATCCAGCCTGAGGAGGAGAGCGGTGAAGGGGAGGCGTCCCACCCGGAGGCAGCCGATGCCGAATCCGCCCCATCGATCGCAGTGAAGCAGCAGGTTGGCCCTGAAAATGTGCTGGGGAAGACGGAGCCTGTCTCGAGAGGCAAGAGCCTCCGCAACAAGAAGGTCCACTGCCGGCTGCCAGAGGGGGACGGCCCCGGCAGCGCCGTGCTGAGCCCCTTCGATGACCTGCCAGCAGCTGGTGGCATGGCCAGCGCCTGCCTCGGGCCAGACGGCCAGGCGGAGGTACTGAGCAAGAACGCCCACAGCCAAACACCCCGGTTCCCTGCTGAGGGTCTGCCGGCACGCATGTGCACCCGCTCCTTCACCGCCCTCGCTGAGCCCCGCGCCCCGGCCCCACTGGAGGGGCTGAAGGCCCCCCCGCACCAGGAGAAGCTGGGGAAGAAGCCCGCCTGTGGCATCAAGCAGCGGGTGGCTTTCAAAGCCAGGAAGCGCAGCAGCCGGCCAGCCCCCAGGGTGGTCCAAAACGCCAGCGACGCAGCCCTCCTGGTGCCCGGCTTGGTGGTGGCAGAGGAGATGGCAGGGCCGACGCCGCCAGAGGGGGACGTGGTGGAGGCGGGGGACAGGGACCAGCGGTCGATGATCCTGCGCTCCCGGACGAAGACGCAGGAGGTTTTCTACACCAAGCGGCAGCGGGGCAAGCGGGCGGCTGACGTCCGGCTGAAGAACTGCAAGGCGCCCAAGAAGCTCATCTCCAACAACCACCTCTCGCCCGCCTTCAAGCTGGTGGCCCCAGGCAGCCCCCACAAGGAGGGCAAGGTGGGTCCCCGGATGAAGCTGCCCAAAGCAGGGCCAGGCATGGGGGGCAAGATGTCCGAGCGGCCCCTGCACTCGCTGAAGAGGAAGTCCACCTTCATCTCCCCCATCCCCGCCAAGAAGAGGAATCTGGTCCTGCGGAGCAACAGTGGCAGCGTGAAGGAGGAGAAGCCGGAGGCTCCCCCCAGCCTCTTCAAGAAGATGCCTGTGGCCAAGAAGGTGAAAGCCAAGCTGCCTCCCAAGAGCTCCGGCGAAGCTGTCCCAAAGCCCCCCCCGCCAAAGGAGGCCCCCGATGTCTGCATTAAGATCACCTCCCGGGCGGCCTTCCAGGAGGCCACCAAGACCAAAGTGCTGCCTCCCCGCAAGGGCCGCGGCCTCAAGCTTGAGGCCATCGTCCAGAAGATCACCTCACCCAACCTGAAGAAGTTCGCCTGCAAACCATCGGCCACGGCGGCGGCGGTGGCAGCCACAGCAGCTGCCTACGGCACCTCCCTGAGCCCGGCAGCGGCGGAGAGGGAGCGGGCAGTGAAGCACAGCGGGGCAGCCCTGGTGGCGGGCGATATGCGGCTGCCCAAGCCAGCAGCGGCACAGAAGGTGCCCACCATGCCAGCAGCTGAGCAGCTCTGCCGAAACCCCAACAGCCGAGCACCGAAGGGGAAGCTGGGTGGCGGGAAGAAGCTCTCTGCTGATGGCTGCCCGGGCGAGGCCTGCGCGCCAGCCCTGGGGCCCCAGCCCAGCTCCAACATGGCAGCCAAGAGCCTGGGGCTCCTGCCCAAGAAGAGGAACCGCAAGGGCAAAGCAGCGGCGCTGGGCATGGCCAAGGAGCCCCTGGGCCCTGCACCACTGCCACTGCCGCGGGAGCGGGTGTCTGGCCCGGGTGGTGGCGGGGAGGAGGCACCAAGGGAGGGCAAGAAACCAAAGAGCGAGGAGAAGGAGGTGGGGGGCAGCGAGGGCCCTCCCGAGGGACGCCCCACTGCCGGGCCAGCGCGAGGGCCAAAGCCACGGGCCAACCACTCCAACTACAATGGCTACTCCAAGCGGCAGCGGAAGCGCCTGGCCCACGGCAAGGCCAAGGCGGTACCGGCGCGGTGCAAGAGCCGCGGCAAGCGGCGGCGGCAGGCCCAGCAGGCCCCGCTGCTGCACCCCGCTGAGCCCGAGATCCGGCTGAAGTACATCTCCTGCAAGCGGCTGCGGACGGACAGCCGGGCCCCCCCCTTTGCCCCCTACGTCCGTGTGGAACGGCATGGCGAGTTCACCACTGCCTGCACCGTCATCAACTCGCCCGGTGAGGAGGCCCGGCTGCAACGGGGACCAGCTGGGCCAGCGCCACGGCCGCGGGCAGCCCTGCCCGCCTCCTCCACCATGCACATGGGGCCGGTGGTGTCAAAGGCTCTGAGCGCTGCCTGCCTGGTCTGCTGCCTGTGCCGCAACCCTGCCAACTACAAGGACCTGGGGGACCTCTGCGGGCCCTACTACCCCGAGGACTGCCTGCCCAAGAAGAAGTCGCGGCTGAAGGAGAAGGCACGGGCAGAGGGGCCGGGCGAGGATGCCATCCCGCCCGCCGTGGCCGAGCGGGCACCCCGAGGGACGGAGGGCGGCTGTGGTGCTAGTGGCAAGGCAGCGCGGCCGGAGGGTGCCGCCGAGGCGGCCAAGCAGAGCACGCTGCGCTCCAGCCCACGGGGCATGTTTCGTAGGCTGCAGAGCTGCTACTGCTGTGACGAGAGGACAGAGGGCGAGGAGGCGGCCGAAAAGCCCCGGCGGCACGAATGTCACAAGGCCGAGTCCCCGCCGCAGGAACCGGCGGGTGACACGCAAGAGCACTGGCTGCATGAGGCCTGTGCCGTATGGACCGCTGGGGTTTTCCTGGTGGCAGGGAAGCTCTACGGGCTGCAGGAGGCTGTCAAGGCGGCTGCCGACCTGGTAAGAGCTCAGCTGCCCGCCCAGCACGGCACGGCACCGCATCCCGAGGCGGCATCTCCTGCCGGCCTCCTTCAGCTGAAGCGATTCCCGCGGTTGTGCCTCCGGCCGGGATGGAAATTAACAGGGTTGGCCCTGATGAGTCGCCCTGGGAGAGTGGGGCAGGGGGTTCAGGCACTGTGAACCCCACTGGCTTCCCACAGGATTTGTGCTGCCGCATCTCTGATAGCACCTCATCCCCCTCCCCCTTTTAGGCGCAGAAGTGTATTTCTGTTGTTACGTTTTGGGGGGGCAGCAGAGCCCCCCCGGGACCATGAGGGTGCTGAGCCTGGTGGGTCGCATCCCACGGCCCAGCCGTGCATCACATGGGGCAGCTCGGAGTGGGACAGATACAGGCTGGTGAAGACAGGATGGGAGACACAGATGGGCATGACTTGGCCTGATGCCACAGTGATGGGCGGGAGGGCAAGGGGAGCTGGATGGGATGGCCCTGCCGTGCTGCTCTCCCACAGCGAGAGGAGCATGGGAACATCGAGCGAGCAAAATAAGGAGGATGGTGCTGGGAGACTGCCAAGGGAACATGGGGTTTGTGTGCTGGGGAGAGGGAGGGGACAGCCACCTGGCAGAGCCCAGGCAGGTGGTCTCCAGCAAGCCCCCCAGTGCCAGGTTTGGGGCTGGCCACACTCCCAGGCCTGCATGCTTGCAGCATGGCTGGCTGGAGGCTGCTGCCCCCTCCCTGCCCACGCCGTGGGGCCGGGTGCTCCCATCCCGGCAGCACACCCTGGGGATGGGGCAGGAGATGGGGAATACCACAGTCCTCTGCCACCAAGCTGTGGCACGGCCCAGGCCATGTCCCTTCACCGCCGCGCTCCTCCTGCCCCAGGAAGGGTGGCAGCAGGCTCGGTGCTGTCCAGGGCAGCGGTACGGCGGGTAGAAATGTCGTGCATGGCTGCAGATGGCTGAGTGAGGGGCAACGGTGTCGCCTGTGATGTGCCGGCACAGGAGGAGGGATGCTGCCTGGGTGGAGGTAGCGTGGGGCTGGAGAGGTGCGGGGATGCTGGTGCATTCCCCTCGCAGCCGTGGCCATCGGGGTGCTTTGCTCCTGCGCTGGGCTCTGACGGCGTCTCTCTGTCTCTCCACATCTCTCCTTCCTTGCTCCGAATTCCCGGGTGCGTTTAAAGAAGTGCTCGAGCTGCCAGCAAGCGGGAGCCACCGTGGGCTGCTGCCAGAAGGGGTGTCCCCACACCTACCACTACGCGTGTGCAGTTGACACAGGTGAGCCCGGCTGCGGGGATGGGGGCACAGGGTCCCCTGGCACTCTCCGACCCGGCTGGCCGAGGGGCTGGCTGCTCGGTGATGCTCAAGCCCACCCAAGGTCAGGGTGGGCTCCTGGCTCCCTGCCTGCCGGGGTGGTGGTGCCCCCTGCACCAGTGCCAGCCGGTGTCCCCAGTTTGGCCGGCCTCAGCTGAACCCTTCATGCCAACGCTGCGGCTGGTCAGGACGGTGGCAGGGGGACGCCGAGTCCCTGGTGCTTGGGGACAGGGACTCCCCTTACACAGCCCTCCCTCTCCTCGCAGGTTGCTTATTAACCGAAGAGAGCTTCACCCTGAAATGCCCCAAACATAAGGTAAGCCCCGAGCCCCCCCCCCCCCGGTGCCCCACAAAGCTCTGCAGCCCCGGGGATAGGGGGGGCCTGCCTTCGGACTGCACCCCCCAGGGACACGCTGCTCAGGGCACCCCGTGGGGCATGGGGGCCCTGGGGTACAGGTCACCCATGCGCCAGCGGGCACCGGGTCCGGGACCCCCGGGCGGGTCGTCCCCCCCTTCCCTCGGCACTGATGAGCTGGTGGGGGGTTGAGCCCGTGCTAAAAGCACTGCACGGGGGGGGGGGCGATGACTCGCGGGTGGGCAGGGTGGCTGCTGGTGCGGGCATGCCCCCCCCTTCGGGGAGCAGACCCCGGGGCCAGCCCCGCGGCGGGACCCCCGGGCTGACCCCCCCTTCTCCCCGCAGAGGCAGCCGCTGTAGCGCCCCGCGGCACCCGCCCCGCCGCCAGCGAGGGACCGGCGGAGGAGGCAGCGCCCCGGGAGCGGAGCGGGGCCGTACCGGGCCGTACCGGGAGCCGCCCCGCTGCGGGGGTCGCGGCGCCGCCGCCCTGGCCGTGCCCCCCACCCCGAGCCCGCTCCGGGCAGAGCCAGCGTCGGGCTTTACCCCGCACCGGGCCCCGGCAAAACCCGGCCTGGCCCGGGCGGGAGGCGGAACGGGACCCCCCCGGCCGCCGTCGCTGCACAGGGGGGAGGGGGGGGGGGCCCTGTACGAGGGGGGTCCCGGCGATGTTGTCTTACTGTGGGGCCGCCGGACCCCCCCGCGGGTCCCGGCTCTCCATATCTCACACTGATCTGATCTGAGATGTTGCCTTCAGCAAACCTCACGGTGTCTGTCTGTATATACGTGTGGCGGAGAAAAGGAAAAAAAAAAAAGACAAAAAAAAGCAAAAAAAAAAAAGAGGAAAAAAAGGAGGAAAAAAAAAAAAAGACAAACAACGGCCTGCTGTTTGAAACACCACTCTGCTTTTTCGGTTTTGTTCTTCCATCTCCTGTCTGCTCCCATCCTGCCTGTCCCGGGGTGCCAGCCCCTACGCCGGGTGGCCGGGTCCCCACGAGGGCGAAGGGTGCTGGGCTGGGCCGGTGGGTGCCCACTGGGGTGCCCCAGCCCCGCTCCCTCCCTCCCAACCCTGGCCCGTTGCACCCGTCCCCCTCCCGCTCCATGGGGTGCTGGCACTGCTGGGCTGGGACACCTAGTCCTGTGCCCCGGGACCCCCAAAACCCACCCTGGTCCCTCTGCTTGGCCCCACCAGCACTTCTGCGGCTCCTGTTGCTGGGGACGGGCTTTGCTCCCTGTGCTTCTGCAAACCCCAGGGCTCTGGGTGCTGAACTCCGGGCTCTGGGTGCAAACGCCAAGGCTCTGGGTGCTGAACCCTAGTGCTTTGCGTGCTGAACCCCAAAACTCTGGATGCTGAACCCTGGGGTTTTAGCCTGGGGCAAGAAGGTGGAAGCAGCCCACAAACGGCTTCCAGCGGGCAGCAGGGTCCTTGCTTGAGGAGGAGGAGGAGGCATTTGCTTCCTCCCACTGCATGGCCCTGGCTGGTCCCTGGGTGCTGGGTTTGCTCAGCTCCCTCAGCTTTTGCTTCCCTTCCCGGCCGCTGTGGTGGAGCTGGGGGCTGCCCAGCGCTGGGACGGCCCCTGCCCGTGTCCCAGCGGGGTGCCCCGCATGACGCCCCCGTCTCTGCACCCCCCAGCCTTGCACCCCCCCGCAGGTAGCAAATAACCACCCCAGGGTGACCACCCCAGATCCCAGCCTACAAACAGAGCCGCCAGCCGCCCCCGCACCTGCAAAGCATCCTGCAGAGGAGGGGCACGGTGCTGGCCCCATCTGTGTCCCCCCCAGCCCTGCAGAGCCAGCGCCCCATGTCCCCACCGGCTGTCGCGTCCCCTCCGTCCCACCCAGCCCTCACCCTCAAGGTTTGCTGGCCACAAAATGTCTGTCATTTCAGCAGCTTGCCTCGGACACAGGAGCGAAAAACACAAAAAAGGAGGGGAGGGAGGGTGGGGGGAAAGATAATAATAAAAATAATTAATTTAAAAAAATAAAAATCCCAGTGTCCCTGGCAGTGTTGCCTGAAATCTGGCTATTTTTAGTGACATCTTGTACATATGACTGTAAAATGGTAAACCGTGTGTATTATATATTGCCTCATTATATAGTGTATATATATGTATACATATACATATATATAATATATATGAAGACTGTAAATGTTAAGACTAGTGTTCTTATTAGTATATTGCTTCACACTGAAGATTGTGTGTAACAAGCTGTTTCTAAAAGATGTTTATTTTCCTTAAGAGTAAAAAACAGGTCATTGCATTCAGAGCGTCAATAAAGATACAACGATTGTTTTGGAAGTACGTGGCGCCCAGCTTGTGGCCTCTCCTTCTGCCGGGGGGCTGCCGGGGGTCCCCTGGGCTGTTCCAGCTCCTGGCTGGCCCTTTGTCCCCAGGTGCCACCTGCACCAAGGGTCTCACTGGAGGGCTGGGCTGGAGGGGACGCTGCAGTGGGGCTGGGGTGTGGGCGGGGGGCAGCACCCCTAGCACATCTTGGGGTAAGGAGGGTGTGGTTGGGGTCCCTTAGCACCCAGTGTCCCCATCCCTGTCACCTTTGTCTCCCTGCCATCCTAGGCAGCCCTCCCCTGCTGGGACAAGGCAGGACCCGCAGCCAAGGATGCCCAGTGGGGGTGGGGGGGGTCCCTTTCCCCAGCCAGGTGCTGTGTGTCCCCCAAGTTCGGTGTCTGTCTGTCCCCATCCCCTCCTCCCCCCGAGTCCAGCACACACCGGTATAAATAATCAGCTTTAATTGTCTGTACAAAACTCTCAAACTATGAAAATACCGTTTAAAAAGGCAAGGCGGGGCAGGGGGCTATGTACAAGAGGGGTGCAGCAGGGGGAGGGGGGCACCCACCAGCCACCCGGGAGCCCCGTGCCCCCCTGCTGCCCCTTCTGCGACAGCGCTGGGGCCCGGCCGTGCTCGGGCGGGGGGGCAGCTGCTAACAGGGGGGGCTGTTCAGTGCTGGGGGGCGAGGGGCTGGGCTGGGGGGCCCTCCTGCCTGTCATGGGCATGACTGAGGGGAGGGCCCTGAGCCATCCCCACAGGGCAAACCTCCCTTCCCCCCCCCCCGGGGCCAAAGCCGAGGTCCCCAAGCCCCCCGTGCAGCAGCGGGACCCCAGGAGAGGGGGGCGAGAACGCCCCCCCGCTGCGCGCCAGGGCACGGGGGGGCCAGGCTGGCCGCGCAGCCCAGTGCCCTGCAATGCTGGGACAGTGCCACTAGAGGTCCCCACGTCCCAGCACCCACGCAGGCTGGGGACAGCGACAGAGCCAGGAGGTGGTGGGGGTGCCACAGCGGGACCCCCCGCACCCACCGCCGGTGGCAGGGGGCATCACCCTGCCCTCCCCACCCTCCCCACCCCCCACCTTAAAAACTGCTCCCCAACACCGTCCCGCAGAAGGGGCTCCCATCCCGGGGGGAAACGGGTACACGCCACCCCCTTCCCCCTGTCCCAGACCCAGAGGGGCTAGCGGGGGGGCTAGCAGGGGGGGGGCTAGTAGCATGCCCCCCTCCCCCCCCAGCCAGCTAGCCCGATGTGACGGTGGTGCCGCTGCCCAGCTTGATGATCATCTGCTGGCAGTCGTGCAGCGTCCGTCTGTCCCCCAGCTTCTCCAGCGTGCGGGCGGCCTCGGCCAGCATGCCCACCCGCTGCCCGGGCCCCGAGAGGAAGCTGGGGGGCAGGTAGCAGCAGGCCAGCAGCAGGGCCTCGGCGTGCTCCCGCGGCGTAGGGTGGCTCTCGGGTTCACCGGCTGCGAGGGGAGGGGGAGAATAAGTGTCAGCCCCAGGGGTGCTGATGGAAGCCACCCACCCTCCCTTGGGTGCTCTGGCAGGATGATGGAGCCATCTGCCCACCCCAGGGCAGGTACCACCAACCAAAGCATCGGCAAGAAGCCCCCCCCCGAGCCCCATCACATGGGGTGCTGCGGGTGGGGAGGGGGTGTCCCACCCCGTGTCCCACCTGTCTTGCTGCCCTGCACCCCTCTCCTCCGCAGGCTGCGGTCCAGCAGCTGGTGGGTACGGGTGGGGCTGGCGCGGGCCATCAGCCTGGCGGTGGCTTCGTGCAGGAACACCTGGACAAGGCAGGGGGGACACGGTGAGGACAGCCGGGTGCAGGGGACAAGGGGAGTGGGCAGGATGAGGGGCGAGGGGCTCACCCGGCGCATGGCAGGGCGGAGGGTCTGGGCCAGGCGTCGCAGGCTGCTGAGGTCCTGCTGGAAGCCGCGGAGCTCCAGGGCGGACGCCTGGTAGAGGCAGCTGCGCTGTTGGCTGGCACTCATCTGCTGCTGCCACAGGTTGGTGCGGGTGACCAGGAGCAGGTCACACAGCAGGAGCTGGACCGCCTGGGGGGGGCGAAGGGAGCTGGGTGAGTGAGGGGGAGGGGTGGACAGCAGAGGGGGGGCCGAGGAGGACCCTGCGGGCAGGCGTTGCTGTGCGGGGCCCCCGCCGGGCTGCATGGCAGGGGCATTGCACTCCCAGTCTGACACATGCAATGCAACTACAATGCACCCCTGCGAGGACCGGGGGCACCTCCCGCGAGGGCCGGGGGCTCCCCCCAGGGTGGGTGGCCACCTTACCCCCCTCCAGCCCAGCTCACCTTGTCAATGGTGCCCTTGGGGGGGCTGCTGAGCTCCAGGCTCTCCCGCAGGCAGCTGCTGGCCTTCTCGCAGTGGCTCAGGCTGGCTTGGCTCCCATCCTGCTTGCTCAGCATGGCCCGGACGGCTCTGAAGGAGTGCAGGGCGGCGCGGGGCAGGGGCTTCCTGCAAGTGGGGGGGACACAGTCACTGCAGGCCCCTCGCTGGGCAAAGCTGTGCCCCCCTCCAGCAGACACCGGGCAGCACAGCCACGGTGCTCCGAGAGTGTTAGCAGGGGCTGTGCCAACACAAAAAGGTGAGGAGGTGCGGGATGAGCTGCCGCCCCCGCTGTTCCCAATGTCCCCCAGCACTCACTCTGAGCTCTGTAGCACCCGGGGCATGGTCTCCACCAGCGGGTAGAGGCGCTCGGCCCCCTCCTCATCTCCCTGCAGCCAGTGAATAACTGTGCCAATGATGGACGCCCACCACTTGGACACGGGGTCGGTGCCTGTGGGGTGGGAGGGACATAGGAGCAGGGCGTTCGCCACTCCGGTGGCCCCCCACGTGAAGTATCCCTTGCTGGGGGGGGGGACACTGGCCTCACCTGTGACGGCCGCCAAGCCGGAGCTGATGGAAGGTGCGGGGCCGGGCGTGCTGCTGGCATCAGAGCAGCCATTGAGCAGCTGGAGGTACTCGAGGGCATCGGAGAACCGCCTGCTGGGAGAGGGGCCGTGAGCGGGGCCATCCCCGCACCGGGCAGAGGGAGAGGATGACCCGGGGGGGGACCCACCCTGGCACATACCCCTCTCCCTGGGCAGCAGGGCGGCTGGGCTCAGGCATGGCCACGCAGGACAGTGCCTTCTCCAGGAGGTGCTCGCGGAACAGCTGGGTCACCTGCGCCAGCGGGTCCACTGCGGCACAGAGGAGCAGTGAGTGGCCACGGTGCCTGCTCCCCGAAACAGGGGGCTTGGGGGTGGTGGGTTACCTGGGTTGCCAGCAGAGCTGTAGATGGTCTCCCTCGGGACACCCTTGACAGCCCAGTCCCCATCAACGAAGAACCGGTGACCCAAAGGGTGACAGAGCCACTGCATGGCAGGGGGCACAGCCCCGCCATGGGACAGGGCCACACGCCGGGCGCTGCAGAGGAAGGGGCGCTGCGGGGAGAGCGGGGGATCAGGGAGGGGACCCAAGACTGGGTCCCAGGGGACACAGGGGGACGCCCCACCCACGGTAGAGGGGGCTGCCCTGCACTCACAGCCAAGAAGTGGAAGCAGCGGTGCAGGCTGGCCTTGACCCGCAGGGCGGCCGCCACGTAGATCTCAGCCAGGGCAGCCACGGAGACGGCATCGCCAGCACACTCGGCCAGGTTGACGGCACTCAGCGCCAGGTTGATGGCCAGCAGGTGCCCGCCAGCCTGCTTCCCTGCGGGGATGGGGACAGGGGGACTCAGGGGGGATGCGGGGCACAGGGGTCCCATCCCTCAGCTCCCCCCATGGCGTGGGGCCATACCGGCAAGGTGGAGCTGGTGCAGGCGGTGGTAAGCCATGGCGGCATCACGTGCGCTCTGTCGGACGTGGGCGGGGGGCGGGGGGTCGGGGCGCAGCCCCCCAGCGCGGGCGGCCAGCCAGCGGCCCACCCAGAGGCGCTGGAGCAGGTGGCGCAGCAGGCTCCAGAGCAGGCTGCACGCCAGGTCCCCGTGGGAGGCGGGCAGGGGCCGCCCCAGTGCCCCCAGTGCCGTCCGCAGGTGCTGGGCCCCCTGGGCAAAGTCCCCCTGCACCCCCAGAGCAGGGCAGGTCAGCAAGGGGTGGGGACGGGGCAGGTGGGGCAGGTGCCATCAGGCAGGGTGGGCAAAGGCTGGGGCTTACCCGGTCAAGGTCAAGGTCGGCCTGCCGGCGGTGCCGCCAGAAGAGGATGGAGGGCTCGGAGTGGGGGCGGGTGACGGGCTCCCCGCAGACGAAGAGCCGCACCACCGCCCCCAGCACCAGCGCCGTGTTCAGTGCCCAGAAGGCCAGTGTGGGCCACAGCCACTGCGCCCACCCCCACGGCTCCTCTGCATGGGGAAGGGGTCAGAGCTGCCCCACCACCTCTGCCCCGTGCCCACCCCAGAGTCTCCATCCCAGTGGCCTGCACCCCGTGCCCACCCTGAGAGCCTCCACTCCAGCAGCACCTACCCCAGGAGCCTCCAAGCCAACCATCTCCTACCTCGGACCTACCCTAAGACCCCCCCGTCCTGACAGCCTTCACCCCCCTCCACCATGACTGCCTCCACTCTGACGGCCTCCATCCTGACAGCCTTCACCCCATGCCCACCCCAACAGCCTCCACCCTGATCAGCTCTACCCCAACAGCCTCGACCCAGGTAGCCCCTACCATGCACCCCCCCAACACCCTGCACCCTGATGGTCTTCACCTCGACAGCCTCTAGCCCTCTCCCACCCCAGCAGCCTCCATCCCAACCACCTCTGCCCCACGCCCACCACCCTGGCAGCCCCTACCCCAGACACCCCAAGAACCTCCATCCCAGTGGCCTCCACCTGTGCCCACCCCAATCACACACCCCCCAGAGCCTCCATCCCAGTGGCCTCCACCTGTGCCCACCTCAACCACCCCCCCTGAAAGCCTCCATCCCAGTGGCTTCCACCCCGTGCCAGAGCTTACCCACAGTGCCAGCCTCAGCCATGATGCTCCTGCCGGGGCCAGCGGTACCCGGGCTCCCCACAGGAGCGGGAGCACCAGAGCCACGGAGGAGGGAGGCCAGGGGGTTGAAGGAGAGGCAGAGGAAGACGAAAGCGCAGAGGGCCATGCGGGAGCGGTCCAGCATGCCCTGGCTGCTGGGTGAGGGCGGCAGGTGCTCCTGCTTCACCTGCGCGGGCAGAGCTGCTGTGAGCCCCGGGGGCACAGGCATGGGGTGTGCGGACGGGGCACAGGCACGGGGCACAGGGCACATTTTGGGGTACAGAGCACAGGTGCAGCAGCCCACTGCACCCCAGAATGCCCCCACACCCCTCCCTCCAGCCCCAGATGGGGTGAGGAGCAGCCTCAGAGAGCAAGACCAGGGCTCACAGCTCCTTTCCCCATGCCGACAGCTGGCATGCTTTGCTCCTGGCACCCCCAGTGTGATGTAGAGGACTGGGGCAGGGGGATCCCACTCACAGCCCCCACACACACCTTGCCATGGTCGCAGAGGGGGCTGTCGGGCTCTGAGTCGCTGCTGCTGTTGCTGCTGCCCCCGCTGAGCGAGAGTGGGCTGCTGTGGGACGGCGAGCCCACGTCCGAGTGTGGCGGCGTCAGCATCTCCATCACCTCTGCCTTCACAACCTCCATGGGGGCCTCTGCCTTGGCCCCCCCACTGCAGGAGGCCACCAGGTCCTTCAGGGACTCTGTGGGGAGCAGGGTGGGTTGAGAGGTGCTGGGGGTACGGCAGCCCTGGGGCTGAGCCCCCCCCTGCCCCCGAGAGCTGTCTTTCCACTCACGGTTCTTCTGCATGGCCATCTTCAGGGAGAGGTTCTCCTGCTTTAGCTTCTGGTTGCTCTGCTGCAGGAAGCGGATGTACTCGATCGCCTTCCTCAGGATCGCTGACTTGTTGAGCTACCGGCGGGCAGGGACGGCTCAGCCCAGACATTGGGCAGAGCCCCCCCTTACCCACCACTGCCCCACCACCCCCAGGCTCCTACCTTGGCTTCGGTGCCCACCACCAGGTCCTTGAGCTCCACGATCTTGTCGTTGATGGAGGAGCGGTAGCGTTTCTCAATGGCATTGTGCGCCGTGCGCTTCTCCCCCCTGCTCTGCACCAGTGCCGGCTTCCCGCTGGGCGCCAGCCTGTTGATGGGCAGCTTCTCGGTGTCCACCACCAGCGGCACCGTGGCCAGGATGGTCCCTCCGCTCACCAGTGCCTGTGGGGATGTGGGGAGGCATTGGTGGGGGTCTCAGAGCATCCCACCGGCCCCGGAGCGGCACGGCAGTGGGACCTACCGGCACCTGCAGCGGGGTGGCAGAGCTGCAGGCACTGGTGGTCAGGGAGGTGATGCTGGAGGTCTTGGCGCTGCCAGCATCTGTCTTGACGGCCGTCAGCAGCAGGGAGTCAGCCTTGATGAAATGGGACTGCAGCAGGACCTGAGGGGCGGGGGGGTCAGTGGGGCTGGGAAGGCCACTGGGACCCCCCACCCCTGGCTCTGGGCTTACCGGCACTGGCTGGATCTGCGGTGTGACGGGCTGGGCAGCCGGGGCAGTGGTGGCAAGGAGCTGCTGGGGTGCCACGCTCTGCACGGGGCCGGACAGTGCCACAGGCTGGCTTGGCTGTGGGGCGGGCAGGGGGCTGGGCAGAGCCTGGCCTGCACCCCCCGGCTGCAGGGCTGGGCACGGAGCAGAGCACAGTATTACTGGACCCCCCCAGGGCAGCCCCATCCCACAGGGATGCATCCCCCCTCCAGCAAGAGACCCTCGCAACCAGCCCCCACGCAGGGGGCCCCGACCTCCCCTGGACCCCAGATCCTCACCGGAGAAGCTGTGCTGGTTCTGGTAGCCCACCAGGGGCTGGGGGCTGAACTGGCCAGGGGACGCAGGGACGAAGCTGGGGGCCAGCATCACACTGGGCTGGGGCTGGCTGCTGGGCACGGCCGCCGGCTCCTCCTTGACACCCGGGGCTGGCGCTGGCAGGAGCGGGGCTGGGGGCTGGGGGGTGAAGGTTGCCATGCCGGTGGGCCCCGGGTAGACGCTGCCGGTGGGGGTGGCGGGGGGAGGATTGCTGGGACCCAGGTAGGTGCTGAGGGTGCCTGGGGTAGGGGGAAGCCCCGGGGGCACGGCACTGTCAGGGGCACTGAACGGTGAGTCAAACAGCCCCGAGAAGTCATTGTCCGGCGTGCCGATCAGCTGGAGCATGTCTGCAAAACAGCCCCCCCCCCCAGGTACCGTCAGTGGCTGCCATGGCCCCACATCTCCCGGGTTGACCCCATGCTGCCCACCCCACAGCTCAGCACTTTGGGGACAGATCCTCGTAACTCAGGGGCAAAATTCCCCGAGAGCCCAGGAATCTGCTGCGCCCTGCTCCTCACAGCCTGCTGGCCACCCTGCCAATGGGGAAACTGAGGCACGGTGCTTGCAATGGGGGTGCTGGGCCCTGGCCACCAGCAGTCAGAGGGTTCCATCCCGGTCTGGGGTGGCAGGGAAAATCTCAGCCTGTTTGTGAGGTCGAGCGGGGCAGAGACAGGCTTGTGCACTGGAAACCCCAACAACCCCACAAGAAGCCCCTGCATCAAGGGGAGGGGGTGCTCAGGCTGGGACAGAGGGGTGGCACACCTGGGATGTGCCAGACCCCTGCGCCAGGCGTGCCTGCCCACGACACCCCCCAGGAGGGAGCTGGGCAAGCACAGGGGTAAATACCCTCAGGGGTCTGCCCAGCTCAGTGGGAACTAGGTGCCCCAGGGTGGCACCATTGACACACCCCGACAGCCACACATCAGGCTGTCCAGAGATGCCCCCGCTGAGATGTCCTGGGGTGCTCCCACCGAAGCACCCTGGGATGCCCCCGCAGAGGTACCCCCAGGCAGACACCCCCTGGGATGCCCCCAGCACAGTACCCCCAGGTACACACCCCCTGGGATGCCCCTGCAGTGGTACCCCAGGCACACACACCCCCCCCGGGATGTCCCCACGGTGGTACCCCAGGCACAGCCCCCAGAATGCCTCCGCGGTGGTACCCCCAGGCATGCACCCCCTGGGATGCCCCCACAGCAGTACCCCCATGCACACACACCCCAGGATGCCCCCTCAGTGGTACCCCAGGCACACACACCGAGATGCCTCTGCGGTGGTACCCCCAGGCACAGACCCCCCCCCAGGATGCCCCCGCAGTGGTTCCCCAGGCACACACACCCTGGGATGCCCCCACCACAGTACCCCCAGGTACAAACCCCCCAAGATGCCCCCGCCGTGTTACCCCAGGCACATACACCCCAGGATGCCCCTGTGGTGGTACCCCCAGACAGACCCCCCCGGGATGCCCCCCTGGCGGTACCCCAGGCACACAGACCCCGGGACGCCCCCACGGTGGTACCCCAGGCACACCCCGCCAGGATAGCCTGGGGTACCACCGCAGGGGCCAGACCCCCCCGGGATGCCCCCACCACGGTACCCCAGGCACACACACCCCAGGATGCCCCTGCGGTGGTACCCCCAGGCACAGACCCCCCGCGGGATGCCCTCACAGCAGTACCCCAGGCACATCCCACCTGGGATGCCCCCGCGGCAGTACCCCAGGCACACACCCCCTGGGACGTCCCCACCACAGTACCCCAGGCACACACACCCCGGGATGCCCCCGCAGACGCACGCCCAGTCGCAGCCCCCCTGCAATGCCCCACCAACATGCACAGCCCCCGGACGCCCCCCCATGGGGTGCAGCACCCCAAGAGGGACCACAGCAGTGACCGCGCCAGGCAGGGAGGAGGAGGGTGGCACGGAGGGGGGATACCTTCGAAGGCATACTCCATGCCAGTGGGCACACGGGGGTCCGGGGGTCCCCAGGAGCAGGCTGCAGCCCCTGCTCAGCCCCGTGCTGGGGCACCACGAGGCACCAGGATATTTTCTCCCATGTTCTCCCTCCTCCCTGCCGCTGCCCGCGCCAGGCCTGGAGCGAGGCCGGCGATGGGGTGATGTGACTCCGCCAATCGCCGCCCGCGCGCCCGCCGGCCGCCCGCCACCCCCAGACAGCCCCGCCGTGCCAAGGTGAGCCCGGTGGCGGGTTACTACCGGGCACCCTGCCACCACCCGCCCGCGGTTACTCGGGGTCAGCCACCGTTAACCCCTTCGCCCCGTGTCCCATCCATCACTCCCCACTGCCGGCCAGCCCAACGCGATGCTCCTCGCTTGATACCCAGCGCCTGGAGGGGACACCCCAAGGACAGGGGTCTCTGCGCAGCCCCATTTCCCCCACAAAGACATCCAGCTCTCAGCACCCATCTCTGCGCAGGTGGGCTTCCATCCAGAGGGGCTCCCGCCCTCCCCTCCTCAAAAGACCCCCCAAGGCTCCCCATGCTCCAGTGGCAAGAGAGCAATGTCTGGGGTTGCAGAGAGGGGGTGCTCCCTCCCGGCACCCCCTTTCCTACCACTCAGCCCTAGGGGTGGGCACGGTTCTCCCAGCCGCCCAACACCTACCAGATATTTCTGTCCCATACATTGCACCCGCTGCCACCCACGCCATCACATGGGCACCCAGCGGTGCCACGGGTACCTCCACCGCTGATTCAGGAGCCCGTGGGGCAGAGCCACATGGCTGTGGGTCCTGGCAAGTCCCAGCAGGTGCAGGGTACCCACATCCCTGAGTGCACATCCCATGGTCACCCCAGGATGGGCATGGGGACAGCCTGTAGCCACCTGAGGACCAGTGGCAAACCTGCAGCTCATGGAGGGACACGGTCACATGGGGCACAGGGTGGTCCAGATGGCTAAAGAAGTGTGGCAAAACCCCACAGTATGACACCCTCACCCTCTAGTGCTGGGCACCGCTCAGCCCTGAATGGGTCCCAGGGGACCCAAGGGGACACCAGGATGGCTCCTGCCTGCTTGCCTGCAGCTACCATCCTTCCCAAAGCCAAAACCTCATCAGGGGAGGCATGTGGCACCTGGATCTGCCCCAATTGCCGTTGGGATGTGCCTTCAGCCCTGGGGATGTCACTTCCAACCTGGGTCCCGGAGGAGAGACTCCCCCTGGACCCTGCAGTGGGGCAGGCGTCGCAGAGCTCGCCGCATGCTCCACCGGCTCTGCCAGTCCGGACTGGCAGAGCCGGTGGAGCATGCGGCGAGGTGAGCGCAGGGCTGGCCAAAAGCCGGGAAACCCCATTTTTTTTTTTACTAAAGCCAGAATGTTACACCCAGCAGTGGAAAGTCCTGGGTGCCACGGTGGTGGACAGCAGGTCCCCTTGGCACCGGGTCCCCTCGGGGAATGGGACCCCTGGGCAGCATCCCCATCCCACAGAGCCCCGGCTGGGCGGGGAGGTGGGTGCTGCTGGCTCCCAGCCCCAGGGATGCTCCGTTCAGCCCCCCCATCCCGTCCCCGTGGGGTGGCTCAGGGAACCCAGGCGTCCTAGAGGGAATGACCGGGAGTAACCCCGCCGGTGACGTCACGGGGGGCGGGGCTAGAGGCGACACGATGCTGCGGTCGGTGGGGGGGCGCCCGTCGCGGCTGTCCCGGCACCGGCACCTCCAGCCTGGGGGTCCCGGTGTCGTGCCCCCCCCTCCCAGCCCTGAGGACCATGCTCCTGTTCGAGCCCCCCCGCCGTGGCCCGGTAACGGAGCCAGCGCGGCCGGCCCTGCTCCGGCAGCTCGGTGTGTCCCCCACGCCGGGCCCGGTACCGACCCCGGTCTCCCGGCTGTGTCCCGGTCGTGCACCAAGCCCGATCCTTCGGCCACGCACCGAGTCCCGGTGATGCACCGACCCCGCTCACGCCGTCATGTGCCGGTTCTCTGATCGCGCACCGAGCCTGCTCTCCCCAGCCCCGGCCATGCACCTAGCCCGGTCCCGGTCCCGCACCGAGCCCCGGTATCGCACCGAGCCCAACCCCTCGGCCATGCACCGAGCACCGGTTGTACCCCAGCCCGGTCCCGGCCACGCACCGAGCCCCGGTTACAGCCCAGCCCGGTCCCGGCCATGCACCGAGCCCCGGTTACAGCCCAGCCCGGTCCCGGCCACGCACCGAGCCCCGGTTACAGCCCAGCCCGGTCCCGGCCATGCACCGAGCCCGGCCCCGCTCGCCGCTGCCCGGCTCGGGACGCACCGTCGATGTCGCTCAGCAGGGCCGTGTCGATGTCGCTGCCCCCGGAGAGGCCGAGGGTCGGCGCCAGCCCCTCCAGGGCCGTGTCGTCGAAGGCGAGGGCGCTCATCGCGGCGGCGGCGGCGGCTCCCGGGCAGCGGCGGCTCTAGGAGCGGCGGGGCCGCCCGCTCGCCATGGCCGCGCTGGCCCGGGGAGACGGAGGAAGGCGACGAGCCGCCAAGTTGCTCCCGCGAACCGTGCCCAGACCTGCTACCGGGGGGAGGGGGCGGGGCCGCCGCCGCGCCCCGCCCCGCCACTGCCCGCCCCGCCACTGCCCGCCCCGCGGCACCGGCACCGGGACCCCGCGGCACCGGGCGGGCAGCTGGTGCGGCAGGGCTGGGGCGGGCAGCAAGGCAGGCAGCAGCCCCCTGGGCACAGGCACCCGGACCTGGGGACAGGCTCACTGCCCTGGGGACAGGCACCCAGCCCTGGGGACAGGCACCGAATACCTGGGCTGGGCATTCGGTGCCGCCCAGCCCCAGCCCTGGGGGAGCAGCCAGGGGGGCTGGCGAGGGTGGGGGTGGTGGCGGTGGCAGCACCCCGTGGAGGCCACGTGCTGGGGTGCGCTTGGGCCACCATGTCACCCCTCGAGGCTCCTGAGGTTGCCGGCACAGAGGCTGGCGGTGACATCTGCCACCCTCCCCCCAGCCCCGGGGCCCGGAGCAGGTCCCGGCACCGCTGCCCGACCCCGGCACGGCCCAGGCTGGGAGAAGCCCCGGTGATCCCGGTCAGGGGCCGCGGAAGGACCGACGCTGTCCTGTGACCCCGGCGGGTGTGACCCCGCCGCCACGAGCTGTGGGAACTGGGAAAACCACTGGTGCCACTGGGGTCAGCACCGTGGCCGCCCACGGGTGGGGGGTCTCAGTGGGGCAGGGCTGTGCGCTGCGCCCTGCGTGTCCTGCTGCTGGGGGGTAATTTAGGAAAAGAAAATGCTACATCGGCCCCCTGAACGTCGGCCCTCGCTTCTGCGCCACCGAGCGCAGTCTGGGGCTACCTGTGATTAATTAAACATGGCAGCACCCTGAACCCACCCCCCCACCCCACCCCCAGCCCCACTGGCTGCCATGTGGCGGCACGCTGGGCGCCCCTGTACAACACAGGGAGCCCCTGCACAGCGTGGTGCAACACGGGGACCAGGCAGAGCACCCTGGGCGTGCAGATGGTGATGGCAGAGCTGTGGGTGCGCAGCCCTGCTGAACCCCTCTGCACCCTCCCCCCCCTCCCCCCCTCCGGCTGGGGACACCAGCCCTTGCCCCAGCTGGGGACAAGCCCTGGCTCAGCTCCACGCTGGCGGCTGGGGCAGTGTCACCTGCACACAGGCCACTGCAGCTGCTCGCTCGTCTCTGTCCGGGGATCCACCGCCCGCCATGGGGCGTGCAGGGGGACCGGGTTCTCCCCCCAGCCCCCCGTTTTTATGTGGATCACCGGGGAGAAGCCGGGCTCTGTGGCAGCGGGAGGTTTCCCTTGGGTTTCAGGAAAGCCCTGGCAGCAGCCGGCGCGCAGCAGGAGGGAGGGCAGGTTTCCAGCGCTGGGGGGATGGATGCACCGTGGTCCCACGAGGATCTAGGGCAGCCTTGTGCAAACACGAGGGGCACACACCTTTAACAACCCAAGCGAGACCCGGGACACAGCCTTCCCCGTGAGGCGTGGAGAAGGGAGATCACACGTGTAAACACGGCTTTATTTTTGCATAAGCTGGAAGAAAAGACGGATTTTACTGGGACCCTTCCCCGACTCCACCCCCCCCCCGGAGCCGGAGCGTCTGTGCCCCCGTGGACACACACACGATGCTCTCCCCCGCTCTGGAGGACCAAAGCAAACAAGCAGCATCTTCTGTGCAGCGGAGGAGGAGGAAGCACCGGCGGCTCGGTGGGATGGGTGGGTTTTGAGGGCGATGGATGCCACACGGGGTGGGGCTCCCCGGGGTAAGCGTGGATGCGGGGTAGGGAAAACCCCGCCTGTAGGACCAGGGCCACGCAGCCAATAAGCGCAGCGGCCCGGAGTGGAGTGATTCTGCATCACGGCTCAGGGCCTGCGATTACATCATGTCGGTCCTGCGGGGATGGTGGTGGGGCCACGTGGTTGCTCCGGAGTCGCTGAGACGTTTTCCTGAGCGCAGGCTGGGAGGAAACCACAGGGATGAGACAGAAAAGAAACCAGCCCCGAGATGGTTGGGCTCTGGCCGCAGAGCTGGCCGGGCAGGCTGGCGCGGCCACAGTGGGCTCGGACAGCCGCGTAGGGTTTGCCGGCGGCATGGAGCATCGCTCCGAGCCACACTGGCAGCAGTGATGGGCTCTGGGATGCGCTGTGCTGCAAAGTCCAAACGCAGCAGCCCCGGGGACCCTGCATGAAACATCCCCCATCCTGCTGCCCCCTCGCTCAGCCGGACGGGCTCTCCCAAAACGCTGTGCCCTGCCAGGTGCCAGCCCTGGATGTCTGCTGCATGCCAGCACACCTTAACCCTGCGCTGAAAGCAGCACTGCCCGCCCTGGGCCCCGCTGTCATGCCTCACTCCCGGCCCTCACACGCTGGGGGTTTTGCTGTGGCAGAGCGTGGCGTTAATCATTAATTCATGTCACAAACAGATTCAAAGCCTCTTCTCTCCTTCACTACCTGTGACCCTGCTTTGACAACTCTCCCTTCCTGAGCCATGGCTTGGGTAAACATGCAGCCGCGCCTGGCAGCCCTCCAGCACACTCTGCAGCCCCAGCTCGGGGTTTGTTTACCCCAAAGTGAAATAGGAAAAGGCAAATGAACGTGTGGTCGCTTCCCATTTATGCCAGGATGCAAACTCGGTGCCCAATAGTGAAAAGCAGCGACAGGCACACTATGTGAGGCTCAGCCCATGCTGGCTTCTGTGGCGTGACCCATGCCGGGGCTCAGCAGCCTGTGGTGGAGGGCAGTGATTTGTGCAAGACCCCAGCCTGTCCTGGGAACTTGCATGGCCTCTGCGGGAGCCCAGGCAGGTTTGGAGATGAGAGGCCCATCAGGGTTCACAAACCTGTGCTCGGTTTGGGGAGGCAGGTATCACCAGCAGCTGGAGGGACACACACGCAAAATGTCCCTGCAAGCTCGTCCTGCTCTTACACTTTTCCCTTTGCACCCACTTTGGCCCCTGTTGGAGACGGAATTTGGGATTAGAGGGATCTTTGCTTCTCATGTTTAAGCGTGGCACTGCAGAAGACAGTGTGGTGCAGCCCCCTGGAAAGCAGCAGCCCCCCGCTCCGGCAGCCCTCCTCCTGCACAGTGCTGGAACTTTACGACCCAGCGCTTTTTGTGTGATTTCTGCTCTGTCAGAGCAGTGGTAGCTCCGCACCTTTCTCAGCAGAGCTGGGCCATGAACCTACCCGAATATATCCCACAGAGTCAGGCACATAATCAGCGTGACGGTAAACAAGCTGGGGCAGAGCTGGATTTAATGCATGCTAATCTGCAGCTCCAAGGAGGGGAAACCCATCTTTCAAGCTGTTCCACGCACAGCCCTTCCCCAGAGCAGCTTTTAAACCACAGGCCATTAATTTTGAACTCTATGTGCAAGATGGAGGGCACTATTCTGACAGATCGGTTCATATTTGGCCAGGGTAACACATCACTTCTCCAGGGTTCCTAGATGGCTGCTCTTCTTTCTCTGCCCATCAAAACCCCCATCATAAATGAGGATGTTGGAACAAATTCTTGGCCCGTGAGTCAGGAAGTCACCCATGGGCTGAGAACATCACCTGTATTGCAGTGCACAACAACTCCTTACCGGCCACTTTCTAGGTCACTAAGGCAGGTGATCCCAAGTTACCCTCAAGGACCATCTGGCAAGCCCTGCAAGGTGGGCAGGTGTCCCACCAAGCACCAAGGTTGTCACCTGCGCGCCTGTCTGATGTTAGCCTCAAAAGATGAGCCAAAGATTTAGCGGGGAATGAATTTATCAGCAGTGGCAACACACCACTGTGCACAGCAAGACCCATGTAAAGACACAAAGAGCATCTTCTGCTGGGGACAATCCTTTTCCCAGTGAGAATCCCCAGACCTCTGTCATGTAGAGGAAACCGAGGATTCCCCAAAGCCTGTGTCACGTTTTGACATCTGATGGGCACCCAATGGCAGCCACAGACCGTGTGTGTTTCCCCCACACTCGTACCGTGTGTTCAGGCTGGGCAGTGAAGCAGAGTGAGACATCCCCTGAGAGACAGACGGACACGTCCTCCTGGTCACACTAGTAGTGTATTTATTGGAGTATCTCACATGCAGGAACCAAAGTAGAGATGATTTCTGGAGCAAGTTAAACAATGGCAGATTAATACGGTTGTATTGTCCTTAACGTAAACACTTCCTACATGAATACAATGACATTTTAGTGTTGGGTTTCTTTGAGTATTTTGTTTCTCTTTACATAGTCAACCTCTTTAAACAGTTATGTCCCCCTTCTCCCCCTACCCCATTCCCAAACAAAAAAATATCCAATATTTTCAGTAAATAAATATTATCCACTTTTATCTGGAAAGCCTACAGCTGTAATATACAGAGAAGCTATTACACAGGTTACATGTGTAGGGTTAACGACAGCTCATAGTAACATGTACAGAATGAGGAGCTTGTACTCATAAAAACACAGAGCAGGGTGGGAAGTTTGGCATAGGTTTGCCACAGGCTAAAGAGAACCAGCACCAGAGCTTAGCGCCACTCGAAAGCCAGGGGGATCTCGGTGAAACACAGCCTGGCCTCTCTCCTGGATGGAGGAGCAACCTGGTGCCACGGTGCGGGGGGCTGGGGCTGGCAGCCTGGGGACGGAGCAGGCAGGCACAGCCCGCTCCAGAGGCTGCGCTTTGGGAGGGATTAGTGGAAGGTGCTGAGTGGGCACCAGCAACACCTCTGGCAACCTGGCAAGGGGACTCCTGCCTCCTCTCCTCTGCTGGTGGGCAAGTGGGTGCTCCCAGCAGCTGAAGGGTTACCTCCCAGAAGGCTAGAAATCCACTCACTGCCTGCTTCATTATTTCCATAAAAATAACTCTCCTGAGCTGGTTTTTTCCAGGGTAGGCTCCACGAGCCTTGTGGTTAACATTCAGGAGGTAAACAATGACTGAGCTGGATGAGGCTGGCCTGGGGATGGAGATAGCACAAGCAGTTCCCACTCCACAGGACTCCCAGCAGCCGCAGGAGAGTTGACAACTCATTGGATGAAAAAGACTGTTGAAAACGCTGCGGTGTTTGCTCTCCTGGTCTGCATGTCCTGTCCTCATGGGTGAAAGCAGGAGGGCATCAAATAGAGAGGAACAGGAACAGGCTGCCTTGTCCGGGGTACGGGGGAGCGTGGGCCCACCTCCTGCAGCAGCTTGCGAAGGGGGCCCATCACCCCTGCCCTGGGTCTGCAGCCACCACCCGGATCTGTTCTTCCACCACTGGAGGGAAACATCTCGCCACCACAGCCAGCTCTGCCCAGTCCTCCATTTGAAAGTGGAAACGGCCAACGTACCCCATTTAAAAAAAACCAAGCCAAACCAAGTCAAACAAACGGAAACCCCCAGGAAAATCCTTCTTCAGCTTGGTGGTGCAAAACCAGCCCTGGAAATGGCAGAACTGACTTGATCAGCACATTTCAGGGACAGAGGCTGTGATCATCGGAAGGGGAAAGGTATGTTGGAGGCTACGTGACGGTCCCAGTAAGGACCAGTCTCTGCATTTACGCTGTTCCCTTTAAGAGACACCGTGCTACGTTTTTATGAGCAATTCTCCTATGAGCCTTACCTACATACTAAACACCCTAAATGTCTGTACAGCACATTGTTATCTATTACACCTGCCAAAGATGCAGCTGAAATCTACACGAAACAATTAAAAACCCCAAAAGGATATATTTAAATAGAAACCATTCATTTCTTACATCTCAGCACATGAAGGGTTAACAGAAGAGGTTAAAAAACACACTGGAAAGAAAATACATTGACAAAATAAATATTTTAACCTAGAATAGGGTATGATTAGAACTTACAAAGGACCCCAATAATAATTTAGTGTCATTGAGTCTCAAGCTGTGGCTCCTAATATGCCTAGAAAGTGTTGGGATGTTATTTCTTACGGAAAGTGGGTCAGGCTGCAGCTCCATCCCTCTTCTTGCAAGTGGCGGAGCCATGCAAGTCCTCTGCCCACTTGCACAGAGGAAGCACTTAGAGTGAAAGCGAAGGAAGAATAAATGGAGAGGTCAGTCTTCTGAAGTGAAAACCCCCTTCCCTTTCCCTCAAACAGTTTCCACCGCTCAGGTTTTCTGCAGACCACAAGAGGACGGGTGAGATGAGAGATCCTGATACAGGACATTAGGGAAGCTCTAGCGTAGCTCTTACCTGGGCTAAACCACCCGCTCTGCCGCACGCTCTGTCCCCTTTGGTGCTTCCAGCCCCAGCGTGCTCAGCCCTCAAGAGCCAGGTCTGGTGGATTCAGGCTCCAAATTTAACTCGCAGCAGGGCTGAGCTTTAATCAGACCCATCGAGGGTCCCACCAAAAGGATGTTTAGCTGCTGCCCCAGGCTGAGCACCTGCCTCCCAAGGAAGGCATCTCCTGGGGACTGCCCTACTTCCAGCAAAGCCACTGCTTGTGCTGACAGCACCTGCCACCCCCTGCAAACAGTGCCCTTGCTTTCCAGCGAATAACGTGGGGCGTCAGCGGGGACCACGGAGTGCCTGAGGTTGCAAGCACAGAAGAGAGTCCCTTGAGTTGTGCCAACACATGCTCCTGATCTCCCCTCAGCCCCAGCCTTCTTGTTTCATCAGTTTTCCTCCCCAGCCAGAGTGAGCAACCACTGACAGCTCTGTAAAATCTTCCAGAAAGGGACCAGATTCTCTCTAAAGCAACAACTTGGAAGTCCCAGGACAGGTTTAGTATGACAGAAAGAAGCAGTGTTAACAGACCCCCCACCTGCGTTTTCCTTAGGGGTGGGGGAAGAAAGCCCAGCAAATCCGCAGCAGTGGGACTCTGCAGGGGGGCTTGGTGACAGCACTGGTGATATCCCTGCCACTCAGCATCATTTGACAATGTCCCCATGCTTCAGCAATGCGATTATCTCCTCTGGCTTGGCAGGGAAGCTGGATTAACATGCTTAGAATCACCTGATGTGGCCATTTACAGGGTCAATGTGTTTCAAGGATTTAGAAGAGAAAATACACACTTAAAACGCCCACGGAGCTTTTTGCATTGACAGGAATACCAACAATTCATTCTGTGCTGGCAAGACTGCTCAGGCAATCACCAGACACTGTCTGAAATCAAATCAGCGTCACAACACAAGTTCCCTCAGGTTTCTAGGAGCTGGTGGCCACATCTGACGTACTGCAGCAAGGCAGGGTCTGGCAGGAGCTGGCAGCGGGATGTCTGGCAGCCAGTATCTAAGCATTGGGCTCACCTTGTGTGAAACAGCAAGGGCAGTGGGCGAGAGCAGCAGTGCGTATATACATGCAGCCAAGGCAGACTGTCCTGGCACTTTCCATTAGCCACAGAGAAGATGAAATGGAGAGAAACCCTCTGCAGACCCACGTAGGAGGGATTCAGCTGGGGAGAGGGCCAGCAAGTAGCAAGAAGAGGCAGCTTGATGCCCAGGCTATCTCCATCCTTACCCTGATTTCCCCCATCCACTTGCAAGCCACACTACTTTCTGCACAGCGCAGAGCTGACAGGGAGCAGTGAGCTACAGAGCAGTGACGAGGTGCAAAGTCAGGTTGGGGGGTGGCAGGGCAGCCTTGCCTGGGCCCAGCTACATATGGAGGTATCTTGGAAGAAGATGCAGGCAGGGCAGGACAGAGGAGATGAGCAGGGACAGCGCAGAGTGCCATCGGACCTGGGACGCCTGGAAACCTTGCATGAAACAATGCTTCCCTCCAAAAATTAGTGTGACCGCTCCCAAAGCCCATCAGTGCTGCAATCAGGCCATTTGGTAAAAGGTTTTGTGTGTCACAACCTATCAAAGCACAGCATACCCTAGAGAGCATGTCATGAACCGCAACAACTGTGCTCAGATAAAAGCTTCTATCACTTTCACATCAGCTGTCTGTAGCACAGCTTCTTGGTCTAGAACAACTTCTGTGAGAGCTCGACACACATCAGCATCCAGGGAAGCTCAGACATGCCAAGTCAGAGCAAAGTGGCTGGTTGCCTAAGACGACGGGTGCCCTGAGGAAGAGGGGCTGAGGCACTGCTGCCTGCACGGGTGTTCATCTGATAAAGTGCCTCTCTGTCAGGACAGGAGATTCTCCTGCCATGCAGCGTTCGGCTCTCTCTTTGATCCTGCCATCTTGTGCCACTGGCTTCCTACCAAGGAACATGCTGGGGGACGCGGTGATGGCTGGAGCTGCCCACTCCAGCTCTGCTCGTCAGCCCAGCAAGGCAGGCACACAGGCTGGAATCCCTCCTGGCAGCTCCAGGAAGAGCAGCTCTCTCAGCCATGCCCCTGGCAAGCAAGGGAATATGCTTGTTTGCACAGACAGGAGGGAGACTGCAGCCCTGTAGGAGCTGGGAGTTAATAAAGGGGCAGAGGTATCAAAGGACACGCCAAAAATTACAAGTAGCGTGGCCACAATCATTCAACACTTCCTCAGGCCCAAACCTAGAAGGAAACGAGGAGTTTCACCTCCAGGACAGGCAGGCATGGCTAATCCCTCCATGGTAACAGTCTCCCTCAGCATTTTCATGCAAGCCTCTGTGAGTTTTGCCTCTTTTTCTCATACCTACCACCAAGAACCAGCATGTCTATCCTACCAGGCACGGCAGGGAATCCAAGAACCTCAGTTCACACCCAGTCCATAAGCAAGTCCCATCCATCTGCATGGACATTATTTACAACAGCTGAGACAAACGCAGAGCTCTACGGTCACTGAGGAAGGAATCTAAGGTAAGGAAAAAATAACCTAGCTATTTTAAAAGGCAAATACACTAGAAAAAATCCTCATGTGAGAATGCTCTCCCAAAGAGCAAAATGCTTCGTGCGCTAATGTTACAGCATCCATTTAGCTCAGCGTTTTTCTTTCTCGGCAACTGCCAGAGCTACTGGACATGGCCAACAGACTGCTTTCAAATTAGAGTAAGCCCAGATAAAACACAAGGGAAAAAAATACCCTGTGAGATTTAGAATATGAAGCGCCACACAAAGTGGGGAAAAGCGACCACCATATGGTACCAGGAGATGCGTGAGTGGGAGAGTAAAGGATTTTAACTTGTGAAGCACATGTTGAAAGGGGAACAGTTGTTCCTTGCTGTCGAATCCGACACGAAAGCCAATACATTAACATTTTATCTAAAAATAAAGACACACTCCTCCTGAACATTCCAGCTCAGTCAATTACATGCTGATCGACAGAGCAGTCTACTTGGCAGGACCTGCCTACAGAAGAGGATGATCCCTACATAAATTGAAGGGCAAGGCTGCTCTCTCCCCTCTGGGCTTTTGTTTCAACACAGTGTGACGTACTCATGCATTCTAAAGGGGTTTTCAGCATCGAGAGCCAGTTTTCTGCAGCTGGGATAGGAAGGATGGGATTAAGCAAGTGCTGGAGAACTGTGGTCTGGCAGGAATAGTGTCAGACTTAAATAGAAAGAGTCAGCTTGTCAGGTGGATTGTTTGGGGAGGGGGGGAAGGAGAAGCAATCTATGAAATCGGGGGGAAGGGGGTCGTCATTAGCAGAGTACTGTGGGAGGACAAAGTGGCTGTACAGCGACATTTGCCTGCAGAGCACGGGGGTGGGAGGGCGGCTAAGAGCGATCTTCACAGTGCAAAGAGGGCATCCTCAGAGCGCTCTTGCTTTTTCCTGCTGGAAGGATTTGTCGGAGGGGTGGGGGCTTCCAGAGGAGGGGATGGCAGATTGGGAACCATCTCCGCTGCTTTGGCTCGCTCTTCTAAAAATTTGTCAAACTCTGCAATGCAAAAAAAAGAAGGAGGACAAGTAAGAACTGGGGCTACACATTTAGCCCTGGGGACAGAGGTTAGCAGGGTCTGAAATTCCAGCGCCTGGAGTCCTGTCGGGCTGCATTTGCAGGCACACATACTTGCACAGCCCGACTTCCTCAGGAAAGGGTACAGATGTCCTCTGAGACACCCGAGCTCAGGCAATCAAGCCCACGCTATGCCATCGGCTGTGACAGAAGCAGGGAAACATCATTCCAAAGGGCTGAGCAGCTTGGGGACACATTCCTGCTGGCACAAACAAAGTGCACAGCCAAGGAAGATGGCAGGAAAGCACTTACAGCCGGGAGGGCTCCTCACACCATAAATATATAGTTTTTGCTCCGAAACGCTCGCCTCCTGCCTTTCCAAGTGCAGAAGCATTTGCTGGGGAACATCAGGCTGGGATAAGTCAGCATCTCAGCAGGGATCAAAGCAGATAATTCAGTTTGCGCACGAACCTGAGAATGGCTCATAGCCACAGGCATCTCTGCTTACCTTCGCTGGTCACTCCCTCTTCCAGTTCGTTTCCTTTCTGCAATTGGAACAAAAAGGCGCGTGAACACACAGGCAGTGCTTCACCTTCACTACTATCCTCTACACATGTTTAATGCAACTGGACAACTTCCACCACTTGTTTCCACACGCTAACTATTTGAGTAGGGTAACCTGGGGAAATTGCATGGCTCCCACATCAGGAGGCCAACGGTGACTGACATTTCAGTGTGCTGCAGAGCAAGAGAATGAACACTAGAGATGCTTCTGAAGATTGCTGGTGGATGGTTAAACTTTCCCCATTGGACCTGAATGGTAGTCCAGCGCTGTTTCCAACTTCAGACAGCAGGCCTGGGCAAAAACTGAGCTGAGTGAGTCACACAAACACTGTACAAGATGCCATCTTTTCTGTCACACGGTCCTTTAAAAAGTCAGGGCTGCGGTTTGCATTGCATCTTGAAATAAAATGCACTTTTAGCTGACAAAGGACACATGCTGCAAAAATAGTTTGGGGCCAACGCTCCTCCTGCGGGAGTTCATTTTAGATTTCATATGAAAATATAGCAGCTTTCCTGGCATCCACGCCGTACAAAGACAAGAGTGGGCTGGATGAAGGATACTGATGGGCAGTTAGCATCTGTCCATGACATATGAAGGCTGGGATGCCAGGGGGTCAGTGCATTTCTACCAGCTGTGTGCATTTTAACATGTGAATTTCCAACTGTGCTTCAATAAGGAAGTTAAAAGTCCAAGGATGTGGCATCCTCGGCAATCTATCAAGATGTTGAAGATGGACAAAAATACTACTTGAAAACCTCATGTTGAACCTGCTTTGAAAAAGACAAGTATTTGTCCATACCCTCCTCTGCCAGGAGAGTGGGAACATAGGGATCAGCCTCATGAAATTTTAATGCCTGATAAAGACACCTAGCACCTATTAGCTTTCTACTGCACAGAGGTTTCCAAAGGTACACACAGCAGCCCCTGTTTCACATGCAGAGGTACTGTTTGTTCCACTGTACCCCCAAAAAGGGTAGGGAAATAAATAACAATTAGTTACCCTAATCTGTAATTTGCTCAGCTGGGAAGCAGAGAACTGAAATGAACCATTAACAAAACAAAGGAGAGGGGGAACCTGGAGTGAAAACCAAAAATCCAGTCCAAACTTTCTCAGAGGGCATCTCTACGCTGCACCCACACAGGGTCAGGATGGGGACCTAGGTACCCAGGAGAAGGGAAGCCAGTACAGTCGTGGCTGCAGCATATGTGATCCACAGGCTTGTTCAGGCATTCACATGGCACTTCCCTGCTTTCCTCTTTTTGAGCAAGACTATCTAGAGGATAACAGATGTGCAGAGCTACCTCGATATTTCTCCGTAAGATCTTATCTCCTCATAAGTTAATTTAAATGGCAAAGACAAAAGTTTATTGTTTAAGCAGAGTAGACATGCTACACTTACTGTCTTTCTTTAACAAAATGAGACCAGTTTGTAATTAAATTTGAAAATGACTGCCTGTACTGAGGCCTGAAAAAACTACCTGCAGCTGAAAAGCAGTGACATTTCAAAGACAGCCAGTCAGTCTGCCAAACTCGAACACTGAAACCCAGAATCTGTTTAAGCACTTCAGGCGGCTTTGGAGAGCACGAGCGTTTTCTTCCTTTCAGTACAGTCAGCTCCTCTGGTGCTGGAGCGGAGGGCTGACGTGCTGGAGCATGCCTGCAGCGCTGCTGCCGGAGCCAGGGAGCACAGCCCGAACCCCGCAGCTCCCAGCTAGGAGCCAAGCAGGCAATAGCAAGGGGCTGGGGGAGACCTTAAGGAGCAGAAAGTTACCTAGGAACAATATCTGAAGTTGGAAGAATGGAAGGAGACGATCCTTAGGGATATGGTGACCACAAGGAAACTGTTCAGTTCACTAAAACCACGTTTAAAAGAACAGTCTGAAACACAACCCACCACCTGTCCTCAAACTGCACTTGGTTAATTTGAGTCAGATGGTTACACTAAAAAAAAAAAAAAAAAAAGACTGGAATAAATGCGTACTAGCTGTACCACTGCTTAAACCAGATGTGTATTGGTACAGCAACACAAACTCCAGAATGAAGGAAAAGCTACTTTTAGTTCCATCTTCTCTTTGTTTAATAATTACCAGACAATAATCACTTAGGAGAAACTGGAAGTTATAAACATTGGAGAGAGACTGTTATAAAGTTTTATTATCGCTATTATGAAACATGTCAAGATTGCTTGCCAATTTAACAAAGACATCTCGATTTGAAAGGAACTAAGCCCTGATCCAGCATCTCTTAAAAGCATGCCTCAACGTATGCATGCACTTGGACCCCGTCAAAGCTAACACTGCCTTAAGCATGTGCTTTAAGTCCAGTGGAGAACACTGGTAAACTTCAGCACATGTTTAAATGCTTTCCTACACAGAGACCAGAAACGTAGGATTTCTGGAACACATGCTATTCTGTGCTGTTAACATGGAGAAGTGAAAATAAAACAACTCAGAAAAAAACATTTTGATTGAATCGCTGAACATGACCCTATCTCCTGCTTAGATACTCCCTTCAAAAGGGAAATAAGCTATACAATTCGGAAGTTTCTCTGCCTCCTGTTGTGAGAAGTATCAGTAACTCAGCAATGCATTGAAAATTATCCATACAAGTGCTATTGCCCCTGTGAAAAATGAAAATATAAAGAGTCTCACCAAGTCGGTACTGAGCCACTCCTCAATGTCATCCATGACAGAGGACTGTGCAACAGGGATCTAGGGAGTGCAGCGAGAGAACAGCAAGGCAGGCAAAAACCAAAACACATCCACAATCATGGCCACAGAGCGATGGAAAACACCAGAAATAAGATTAAAAACAAAACAAAAACAAAGATGTAAGATGTGCTGGAAAAAAAAGGCAACAAAATATAAATGGCATTTCAAATAAAGAAACACTTGGAAAGGAAATTATGAACAAGAAGGCTAAAAAAACCAAGAGAAAGGTTATGGGGAATGACGTGACTTCATGCCAGTGTAAGATGGGTAACTTCTCGACCACATATTAAAACCATCAAGATGGACTGATGATTCTAATCTTGATCGTGAAAAGCTTTTAAGGGTAGAATACTGGATATCAGTTAGGTTTTGAAATGTTAAATTTACACCTTGTATTTTTTAAAATGGGTATTAGCCACAGTGAAGGGTTAGCAAAAAGAGGAGCTCAAAGTCTTCAGGCAACACTCCTGTGAAAAGTTTGATTTTCTCCACCGGTGGAAGCAGTCAGAGCCCAGGGTACACTGTCATGTTTTCTTCCAGATCCTCCTCCCACCACACCACCGAGCCTTGACAAACCTTGGCACACCAATCTGAAGGAAAACTGTCCCAGCTCCCTGTTGCCACTCCTCTGTCAAAGGTGACCCTGTTGCAGCGCAGACAGCAGAACCCAAGGTGTGCCAGTGTGAAGTCTCAAAGGCAAAGGTGGGGAGGAGGATGGGGCAGCAGCTCCAAGAGCGAGCAGAGGAGGAGAGCACGGCACACACCTCCCAGCTCCTGCTCCAGCACCACCTTGCACTGCTGCAGCGAGGCTCGCGGAGGCTCGCCCATCAGGCCTCCACAGATGGTTTAACAAAAAAGCATGGAAGGTTTGCCTCTCCTCCTGCAATAAAACCGCTCACATTATGCTCTGCAATTGCAACAGGCGGTGCAGATGCAGCGTGCCGAGCCCTGAAGTGCAGCTATTTCACAAAGCACTACAGGCAACTGGGTCAGCGAAGGGAAATTACTGCGTATTAGGTGTAGAATTTCCTGACTTAACTACACTGCTTAAATACAACAGAGGGCTGCAGAAGTAAACAGGAAAATGCCACAATAGATCTTGTAAGGGCAGCTTGAAAAACACTTGGAAAGCAATGTCAGACACGCAGGTTCCAGGCCAGAGCACGGCAGCTGAGCAGCGGGACTGACAGGCGAGAGACCTCACGGTGCTGGAGAGGCTCTCCTTAAAGAAAAGGTGCCAGGGGCTGTCCACAGCTTTGCCTGAAGCCTCTTGCAGGAAGAAGAGCTGAAAGAGGCTCTGCAGATGAATTTGCTGGGAGATGTAGTTTTCTCAGGGACTTCTAGCAGAGTCAGGCGCTGAACTAGAGGCAGCAGCACAGGCTGACGCTGTTTAGCAGAGCTCCTCAAAAACTGTTCCGTATAATCAAGTGGCCCTTTGCACTGAGGTCGGTTAAGCCCTTGCCTGAGGCAAGATCTGCTAAGGTGGGTTAGCTGTGCCAAAGGACTGGAAATCCAGGGCTCAATCCAAAGCATCTCCCACCAAGAGAGGCACCAGGAAGATGGCTTGGCTCCGACTCTGCAGGTTGCACATACCAGATCCAAGAAGGGTCGGAGGTGCAAGTGGCCATTGTGCTTTCAGCAAATACATGAAGATCCCAAACAGAAAAGACGTTCCTGCAGTTTCCTTTTGGAACGGGCCACATTTAGAGTAATTGCCCCTTTTTAATTTGCAATACAGAGCTGAATCATGCACTTACAACGCTAAAACCGTGTGCTGAAGCTGCTTTGAGCTGGCCCAGATGGCCATTAATAAGAGGAGGGCTCTGGAACATCTTCCAACATGTTCCTTCCCAAGGACAAGTTGCAGCTTGTAGAACTGGCTCATTAGTTTAACAGCTTTGGAAAATACTAGCTTCCGAGATACAAAACAATGAATTTATTCAGCCTACAGCAACCTAAAACCTACTGCAGAAGTTTCACTGCTGTCTCTCTCCTGTATTGCTTAACACCACACACAATAAGTAACACTTTGGAAGATGTAGCCTTCAGAGCTGTTGGCTAGTTTGCAGCTCAGAAAGGTACTTATGTTTAAGGATAAGAAAGCGTGTATGGAGGGAAGGAGGAAAATAGCAGGGTGGGGTGGTTTTTTGGTTTTTTGTTTGTTTGTTCTTTTCTGTAAATAAAATAGGAGCAGCTGTTCTGAAAAGCGTGGTGGTACCGCAGTCCCTGTATTAGAAAGAACAGCAGTTCAAATCCTGGTTATCCTGAAAACATGACAGATGACTGAGCAAGTAATGGATTCCTGAGAATTGCAGGACTCTTGCGTTTGCAGTCCTCCTCAAAGAACAGCTCAGCAGTATAGAAGAGTCTGTGCTGTTGTGCTTTGTAAGATTAAAAAACAAACAACAAAAAAGGAATTCTACTTTCAGATAGACCTACTTCACATAACAAAACAAAAACCCTCAGAAGCGCAAGAACACTTCTCACAGGTCATACATAAGAAGCAGAGAGAGCTGTAAGATAAACATTTGAGCTGTCAGCTGTTTGCTATTCAGCACTGACCTTTTAAAAAGCTTCCCCCATCCTCCAGCACATTCACAAAAGAGTCAGGGGTTTGTATCTATCCCTCCTTCCATGCTCGAACTTCCCATTTCCTTTCCTCAGACTCTGAGCCCCATTTTCCCCATAAAACACGGGCTAAATGTATCAGGTTTACTTTGTTCAAGAATAAAGAGGCGGGGAAACTCTCAAGAGTAACTGGAAGTTTTAAAGTATTTTAACATAGTACCAATTTATATTTCATTTGAGACTGACCACACACAGAAGTTCATTTTTTGCTAGTCAGTTGTGAATTTGGCAAGTCTCCCCCTTCCAGAAGCCCTAAACTGAAAAAATCCAGAGGGGAGTTTTGTTAAAACTAATCCCCTAAAACACAACAGAAGCAATGCAAGAATAAATTAGCTAGTTTACACATTAAAAAAGACAACAGTTTCTGGGAACAAACAGCAGTGGCAGCCACAGACTACACGGAAATGGCTCCAGAATGGGATACCGTCTTGTTAATACTTTGATTATGCAAACATACACGGTCTAGTGAAGCTCTCAGTCTTGGCAAGAGAGCTCCCCAGATAGTCAGAATTGGCTGCAAGAGCTGTTTTTATAACGATACTGTGATTTCTTTTTTAAAAGTCTATAATCCAAGTAAACAGAAATTAAGTCACACAATATTTTGGGGTACTTTAAGTAACTGGCTTTAATTAAAAGTTGGGCTCATTTTTCAAATTCCTTTTTTATTTAGTCTTTGGAAAATCCTACAAATGGGATCATCTCAACAGTCCTGAAAGGGAAATGGAAAAGGAGGGCTGGGAGAACAAAAGCAAGCATTCAATCCCACAAAACCCACAGGAACCTGGAATTCAAGTTCATACTTATCTAAGCTAGATATTGTTGCTGTTCTCACTAGCAATCAAAAGCCAAAGAGTATTGCCAATGTATTTCCTCAGAAGTCACAAAATCCAATATTCTACCCTTAAAAAGACAGTTTAAGGTTATTATTATCACATTTTATTTCTATTAAAAATGATCCCGCTGGAAAAGAAGCAGGTATGAAATGACAATTCAGGTCTCTGGGTGAGCTCATTAATGCTCTTAAAATGTTTAACAAGGTTCATACTAATTGTTGCTAGACTACTGTCTTGTAGTAGCTTAGTTAATTCCACTTCTTTCTAGATGTTTAACAAAGCTGACACCAATACCTGGTTAGCTGCTGTTCACTCCCCTGTGTTGGTTAGCAATAGTAAAGAAAGCTCTGTCATTCCTACAGCAGCAGAATGACAGCACTAAGGTGCACGCTAGCAGTCTACTCCAGCTTACTACTACAGTTTTACCATCTATTGAAAGCTGTTGTGATCTTGAAATAGCTGCCTGGCCTCAATATTAGAACACATTTGACTTGCATATAAGGATTGAATAAGCTACTTGATTACTTGTAACTGCGTTGACATCACATAAGGGGGAAGGCAAGAGCTCAGGTACAGCATGTTCCCCACCACAGCCTGTTGTGCCCCTACAACCACCAGGCAATCTGGATCTGATAGGCATGTCCAGACAGCAAAAGCGTTTGTTCACACGGGGAATCAGACTGTCCCTGTAGAGTGCTCCATAAAAGGCCATGGCTGGCCAGGTAATGAAACCCACATGCTCTCCCGAACAAGGGAGCGTGCACGCTTGCCTTCAAAAGGGGGAGGGGTCCTACCACACAAAAGAAATGAGAGCTTCGTACCTTTATTTCTCACAGTTTGGCCACAATTCAAGCACGTTTGTTGAAATACAGCATCTTTTTGGAGACTGTCTCATGTTACCCAAGTAATTTCCACATCTTCGATCCTATCTCTCTATTGAAGGCATACACAGCAGCATCCCAATTTGTTACTAATTAACAACATCTCAGCAAAGATTTCATTTAATCTTTGCTCACGTACCTTCACTACAGAGAGGAATTGCCACTCTAGCAAGGCATGCTGCTGGTGGCCAAGATGCAATGCTGAAAGCATTTGTATCACTTTCTGTGAATTCTAGTTCATTCTTCTGCTACTGTCCCAAATAATGTCTGTCCTGACATGGCAGCTTAAGCCAACACCTGCTTCTCACTTTTGTAACAAATATCCATTTGGCACATGAGTGGGATGACAGATTATTCTAACAAATGGATATATTCACGCAGATCTCAAGAGCTGGCCAAACTCATGAGAGGGGAACTGGAATTACCTGGCAGCCTTATGCTAAAGTCTGTGCCTACGAGCTGCTGATGCAGACCCTGTATGACACCTGCATGGCCGAACTTGCAAGAGCCCAGACCTTACACTGCGAACAGATCTGGTACTGAACAGCTCAGCTAGCACGCCTAAGTCACATCTGAACCAGGAACATTTTCTGCAGATACCATTTTGTCTACGTTAGTTTTGTAGGCATAACTGGAATGGATAAAGTTTTGTGATTCCATGGCCCTGGCATCACCTTACCACCAGAACTGAGCGGTAGATTAAGCTGAAACGGAAACTGGGAGAGTTCACTGGGAGAGTACACATGGAGTCCCAAAGGAGCCTCCCTCTGCAAAGGTGTTTTGGTGAACTGGGATGCACAGAAATAGAGTGGGAAGAACTCAACCCTAAGCTTAACTGTATCACAGTTTGGACAGAACGTCAGATCACAAGGGATGTGAGTGGCACTCTGGCAGGTGGAGAACACCCTTTCAGTGGTCTCAGTGTTGTACAGGCACAGGTAACGGCCATGTCGACTCACCCCTTTTCTTTCCCCCTTCATCTCAGAAGTACTAAAAGTTACCAAAAAACAAATTACAGAAATCAAGTTCATACCTGGGATACTAGTTATTCCACTGGTACTGCAAATGCTACAAAGTCGTATTAATAAATACGGTTAAAGAACTACAGCCAGTTAAGAGAGAAACTGAGTTAAAGATTAGTTTAGTTTTATTTTAGGTATTTCTCTCATATTTAGCATACAAACAAGGTGACAGGCTTGTAAGAGCCAGCCAGACCCCCTTCCCTCCCCAAATCCATATGCCTCCATGAATGCTGCAGTATCCTTTTTCCAGACTGAATAACCACAAGCCAATGAATGAATATTGTGTTTGGTTTTTTAATAAAGCAGTGGTGCGAGTGGTGTGAATAGCAGGGGTGCCGATTTCATGCTTCCCTGCTCTTGTAAACAGTGGAAAGGCAAAGAAGAGGAACTAACTCAAGCACTGGATTACTCATTATGGATGAACATCTATCAGTGACATAATACATCTCTGGCTGCAACAGAGCCACCAAACAGCAAGAGCCTCTGTGAACCACAGTATCAGGGGCAAAGCAAGCACTGCTCACTTTACAGCTTTTCACTCTCATGTTACAAGCTGTGTGTCTCTGACAAGCACCAAAAGGCAGCTCTGGCTCCCAGGGGTAGGTACCTACAGTTGGGCTTACCCACGCGTGCTAGCAGGCAAAGAACTGCTTTTGGGTGCTTGCATGGGCAGGCAGATAAAACCATATATATGCACGAGTCCAATCACTGTGCATTCGCCAGCCATGCAAACTTCTGACAAATTTGCAAGATGGCCTTCAGAAATAATCTGGATTAGCCCTAGGTCTAGAAGAATAAACACAAAGTGTTTCCCAGAGTTGGTGCACTTGGATATTGCACACACTGGTATTTCTCAACCTTAACTCTCTGGGATGTTTCCCTTTTTTCAGTCTGGGACATGCAAGGCTCTCCCTGGAGCGAGGTATTCCTGCTCCATGGGCTTCCTGATGCCCAGCCCCACATGCTGCACTGCAGGCA